>NC_092423.1:86294532-86894532 GCF_036169615.1 Heliangelus exortis | reverse complement strand
TTGCCCTCCTTTGGACCTGCTCTAGCACATCAATCTCCTGCCTGAACTGAGGGGCCCAGAACTGGACACAGTACTCGAGGTGTGGCCTCCCCAGGGCTGAGTACAGGGGCAGAATCACTTCCTTGGACCTGCTGGCCACACTGTTCCTGATCCAGGCCAGGATGCCATTGGCCTTCTTGGCTATCTGGGCACACTGCTGGCTCATGTTCAGCTTCCTGTCAATCCAGACTCCCAGGTCCCTTTCTGCCTGGCTGCTCTCAGCCACTCTGTGCCCAGCCTGGAGCTCCCCATGGGGTTGTTGTGGCCAAAGTGCAGGACCCGGCACTTGGCCTTGTTGAACCTCATCCCGTTGGAATCAGCCCAACTCTCCAGTCTGTCCAGGTCCCTCTGCAGAGCCCTCCTGCCTTCCAGCTGATCCACACTTCCCCCCAGCTTAGTGTCATCTGCAAATTTGCTGATGATGGACTCAATCCCCTCATCTAAATCATCAATAAAGATATTAAACAGAACTGGTCCCAACACTGATCCCTGGGGGACACCACTGGTGAGCGGCCACCAACTGGATGCAGCCCCATTCAGCACCACTCTCTGGGCCCGGCCCTCCAGCAGTTCCTAACCCAGCACAGGGTGCCCCTGTCCAAGCTGTGGGCTGACAGCTTTTCCAGGAGAATGCTGTGGGAGACGGTGCCAAAGCCTTTGCTGAAGTCCAGGCAGACTCCATCCACAGCCTTCCCCTCATCCACCAGGCGGGTCCCCTGAGCATAAAAGGAGATCAGGTTGGTCAGACAGGACCTGCCCTTCCTAACCCCGTACTGGCTGGGTCTAACCCCTTGCCCATCCTGCAGGTGCTGTGTGATTGCACTGAGGATGATCTGCTCCATAACCCTGCCAGGCACTGAGGTCAGGCTGGAGAAGGGAAGGCTCTGGAGAGATCTCATAGTGGAGATCTTATAGGGGCCTTCCAGTAGGTGATGGGGCCTACAGGGAAGCTGGGGTGGGGCTTCTCACCAGAGAGGGTAGTGACAGAACAAGGGGTAATGGTTTTAATCTGAAAGTGGACAGATTTAGGTTACGTGTTAGGATAAAATTCTCACCAGCAGGGTAGTAAGAGTGGCATAAGTTGACAAGGGAGGCTGTTACCTGCCCATCCCTTGAAGAGTTCAAGGCCAGGTTGGATGAGACTTTGAGCAACTTTGTCTAGTGGGAGATGTCGCTGCCCACACAGGTCTGGAACATAATGCTTCAAGTCCTTTCCATCCCAAACCATCCTATGACCACAACCCACACTCCCATATTCACTCCCAGCCCGCGGAAGCCCGGAGGGTCCTGCCAGAGCCTGCCCAGCTCCCTTGAGGGGCGGCGTTCGACAGCTCAGCCTTGCCAGAGCAGATGGCGACCGACCAGCTGCCCCTGGGCTGCCTCCCTCAGTCTCTGCTCGATGGGCACCGCTCCCTCCCTTCCCGCGGGCCCCGCCACCCTCCCCGCGGGCTGTGCTCCGTCCCGTCACGGCGCCGCTGCGCAGGGGTCTCCTTCCCCTTCCTCGGGGGGAAGACTCACGTCACGGGTCCTCCCCAGACCACGGGCGGTGTGGGAGGCTCTAAGTGCGGCACCGCTGTCCCCTCCGGCACCCCCAGCCGCACTCGGGGTCCCACGGACGCACCGAGACCCCCACCCCTCGGGGCACCCGATGACGTGTGCCGCTCCGTGACGCCACCGAGGGCGGCTCCACGTGCACCACCCCCACCCTCGCTCCTCTCAGCGCCCCCTACCGCTCCGCCTCGTGACGTCACGCAGTGACGCAGCCGCCGCGCGCCGGGCCGTTTCCTGAGGCGCGAGCGCCCCCCGGAGCCGGTGGCTTCCAACGGGACGGGACGGAGCGAGGGGGGGGGGCGGTGCTTCCTCCGCCCGCCGGAAGTGACGCTGCCCGCGGGGGGCGGGGCGCCTGGCCGCCTGGGGGATGCGCGAGGAGCGGCGGCGGGGCGGGTGGTGGTGGCGGCCCCGGTGATCCCGGAGCGGGGTCGTGGGGACGGGCGACCGTCGCCATGCTGAGCCGCAGCTCGTTCACCAGCCTGGTGGTGGGGGTGTTCGCCGTGTACGTGGCGCACACGTGCTGGGTGATGTACGGCATCGTCTACACGCGGCCCTGCCCGGCGGCGGCAGCAGCGGGAGGCAGCGGCGGCGGTGGTGCCCTCCCGGCCGGGTGCGTCTGGCCCTACCTAGCGCGACGGCCCAAGCTGCAGGTGAGCGGAAGGCAGCGGTCAGCCGGCAGAACCGGGGGAGAGCTGGAGGCGCCGGCGGCTGCCACCGCCACCCCGGGGGTGGGGTGCGGGCGGACCCTGCTCCGCCTCCTCAGCCTCTGGGTGCGGGTGGGCTTCGGTGGCGTTCTGTGCCTGCCCCGGGCCCGTCTCCTCCGGCGGCGGGGTTGTGCTGACTGGGCTGAGGGCCGCGGTCAGGCCCGGCTGCGGGGCTGCCCTCCCGTTGTGCTGCGGTTGGGGCGGGGGGAGCGCGGTGCTGGGGCTCTGCCCGGCCGGTGACTCCCCCGGCAGAGGCACGGAGCGGGGATGTGGGGGGAAGAAGCGGGGGTGGAGGGGGGGTGTGAGGGCTTGGTTTGGTTTTTGGATTTCCCGTGTCTGCCGACACGTACGGGGATGGAGCAGCCCGAGGGGAGGAGGCGGCTCGGCTCACTTTTTGCAATCTCTGGCTTGGAGGTGGAGGTCATCCCGTTCAGCGGCTGTGTCAGGGTGTGTCTTTTCCCCCCAGAAGGCGGGAAGGGATAGAACAGCTGGCAGACAGCTGTTTTAGCTGTTTTATTTTCACTATATTGTCTGCTTTCTTAATACATGTAATTGTCGTTTGGCTGGGGAAATTAGTGAAGTGAAACCCAGCTCTGTGCTGTCACCATACTGATGTGTGAAGTTAATATTTCTCTATTATTCTCTGTGCTGTGTTTCTGTTTCAGTTAAGTGTCTATACTACCACACGGTCAAACATTGGTTCTGAGAGTAATACAGATCTGGTTTTGAATGTGGAGGATTTTGATATCGAGTCCAAATTTGAAAGGTAGGTATCCAAGTTACATGTTCCTTGCTTAATTCTGAAGTCTGTAACCTAACTGGCAGCTACATGTATGCATGAAGTAAGGTAGGCTGTTCATGCTGGTTGTGCTGAAAGAGCAGAGCTGTTCTTGCATTCTTTGTTTTAGAGTTAAAGGTGGTTTTGCATGCTGTACAGACTGCCCAGCTCACATGTGTTTTCACACCATAATAACTGTATTTGCAGTTTTAAGGATCTCAGTTGTGTTTCAGCCTTAGAGTTGAGGATGAAGTGCTGCTTTTAATAAAAATATCATTTTTCTCTTTAACTAAAGGTTCCTAGAATATTTCATTAATTAAACATTGGTAAAGTGCCTACCTTGATGGAAATATTGTGCTAGGTTCATGTGGCACTGGGGAACGGACTTTTAGAATTGAAGACTTCTCTTCTGTTCTAGCAATATGCTTTTCTACAACTGTCTCAGTGTTGCTAATCATAAAAGTAAACCTTCTTTTTCTGCTAGTTTAGGGTTTTGAGATCTTCTGAAGGGATGTTGATAGCAAGATGGAATAAGATTGTGCACTTAGATTCCTGAGAATAACACTGCACTGTCTTCTGCCTCTCTGCAGCTAAAATGATTAGGACTACTTGTTTTGGGCTCAATATTTGCTTCCTCACTTTTTCTTTTTTTTTTAAAAACGATCTTCTTGTTCTTAACCCTGTTGTTGCCAAGTCTCCAAAGTTCTTTCACGTTCTGTGTTTTCTGTAATTAAAGAATATGTTGGTCTGCGTTTTAGGTTGCATTAAACTTCATCTCTGACAGAATTGAAAATACAAGAATTGTTTCTTGTATTTCAGTCAGCAAAGCCATATTCAGAGCACAGGAGTATTGAGATCAGGGAAGTATTCTGAGAAAAGTAACCAGAGCAAATTTACAAGAATAGAGGAGGCCTTATACAAGGTTGCAAGAGGATGTTTTCTTTGCTAACACAAGGGGAATGACTTTGTGGTTTGGGGCTTTTATCTAGAGTTTTGTGTTTGGCATGTCATAGATAAGGAGATACTTTATTAATGCAAAGTGTTTGTCAAAACTTTGTGATTTTAAACTTTGTATCGTGTACAATCTGTGATACCCGTTCAGCAAAGAAGGCTGTTTTCTCCAAGTGCTGTGATAATTTTGGTCCTATGACCTGTTGGCAGGGAGAAACAGCAAAAGAAATTATGATGCAGCCCTTGATTATGTAGGGTAATAAAGGATAAATTGGACAAAGGTTAATGCATATTAAGATAATAGTAAAACTTTGGAAATGCAAAGGGTGTGATACACATTGGAGTATATAAGCTGATCCTATCCAGCCACAGCTCATTAGGAGATACTAGCCAGGAGTAATTGTTGTGTACCAAGCAACCCAAATGTCTTGGGTTTTATCGTTTGTTTATATATTTATGTCCCCAACCTTTTCTTGCTTGCAGTGATTCAGTGGTCATTTTATATAACAATAATAATAATAAATGATAATAATAGCTAAATACTACAATATGCGATATCATCTCATGCCATATTTGTTTTGTGTTTTAGAACAGTGAATGTCTCTGTACCAAAGAAAACCCGAAATAACGGCACATTATATGCATATATATTTCTTCATCATGCTGGCATGTTGCCTTGGCATGATGGTAAGCAGGTGCATATAGTAAGCCCTCTGACCACATACATGGTCCCTAAACCAGAAGAGATTAATTTGCTCACTGGAGAATCAACCACACAGGTAGGTGGTTTTTCCATTTATAGCTGAACAACTGCAAAGAAAGTAATTTTGTCTGGTGCTTGCATCTTTACACTGATGATGGTGTTAGGAGGAAAAACGAAAAATCAAAACCCTTCTTCTTCATTGTCAGATTATGCACTTAGAGTAGACCACTCAGCATAGCAGACTTGGACCTTTTTATAACACTGGCTGCTATTAAAATACTTCCCTAAATAGCATTAATTACTTCTTAAAGGATTAATTGCTTTTGGTAGAAATAGTGTATTGCTCTGTACTAGCATTATGCTGCTTTGTATAGTGAATTGGATTCATGTGAAATAACATGCTTTGCTTTTGTAAAAAAGAGATACAAACTTGACTGTGACACAGGTGAATGATCAGTGTCAAATTCAAGAGACTAAGAATTTGTCTCCTTTGACGACTGCTGTGATTACTTATAGGGGGGCAGGGAAGTGCTGTGTTACTTAATAAAATACTTGTGAATAGCTGTTGTTCCTCATATTCCAGTGGAGCCTGAGAATTTCACTCTGTTCTTCTTCTGGAATCTCAAATATATCTGTAGCTAGCAGTGGTGTTGCTAAGTCCTGTCAGAATAAAGTTGAAAATTACTTGAGGCTTGAGTCTAGGACTGCAAATTAGAAAAGGTGGTGTACATCCAAAGAAAAAAAGCAAGTAGAATGCCCTGGGGATAAGCATCTAGAGAAAACTAAGGTCACACTTGGTTTTAGCACTGCCTTACACAGCATTTGGAAGCTCAGAAGTTAAAAACAAATGCTCTGACTTTTTAGTCAGTTTTAGTCTGACTTTTTAATACAGTTTGTTACCCACACATTTTTTACTGTTCTGCAGTAGCGTCTGATCATTCTACTGTCCTTATTTTTAATATATTTTTTCTGACCCAGATTTCTAAGGTGTTAAAATTAATTAGCTGAATATTCACTCTTGATGAACAGGGCTATGAATAGGCACTGAAGTCAGTGTCAGGTTATGGTGAGCCTTTCCAATTTGTTCTGTACTTGGTCCAGTCAAAATTCAAGTCATTCTTACTGGGTTCCTCTTCTGTGATATAGTAATGATTCCACAGGTTCTGTGAGTTTGAATATTAACCTATTCACAGTTTTTATTGTTTGTCAGTATGTATGTTTATTGTCTTCTTAAAGCAAATTGAAGCAGAAAAACAGACCAATGCTCTAGATGAACCTGTCTCTCACTGGAGGTCAAGATTAACCTTAAATGTCATGGTGGAAGATTTTGTCTTTGATGGATCATCTCTCCCTGCTGATGTTCACCGTTACATGAAGATGTAAGTCGATGACTTATTTTTGCTGGGTTTATTGTAAACTTAAAGCACATTTCTTCAGAAATCCTCCCTGGCCTCCCTTAATATTTTATGTTTAAATGGGAGGTTAGGAGGTAAGAATCTTAAGGCTTTCGTTTTGTTACTGACAATTAGTAAGATACTACATACTAGAAAATCTTACTGGAAATATCTTGTTCCTTGCCTGCGCAGGGTTTACAATGCTTTTGTATGAAGTTGTCTTAATAAGACAAATCAGTACTACAAAGACACAAGTAAAATGCTACTTCATGCCACCTTTTTCTCATTTCATATTTCTAGCCTATAAAGCAGTTATTGTCCCTTGAATTTTCCAGTTATTCTTTGTCTGCAAATTATTTATCTGCACAACCCACAAGTGCTCAAGAGACACAGCTGACCTTCTGTAACATCTTTTTTCTCCCTTTATGATTGGCTTTGTTTTAGTTTGACAACGTGTGTTCCTACTTTGTCATTTTCTCAAAAAAAAAAAAGAGAAGGGATAGATTTTTAGGCAACTTAATGCAGGCAGCAGCTTCTCTTCACAGCTTGCTTAAATTACTTCCAGTGTTAACCATATAAGTAGTGCTGTGTTGGCTTGTGCTGCTGTATGTTGATACCTTTCTCAACAAGTATCCTGTTAAATCCAAAAGTAGTTGCTTAAGCAGCAGACCCTGAGGTTCTGGCATAGCTTCCCAGCCACAAGAGGTAAACTTAGCAACTCATAAGGTAGGCCCGTAACAAGAAGAGGTTGGAGGGAGGTTGATGAATGAGGATACTTCTTCAGGTCATGTTTAGGTACACATCAGTGCTGTTTTGTCATTATACAGAAAATAGTTTGGATACAAAATAGCCTGCTGCAGTCCCACTAGCAGTAGCTTTAATTGTAGTTCCTGTGTAGAAATCTAAATCTCTTTAGTTAAATAGCTAAGCAATATTTCTGGGCCTCAATTAAGTATTTTTCTGTATTTCTGTTGCCCTTTGTGTTTGTAGTACTCACTCTTTCTTAGCATGTATACAGGCATCATTCTTTTGTCAAGAATTAAAATTCAACTTTCAGGCTTTAAAAAGCTCCATCATGCTAGTTCCATAAACTTTTACCAAGAACACCATGGCATAGGTAACTGCCTTTCTAGTGAGGAACTTTAGGAATTTTCTCTCTGT
This sequence comes from Heliangelus exortis, assembly GCF_036169615.1. Lineage (NCBI taxonomy): Eukaryota > Metazoa > Chordata > Aves > Apodiformes > Trochilidae > Heliangelus > Heliangelus exortis. Next base: position 86,887,251 of record NC_092423.1, on the reverse strand, counting down.
GGGCATTAGGAAAAATACTTTTCAAAGATACTGACAAAGCTATTGCATATAGGTAATAATTTGCAACATAGCTTTCCAGAGGTCAATTTTGTAGAGGGCTCAAAGGCTGGTAAGTTTCTATTGGTCAGTTGCAGCCTGGTGAGGTCGTAGAGCACTCCAAATAAAAGCTTCTGTTGAGGAGAAGGCAGACGATTTCTGCTCCTTGTGTGCTCTCTTCAGTAGTATCTAGCCTGCATACCAGTTGCTCACCTGATACATGTCACTGGGGACACACAGGAGTGAGGGAGATGGTGGATTTCTCATTTTTGGAGTAGTAGAGGGATACTTGAGACAAAGGATACAAGTATATGGTAATAAATGTCAGCACATACATACCTCTTCATAGTCATGCAACAGTTTCAGCATCACAACCAATTTCATTTGGGTTTATTTTTTTGCTAGTTCAGTCTTTCTACAGAAAAGTGAAAACTAACTAAAAGAGAAATACGATGTGCCTAAATTTTAATGCAGGTGTCTCTCAAGGAGACTCTAGACTACTTACTTCTTTCCTGTGTGTTAAAGGAAAATGTGTCTGAAAAGACGATGGGAAGAGCCTACATGGGTAGATCTGAAAGTGATGAATAAGTGCTAATTTAAATAAAAGTAGTTTTCTTTTTAGATCACTGCAGTCATAAAATCCATGTTTAAACATCCTAGGGTTCAGTTGGGGAAGACAGTGCATTACCTTCCAATATTATTTATTGATCAGCTAAGCAACAGAGTGAAAGATTTGATGGTGAGTAATAGAAAACCTTTAATTACATTTAACAGTTTTAACAGTAATCTTCAATATTGTTTTAATTAAGATTTTTGTCACAGGTCATTTGCTATAATGAAAAAGTATATATTCACAAAACAATTATATCAAAGACTGTTTAATGTGGTCAGCTGTGGTAACTGCAGAGACTGGGTCTGGACTCTTGAATAATGGAATTGCAGAATGCAATTGATGGGTTGATTGAGATGAGATTTTTGGATGAGATTTTGTTGGATGAGATTTCTGGGTGCCCCTTCTCAGAGCAGGGTCACCTAAAGTGGGTTGCTCAGAAGCTTCTCTAGTCGGGTTTTGGATATATCCAAGGATGGAGATGCCATAACCTTGCTGGGCAACGTGTTGTAGTGTTCAGTCACCCCTGCAGTTTAAAAAAATGTTTTCATACATTTAAGTAGAATTTTCTCTATTTGTTTGTTGCTCAACTCTTCTCTTGTGTGAAGTCCTGCAGTTCCCTCACTAAAAACTACACGTGGCATTCCCTTGCATCTAAACGCTGTTCATTTTAGCAGCTTTTAAGTTCTTTTCAGTTGCAGTGACTGGAATTTAGCAACCAGTTTCTGATAACAGAAGTCTAAAGGAATGTTTCAAAGCTATTGAACAAGTATGTCTGGATTCAGCATCTTCTAGATGGAAGTCTTGGTAGATGTAAACTTTCTATAGACCTTCTAAATTGTCTTTCCAATTCAGAAACTTTTTTCTCAGACAAAAAAATTTTTACTTAGTGTTGGGGAGACTCTTTTTTAGAACTTAGATCCCTCCATCCCAATTTTGTATGGCAAAATAAGCTCCTGAGCAATTCCTAAGAATCTTGGCACCAGATATTTTTGTCTAGTACTTCTTTAAATATAGTTTTATAATGTCTTTAGTAGTGGTCCTTGTCCTTTGTTCTGTGTTTCTAACCACAGCCGATTCAGTTCAGTGCATTCATATGAGCTTCCAGGTGGTCAAGCCATGTACCCTGTTTATAAATTAGCTCAGCATTCTGATGTTATTAGCAATATTCCTTCAGTTTTCATGCATGTAGTGGTTAATGCTATTGTAACTCAGGTCATTAAAGATCCTGAGCAGTGCTACAAAGACTATTCCATCAAAACTGTCAGCCTTTCCCTTCACCACTGGCTTTTGTGACTTCTTAGTAATGACTTTTCTGCTTGCAAGCCCTGCAGAAAGAGTGCTCTAGTAGTATGTGTACTGTCAGATAATGAGGGCTGGGGAAGGGCAGGAAAAAATAAGGGAAGAAAGTGGTACAGCTTCTGTGGAGCAAGGTTGGCATTTCACTAAATAGGGGCATAGACTGTTTAATATGTCTGACCTGAAACCAAGCAGCTGAAGATGTGTTTTCTCTGCTTGCACTTGGCAGCAGTAGATTTTGAACTGACTGTTGTTTTGACTCAAGTGTAAATCTTCTGTGGTTAGTACTTTAGTCTAGAGGCTGCGTTCTTCATGTTCTTGAATGTTCTTCCCAGTGCTGAGAGTTTGGGGATTGCACAGGATTCTCATTTAATAAAGAGAGAACTTTATAGTTCATACCTCTTAACATACCTTCTTTATTTACACACCGTTTTCTAGTACTGATACAGGAGAGTGCTAGAAGTAAGATGAGTAGAAGTAACTTTTGAGGCCATGCTACAAGAAGGAATTGTATTGCAGAGTTTGGTAACTTCCTGGTTTTCAAAGGCCATCACACTCAACTAGCTTGTGAGGCAGCACTTGTGGACTTCTAATTGTTTACTGAGAAAGTTCCTTCTTCTAATCTTTATACGTTGATTTAATTTGCTTTTGGTGTTGAGGAGTTCATATCTCTGTCTTGTATCACATTTAGATTTTCTCCTTACGCCAACCCCTAATTCCTTAATAGTGCTTTGTCTGGGTGAAGTGTGCTTGCTGCATGTTCCTTACCCATGCATTTGCAATATTTTTGTTTCTTCTCTGCCCTGCCCAGATGAAATTTCTTTTCCTCTTATCCCAGAAATATTAATGCTGTCTTTGATAGACTGAGAAACTGGAATGAGAATGGATGGATTACAGAAATCCTTTAAAAAGGAGACCCATTCATCTCGGGTGTCAGCTTACTGATTGCTGTAGAAACAGATACAATGAAGAGTAACAGTTCTGAGATGAGAATTATGATTTGGTAGTAATTAGGAGCCAAGAGCAATAGATCTTGAGCTGCTTCAATTCAGAGTTCCTGCCTGTCTGTAGTCTTCAGCTACCTTTACAAATTTAAAACACACTGCCTGAACTTGTATCTAGGTAGCTGCAAAGAATTCTAACATCTGTTAAGACTTTTTTGCTTTGTTTTGTTTTAAATCTGTTTGAGAGACAGTCACCTGTCGTGCAGAAGGAGCTGCCATAATTTAATACTTTTTTTTTCTAATTTGAAGGAGCCTCAGGGTCTTCTCTTCATAACTAAAGTGTAGATGATACTGGAGGATTAGCTGAAATTTATTTTTGTTGAAGCAGGAAGATGATTTTTGTGACACCCTATATCCTAAGGTTTGCAAGCAGGGTAGCTTGCTTAGCTTTAGCTATGGTGTTTTTACAAGTCCAGGCAAGTAGCATCATATTGTGTCCCTGTATTTTGCTTTGGTTAGAGTTACTGTGACTTTAATTTCTCTAAAAAACCGTCTTAATTTAATGAAGTTCTGGCTGTGGCTATCAGTATATTAATTTTTTGTTGTTGCTTCCTAGCTTTGGTAATTTTGGCATGTACATTGAGAGAAGAGCTGCCAAAAGAGAGAATTACCTTAAGCACACTTTTTCCACTTGTCTAGGCCCTCCAGACTCACTGTGTACAAATTCCTTAGAGCCACTTACATAAATAGTGAGGTTGCTACAGGAAGTTAAACAGAACAAATTGCTAATTCAACATTCTTGAGGGTAGGAGGGGTACCAAAGAATTCAAGCATGGTTTAGAAGTCTGACATCTTATTCCCTTCCAAAAAAAAAACCTGACATCTTAAAATTGTGTCATTATATCATAATGAAATGTAATTATTTTCCTTTATTTAAAAAAAAATTGTTTGAAATATTAGTTGCATTTTTTTCTGCTTTTAAAAATTAAAATCTCTTTTTGAAACACAGGTTATAAATCGTTCAACAACAGAGCTTCCTCTTACAGTGTCATATGACAAAATATCTCTTGGAAAACTCCGATTTTGGATCCACATGCAAGATGCTGTGTACTCTCTCCAACAATTTGGTATGTTTAGCTTTAATGACTTCAGGTAAAAATTTTAAAAAACTTGGGTTTTTTTGCCTGTAAATACATATGTGGCACTTCACTCTCTCCATTTTCTGTTTAACTGGTGAAAAGATTTAATGCTACAAATCTGACATTGTTTTACCTTAAGGTAAAGATGGAAATAAAATGGTGAGATGTGGTAGGAAGCAAGAGTACAGAAATGAATTAACCACTTTCAAAATACTAATTCACTATTTTACTCGGATAATACTATTGTAAAAGCTCAAGAGGCCAGAAGAGAGGAGAGAATTTTCACCACAGGTTTCCCCTGTATTCCTTAAACAGGAAAGCTGGATTGGTGTTGCTTAAGTTTTTATGTAAGCTGTATACAGCTGGTCACTGTAGCCATAAATCTGAGGTGAAGTGGACACAGGCACAGCAAAGACTTTGTGCTCAAGCTGAGCATGAGGAAGGATTCTGGGTTCTGATCATACTACTTCTGACACTTCAGAGCTAGCTGGCCTCGTTTTGGCTCGGTTACAAGTGAATAAAGTAATTCAGCCAAAATTGAGCCTTTACACGCACGAAACTATTAAATTCTGTGTTTCCCTGTGTGTAGAGTGACTCCATTACAGCTCTGACTGTTTGTATGCTGTGTTGGTAACAGTATACCCACGTTTCTCCTGTCTTTTAAATAATCTGTTCCACTGATGCAGGTCTTTGTGAGTCTAATTACTATTCTTCAAACAAATCTACCTCTTACTTTCAGAGCTGTATTTGCTAACTTAGTTTTTCCATACTTGGCTTCTTTATGTTAACAAATGGAACTACATCATAACTGAACTAGTGTTGAAGTATATGAATATAGGATTTTTTTCTGATCTTGTTTTTTTTAGCTCTTTAAACATCAATTCAAACTTTGTTTTCAGGCCAGGAGATCTTAAAAGCTTCTACGCTGTATTCTTTTAAAGAGTTTTAAATCCTTCCTACTTTTTTGGGTTTTTTTTTATTTTAAATTCAGGTGGATGCAGTAGTCTACTGGTTTCCCATGCGGGGCTCATGCATTTAGTAAGAGAGAGAAGGGATATTTATTTAGTGTCACCTCTGAAGTAATATTCTATAAACAACAGTTAAGGCATTGATTTCTCTAGAATAATTTTCACCTTACAAATTGTGCTTTCTGGAAGGTGCTCTGCCTTTTTCTCATTGATCAAAGAAGCTTCCAAGTTAATTCTGCAAGGACCATCAAAAGAGTTGATACCTAATGCATGATCTGGGATCTATACTGTTGCATATATGGACATGTTTCTCACTGAGCTCTGTTGGCCCCTACACTGCGTAGTCCTTTTCTCATTTTTCGGTTTTTAATGTGGAGCTCACTCTTATGTATTAGTTGAATAATCCCTTTTCTTGCCACTCAGGCCAGAATGACTTCCTGTGTCTTGCCATTTGTGTTGCTGGTGTTCACCTTAAGCTGTAGTTACACAACATGTTGAAGGCAAATCAGTCTGCTTGTTGGCTTTTCTTTAAGGCAAACCAAATAAATCACCAAAATATAGGTAGACTTGGGATTTACCAATAAAGCTGCCATCGTGTTTTGGACTTAGGATTCCTTAACAAAATGTGCTGGAGTGATAAGATTCCTTTCTTACTGGATCTAGCATAACAGCAGGAAACTGTCTGATACTTCTTGCATAATTGCTTGTTCTTTCTCTTAGGGTTTTCAGAAAAGGATGCAGATGAAGTGAAAGGAATTTTTGTTGATACAAACCTGTACTTTCTGGCTTTGACGTTCTTTGTAGCAGCATTCCATGTAAGTGGAGGAACCTTTTTTTTTTTTTTTTTAACAGTATAAGAAGTTAAAAAGGAGAGGAGCTGAATTTCAGCTCTTTCATTTATGAAGAAATGTTCTTGTAAATACAGATCTTGGTAGAGTAATGGAAGTGTTTTCTGGTACAAGTCAACTGTATTTCCAATAGAGAGTTAGTATAAAAATCTCAAATAAGACAGAAATTCGAGATAACCAGATAGAAACTAGCAGTCTTGACTGAAATATAAATCACTTATTTATAACTTTTTTTCCTTTTTTTCTTTTCAGTTTTTGACTAGTTTAGGGTTTTTTAGTAGTTGAACCAAAGCCCCTAGAATTAATGTCTGTCAACACTGGTTTAAATTTTGTTGAGTTGCCCCAAGATTTACTACTGCAGTGTCACAGATGGGGCACCAGTAGTAGGGTTTGATTCTCTGACTTGTAATAGCTGGACAAATTTATAACAGCTGATCTAAACTGCTTCAGAAATTGTTATTTCTTGTTGAATCTGTCTTAGCATGAGAGATTCTGGGACTAGCTCTTTTGATACTTTTTCTTTTACTTATTGTTTGCCAAAATTTAAAAAAACCCTTTTTCATTCAAGTTATTTGACCCAACAGTGTATTGGTTGAATCTGTGCTGCCTTTTTTTAAGATGATGCATGCTTAAAGGAAATACTGAAAAAATAGTGAATTAAAATATTGAAAAAAGTACTTGCTACAAACAAAGCTAGTGCTGAAATTTCCCTGAAGTTGAGGTCAATGTCTTAGTGATAACATAGAGAAGAAATCCGACTTGCTTTCTTTACTGGACACTGCATTCTGCAGCATTATGGTTGTAGCAGTAGTTGGAATTCAGCCTCTCACTTTGCCCTGCTTTTAGAGCTTGGGCTTCTAAAGCAGTTTTTTCTGTTTAACATTTATTTGTAATATTTAATTTCTATTTCTGAAACATGTAGACTGTCTTTTTCTTTAATTCCATCATAAATGCATTTGTAACAGTTCAGCTGGCAGTATTTAGTGCTTGTTTGGAAAGAAATTACTATGTTTCTTTTTATTTGCAGCTTCTCTTTGATTTCCTTGCATTCAAAAATGACATCAGTTTTTGGAAGAAAAAGAGGAGCATGATTGGGATGTCTACAAAGGCAGGTATGGGCCAGAATGTGAAATGTTGTGTTTTGAGTCTTAATACTTCACATACTGTAGTTTCACCAAGACAGCACAATTAAATAGTTTAAAAAAAAACATCAAAAATATGGTTTTGTATATGAAAAGAGCTGACAGGCTGGTTCTAACTTTGTTAGTGTTGTTCTCAGGTATCACTTTAAAGCATTCATGTCACTTCTGAGGTTTGACTGTCATCCAATTGAGAATTAATGTAACATCAAGTCAGTTATCATATTTCACTTGCTGAAGGAAGAGTAAAATACTTCAAGGAAAGAATGAGCACTAGAAAAAAAGAGAAAAGAAGAAAAGAAAAATGTTTTTTTTCTTGAGAATATAATCACGACTAGTTCATCATAGCACTGATACATTATTGAATTGCTGCAGTACAGAATTCTTCCTTAGGTATTCTGATTTCCTTTTATCGTTTTTTGATAAGCATTTTATAAAATGTTTTTTTTACTTATTTGCCTGGAGATACAGATTTCTGTCTCTTTCTGGACTATTTAATGTAACAAGCATATAGGAGAAGTTCATGCTTAAACTGGATAAGACAGGATTGCAGTAAATAGGCCAACAGTCTTCTGTCATCTCAGCTCTTCATTTAAATATTAATAAGCTTGTTGGCTTTTTTCTGTCTAGTGCTTTGGCGGTGCTTCAGTACTGTGGTAATATTTCTTTTCCTTTTGGATGAACAAACAAGTTTATTGGTACTGATCCCAGCAGGCATTGGTGCAGTGATTGAGGTGAGTTCTTAAAGCTCCAGCAGCAAATACCACTATTCAGCAACTTCCATAGCTTATTGTAGAAAAAGAATGCTAAACTAGTTACTGGAAAAATACTGCTGTAACATTTCTGTCTTGGCAGTACTGTTTAACTGGCTTTCAGTGGTAGAGGAGATTGTGTGCCTTTATCAAAAAAGTAACTGGAAGTACCAGGTTTTTCTGGGATGGGCTAGCTGGTTTTGTGGAAGCCAAACAGAGCTATGATGAGGTTTCTTCCTCTCACAACATCTGATAGGCATCAATCCTGATCAGGCATATATAGCCCTATCAATAAGCCTCCATGGATACTTGTCAAAGGGCAGGCTGTGTGCCATTAGGCAGTGCTGCAAGTCTGAAGCTTTGTCCCTTACCATGACTGAGGTGCTTGGGGAAGGAGGAAAAGGAGGACACTGCTGGCTCTCTTCATTATTGCAGAAGATCATGTCCAGTCAGTGAGTTGCAGGTACTGCCTAGAAGCCTGCTTTGTGTGTAGTAAAGCACAAAGTCAACAGTAATAGGAAAGGATGATGTCTCTACCTAGCATTGCTGGTATATCTAATTACTCCTTAGTGTATTGGTATATTAGTGGAATTTTTGATTGCAGATAATCCCTGTGGAAACAAAATAGTTCAGAATTTTTAGTTGGTGATTAAATTGTTGAATGCCAAGTCATGAAGTGATCCTTAAATTTCACCTTACTGTATAAGACAGATTAAGGCCTTGTGATAGCTGTGAACAGTGGTGTTTGATTGACTATGCCATAATAATCCAGTAAGTTGAGATTTTAAAGTCTGATTATTTCTGTGTTGTGTTCTGTATTGGATTTGCCAGGGAGTTTGTTCTTATACATAGAAATTCAGTCTTGTATTTCAAACTCTCTTTAAGTTGTCTGAAATGTTAACAGTTACAGGGATAAATATATGTCCCCATAAATATGCTGCTTCTTTTCTAGAATATCTTTTAATTTGATCCAGGCATGTATGGTGGTAGAGTAACTGGAGTGATCTAGCTATGCAACAAGGATTTAAGTTAAGTTAAATCTGCATTTCTCTTTCATAATGAAGACAGGTTTCTTGGTTGCCACTAAGAACAGTTAGATCCAGATCTCATTTGGTCTCTGTGCCTGTCTGAGATTCTTTTTGGAGTTGCCCAAAGATCTGTTTAATAGAGCTCTCTGGGACATATAGTTCCTATGACTGTTGGCCTATTCACATTCACCTTATTTTCCAGTATGTTGCTTTTGGATTGTAGGCTGGGAAAACTGGGTTGATGTAGGAGCACTGTGTGGGACAAATGGAAGGGAAATGTTCTGTAGGTTCTATTGAAGCAACCTGTCTCTCCTCTCAAGTAATGGTGAGATAACATGATTGTCTCAAGGTGAGCAGAGAATATTGGTTTACTTGAACTTAAACAAACAGACCTTGTCCACGGAAAACATCATGGAGCATAGCTGTCCTGATAAGCTTACTGCATTGGCTGAATTGTTGAATCCATATAGCAGGGTGTTATGTGACAAAATATTCAGGTGAACTGAACCTTTGGTCACATTAGGGTCAACCTGTTCAAGCAGTAAATAGCCAAACAATTCAGTGCATTCACTGACTTCTGCTTGTAGCCCACTGCTGAAATGTAATAATCATGTAAGTGCCCACTTCTAACCTCTGCTCGGAGTTCTGAGTAACTTTGATCTTGAAGACCCTGGCTGACCTCAGAGGCACTTGGCAAGCAGTTACTGGAGAATTCTCTAAATGCCTGACCTAGGGTGTGTGCTGGTGATGGGAGCAGCTAACCACCACTTAAGCACTGCAGTTCAGTTACACTAGAAGGACTATGTTATTTTACTTTTAAAGTACACCATCATCTGGTATGGAGACTCAATAGTGCATGCTCCCAGTGTTGTATCTGTCTAGTGACATGGCATTTGGTTTGTACAGAGATGAAGGCAGTGTGCTGCAAACAGGCTGTTGCTGCTTTATGCTTAAAGTAGATGTTCTGAGGTCATAATTCAGAGTGTCTGAATCCTGCATAAGACATTCCTTTGGGTAATTCTTTTTGTGCACATTTTGTTTTTGCTAATCACAGCTCTGGAAAGTGAAGAAAGCTTTGAAAATGACAATCAAGTGGCAAGGCTTGAGACCCAGAATTCAGGTATAGTAGATTTTGGGCTGCTGATGATTTACAGTCATGTGTTTTCCATCTGTTTCCAGGCTACTGGAACTTTAGCTTTCAGTGAAAACAAAGATTTAAAAAAAAAAAATAACCCAAACTGACTAGAATCTTGTCTTTATGGATGGCTTAATCCAGAAGTTGGATGAACATTTTTGAACTCAGATTTGATTGATCAGTTTGGTAGAAAAAACTCTGTATACATTTATGGTGCAAGAAGCTTTAGAACACCTCTGTCAGTCCTGCTGCATCTTAACACGTGGGCTGCTGTGTTGGAAAGACACTCTTAACTGGCATCATGATTTGAAGTAATAAACTGAATTTTTATGAGCCACAGAATAACATCTCCATTGTGCAACTGGTAGAATATGTGACAATCTGGGCACAGGACTTTGAGAAATCCTCTGAATAAAAATTTTAAGTTCTGAGACTGTTAGCTGAACATGCAGCTTATGAGAACTTTGTCCATAATGTCCAAGCAGTTTAATTTGCAGTTTAAATATCTGTTTGAGGAGTAAGACAACAGGTGCTTTTTCCTCCAGAACTGAGTTGATTATACATTTTATATATATTGCAGTTTGGTACATACAATGACTCTGAAAAGAAAACTGAGGAGTATGATACCCAGGTAAGAAGGAATCCTGTAATTTCTGATCTATAAAATCTGTGTATGTAGCCTGCTGATTGACTTGTTTTGTCCTTTTCATTGCTCCAAGTATATCTTCCATTTTCTTATTGTTATCAAGAGGGTCATCATAATGTGGATCAACATCTGTTCATCTGTGAAGATTGATTATGATTATGTAAAGTAACAGTGAAAGAGTTGTTCTTTTAGCTGAATCTGGTTTCTATGCAAAGCAGAATTGCAAGTGCATTATCTGAAGGGAAATATCTTAAAGGGTCTTCATTCACAAATTTGAAACTTAGTATTTGTACCTTTTATATTGGAGGGAACGTTCATGTGCTTCCTGATTTCTGAAAGGAGTTGAACATGGGTGGCAACATTGGTGTTAAGCAGAGAGCTACTCTTAGACTCTGATTTTTGTGCTGCCTCTTGTTGCTTATACTCTTAAGGTCCTTGGTGGCCTCAGGTGAGCATTGGAATTTTCACCACCTTCTCTAGACCTGGAAGCATACTGGAAATAGTAGTAGACTTCTGGGAACAGGAAAAGGTTTTCAGGAAAAAAAAATTACATGGCTGTCTTCTAGTGAATGTCATAGAAAGTCTACTGTATATAAAATGTAAACTAATAAATTGTTTTCATTGTCTATTAGGCTATGAAATACTTGTCATATTTGCTCTATCCATTGTGTATTGGAGGTGCAGGTTACTCTTTGCTGAATGTCAAATACAAAAGGTACTGTAAATCTGTATACAGAACTGAATCATTCCTCATTTTTTTCTGTATGATTTGATTGAAGATTATGAGTTATGAAAATAGGCTATTTTTGTTTGCTTGGAAGCCAGAAATTTGAAACTTGCATTTTGCAAGTAACTTGATATTACTCTAGTAAAGAATTCAGTGGCTTGTATGCACAAGCCCTCAATCAGAAGAGGGGGGAGAAAGCTGCCACTGAAGTTTAGAGAACTGGTTAAGGGGATGTCACGGTCAGATGAGAGGAATTCTGTGGCTGAAAGTGTTCAGTAACAGAGAGAAGCAAAAGCTGTCCCAAAATTATTTGCTCTGACCAAGACGTTCTTCTGGTCCTAAATATGATAGCTGGGATGGCAAGCACACAAAAGTGTACTTTAAAAAGGACTTTGTATTCCCTTGGAGCCATGGACTTACTGCAACATAATGATACTTCAGCAAGAGCTGAAGACTCAGTATTTCATGAAAAGTTGAAACTTTTGTCCACTTTCACTCATAGCTTGCTCGCTATGTATTGGAGAGATGCAAGCAAGTGTGCAGCCACGAGACTTTATTATAGAAAAAATCTGCAAACACAAGCATGGTGATGGCCATGTAGACATTTTTTTTTATAGCCTTTAGGTCCAGAAGGGATGGGAGGGAGAGCAAGCAGTAGCTTGAAATAACATCAGAAAGAGCTTCTGTTACTGCATAATTGAGCTGTAGTGTCTGTACTAGAAATTGGGGTGATTTCTGGGCTATTAGAAAAACAGTTTTTTCAAAAGGTTCTTGTCTTAGTAAGGAGATAACAAATATGCAACATTTAAAAATTCTGGTTTTCTCACAAAATTCTATAATTCATTCAGTACTGCAGAAATACTACATCCCAGGTGTTCTATGAGACAGAGCTTAAGATAGTGAAAACAACTAATTTCAGAATTTTTATCAGTGTTGAATCTGTTTGTAAAGGAAGTGTTGCATAACAAGTTATTTTAACAGTGGATTATCCTTTAATCTTGCAGCCGTTATCTGATGCATTTTTTAGATTCTTGTTGATTAGCCAAGTGCAGCTACAGCTATAATGGTACTAACGTGTCACTAACAGCAGTGCAAGTTTAATTTTAAGTTAGGTAATCTGGGCCTCACATTTATCAGCTGTTCTTAATATTGCAAGCAGAAGTATAGTTTGACCACTGTCTGCAGCACTGCTGTCATTTTGCTAAGACTGTGCACCACTGAACATCTGAGAAGGGTTGTTAGATGTAAGGAGGGAAAACATAGCTTGCTTGTATTTACTTGTTTCAAGTACATACTATGTTTTGCATTGAGTGGTATTTGTTTGAAATTTGTAAGTCCTCACAGTGCCATATCAAGTGTCTCTTTAGTATTTAGAATACAGTGTTAGCTTTGCAAGGCTTAATACAATCAGTGCATTGTATTATTTGATGCCAGTTGGGGTGCAGAAGTGTTAAAACATGCTGAAAAAAGTATAAAAGCATTTGATAAGGCTCTCAACTTCTATTATGATGGATAAGCATACTTTGTTTAAACTACCTTCTCTGGAGCCCTTCCTAATTGAAGGAAGATGTGACATTTAGTTCTTGTGTAAAGTAGTTCACAACACAGCCATTTCTTGGAGTAAATATACAGGCATGTAGAAGATGTATTACAGGTAAATATTTTTGGCTGAGGTGAAAAAATAACTGGACTGTCCTCTTTGTTTGTAGCTGGTACTCCTGGCTGATCAACAGTTTTGTCAATGGTGAGTTCCTTATGGTTGATTTTTTTTTCTATTCATATTTCTTCAGAGACCAAAACTCAAAAATATGGCACAACTGCAGCAGTGCAATATAGAGCAATAACTTGACTGCAGGTTCCAAAAGTATTAGTGACTGAGAGAGGGAGAAGAATCAACCTAAAGCGAAACAAAATTATGAGATGTGACTTCTTTAGGATGTCTTTAGGAAAATGAGTGTCAATCTAATTGCAAAAGTATAGTTGTGAGATGTACTTCTATTGTGTGTTTGTCTGTAAGTTTTCCATATTTTATCTTCAGGCGTGTATGCTTTTGGATTCCTGTTTATGCTGCCCCAGCTGTTTGTAAACTACAAGGTAAGATTGAAAAGTGATAGTAGAATACTTTTCTAGTCCCTCCATCCAGACTTCATTATATATGGTATTTTTATTCCTAGATGAAATCTGTTGCACACTTACCATGGAAGGCTTTCACATACAAAGTAAGTAGAGTTCTAATTTATAGATTGTTGCAGTCATTTTGGAAATAATTTTCTGTAAGAAGCAGCTTAGTAGTATTAGCTTAAGGATGACAGTGCTTCTTTTGTTTAAGAACTAAACTTGTTTGCAACTGCTCTTTTTTTTAAAAGGTATTCTTCCAATATATGGAAGTCACTATGAAAATCAAAGTTGTTGTTGTTGGTTTTGTTTTTCTTCAGTCAGCAGCTACATGCTAGTTGTTTTTTTTTTTCTTGTACCCCTAAAGAGCTGATTGTGTTTTGACTCCATCCTTTTCCACCTCTGTGTCATTTGTTCTGTCATTTGTTTTCCTGATCATTGTATCCTAGAAAACATAGCTGGATATGCTGGGATAATCAAGGCCTTGATGCCTTCAACATGTGCCCTTTTTTCTTCTACTTTCATTCATAAATTCTGTTCATTTCATTTATTCTTTCTGTGTACTGATGTATTACAATTTTCCAGAACATAAGTGCTTTAAAAGAAATAGTGTTAAAACTGCTTAAGACATGGTGTCTGATTCTGAACAGATGGTCCAGGACAAAAAAACTAAAATATTAAAATTGGAAGTGCCTTTCATAGCTTTCTATTTCTGTGAGCCTACAGCAGTAGTCCAGCTTTCTCATGCCCTTATATTTTTATGGAATCAGGGGTATCTAGGAAAACAAACTAAACTAAGAATAGCAACCAGAAAGTGTCTGATATGGAAATATAGTAAAAAAAGTGAATAAAACCATATAGTGTAATGATGTTAGACATATACTTGGCAAATCAGCATGTTTCTTTAATAGAGGGGAGTAGAAGGTGTATTAGTGAAGTAATTTCATAATTTTACTTGAGCAACAAAATAAATAACTGAGCAGGCACATCATTTAAGTAGAGTATTCAAACAAGTAACCTTTAAAGAGTAGAATTCTCTTGCTGAATAGCCTTTTCTTACAGAGCATTTATAGTTCCTGTTAAGGTTCCACAACAAAGTCTTGTGTGTATATAGAAAGAAGTGTATAATGTTTTCAATTATGTTTAACTTACTGGGCTTTGGAGGGGGTAATTTACTTTTTCCTAGTGGATATTTAAGGTTGCTTGTTCTCTAATGTACTCTGAGGAGGGGAAAGAATAGTCTGAGGCCTAATCTGTGATTGCTGTTTTAGAGAGCCTTGGGTTTTTTCCTTAATTTGAATTCTTTCCTGTTTTGGAAGACCTTGGCAAAAAATCAAATCAGTCTAACTTTTCTGAAATCAGTCTAACTTTTCTGCTCTGTAGTCTTTATGCTTTTATGTGGACTACCTTCAAATGTGGTAATCTCAAGAGAAAACAAGCTGCACTAAATACTGTTTGAGGGGCTGCCTTGATGTGTTCAATTTCAGTGGCTTATGAGGACTGCCTAAGTCCCTGAAGGATGAAGCATTTAGTTTTTTCTTCCTTTCATTATTGTAGGATCACTCACCTGGGTGTTGACTTGGAAAGGACACCTTTTCCATCTTGCCAAATATTTTTTGTTCCATTACCAACCTTCTTTGCACAGGCTTGAGACATGTCACTGGTATTCCTAAAACACTTCAGATTGATTAATTTATTTTGACATGCTAGAAAGAGCTTTTCTGATGCAAATATTCAGAACTCTGTCCTGCTAAACACCCTCCTCTGATGCTGATGCTTTGTTTCATCATACAAACACTGGTTTGTTTTGAAGACTGAGTCTTGCTGTGCTTAGAGAAAACATCATTTTTTTTCCCTTTTGTATTGTATGGATTAATGTACAGCTTGCTCATAGTGAGAGGAAAAGCCATGGTACTGACTCAGTTTATTAACTCAACAGTGAATATTGTTTGCTGGATTAGTTTTCTGCTGATTTTAGTGAGTTGAAACAGTTTACTGCACCCTATGCTGAGATTTAATTTCTAGTCCTTCCTGTAGGCTAAAGCCAGATCCGGAGGAGTTGCTTCTTTGTTTACTTTCTTTACCTTCTCTGACAAAACATTGTTGCCTTTGCATGCTTGGATCTTGTTTGCATTGCTTTTCTATGCTGTGTCTGGAAATGTAAACTTTCTCACTCCTGAAAAGGTATTGAGAAAGTATTTCATTATTGCCTGAGAAACTGAACCTATAGTATGCCTAGTTGAGTGGAAAAAGGTGGAGAAAAAATAAGGAATGGATGATTACTTCTAGAAAGCACTGAAAATATTATTAAAATATATCCAAGGCCATCAAGTTAACATTCTTAAGAGCAGTAGGTTCACAAGTTTTTACACAAATTGAAATTAACTGAGTAATAATGGAATATGTTGTGTTTTTTTCAGTTTCTTTTGAAGATTTCACAGAAGTTGAATCTTATGTTTTTCCCCTTGCATTACAGTACTCGCTTATCTGAGTAATAATTGAATAAAAGGGTTTTTTTTCCAGTTTCTTTTAAAGATTTCACAGAAGTTGAATCTGTTTTTCCCCTTGCATTACAATACTCTCACTTACCTGAAGTAGTCCTACTTCCTTTTTACTTGTAACTATAATTGTGTGGTATGCAGTAAACAGCATGGTCTTCATTAAAAGAAAACACTTTAAAGTTTACAATAATTAGTTCTCAGCATAACCCTTAAATATTGTTTATAAATATTAAAGTAGTCTGTGTTCCTTCTTTAAAAATGCTGTTCTAGGAAGCCTGATCCCTGTAGCTTTGCATTATAGATAGCTTCCTTTCTTTACAACCAACTGAAGTATACTTTTCTTTTATTTGTAGGCATTCAACACCTTTATTGATGATATATTTGCTTTTATCATAACTATGCCAACATCTCATAGGCTGGCGTGCTTTAGAGATGATGTCGTGTTCCTGGTCTATCTTTACCAAAGATGGTATGCCTTTTTTAAATATTCACAGGAGTTTTTATAAAGCTGTAGATGATTGCACTCTTACTGCAAAGAAATGGCTTTAGTCACAGAATTTTTGTCAGTTGTCACTTCTTCCTCCCCAAGACTCCAGTCCTCCTTTTTTGCAGGTAGTTTCATATTTGTGAGCTACAAACATGAATATATGATACAAGATAGAGGAGATCAATTCTTAAGCTTGTGTTCACAAACTTCTAACCTCACAGACTTCTAACAGGGGCTACATGCCTGCAGATGCTCAAGTGTCTGAAGTTTGCTTTCCAAGTTGCTCTGTAAGGCCCTAGCAGAGAATGTTTTATGATGAGGGATTGCCCTGCTCTCTTCTCCTCCTTATCTGGTTTCCAAACACAAGTTGTTATTTGATTCTCATGAAATCTGAGTATCTGGCAAGCTTCAGATTCTTGAAGTAACTAAAATGAGAGGGGGGAGAAGGCTACATGTGCTGATGTCTGCAAAAAGTGTATTCTTGTTCCCAAGAATAAATATTTTTCTGTGGAGCAAACAAGAATTTTAAGCCTGTTCCACATTACAGCAGAATATAGGGGTATGTAGGTCTAAACATTAATACTAAAAGCATACTGCAGTTTTAGGTTGATACAGTCACACATAAGTGTGGTAAAATAAGTCCCCTTCCAAGGTATATTTCTAGAAATTGAATGCTTAACTTCTGAGACGTGCTGTACAGTGGTTTCAAGTTTGGGAAGTAACCTGGATTGCTGGAGAAATGCTCCAGCCAAACTTTAGGGGAGCTAATGCATCTGTTAAGAGGCCCTGTTATGAGATAGCTGGTTAAGTCTGAATGTGAAGAAACTGATGCATCAGTAGCTAATCTTTAAGACTGTTCTGGTTTTTGCCATAAATGGGAATAGAGAATATGATGAGAAAGAAATTCACTTGTAAAATTAAGTGGCACAGAACTGCTTAAATTTTCCAGGAAGCTGACAATATTGTAACTAATTTTTTTTTCTGCCAGGCTTTATCCTGTGGATAAGAGCAGAGTGAACGAGTATGGAGAATCTTATGAAGAAAAGCCAAAAAAAAAAGCTCATAGAGAATAACTAAGAATTGCAGAAGATTCTGACCCCTGGACTCTTACTGGCTTTGTGTATTATTTGATCTTAAAGAAGCAAAAACTTATTTAATAAGAGTATTTTTAAAGCTTATGACAGAACTACACGGACAATGCATCTTCTATATTGCCAAAATCTAGTTTTGATATCCTCCCTTCTGTCTCAAGATTTTCTTCTCTCCTCACAAAGTCTGACAGATCTTATTAATGAACTTCCTGCATTTGAACTTCTCTTCAGTGAAAACCTAACAGTGTCCTGACTGTTGGAACTGGCATCTCAATCTACATTTTTAAGACAAGTCTAACAGGAAGAGTGGTGCCCATGCCACTAGGCTGTGAAAAGCCAGTGTGTTACAGCAGAATTGATCATTATTGACAAACAGGGCTGTCAAAAAATGTGTAATACCGTACTATATGCTAATTACAAATAGTTCTCCTTTGATAATGGAGATAATGGAAATCCTAAAAATAATTATTATTAAAGTTGTAAGTTGTGGGCATTTAAGTCCATTGCTTAAAACAAAAAACCTTGTTGATAATACATGGAGAGGTGAAGTTGTTAAAATTCAAATTCTGCCAGGTTCTTAAACCACTACATGGCAGAGGGTTTCAGTTGTCTTAAACTGAAGGAAGATGTGAAAAAAAAATGTAACATGGTATCTTTGAATATGTATCCAAGTTTATATAAATCCTTCTGCATTGTTGACAAACCTGATTTCTTGACACAGTAGGTATTCATATAATGCAAATAAATGTTACATGCTAGGAAAGTTTTCTAACACATCTTAAATTCATCATGTGGTGCCCCAGTGACCTACTTGGCCAATTCTCTTATGTTTCAAAGGGAGTAATTCCTTGGTCTTCTCCCTCTTTCTTCATGCCCCTTTCTTTTTATAAAACTAAACACACATCATTTGAGTGGAATAATTTTTCTTAAATACAATATAGGTTCAAATAACTATCTGGACACAGAGAAGAAAATGTTGAAGAAAAGGTACCTTCCTTTCACACAATTTAAAATCCATATTCTTTGTGAGCAGTTTATGAAGAGAGGCATTTTGAACTGTTTCTTTCACATTGCAGAAATAATGAGGTTGAATTACTGTATCAAAATACAAACTTCACAGCTATGCCTAAAAATCATGGTTCTAAATTTTTAAAAGCAAGTTTCTTAGTAACAGTAATTAAAATACGGAATGCATTCCTTTTAGTAGCAAATAAAATGCAATTAAAAATTCAAAAGGCAGAATTCAAGTTTCCAGTTCTAGGTGTGCTTTGGTTGGGAAGTTTACAAATTAATGATAATGATTTATAGGTTTTGCTATTAAATTGGAAGCTGTTTGTCCAAGGCTATTTAACTTAATTTTTCATTGACTGAAAATACTGATAACCTTGAAGAACATGGATCTACCCATATAGTCTGTAACCATTTTATAGAGTGGATTTTATCCAGTTCTGCTACGGCAGAAGTCAGAATATACAAATACTGGAGTCCCAAAAAGATACAGAAATGTGCCTAACTTTTTACAGTCTGTAGTCTGAAGGCCTCCTTATGTGCTACTGGCAATGGAAAAGAGTCTTGAAGTGAATATTTAACTCATATTAATGTTAAGGTCTCTTCACAGTGTTACCTGGAACTAAGGAGGACTGTTGATTTTAGCATTAAACTTGCATAAATAAGTCTATGCAAAACCAGGGTTGCATTTGCTGTATCTTGTACCTGTTTTTAATTTGTTTGGAAGGAGCTCTTTGCTCTCAGGCAAATTAATTTGGGACTCCTATTTCATAATAATAGTTAAATGTATGGAAATTTTTTTCCTGATATAAATAATGCATATATCAAATTCCCTTTTTGTGCCATTTCAAAAAATCAAGTTATTGGTTCTTCTAGAATAGCTTCTGAAAGTTCAGAACACCATATTCAGATATTTCTGATACTTCCATCACTCATTTTTGTATGTTGCTATTGAAAAATCACTTTGCACCTTTGCATACTGTGAGTTTATTGGTCTTCTGTCTTGCATTGCTGGTGACAATGACCTTATAATATGGTATACAGTAGTCATAAGGAATATAAAATTAGAACATTTTAAGTCTTTAAAATGAGCAAGACTTTCCTGTATGTCATTGTTTTATGCATTCCATTTCCAAATAAAAGACTTGGCATACAGGATAGAGAGTTACCTTTTGTTGATGGAAAGATGGTGAAGAACTGTGTAATCAGTGTAACCTTGAAGATCTTAAATTGAAATGTTCTAACTTCCTAGTTGTGGAAATTGCATGAGCTTAAAGCAAAGTTGTGGCTCAGTATGTGGAAAGTTATTCATGCAGTTATTCTGACTGTGTGTTAGTAGGTTTTTTTGCTTTTGTTTGAACACAGCTTCAGGTTTTGAAAGACCTTTCTTCTCCTGAGACTTCTCATAACACTTTCCTTTTAGCCTTTTCAAAGGGAGTTTCAAAAAGAAAGACACACTTACAGTAAGCTTGCATCTTTCAGTAGTCATTACTGGAGCTAGGTCTAAACATAATGTCTTAATTCCTTTCATTCCACTGTTGGGTTGTAAAAATGGCATTTTATTTTCATCACTGTACTATCATCATCCATTCCCAGGGTAACTCCCTTTCCCAGAAGCTGGTCATAAGGCAGGATGTGGATAAATTGTGTTGAGGAGAACTGTGACTTTATTATTCATCCACATCTGGGTTCCCAGTACTAGAGTGACACGGATATAATGGAGTGAGCCCAGTGAACTTGCCATGAAAATTAAGTAACTGGAGCATCTGACATGCAAAGAGATGCCCAAGCAGATAGGATTGTTTAGCCCCGAGACGGAAAGGCTCAGTGGGGATTGTATAAAGTGTATAAATAGCTGATGTAAACAAGGTAGATCCAGACTCTTCTCAGTGCTACCCAGTGATAGGACAAGAGTAAGTGGACACAAATTAAAATACAGGAATTTCCAACTAACTGTGAAAAAAACATTTTAGTCTGAGTGATAAAGCACTGGAGCAGGTTGCCCAGAAAGGCTCCATCCCTGGGAATATTCAACACCTGATTAGACATTGCACTGAGTAATCTGCTCTAAGTGACCCTGCTTTGAGAAGGGGGGTGGACTGGACACCTCTGTAGATCCAACCTCAGCTATTCTATGAATCTGTGATTCAATTATTTTCCTTATTCACATTTGCCTCATGTCTAGCTACGGTAGACATACCCATTGGGTTCTACCTTGAGGGTGCCTATCACCTTTGGATCAATGAGGGGAGAAATAAATGCAAAATAGGCACACCAGAGGTCATCAACCTTACTGTCCTCTAGATGTAGCTGTTGATGAACCCAGTCAATACGAGGTACAGGACTGTCCATGACCACAGGGCCACTAATGTCTCCATCTAGTGACACACCTGAGAAAAAAACCCACAACCTCCTGCATGCTGGGAGCTGTTGGATGACTCCTTACAAAGATGAGGTACTGAGGAAGGAGAAAATTCAGTCATGTTCCTGCAAGAGACCCACAGGAACCCAACTAGGAATTCTAGCTAGAAGGGAAGTGACTTTATCAACATCCCTGGTAGAATGCTGACTCCATCCTTCCTGGTCCTTCCCTTAAAGGTCTTAGATTTGTTGAATCTATGCCTTGTGGTATTCTCTGTTCTTAACACCTACAGCTACCTGGGCAAGGAGTGCAGCCTTAGCAGCAGCCGTGTCTTGGTAGTCAGACCCAGAATCTTTTGCTGTGACTGCATGTGAGAGATCAGCAGTACAGAGCAGCTGGAACAGAAGAGATTGATTTGGAAAAGAAGTTGGTGATCCATGCCTTTGCAGTAGGTTTCAAGTCACTTGTAATACTGCCAGGCCCCAGGGCATATATCCAGCTACATAAGGAGATGAATCATGGCATGCAGCATCGGCCCTTCCCCACCAGGTACCCCTTTCCAGTACCACCCTATGATGTGACTGCTCATACAAGACTGTCCCATACATTTGATCATCCTTCTCTTAACCTTTTCTAATTCTAGTACATCCTTTTTTGAGATGCAGAGACTGGATATGCACACAAGGTGTAGGCAAACAATGAATTTATGCAATGCTATCCTCATTCCCCAGTCATTCCTAACGTGATTTGCTTTTTTGACTGCTGCTAAGCACAATGTTTGTTTCATGTAAGCTCAGGGACTCACTCCTCAGTGGTACTAATCAAGCTCAAAACTCATCGTTTCACATGTGAAGCTAGGAATGTGTTTCACCTCCGTACCATAACTGATTTATCAACATTAAATTTCATCTGTCTAGTAATTACTCATTTGCTCAGACATATAAAGTTCTGCTATTTTCTTCCCTGCTTGTATCATCCTGCTTCATTCTGCCAGCAAATCTTGCCACTTACTGGTTATTTACAGTGCTTCTGGGTCATTTATGAAAGTTACATAATAGAGGATTAAGTGGAACTCCAGTGGGGATCTTCCTCAGCTGAAAGAACCAAGCGCTTATCCCTACTTCTATCTCCTCTAACAATAATATGCCTGTACCAGCATCTGTATGCCGTGGTTTTGAAAATTCAAGTAGAATATATCAACCAGATCACTATAATTTTCATTTCTTCCCAACCCTCCATAGCACTCCAAGAGTTTTCTAAGGCAGGATTCCCTTTTATGGGAGCAAAGTTGACAAAGCAACTTTTATTTCTCCCAGCATCGACTAATCCTATCTTGTTATTTCTACAAATTTACTTGAACAAACATCAGGCTTTGAGACCTACAGTTCCTCAGTATTCCATTGCAACACCTTTACCAGACTGCCATCAATTTGCTACCATGAAGTCTTCAGATACCAAGAAAAGTTTTGAATTTTTGAGTAGGAGGTTACGCACTGCCACAAGCAGTGTGTTTTCTTCATTCACCGTTTGATGAGAGCCCCTGGGGCCAGCCCATCGGTTATTTTTAGGGTTTACTCTTGTTTGTCTCCACCATAACCACTTCCCCATTTGCTTTTATTTCAGACAGATTTTTATGATCCTACAAGGGTTTCCTTGAAAAGGAGTATTTCGGATTTATTCCCGGGGTGATCTACCTTAGTAAAGTATCAGGAATCACTTAAAAACTTCATCAACACCTTCAAAACATTATCCAACACCTACCTGTGCTGTAGCTCACACCATCCCAAGCCTCCTCGAACTACACAGCAAGAATTATCCATCCAAAATATGCTACCAAACTGTATGAAAATACAAGCCTAAATGTCTGGCTGGAAGCGGCCCCTCACACTCCTGGCAACCAATTCTAAATCTCTACTTCCTCACACCCGCCCCAGCCGTGCCCTTGCCCCCTGTCCCGCCCCGGCATTCCCGGATCCCGCTCCCTCACTATAAAGGCGCCGACAGAGGGAAGGAGTTGGAGCTGGACAGCGGCCTCTGCGCCGCCGCGCTGCTCCGCTCCCACGCTGGGGCTCGATGGCGGCGGGGCACCGCAGCTGGGAGACCATTTAGCGAGGCCGTTTTCCTTTTAAATAACACTTTTTAATTTACGATTATCATAGTTTCCTTCTTTTTTTTAACAGTAGCTCCCTAGTGCCCGCAGCTTGGCGTAGCGGTGCGGGAGGGAGCGCAGCGCGGTGCCGCCCCCGGTGGCGGCGTGCTCCCTCTGCACAACATGGCGGGCGCGGAGCCCTTCGCGGAGGTGGTGGCCGCGCTGCGCGGCTGCTACGCCGAGGCCGTGCCGCTGGAGACCTTCATCCGGCGGTTGCGGGAGAACGGCGCCGGGGAGGCGGAGGTGCTGCGGGGAGACGACGCTCCCTGCTACCGCACCTTCGTGGGAGAATGCCTGGTGTGCGTCCCCCGCGGCGCCCGCCCCATCCCCCGGCCCCTCACCTTCCAGCAGGTAGGAGGCAGGGCGTGGGGGACGGCCCGCTCCCACCTCCATGGGGCCCCGGGCGGCTGCAGCAGCTCAACCCTCTTCGAGGAGCGAGCCCTTGCCGGGGGCTCGGGCGAGCCTCCTGCTCCGGGGCTGCGGATGGTGTCCTGGGACTCCCCCGGTGTCTAGCGGCAGCGGTCAGGGCTGGTGCCGACCCCGGGGGGCCCCAGGGAGGGCGCGGAGCCCAGGCGGTGGTTGCTTCGCAGGGCGCTTCCTGTCCTCCATGTGTTTGCGGGGATAGCCGCCCTTCGCCCCTCGTGGCCGGGCTGGCCCCTTCGGCTTCGGCTCCAGCCAGCGTGGAGCACTGGGGGATCGCTGGACCCCTCCTCTTCTGGGGGAAGCGGGGGCGAGCAAAGCCTCGGTGCCGGCGGGTGGGTAACAAGGAAGGGTCTGGGCCCTTGAGGCTCGCCGGCCCTCGGCTTCCACTGTGGGGTAAGAGCGAGCAAACCAAATGTGGCCGGGGAGCAACTGGAAATGAAAAATGCTACTTTGCCACTGTGAGAGGATAAAGAGGAGGGGGGAAAGCTGCTCACGGGTCCGTGTTTAAGCAGAAGAAACTTTTCAGAGAAAAGGCGGCGTTTATCTCGCAGCTCCTGCCTGCGTGAGCACAGCCGTGCTACGGTAGGAAACAAACTTTGCAAGCTTGTTGAGCGCGTTTTAGAATTATGAGCAGAGGCGTGTAGTAGTTGAACTTTTTTATGTAAAAGGAAATGGAGGCCTCAAGAAAAATCAGCATTAGTTCCCTGGAGGTTCGAGCCTGCATGAGCACGTATCTACCAGTACGTTAAGTATCTACGGGCAGAGTGACCTGAAAGCCTTGGAGTCCTGGTTGCTGAGGAAGCTGAGGGGAGCAGTGCGAGGTGTTTCCTGGGTATGAAAACCAGGATCAAAAGGGCAGACCTTACAAAAACTTCCTTAAAGTTGTAGGCCTACGTTGCTGCGTGTAAGCATCTTGTGTTACACGTGAAAATCTCTGGGCATGGCACTTGTGGATTGTTAATATTGCTTCAAAAGAGTTTGAGCTGACGATGTTTAGGGTGGCGTATCTTGTGTGGCTGTTTATTTAAAGCATATATTGTGGTATATGGAAGAGCCAGTGACAAAAGCTAATTTTCTTTTTTTCTTTATTTCTCCAGTTATCTAGTCAGAGTGAAGTCATCACAAGAGTTGTTCAGAGACTGTGTGAAAAAAGGAAGAAGAACGTTCTGGCATATGGATACTCCGTGCTGGATGAAAACTGTTCTAATTTCCAAATCATGCCATCTTCAAATATATACAGCTACCTACCCAATACCGCAACAGAAACGATGCGAATCAGCGGCCTCTGGGAAACACTGCTGAGCAGGATAGGGGATGATGTGATGATGTATTTATTGGAACACTGTGCACTCTTTATGCTGGTTCCCCCTAGCAATTGTTACCAAGTTTGTGGGCAACCAGTTTATGAACTTATGTCAC
This sequence comes from Heliangelus exortis, assembly GCF_036169615.1. Taxonomy (NCBI): domain Eukaryota; kingdom Metazoa; phylum Chordata; class Aves; order Apodiformes; family Trochilidae; genus Heliangelus; species Heliangelus exortis. The sequence continues at coordinate 86,862,425 of NC_092423.1, read as the reverse complement.
ATAATGTAGACCCATCCCCAGTGTTTGTTAAACAAAGGTTTTCAAAGCATAGACCTAGTAGGTTGCTTGACTACATGCAAAGAAGGCTTGTGTTTCATAGGCAGTATCTTTCAAAATCTTATTGGTGGAAATGCAGACAAAGACTTGAAGCTAATATCTCCTGCATGGGAAATAAAACAAATAACAAGACGCAAAGCTTAGTGTCCAGCTACCGGTATTCTGTAAAAGCTGTTCCTAAAGCAAGCAAACAGATCAGAGTGGTTACTGAGCATCTGGAAAAACAGAGTAGCTCCAGTTTGTGTTTGTCAGCTACAGCACCATCTTTAAAAAGGAAGCTTGATAGGGAACAACTTGAAATTCCAGCTAAGAGAGCAAAATTAGAGGAGAAACAGAAAGAGGAAAGGGCTTGTACTCTTACTCCTGATGTAAACCAAAGTAATTCCAAGAGATATGGAACTGGGTATGTAGCATCACAGTCTGTAAGCCTCATTAAAAGAAAGCACATTACTCAAAGAAGTATCACTGATATGTCTGGTTCTTCTTTAGTTCACGCATCTCATGATGGGAAGAAGTGTGTGGCAGGTGAAAGATCTTTTCTTCAAGGAGTTCAGAGTAAGAAACCTTTAAAGTCCAGCATTGAAGTGCAAGCAGAATCCCATAGGAAAGGAGTAGAGATGCATGTGTATAAATCTCCACTGGATTCTGCACAAATCAAACCCAAGGAGGTCATTTCTTCACAATGCAGAAGGCAGGAAGGTCACCTAGCTCCCTTGGGAAAGAAGTTGCCAAGTACGCTCTTGCGCTCTGCAGTATACATTGACAGGAAGCTGCTTCTGTATTCTAGCAGGAGTTTCCAAGAATGTTTTCCTAAATCGTTTTTACTGAACCGCTTGCAGGGCTGTCAGGCAGGTGGAAGACGGCTTATAGAAACTATATTCTTAAGCCAAAATCTTGCGGAGCAAAAGCACAACCAAAGTCTGCCACACCACAACTGGAAAAAGAAGAGGTTGCCCAAACGCTACTGGCAAATGAGGCACACATTTCAGAAACTGTTAAAGAACCATGGAAAGTGCCCTTACTTAGTTATCTTGAAAAAAAACTGCCCTGTCTGGATATCTGAAACCAGTTCGAGAAAAAACGAGTTGCCTTGTCAGGCAGCCTTGCTCGGGGAAGCAGAGGTTCACAAGCAAGCAGAAAAGTTTGGGAAGCAGCCAACTGCTGCTGCTGTGACAAGCAGCAGATGTGAATCTGGTTGCGCTGATGTGCCGGGCAACTTAGGGGCGTCTCTTGCGAAACGGGTGCTTGAGAAGTCCTCACAGAGTGAGGAACAAAACTCAGGACAGGCATGTGATTCAGCCCTTGGGGCACTCCTCAAGCAGCACAGCAGCCACTGGCAGGTGTACATTTTTGTGAGGGAGTGCCTGGAGCGGGTCATCCCCATGGAGCTCTGGGGTTCAAACCATAACAAGTGCCGGTTCTTAAAAAATGTGAAAGTGTTCATTTCCATGGGGAAGTTTGCTAGGCTTTCATTGCAGGAGTTGATGTGGAAGATGAGAGTGAATGACTGCATGTGGCTTCGTCTAGTCAAAGGTACTTACATTAAAGTGTTAAGTGGTGAGGGTGTCGTGTCCAACTGAGGCAGGTTAAGGTAAGGTACAAGGTGTCAGATAAATGGTGTTCACTTTTACTGTGGGATGGTGAGGGTGTTGGATCTGGGCTCGGAGTTGTTGGATTTATTGGTAATAACCATAGTTGGGAGAGCAAATTTAGTACTGTTTAGTACTGTAATTGATGGTGGAAGAACACTTAAGCCTCTCTTCCTTCTTAAGTTTTCATTGTTCTCTTTCATGTTTTTTTGTATTTAATAGAGTGGCATTTTCATAAGCATGAATTCAGAACCTGAGCCTTTCAACAAAACTCTTTCCCTTCCGCTGCAATCTCCAAATTGCAGTAACTGTAAAAATTAACTGAAGAATGACCTATGCATGTAAGGAACAAATGCAGTCTGCCTGTTGGTTATCATAAACCTTCAGAACTAAAGCAAATCAAGACTTGTGTGTCTTAGGCATGTGTTCCTCAGCTACGGGAGTAAACCTTCCTCCCATGGCATGTTTCCACCCCCACACCTTCCCCCTCACATCAGCTGTGTGAGAAAGGCATAAGCATGGGACCCGTGAAATACAGGGGTTGCCCGACATGTGTCACCTTTTTAGAGCCCTTTTTTGGAACAAGAGACCCTTACTGGGCTCTACTGTCAAGCTGCCTAGTGGGTGGTACAGAGATCACCAGACTGAGATGTCCCTGGCTGAAAGCTGTCATGAGAGCATCAGCTGATTGCTGCAAATTCTGTACAGATCCTGTCTGCTTAGTCCTCTTTATGCCAGATAAATCTGGTTTCCTTGAAGAAGTCTTTCTTCAGGCACAAGCCTAGCACTTAAGTCTTGCTGAAGCTGTTGTTCTTTCTTTAGTTGGTTGCTGTAGGACCTAAAGCATACAGTTGTTTTCCTGAGCTGCTGTTCTCCATCTGTACAAAGTGGATTGTGCTTCCTTAATTAGTGTGTTTGCAGTATGTATGCTTACCTAATGATGTGCTGGGATCCTAGAGTAATGTGAGCTGAAAATGGTATTCCTTTTATTTAAATGGTTTGATAAGGCTGCTACCAGTACTTTGTAATATAGGGAGGAAAGTAGAAAGTCTGACGTTGAAGAACAGATGGAAAAGAGAGAACAGGTTGCACTTCCATAAGAAACTGTTATTTCTAGCATATATATTGAGTCTTTATTCAGAAACAATTTATTAAAAAGGAATTTTCAAAATGCTGGGGAGTTAAAAACTTAAAAACTTTCTCATTGTAAACTTTACATTTGGTTATATTCATTTAGAATGTATTGTCTTAAAAAAATGTAATATCATCTTATTCTCTGGCCTTATGCCAGGGAAAGCAACACACAGACTTGATTTTAATTTTCATGAAACTGTTCCCTTGTGCTCAAAAGTTTAAACACATTTAATTGCTTTGCTGCACAGTAGGTGTTTGGGGTTTTTTTTCCCAAAAGTATTACTAATGGTTTATTTTCACTTCACTGAACCGTTACTCATCATTTACATTTGTTGTCAGGAACTTGGAGTGCAAGTTATATAGTCCTGGGACACCTGTTTTTAACATCCTGGTTTAGTTTTTATATTAGAACTGCATATTGCAACTCTTCAGTTGGAAAATATTCTAACAATCACTGGGGTTTTGTCACTGATGTTACCTGGCTTCTGTTGAAGTGAACACTGTTTATCTTTATGATAGTCCTTTCTTAGGTGCTGTAAATACATGAAGTGCACCAAAACCAAACAGGATAGAGAAATGGAAACTTATTCCCATTTTAAAAGTTTCCAGTTTACGCCTTAGCTCTGTTCTGTCAGAATTAAGCTGTTCTTAACACATTTGTGCCATAATCATAGTTTCTTCAATGCAGCTAAAATAATATTTCTGTATAATTTCTTTAAATTATCCTGTTGTTTTTTTTCTATATTCTACTCTTAAATTGATTAGAAAAATCAAATTTAATTTGATTGGCTAAAACTCAGAGTTTGTAGCACACTATTTTTATTCCCTAGCCACTCATAATACATAATACTGAAAATCTATAATACATAATACTGAAAATCCCTAATATGGACAATATGTAGGAGTGTTTTGCATTCATAATTTTTGTGCCATCTAAATATTGTGAGTACTGATGGCCTTAGGGTGATTTTTAAAATTTTTTTTTTCCACCAATAAGTTTTATACAGGATATCTGAAATAAAGCCTATCTCTGAATTAATTTTTGTGTACATGGGAAATCTGAATATCATTCTCATCCCCAAGTCAGCCTAGTTTAATTCAGTCATTTTTACAGCATACTGTTTTAATTAATTTTATTTATTTAAAGTTTTATATTGTAGCAGGCATTTTAGCTTTTCTTTCATGATAATCTTGCCATTGTGCATTAAGGATTTTGCACAGGGGAAGAAACGGAGCTACTAGTGGCATGTATTCATATCCTGCGTGTCAGTTTGTTACTTCAAATTAGTTTCTGTGTTTGTACCTTAAGCTTGGGTCGATCCCATTATTTAATGCCAATGAAAATTTGAAGTAATATCTGTGCAATTGCTTTATTTGCCTTTTTTTTTTTCTTTCTACTAATCTCAACTGAAGGAAAGACTGATATGTGTGTTTTTGTTTGTGTGTTCTGTTTCTTTACTAATACAAATGGTTGATATTTACTGTAATTACCTTTGAATTGTTTATTGAAGGTGATCACTTTGTTCCTGCTTATGAACATTGTTTCCGTGAAGAACTTCTGGCTAAATTCCTCTACTGGCTGATGAATACCTATGTTCTTGAGTTACTCAGATCATTTTTCTATGTCACCGAGACCATGTTCCAGAAAAACATGCTTTTCTACTATCGAAAGTTTATTTGGGGCAAGTTGCAGAACATTGGAATTAGGTAACTTTAGAAAATGAATGAAACATTAATGGAATATGTGAAAATTTCATGTTTTGTAGTGAAAAGTTGCAATTCTTCTTTCCTTTATTGCCTGTTTATCCTCCTTTTATTTGCGCAATTTCTCAAAAGAAAATTCAAGCTGCGATTTTAGGGTGCACAGCTTGCAAATTCAGGAATATTTTGTGTGAGAAAATGGATTCAAGTTTAGAATTCTTTGGTAGAAGAGAAACCTTTGCAATAATCATCCATTGTGAAGATTATTTTGTTTGGCTAAGTCAATTTTTTATACCTTTTAACAATGTGTAAAGCATAGTGACAGAATCCCCAGAAACCTCGGTAAAGTTAGTGGAAAAGTCCTTAATTGCTTCAGCTGCTCTAATTGAAAAAACAAAGAAAACCAAAACAAAGCTCTACTGAAATGCTGCAGTACTGTATTCATAAATTCAGATGATAGCTTTGTGGTTTTGTTTTTTGGGGTTTTTTTGAAGGTTGGGAGATTTAAAAGCTGTAGCTCGTTTTTCAGTGTGCCTGTGAAATTCTGTGTTGGTTTTTTGGTCTTAAAAATGCATGCCTGTATTTAAGTTGGGGCATTATTATAAGATGAAATTTTAAGCAATTAAGTGAGAAAGGCAATTTTAGTGAACAGTATTATGCACACGTCTCCATACTGCATATCTTTTGGTTTTCGTTATAAATACTTGGTGTCTAAGAGAGCTTTTGTGCAAATGGGCATACTTGATGTCTTGTGTTTTCATGGTCTTTTTATATGGTGAACCTCTTGGTTAGATAGTGGTTTGCTGGTCTGCAACGTTATATGTGGGATTTTTCCCCTCTTGCCCTGCTGCTCCCTGATTTTGGCATTGGTGTCTCCAGTGCAACTCTTCTGCATCTGTGTTTGCACTTACTGGGGTCTCTGTCTTGTTTGCAGTTGAAGCACAAAATATACAATTTAAATTGTAGTAGTAGAATTTAATTTTCAGTCCCACATACTCTGTCTTGTCTTCAAACTAATAGCCTTCGTCTTGCAGTTAGTGTTTCATGTAGTTTTAATGTGCTTTAAGGGCAAAGTATCATCAAGTACTAACTTTTACATATGGATATAATACTACATATAGTGGATATGTGAAAACATACTTTTTGTTTCAGCCCTTTTGTCCCTTTTCCCAGAAAATCTCAATGTGTAAGGGCACAGTGCTCTGAACCCTAGTTTGGTTTGATCCCATTTCTTCTGATTTTCAATTGATGTTTCTCCCTACTGTGCAGGATGCCCCTTCTCAACTTTGGCTCAGGGTGTCTCTGAACTCCACCTTATTGGAAGCTGGGGAAGCATCCCAGGGAAGTACTTTGGCATGCTTGCCAAAGGCATGCCCTAAGGACAGGGGTGACTTAATGTTGGCTAAATGATGCATAGCTGTTTGGGCTTTTAGTCTGACCTTCAGCTCCACTCACAAGGCAAGGGCCTTAAGCACTCTTTTGGTTTTTTTATTTGAGTGTGCTGTGCAGTGTGAGGTCTCCTACTAATTCACCATACTGTGCTCATGGAGGTGGCAAGCCGCCCACTTCACATTGGAGGAGAAATTGGGGTTTAGAGAAAGAGTGAAACAGCTGCTTAGGGCTTCTTGTGTTTTCTTGGCCATTTCAGGACTCTCCAGGCACCATCCCTGCTTACCTAGGTGATGTTTTCTGTCACTGTTGGTGAATTGCTGCCAGAGGCTGCTGTGGCTTCCTTCTTCCCTGGAATAAGAGCATCTGGTGGCCTTAGTTGTTGTCCTAATAACTATCCTGTTCTAGGCTGTCCTAGTTCTTCCTCTTTCTCTGCTTGGAGCTGCTTGTGGCAATTGCTTTCAGGAAGGCATTCACAGCCAAGCATATCCACTGATACCTTTCCCACTCTTTTGCATTCTGCTTTGAGAGAAGGAGGATGGATGAAAAGAGGATGGAAGCAGACCTGGACCTTACTCAGGAGCTTGCCTTACACTACATTTTCATTAGGGAGTAAATCCCCATCCTGAAGGGCTGACTGTATGAGTAGACCTTCATGTGCAGAACCCCATCCAAGGGTACAGACCACGATTGTGGGAGGGAACCTGTCTGTATGTTCATCTGCTGTATGACAGAAGGTTAGAGTGTGTTGGACTTCTTGTGCACAGGCATCTTTCTGTTAATTTTTAAAGTTCCACAGCCCAGATTCAAAATAGTACTTGTTATCAATTTAAAAATTAGCATTTAATGATCCAATTGGCTCAAGTTAGGCAGCCCATTGAATACAAAGTTGTTTTAAAAATAATATACCCAATTTCATGGTGACAGCATCTGTTTCCTAAGGACTGCACCCTCCCTACCCTTTGCCACACACAGTAGCTGCTGAGGTTTGAAAGTTCTGCAGAAATTTGGACTTCTCCCCCTTTGGATTAAGGCAGGATGTTAAAAGACAGCAGAATCATCTGGTCAACTTCCTCCAAGTTCCAATGCATCAGAGTGCCATGAGGGTATAGATGCGAGTGGGGTGGTTCAGTGGCCTCTAGATTAGTGCATGTTCACTGCTATAAATGCCATGAAATAAGAAATAAATGTTGCTACAGGCAAAGTGTCATCCAATTCTACAGCAGGCCAGAAGCAGTGGTGGTGAATTGTCCTTTATCTTCACTTTCAGAGGAAGTAATATTGTTTTAAGTAGTGGTTGGTTTTGGTTTTGGTTTGGTTTTGGGTTTTTTTTTTTTGTTTGTTTTGTTATGTTTTTTCCCCCTCAAATATTAACTGAAAATTGATGGAGATTTATCATGCAGTTGTTTCTGTTGAACTGGAGTTCTTTGATTTACCAGGAATTTAATTTCAAAATTTGAAAATAAATCCTCAGAGTGCTTGCTCAGTAATAGCCCAACTTGATGGCCCTGGATACCCCTGTACTTTCTAGTTGTCATGTACTGTATCACTCAGATGCCAACAATCCCAAACAGATGGATTATTATCTTATATTGGAATTGTGTTGGCATATAGAAGTGTTTTGCCTCTCTTACCTGCATGCTTGGCAGATTTCCACCAACCATCCAGTGCCTTTTGTGACATTGTGGCCTCTTTTTGCTAAGCCAGCCTTTTTTTGGTGTGGGATGTAAAAATATCTGCATGCAAATTTAGATTTGCATCGCCCTTCTGAAGAGATTTGAATTGTCCCACTTCACTTCTATGGGGAGTATCCTAACCACTAGGCTGTAGGGCTTTTTGGAATGGCACATTTCATCCTTCTGAAGCAGGATGTAGGTCTTTTACATTGCAAGTAGGCCACTTTGACAGTACAGTAAAAGCACAAGGGCTTTTGCACCACCTCCTTCTGCCTCATTGTATGAGAGAATATTGATTTGGATAAGCTACACTGACCTGTGAGTCCTGAGGGAGGTTTCTGAGGGGAAAAACACATTTCCTGGTAAAATTGGTTTACGCAGCTCACAATCTGTGACTTGGGAGCCTTCTGTTTTTCATTATTCTCTGCTCTTTACTTTAGCTGCACAGCAGATAGGTTCTTTTCAGTGATTTTACTGGATACCTAAAGGCCCTCATGTCATACCTCACTTTGCTCTAACTTTTAATAAATAGCTGGTCTCCTAAATGTTGGGATTAGAACAGCCCATTAAAGTATGTAAATCTTTTCCTGTATCTTTTTTAACATAGTTTTCAGAACATTCAGTTCAACTTTTCTAGTCTTTCAAACTTCTGAAACCATGAGAAATATCCAGATATTACATTGTCACTAAGATAGACTAAAATGGTTATGAAATTCAGGTTTCTGTATCACTTTCTTTAGAGGTTAGTATTTTTAATGGTCTTATTATGAAAAGTTTTGTTTCAGTTATGAAATAGAGATTGTTTTAAATTACAGCCTTTCCTCTTGCTTACATCAAATGTCTATTTGTATTTTAGGAACCATTTTGCCAAAGTCCATCTACGTGCTTTATCTTCAGAAGAGATTGAAGCTGTCCATCAGAAAAAATATGTTCCTATGGCATCAAAGCTCCGGTTCATTCCGAAGGTGAATGGGCTAAGACCCATTGTAAAAGTGAGCAGTGTTGTTGAAGCTCAAGTATTCAGCAAGGAAAGCAGAGAAAAGAAGGTTTTTATTTTTTTATTCTTTTATATGGGTTTAATGTAGGCAGCTAATAAAGTGAGTGAGTTATGTTACATAAAACTAGGTTTAGCATACTAAACTGGAACATTCAAACAGAATGATTGAATAGGTCTACCTATTGCTATTTAGCTTCTTCTCCCTTCCTAGTGCTTAATTATCATTAGCCTCCAATTTCAGAGTCACATAATGCAGTTTGCAAGCCTGTCTTAAGGAAATGATGCTAACAGAATGGCGTGGCCTGTCAGGTAATCGTGTTTTCTTTCTCTTCTCTTTCCATCCCTTCCACTCAGGCTTGCTAACTGTGTCTGGTTGAGGTAGACACTGGGCACCTCTGGGAGCAGAAGGAGGGAAATCTCAAAGATATTCAGTATTCTGAATTAGCATGTCATACCTGTTTGGCACACCAGGGAGTGAGGGGATGGATGAGTCCACCCCTGTTGGGATTTACCTGAATACTGATTGTGCTCATGGATCATTGGCTGTGGTGCCACTGTCAGCCTGAACAGTGATCAGCTGGGTGTGTTCCAGAAGATCAAAGAAGGGTGAGGAAGCTGAAGAGAGCAGAGTAGGGAGATAGGAAGGAAGCTGGGAGTTCCTGCAGTATGGGGACAGAACATGCAGTGCACAGAATAATCATTTTAACAACACAGGTCTGAACTAATCACAAAGGATCGCTAGCGATTCTCACAACTCCATGAAAAAGGAGGTAGTGGTACTGTTACCTCTCTTCTCAAATAGTAGGCTGCCTCAGAGATGAGTGTCTTGCATAAAATGATCATCTTATTAATGAGCTCAGGGCTTCCAGCACAATGGGATGTAGTTTGTTTTTTTGGGTTTTTTTCCTTATTTTTTAAAAATTTGCATGGGTCCTCAGTTTCTTTATGTCATGGTAACAGAAGGTTTGCTTTTTGTGAAAGAACAACGATCCTGAACCACCATGGGAAAGCCTCACTAAGAAGGATGATTATCCTGATCTTGCTGTTTCTATTCACATTTTAGCTATAACTCTACCGTTTTGACTGTTTTTCTTAGGAACTTGGCATATAACAAAAAGATATCACAATTAAAATTTAGGAAAGTGACTTAATTTTCAGAAATTATTCTTTTATATACAGATCAAAAACATTTTGCGAGATCCCCAATTAAGTGAACATACCTTGTGTAAAACATTTGGATAAGGTATCTTAAAGGCAGTGGCAGTAGGTACATTAAACATTTTCAGTGTGCTTTAGTTTTGCAGCTTTTCACTGAAACCTGTACTTCATTTTTCCAGTGAGAAAATAATTTTTTTCAGATTAATTGAAATGCTTCCATAAATAGTATTTCCAGTGTATTCGTATCATGATCACAATACTACTGTTGTGTTCTGTGTGTAAATTTCTGAGAGTTTCTCTGAAGTCCTAAACTGATTTGTAAGTATGTTATGTGGGCAGTTTGTTTATTTTCCTCAGTAGTATAGCTTGCCCTTTCAATATCCTTCTGTTGCCAGGTCTGTCAGTATTTTTTTTCCTTAAGGTGTTTGCAGAGCTAATTAACCAGCACAACTTCACTGCTGCTCTGTATTTTACTGTTGCTTTAGCTGAGAGTTCAGTCCTTGCTAATGTACTTGAATAAAGTATTTCCAGAAGCTGAACTGATGATGCAGCTGGAGTTAGCCTGAAGTCTCAGAGCACATGTCCTTCTTGCTTTCCTTGTAGCAATAGGCATTGGTAGAAAGAATTAATGATTTTCAAGGTTACCTTCTAATTTGTGGTGGGTTTATTTGCCATCTGTTTATCTCCTTAACTATTATACCTTGATTTCCAATAATCACGTACAACAAAAAAAATACTTTCCATAGGATTTAAAACTAAAAATAAATTTTAAAAAATCTCTGAGGCTGTTTTGTGTCTTCCAGGTGGTTACTGCAACTGTATTCTGGCTTTCTGAAAACTGCAGTTGACCGAAATAATATAGTAAACACACTAATTTAATCTAATATTTCATTTCAGTGTGAAATCTGCATATTGCATGATTTAATAGGTTTCAGCATACTTGAAGGTGATTGTCCTTTGTCTCTTTTTAGATGCATCACTACAACACTCGACTAAAAAATCTGTTTAGTGTGTTAAATTATGAACGGACTATAAACAGGAGTTTTATCGGGTCTTCGGTGTTTGGGAAGGATGATATCTACAAGACATGGAAGAAGTTTGTTACAAAGGTTCTTGAATCAGGTGGTGGAATTCCTCATTTCTACTACGTAAAGGTATGTCTTTTTATTTACAAGTTCCAGCTAAATTTTCAAAGTCAGCTTCTGCAGATTATAGCTGTATATTATAGCTGTCATAGCTGTGATCTAAGTGCATAGTTGTTGCTTTTTCAAAATAAACTTTTGTGCATACCTAACACAGACTCTTGTTGGTTTTCTGGGGGTAGGGCATTGGTTGGTTTTCGGGGAAGGGAGAAGGGCTGTCCCTGCAGTAGCTCTTCCTTTTCTTGAATATTTTTCTGACCATCTTTCTGTAATGTAGCAGCACTTCTGCAAGTGCACTGGGTTTTTGCAATTACATTTACTTGGGTATAAAAATGAGGCAGAAATATAAACTCATGTATGCTTTTAGAGCCATCTTCCCAAAGTAAAATGAGAAAAAATGAGTGCTTTGCAGGTTTTGATCATCTTTTTAAAAATAGGTTTCTTCCATCTCAGTATCATTAGAGTCTGTTGAAACCAAATGAACTCTAAAGTCTCTCCAAAAAATTTCTTCTCCCACTTAAAAAAAATGAGTGCTTGTCATATCCTTATATCTTTGAAAGAGCTGCTTTTTAACACTTTCTTTCAGTTATGTCTAGGGTGTGTCTTGTGTTTGAGCTCAATATATAGATTTTAAATGGGGACAATTTTTACAGATCTCTGTAAATTAAAGTTTTATATATGTTAGAGTGGGCCTCCTTTCCTGTGCTGATATATGTTGGTTGTCATCCTATCCTGAAATTACTGCTAGTGGCTGTCTTGCTATCTTTCATGCCAAAGGTTCCTGTCATTGATATAGTTCTCCAAAGATTGTTGCTTCTTCAGAAGGATTTGGATTTTGACTATGACAAGTGAAAACAGAGTTAAAATTCCAATATGAGGTTAAGGGAAAAAAAGAACCCCTCTGGTTTGCAGCTTTCCGAAAGCCTAAAGTGTCACCTCGGTGGTCATGTGGAGGGGAAGGTTTCTTAAAATATTAAACATATAAAAATACCAGCAATAAAATTTAGTTAAATGATTGAAGGTTCAGTATTATGTTTAAGGTTGCATATGGTATCATCTTCTGTTAACAAGACGTGGTGAAACTGATGGTTTGGTTATCCCTTGAAAAGGAAAACTCATTGACAGGTGAGAAGTTTTTCAGATAAGCAATGAGTTTGTCACAAATTTGGACTGAACGATGCATTTACCTCCTGTATGATTTATCCTTTAGCCTTGTTTACATACTACAACTAAACTTTTTTCACAGTGTTTGCTGTGATACTGATGAATACATGATGGAAGCTGTTTCTTGTATTTCAGGCTGATGTGTCCAGGGCTTACGATACCATTCCTCACAATAAACTTGTGGAAGTGATTTCACAGATTTTAAACCCTGAGAAAAGAACTGTCTACTGCATACGGCGCTACGCTGTCATTATGATCACAACAAGTGGAAAAACCAGGAGGTTCTATAAGAGACATGTATGACTTGCTGATTTCTTCTGTTTGCTACTGTAGATAATTTCTTTCCAAGCAGTATTTTTGTTAATAGGTTTAATTTTAGTCCCAATATGAACTAGGCAAGTCATCTGTAAACGCTTATTTAAAAGTGTTGGGATGTTTTCCAGAGGTAGAAAACCTGCTTTTTACACTGTTTACTGAGCCTTAGTAAGCCTAAAGATAAATGTGTTGTGGAAATAGAGATATGTGCAGGAGATGTTTCATTTTAACAACAGCAGAACTGTTGGATTAAAATAATACAATAATGCTAGCCCTCTGACTGTCACTGAATAAAATAATCTGGTACTGAGTATTTTATCAGTTTTGTCATTTATTTCTTTACACTCAATGTACAGGTTTCTACTTTCAAGGATTTTATGCCAGACATGAAGCAATTTGTGTCCAAGCTTCAGGAGACTGAATCATTGAAGAATGCAATCATAGTTGAACAGGTAAATGTTGGGAAGCTTATTTTCAAATGAAAAATAACCTACAAAAGAATTGGAGGAGTACTGGGATTTTTAACAGAATGTATATACGTGGTTTGAAAATTTTGGCATAGAGTAGTTTATGCTTCTAGCATGCAGGTAAAAATATATGGTGTATCTGTGCACATGCAAGTGCAATATACAGTGTGGTGCACCATTCCAGTATCCTACAAAGTGCAGAGAGCCTAGGGAGTATGTGAATAAAAATGAAAATAGCTAAATCTGTGATAAAGATGTGTCTAGGTTTGCTTTAGGTTTTCCAGTGGGCCTCCATCTGGTTGAGATAACTTCCAGACATAAATGAACAGCACATCCTATTTCAAACTGTTTTGCATCTGACAAATGTTTGTGTCACTATGTTCGTCAAAAAAAATATGAGAAAAAAATAATGTCAGTCTGTGTGTCTGTACACATGTATCAAATTAGCTTTTCAGTACAATTAACCATGATCTCACATGGGTCTGTAAAAAGCTGGGTGCCTTTTTCTGATGTCTAATCTATGCAAATAGGAATTAATGTTGCTTTACTTCTCATCAAAACTTTACTAAAGTTACCTAAACTGCTCTAAATTAATTTTATTACTCAATTTTTAACACAAAAAGCTTCATAAGTATTGCATGGGTAGTTCTGGATGGAATTGTTGGTAATACATGGCAAAGAAACAGTTTTGAAGCAGAACTGGCAAATGAGTGTATCTGGATTTGGGGGCCAGGACAGTTAGAAAAGTCCTGCAAGATAGAAAGTGGACAGAAGACTGAGGTCTCATACATTGTAGTAATCCAGTATAATATACCAGCACTTTAAAAATGTTTTAAAATGCTGTATTTTACAATTTTGCTGTGTAACACCAATCAAAACTGCTTTTGTCCTTAAGCAAAAAAAAAAAAAAAAAAAGAACTGCACCATTCACTTGTTTGATGTAAGCAGCTTTTTAGTATTTATATTCAGATCCTGGTGTTGGGTGTTTTGTTTCTTATTTTAGGGGTGTAAACTACAGCAGTATAACTTTTCATAGAGGTTTATGTGTTTCTTGTAAGTTTGTACTATAATTTTATTTCTAGTGTACTTATTTCTAAGGTAAAAATCTTGCTTTGTTTGTCATTTCTAGAGCTTAACTTTTAATGAGACAAGTTCCAGTCTGTTTTCTTTTTTTCTCCAAATGATACATAACAACATCCTGGTGATTCGGAACAGGTAAAAAAGAAGCTAGTTTTTTATGGTTTGGTTAATATGTTTGGGGTTTTTTGATTGCTTTTTTGTGGTTTTTTTTCTGCTAAGTATCATACTATTAATTTGCTCAGGGGATTTTTGATATCTGTCTTTTAGAGATGTTTATCTTATGTGAATTTGAAATCTGTTTTAATCAGTTTAAGCTCTGCAACAGCATGAAGAGTTTGGAGAAGAATCAGTTTTGTATTTGAGTAAAATTTCTCTTTCCCATCTGGGTGATGTTAACTATACGCAGAATGCAGTATTCAAAAATATGTAGCCTGATTAATTTAAAGCTACAGTTGTAGTCCAAAGAAGTACTTTAAAATGTAGTCCATAGTGGTGGACAAAAGCAAGGTAACATCCAAGCAATCTTGCAAAAAAAGGCCTTGTTAGTCATCCTTCAGTCAAAATTAAACCTCTTCTGCCTGGCCTTGCTATTTGGCTAGTTACAATAGAAATAAAAGGCAGAAACAATAGGACTCAGTCAGGTGTGTTAGAATGGTTTCTTGCTCTTGAAAAAACACCTTTTACTGGAATACTTAATCTTACAGAATTGAGGGAGGGAGAGAAAATGTTTCCAGGAAGCAAATAGAAGAGTGTTCTTAAGTTTTTCTGGCTTTGATGCTTACAGTCCCTTTGGCAGGGTCATGAGAATGCTGATGTGGCGTGCCATTAATAAGGACATAAGTGTGTTTAATACAAGCTTAATGGTTTTAAAGAAAGCAAAACCTGAGGAAGCCAACTTCACACTTACTTAAATTCAGTCACATCTAGCCTGAAAAATACTGTTTGTCTCGGAATGAATTTGCATTTTTTAAGTAGCCCATTCTTGTTTGCTCAAAAAACAAACAAACACCAAAACAGCAAGTAACTTCAGTGAATGAATACTGATGGTTCTCAAAAAGCCATCACAGTCAACATTAGTTTGATGCTTTGAGAAAAATGGTGATTGCTGAGCTGAGGACCTAGAGGGAATCTTTTAATACCATTTCATATATTTATCAGAAGTCTGAAAAAATGTAAAATTACTGCAAGAAAAATTTACAGATTACACAAAACATAGGTAAGATGGTTGCTAGAATGTAGTATGTGGTTCTGATGTCATAGAATTGTCAGGGTTGGAAGGGATCTTAAAGATCATCCAGTTCCAACCCCCCCTGCTGTGGGGCAGGGACCCCTCATTAGATCAGGTTGCTCAGAGCCTCATCCAGCTGAGTATAATTACAAGTAATAAGGGTTAGCATTTCACAGGATTTAATGGTTATACCTAGCTAGAAGTAAGATAGCTTCATGCCTGAGCAGTTGAATGAGGGAATAAATATGATTTACAGTAAATCCAGCTGCATAAAACCATGTTTGGATTTCTAGAAAGAGATAAGAAGAATAAGAAGGAATAAGAGATAAGAAGGAATATAGGTATTAGTGGGGTATTTTCACTGTTTAAGTTAAAACTTCTGGAGCCATATGTAGATTCCTAGATGAAAGAACAAACAAGTTTAAGGCTAACTAACAAGCATGTAGCATATTTCTTATTAAAACTTATGTTATAATTGGAAAAAATAAGTAAATGTTTGGCTATTGGAATCTTCTTGTTATATGTTTTGATTGTTTGGTTTTTGTTGGGTTTTTTTTGTGCTTTCCTAGGTACTACTTGCAGTGCTGTGGAATTCCACAGGGCTCCATTTTGTCAACCTTACTTTGCAGCTTGTGCTATGGAGACATGGAAAATAAATTGCTCTGTGGAGTACAGCAGGATGGGTAGGGATGCTTTGTTCTGTGCTCTGTTATAGTAGTGCATAATACATTATATGTGGCTTTAGTATATATTCAGTATTGTATGTGTTTATGCTGTATATGGTATAGTTACATGTGTGACATTTTATGTGTAGTTTAATTTTGAATTTCAAGGATTTCCAGATGTCCTTCAGGAAGCGTGGTGCCCACAAAGGTATCTGCAACTTCAGTGCCACTGGGGTTGCTTTGTGGATGAGTTTTCCAGTTTGTCCTAAGATTGGGAAGAAAAATGGTGAAAATAAGCTGTCTTAAGGCTCTGGGTGGCAGACACAGGAATACTGTGAAGAGTCTGACAAGCTCTTCATGCACATGTGAGGGTTTATGGTTCTCCCAGACTCATTCCCACAAAATTTGCGATCTTTTGTCCTCAGACAAGATGGGATATTGGTTATATGCTTTCTGATACTTCATGCTTCTGCCTGAGGGCCTCCCAATCCACCAGCTGTAAATCTTAACATTTTATCAAGGTCCTGGTATTATTGCAGAGATTTTGACAATGCATGTTAGTTCTTGTTTGAAGCCCTGTGTGGATTTTGGTACCTCTTCTAAGTGTTTGTCCCTGCTTGTGCTTGGTTCTTAGGAGCTTGACAGAAAGCTAGCCTGGTAAAATCTCCACCTCTTTATCATAAAAACTTTAGGGTCTCTTTTATCTCCGTATAAACTGATCCCCACTGAATCCCAGAGTAGGGTCTTCAGGCAAGAGCTAGACATTGCTGATATCCCTCAAGCTTGTCTGTGTGCATACATCTCCCTCCATCACTGTGAATTGTGTCCTAAGAAAGAAAAAAGAAACTAAGAAGTGTATAGGAGTACTCCAGGTAAGTGTGTATGTCTGGTGTGTTTTCTTGGGAGGCTCACAAAAGTCTCAGAATTTTAAGCATTTCTCTACACAGGTAGTAGAGTTCTTCTCAAGTATTAGGATGAGTGCTGTCATGGTACAAGTATAAACAGCTATCTTTTGCTTTCAGAGCATTTTGTTTATACAGACTGGAATTATGAAACTGATTCAGAAGAATTCACTTTTTAATGTAGCAGCTGTTTTTATAGAGAGCAAATTTTAGAATGTTACATAGGTGTCTGTTGAATTATTTTGATAGCTTCATTTGGCCTCAAAGTCAAAAAAAAACCAAACCAGGCTGTTGACTTGGCTAGGCAAAGGTGCAGCTGACCTGATCATAGTGATTGTAGTACTCCTGCTTTGAAAAGAAAACTGGACAAGATCATCTCCAGAGCTTCCTTTGTATGAGAAAGGATTTATCAGAAAAATACAGGCATGCTTGGGGCCTGAAATCTGTTGAAAAAGAAAATTCCTCATAGTAATCTGTTCTGCTGTCAAGTTATAGCTTCACAAACAAGTTATAACATAGTAAAAAAAGATACAGAATTAGAGCACACTAGGAATCTGGTATCTGCTTATGTACCTGGTATTACACCTCCTTTCCTTGTAATGTGTATTAAAATACTGCAAATTCTTCCTCGGAAATGTGTAAAACCTTGCATCCAAGAAGTTACTGCAGAGTAGTATATATATGCTATATATTCCTATTATGTTATTGTAGTTTTCTTTTATTTACATTTATTTTTGGGAAAGAAGAAGAACTGAGAATTTTTTCATGAGACTCATTTCTTGAGAATTAAAATGGGTGTGTTGCTCTAAAAAGAATGACAAAGATTTGAAAGGATTATATATCAGGAAATCTAACATCAGTTTTTTTCTTGATTACAGAGTCCTAATACGTCTCATTGATGACTTTTTACTGGTTACACCACACTTAATGCAGGCAAGATATTTTCTAAGGTATGTTATTAAATACATAATCTTCAAAGCAAAAAGCATTAACATCTTTTGGGGCATTCTTTTTCATCCTTTTACATGCTTATGCATGTAGGTATTTGCCTGTGCCTGGGAAGAATCCTGATAACTACATTCTTGATGTCCAACTAATGGTCTGTTGCAGCTCAGATGGTTGGGGATTCCTGCTGAGGCTTAAATAAGTGCCCAGGCTGCTAACCTTGATGGAGCTTCTTGCAGCAATTAGTAATGCAGACTAAACAAAACAGCTGACCGTTGTCTTTTAAGCACATTTTCCCTCAGTTTTCTAAGATGTCTCAGCTACTTACTTAAAATGTTTTTAGTGAACAGGCATGCAGCTATCTTCTACTCCCCAATAAATGCAACTTTACTCTTATCCAATATTGCTAAGAATTTTCTAGTCATGAATATTCTGGGTTGAGTATTTCTAGATACTGATAGCACAGCAGCCTGTAGGTCACAGAAGTTTTCAAACAGGGGTTCTTTAGAATGCTTCAAAACTACCTTTTTCAAGAAAAAAAATTGGCCCCAAAGAGGTTCCTGGTTACCATGGATATGAATATATTGTCAGTATGCAAGAAGACTTGTGCTGATGCCAAAAGCAGTTTTAAGTATTCAAAGAAAAGCTTGGCATCTGCAATGCAGTCTTGTTGGATCATGCTTTTCAGTGGTCAGAAAGATGCAGCTCTGTTGTGACCCTGAAAGGTGATAGGAAAATCAGTTAGGTGTATGGTTTGAAGTGTAAATTGTGTATAGTGTGCTTTGAAGACCTCATTTGTCCTCATTTCCATATTAGAACAGAAAGAAATGTCAAGGGACGTGTGGATCTATAGTTCTGGAAATGATAACTTAAAGTAAGCAGCTGAGGATGCCTCAAGTTATTTCTCTCTATAACATCTTTTCACCTTAATGCCACTTGCAGTAGCATTGCAGATACTACCCTGCTTGTCCTTTGAGGTTTTTTGTTCTGCAGCATTTTTGTTCTGTAACAATTTCTGCATCAGCTGTGTTCATTTTCTGTAGACAAGTAGCGTCTTCTGTGCAAGTTTTCCAGAACTGCCTAGAGATCCTAGAACTCTGCCACAAGCAGAGCAGTAACAGTTTTTTTCTAATGTACTATTAAAACCAAGGGACTCAAGAAATTAATTTTGAGGAGACAGCATTATAAATATTACTCCTCAGCAGAGGATGAAGCTTGCACATGAATGCATCACCAAGACAAACTGGTGCTTGTCCATGAGGTGACACTGCTGCCACTGATCCAGTGTGTAGTAGGCAATCAGCAGTCATTCTGACAATCAAAACATCTTTAGGGAAAACTTCGTGGAGAAAATTCAAAACTTTCCATCTGACAAATGTGGTTCCTGTTATGTGGCTTCTCATTGCTTTCCTTAACTTTTAAAACAGCAACTCTTCATCTGTCTTTTTCCGGTTATTTAGATCTAAATGGTTTGCTGTGAATGTGTTTTATGCAGTTTGTCTCAAATGTTAAGCTCTTAATTTGCATTAATCTATAAAAGGTTTTCTCCATTATCCTCATACCTTTAAGCTTATTTATTTATTTGGTGTATTTATTTACGTCTAATATTTTCAGTTTTGTTTATTTCTGGCTGGCTTCTTAACCTAAAAAGTTGGTCTGGGTTCCCTTTATTTTTTGGTTTCTGTCCTTTTATCCAAGACTGGATATTTATCTTGCAGCATGGTAAGGTCTTTTGCTTTTGGTGAGTGGGAATTAGTCTAACTGTTTGTGTCTTTTTTAGGACTCTAGCAACAGGCATTCCTGAGTATGGCTTTTTAATAAACCCCAATAAGACAGTCGTGAATTTTCCTGTTGATGATATCCCAGGATGTTCCAAATTTAAACAGCTGCCCGAATGTCGTCTGATCCCCTGGTGTGGTTTATTATTAGATATACAGACACTCGAGGTGTACTGCGATTACTCCAGGTAAATGGAGTTGTATAATCCTACATAAGCTTTACAGTGTGAGAAGCACGAGGGTGTCTTGTGAGTGGTGGAGTTGAATTAACTACAGAATAATAGATTTTACTGTTCTGTTTCTTCTACTGTAATTTAAACATTTTATTCTGTGTCGCCTACTATTTTCTTCATTCCATCCTGGTGGAATGTACGTACCATTTTCGACTATGGCAGAGGTCACTGGTGAGCAGAAGTCATTCACCACAAGGTGACTACAAATTTCTGAGAAAATTTATTTAATCACCTCAGTTCAGCCTCATTCACCATTATGCACTTTATTTTACCCAATATTGTACAGTTACATTTATTATTCTGAAATTGTGGGGTTTATTTCAGCTATCTAGCAGTCAAGTGTTACGTGAACTACAGTTTGGGATTAATTTTGTATAGGGTGCTAGATTAATTTTGTATAGGCTGGAGTGACTGGTAATCCTTTCACCATCAAAGGTGTTCCCTCTGGTATACTTCACATGTTAGTGCAGGGAGAGGTAACCTGTATTTAAACAAGCAACCTCAGCTATGTACACAAAGCAGTCTGAAGTGGTATAGAACTCAAGATGGGATGATATCTCCTGTCAAAAGGCTCCCTGGACCCTTTGTATGGACAAGAGGCCATACAAGAGATGGCATTAGACATTTCCTAAAGGTTAACAAGAAACAGCTATTTAAGCTGGAGGATAATATTGCTGTGGTACAATGATATTTAGTATAAACAGCCCATGCATACATTTAAGTGGGAAATTAGGATGAGGTTTTCCACCACAAGTGGTGGTGTTCATCCAGTAGTCTTCTAAAGCTTAGGAAAGGAATTTATATGACATGATTTTCTGTAATAACAGAGGACTAAAATTGATGGCCAAAGAGTTTTTTTTCACTAGCTGTGTATCTGAATGGATCAGTTTACATTGATGAGGGCATTGATTAGTGTCTGGAGACACTAATCCTCACAATCCTGAGGGTGTTTGTTAAAAGGGCTGCCCTGCTTTTGATAAGCTTGACTTAAGCAACTAAAGCACCAGGGTGAACTGAGGTGGCTGTCAGCCTAAGCTCCTCTGTTGTCATGGATCACAGAGTATAGCTGGGTTGTCACTGGAGTCATTAATGAGATCAATGAGATGAATAGATGATTTGTTCCAGAAATACATCCAATTTGTGTTTAAGGTTATTGGTTTGCTTTTTTTAACAAGGGTGAATTATTCAGCCCCAAGGTATTGAAATAATTTCTTAGCTAATAGGCGTAATGTTAGTGTTTCCAAATTGAATTTAGTTATAGTCATCTTCTAGATACTGGCTCATTGATTAGTAGGCAATATCTGTAATATGAAGATAAATGAGGCTTCTCTTACAGAATTTAATTTAGTCTGTTAGCCTATAGAGGTTTTTTAACTACTTTTTTTCTAATTATTTTTTTCTAGTTACACCTGTACTTCTATCAGATCAAGTCTTTCCTTCAATTCAAGTAGAACAGCTGGAAAAAACATGAGATACAAATTGATTACAGTCCTCAAACTGAAGTGCCATTGTTTATTTCTTGATTTACAGGTAAGCATATGGAAATGGAGTTCAGAAGTATTGTGGCTTGTGCCAGAGTTCTAACAAAAGACTTGATTTTGAGTTGTAATACACAATAACTTGGAAATGTCGACATAAATTAAAATGTGTGGCACCTCAGCACTTTCCAGAAATGAGCCTTCACAATATTGTTACTTAGATGCATAATAGAAATATATGAAGTTTAACATAAAATGTTGGTTTTTTTTTCCCCTCTAGATCTCTAAATCACCTTACGGTGTTGAGCTTGAACAAATCATGACACTATAATATTCCTCTAGTTCTATTTCTTTTTTATTCTAGATCAACAGCCTCAGAACAGTTCTCATTAACGTCTACAAGATATTTTTACTTCAGGCTTACAGGTAGGTCATTGTCTTCTGCAGTAAAGCCCAAATATTTCATTACTCTTTTTTGACACAGGGAGGAGCTACAGGTTAGGAAAAAGCGTGCCATGAAAATTTGCAGTGATGAGTGTCAGTAGTAAAGTCACCTTATTCTTGTTTCAAAAACTCTTCCTACATAATATTAGATATATTAGTATATAGAATTATATTGGTGTATGTACTTGCGACAGTTTGCTAAATGGAGTTTCATTTTGTCTGGTTATTGACAGCTGACTTCTGGAAAAGCAGTCTGTTTTGCTCCAGGAGGATGACAAGAAGCTTTATTGCTCATTAACCCGTTTATATTTAGAACTTTGTATCTATTAAAATCATACCAAACTTTGACCTGTATAACTTTGCCTTAAGCAAGGTTTCATTTTACCAAGTTAAATGCAGTTTCTTAGCCGCTGATAATGACTGAATTACTGAATTGCTCCTTAGCTGGTAATACCTTTTTGATTTTTGTGAGCTGTTGAAATGACATTTTAGTTTTGTTCTTAAATTCAGCATGGTTCACATTCCCCCTGTATCTTCCTTGTATCCAAGAAGTGTTACTGGACTTGTCTAGTACAGCAATGTTGTGTCAAACTCATGGAAGTTTTTGTGGTGAATTGACTTAAGGTATTTCTCTGATGCTGAACATTATGACTTAGTTATTTCTGTTTGCTTTTATGGTAACACTCCAACAAAGGTCTTTAGTTTAGATTACCTTTAAAAAACTGTCCACCCTGCTAACAGCATGTCAGGTTAATTCAGCCAGAGCTCTGTGGTAGTTATGTTTATCCTTTTAAGTATTTTAAAATGTCGCAATGTCTTGACATGATTATGCTTACACTGGGTTTATTAATAAACACGTACATACGTTGTTGAGTAATTAAAAATCAGCATTGTAACTGTTGCTGTATTCAGCACAAGCAGAATTGTAGTGCTGGAGAAAAAAGAAAATGGAAAAAACCCCAGCAGTTTTAAAGTGTATCCAAACAGAGGGTAAGGGAGCATACAATACAAGTAGTTTCCATAGATCTTGGTTTCAAATAGACAAAAAGGTGATAACCTTGGTTTGTGGAAAAATACACTACTCAGAGGTCTGTTTTCCTGAACAACAGAAATTGTTGTGGGTTAGGTTTGGGGTTTTTTTCTTAGGGGGGGGTGGGGTGGCTTGTTACATTTGTTCTTCCTTTCACATTCTCTGGTGTGGGTGTTCTCTGGCCGCACGGTCCATGGTATGGAATTGGTGAGGATGTGTAGTTTGACTTTCCCTGCACATAAAACAGTCATTATCCTCAGAAGAGTGGCAAGGCTGACGGCTTCAGGATCTTCTTGCAGCACAGAATTATCAAACACACACCATAGGTGTCTGGTACTCCAGGGAATTATATTTATGGGTGAGGTGTCACATGTTAACAAGTGTTAGCATAAAGCGGTAGCTAAAGACTGTTGGTCCTTGTAAGTGTTGTATAGTGCCCAAGGTATGTAATAATTTCACTTGAAATTGCAAGTTGTGATTAAATAGGCTGGTTTTGTGAACAGGTTCCACGCTTGTGTTCTCCAACTTCCATTCAACCAGAAAGTTAGAAACAATCCTTATTTCTTCCTAAAAATCATCTCTGAGACTGCAACATGCTGCTATGCTATACTGAAAGCAAAAAATGCAGGTATAGTATGTTAATGGCAATCAAGTAGTGTGCTTTGGCTTGTGGTTATTTTAGAGAAATAAAATGTTTTGAATGCACAGTCAAGTTATGTAATTTTGAGATAAGGGTCAAGAGTTAAAAATAACAGGACAGATTTTACGGTGCTTTTTTTTTTTTCTTAAACTCAGTTTTCTGAAGATACCAAAATATTTCATGTTTTAGTTTTTATTTCTCTGATAACATAAGATATTTCATTGAGTACATAGGTTTTTAGTAAAAAATCTTGACTAATTCTATAGTAATAGAAGAAAGGTCAGAAATACTTCCTAATGAGAATTTTCAGTGATATTATTTTTCTGTTCTGTCTCTAGAGGTTGCTTTAGGTAGCAAAGGTGCAACTGGCATATTCCCTTCTGAGGCAGCAGAATGGCTCTGCTACCATGCCTTTACTGTCAAACTGTCAAACCACAAAGTTGTTTACAAATGCCTGCTTAAGCCTCTAAGAATCTGTAAGTATTCAATTCTTTTTACAGTTTTAAATATGGTTAATTAAAAGCAAACCTGGAATCTTAACAGGGTTTAAAATTTTCTCATAAAATGTTCTAAAATGTACGTGAGTGAGTTTTCCGATTGTGATCAATCTTACAAAATGTGAGTAGGTGAATTAAAGTGGTGTGTTTTTCAGCACTGCACGTTGTATAGGCTTATTTTTGTGGAACAGTTGTTGATACTTGGAACTCAGGAAGTTTGTACAGCTCAGAAAGTGTGGTAAGATTGGGTTAATCCTATAAGCATTCTCAACAGGCTTAGCTAAATGAAATATTAATGTTCAGTTTTCTGTCTTTAAAAAGGTAGATTAACTGACAACTAAACAAATTCCTCCTACACTGTAAACTCTCACCTTAAAAAGTATAAATGAGGTCACTTGGGAGCTTAAGAACTTGCTGCTCCATGTGTGCTATATTATAATCGAGTGCTACTGGCAAATCTCTGGCTTAGTGAGAGAAGCTGTCTGTGTAAGTGGCTTCTGGAGAGCTCTGTCTTTGGCTGTGATTTCTGTCCCCAGGCCAGTGTCAGAAATTATAGAATTTTCAGTTTTAAGATATTAAAATTGAATGGCAGTGCGTTTTCGTGAAGTGGTCAGTACTGTTGTCTGAATTTAGCTGCCCTGAAGGCCAGACTTTCAACACCAACTCTAATTTCCATTCTGAATGAATCATTACTAAGGTGGTTTTATTATACAATGCCAAGAAGTTCTTCAGTCTACTTCCAAAACAGGCCCTGTTTGATTTGAAATGTATCTTAAGCTTCCCTTGACACCTGTATTGGGGCCCAGAGCCCCCAAAAGAAAGCAGTTCTCCTTCTGGAAGTAAGCATTCCATTTCCATATCAAAGCTTGCAGCAATACCTGAATGCAAGCACTCTGGTTTTTGGTGGTACAGTGTGAATGTTTTAAAGTAGACGCTGTGCACATTCACAGGAAACAAACTGATGGTTGGGATTGCACCAGGCACATGCCTGATAGCTATGGAATTTCTGTATGGAACAGAACTCTAGCAGCCTCTCCCAGAGAAACTCCTTCTCTGAGTTACACACTGACACCAAAACCAGAGGCACCATGTCTGAGTGCTGCTGCTGAGAAGTTGGTTCTGTTCAACCTCTCTAGAAGGAAAGCAAGCCTGCCTCTGGGAAGGGAAGAGATGAGTGCTTGTTTCACTTGGAGAGGACAAACTGAAGAGCTGAGTAGAGAATGCAGGAATCATGCCCAGTAGGATAATAAAAGCTCCAATCTTTTCTTGGAGCTTTGTTACTTCTTTAGGATCCATATAGATCACATCTGAGTTTTCATCTTGAATGCTGAAGGTTTTTCTCATGGGATCTTTGATTGACAGACCACAATCCAAGCCAGAGCTCCCCCATCCCTCTCTGTGTATGCTTTGCTGTTGAATTGGATGTAGGGTGGAGGGGCAGCCCCAGGAGGCTTTATTGGTCAGCAGAATCTTGTCTTCCATCTGCAATAAAAGTGGTCTCTGCTCTCCACAAAACCACACCATCACAGATAAGAGGGAAAATGAGCTGAGAAGTAGGGGTGGGATTTTCCTAGTTTGAATAAAGATTGTCATGAAGCTCCTTCTGCTGTAGCCATATAGCCACTAGCCCCAACCACAATACTGACCTGTAACTTGGATGTGGTCCAGCCTAACTCTGTACACACAGCTTCTAACCCAAGAAGGGAAAGCTGACCATCTATCAGTTGACTTCTCTGGCAATTACAATTGCCCTTCTTTGACATAGAATCAGTTCTTCACATCCATAAGATCAAGAGAACTCTTCTGCAACAAGGCCCAGATTTTTTTGGAAATAACTGAAAAACAAAGTACACTGCTGAAAGATCAAGGGTTCAGTGATTTTTTTTCCTAGTGACTGCCTAAATAATTAGCAGGCTGGAGCTTGTTTTTTTCTGCGAAATTTTAAAGATGTAAGCTTTTTATTTGATTAATCAACAGGGATTAATCACTGGTACCCAAGTAACTGAAATGCCATTTCTGAGGGATCTCTGTTTGCTTATAGCCCCCTCTCCCACCTGTGCTGCAAGGGCTGATGCAGTACTTGGTGGAGCACTTCTATAGTTGCTGGTTTTCTGAAAAACTTCCAAAACATCTCCTAGGTAGTTTGGCAGGAGGGTAGCTTTTTGGGGTCAGCTTTCCATGCAACTTGCACACTTCACCAGTGACTGTAATTTTGGGAAGTGCTTTGTCTGCATGTATATTTGCTCCCCACCCACCTTTCTCCTCCCTTTAAGTGTTGGTTGAGGTTTTTAAAATAATTTCAGATTGCTTTTGGAAAGAAACTGAGAAGGCACTGAATGTCCTGCATAGGGGTTGAGTAGGAAGGAGGGTGAGGCACCAGTGTGCTGGTACTATAAAGATGCACAAAGACACCGTGTGATCTGTGGTCATAATTCATATACATACCCTTGGTGTGAAAATGCATCATTATCTCCATGTCTCCAGGGTCTCCAAGACAAATAAAGGCTATTTTTCAGTCACTTGATTTTACATGGTGTTTTTATTCATATTTTCTTCCAAATTTAATAAGATACTAACTCTCCTAGTACTAGAGGAATGTACTAAAATTCATTTAAAGAAACAGTGATTGGTAGTTTTCTATCCAGTCTTATAAGTTAGCTTTGTTTGGCCTGCATCAGACTTATTCCTGGGTCATGTTGTTGTAATCAGAACATCCTGCTGTAGAAAAGGTTACAAAGCTGAATATTATGTAGAGATACTGGAGCTAATTTTAAACACACACACTTACTTCTGTGAATCAGGTAGCACGTGTGTATAGCAGGGTAACTGTGACAGGGAAGTCCCAAAGGAAGTTCTCAAGTGTGTTCCTGTGAAGTTAGCTCAGTATTTCTGTGTGGCACAGCAATCACAGAGATAACTGAGGCTGCTAACAGTGCCTGTGTTGACTTAACAGCTACACTTTTTGTTGTCATTTTGGAGTTTGTATTGGCTATATAAAACCTATTAGTCCTGGAAGATCATGTTGTTTACAGGAACTGGTATAAATTTAATCATTTTTCGTATGTCCCTGCACATGCCTTTCCATTACTCTTCAGGGGAATCAATACCAAGCTCATAGATTTTGGGGAAGAGGTTCTACCTGCCATTCCAGAACCTGTTAAATATCAACATCAGGGGCTTGTCAGTTCGAGTTGTCATCATTCTTCAGAGTTAGGTATTTAGAACATGGTTACTTTTTAACATGACTCCTATTACTATCAGTAGGAAAAGGAGCAAGAGTCTTTCCTTATCATGATAAGATATAAATATATCATGTGTGGCCTTTGCAAATACAGAACAAATCTTTATTGAGCACTTCTGTGTTTCTGCATCATTGACAATTTTGCTAACTCTGTTTAGGTAATGGACTTAAACTGTTGCTAGGATTTGACATGTTCTTCCTAATCTTTAAAAAGTCCTTAATATTGTCTATAATTTTGTTGATGGTAGACTCAGTGACCTTCTGTGTTTCAAAACTGTTACGTCCTCATATAAAAATTCCATTCCTGATCTAAGAGCCTTGTTTAGTCTCAGAAATTTTCACCTTAAGGGTGGCCTTTCAATTAGGTTCTCTTCTCTTACACGGAAACACAAAAGTGAGAACTCCTGTTGCCAGTGTTAGAGCAAAAGGTGCATTTTCTTTGTTAATTTTTTTTTTTGTATGTGAGTTCCAAGCATAGGCTATTTTGATGTCATACCTGAAAGTAGAGAGGAAAAAGAAACAGGTAATACCTTCCTGCTGTAGGTAATCAGATAAGGACCTGTCCCTTGTCCTTGGCATTGCTTAAAACAGGGTTTCTCAAAGTAACTGTGTTTTGACAGAAGGCCTTTTTTGGTGGCTACAGTTGTTGGATAAATGGTCTTATAGTTTAAAAAAAAATACGAATTCTAAAATACAAACAAGGAAGTGTTACAAGGACATAGTATGAGGAATTTTCTTCTTGGTTTTCTTAGTTTGTTAATATTTTAACATGTTTTTAACTTTATTAACCTGAATTAAATTTTCAAGAATAGGAGCATATTTTCTTATAGCTTTTTTTATCCTCTTATTCCAGGTGTTCCAACTTTTTAATTGGATTCAACTAGTACTGATTTCATTAATAATGTTTTCCCTAAAACAGAATTGTTAGTTGCTTGCAATAGTAAGGAGTTGTTTCTGATATTTTGGTAGGCAAGATGCAGCTATCCAAGAAGATCCCAAAGGATACCATGGCATTGCTAAAGGCAGTGACAGAACCATCCCTTTGCCAAGATTTCAGAGCTATCCTGGACTGAAGTTTATTTCATAATTTTCCAGGTTTGAGAATAAATGCTACATCTTTAGATTACTTTTCTCTGTAGTTCATTTCGGTTGAGTGGACTGAAAACAACTTGGAAATCTTCTATTTTTGTTTCTCAGATGTAGCAAGAGCAGACAGTTTTGTTAATATCTTCTTGCTTGTAAATTCACAGGCTGCTTGAAGTAATTGGCTTTGTTTTGTTCAGTAGCTCCCATCTCCTTGATGAAGGCATCCTTATGTTTTGTACAAACAGATCTACTTTGTTTTTTCAGTGTTTTGTTTCTGAAGAACTGTTCTTTGCTTCTCTGTGTTGCAGTCTGTTTTATAATAAAATGTCTGGATAATTGCAGTAATACGTACTTGTCTCCAGTACCTTTATTTTAGAGTAATCTTTAATATCCTGCCCAGCTAGGTTGTGTCCTGAAGGACAATTACATCTGCCCAGGACAAGTGCATTTCATGGCACTACCTGGCAAGATGTACAGGTTTATGTGTCAGAGAACATTAATATATGCCAAAATTTCAGCATATAAAACATATGTTTAGTGTATGTTTTATATACTTTGAATACTAGGTAGCATTTTTAATACAGTGATACACAGAACGATGGCAGTGCATTTATAACTAATGCACTTAAGTTCTTGATTAGATAATACACTGAGTAGATTACTTTTCTGTCTGCATTTAATTTTCTTTATTTGGGTTTATCTTTGGCTCTATGATGTTAGAAAGTGCTGTTTAGCCTTGGTGTTGGCATGGTGTGCACAGCTGAATTTTGCCCTGTGGCTGCTCTGATAAAACTGCCCATGTTTTTTTTTTTTTTACTCTTCCAGGTTTGCAAGTTGAATATGCATTGCTGTGATGCAGAGCTATTTTATTAGGATTTTTTCCTGTCTCTCTTACAAACTCAATAGCAGTTGCTGGGAGGTTTTCTCAAAGCTGATAGAGGATATCTTACTGGAGTGAAACACAATATAGGCAATATTATAGGCAATATATAGGCAAAAGTAGGGATTTTCAAAGGATTGACAGACCACCAGCACACAGGGATTGGTAGCACAGCTCCTAGAAGCCAATTTGCAGTATTGAAGGCTGTCTGTGAACATCATAACTCCATGCAAACTGTCAAAATATAGTCAGTCATATAGTTGTAGGGTTTTTTCTTTCTATGAACTAGCACTGTTAAAATAAAAATAAGCAAAAAGCCACAGACCAATTGCTCTGATAGGATAGAGAGCAGATGAAGAACAGCCCAGTTGCTCCTCAGACAGCAGCTCAGACATTTAAAACCCTCCATCCCTCACAGTGTTCTGCAGTGATGTGAGGGAATACCACCATGGAAACATTGCATGAGAGAGGCCTGGCAGTGCAGGAAGCTTTGTTGAATTGGATTGTCTGGCAGAAGAAGCAATGAGATGCTCCAGTGAGGGATGGGATCCTTGGCAGGGATGAGACTTGAGCACTCAAAGAACTTCCTACACTTTGGCTGGAGCTGTTTTTTTCCTGGGCCTGTTCACCCTCTATCCTGACTTTTTTTCAGCTGTGTTTTCCTTCCTTCCTGCTTCACTTCCCCTCTCCTGCTCCAGTAGTGGGTGAACCAAATTTTGACTTTTTGCCACTTATGGCATGGGCCCTGTGTGTTTTGTATATTGAAGAAGTTTGTGCTGGTGGGCAGCAGTACAGAGGAATGCAAACTTACTTTGTCCTGGTCTCTGTGTTCTGTAGGAGCCTTCAGAGAAGGTTGAGGCAGAGGAGCCTGATTATTTCCAGAAAACTAACGAGCATGCCTGTTTTCAAAGCATTCTTTGGAATAAGGGTTAAGCAGCCTGAGTGGATACCTTATAGAATCACAGAATGGTTTGGGATGGAAGGACCTTAAAGATCATCTTGCTCAAAGCCCCATCCAGCCCCTCAGTGTAACTGCACTGTGCAACCTGTATTGCAAATCTCTGTGCAGTTTACCTTCCTGGAGGTTTTGTATGGGAAGTAAAAGTGAGCTGGAAAGGAACAGGATAGGGCTGGAAACTGTTGTTTAGTGTCTCTCTGCAGAGCTGGAACAGAGAGATTTGGCAGAAGCCTCTCTAGAGAAAATCATTGTGTCTGGATACATCCATCAATCATATCCTATTCCCCATTGCTTCATTTTGGGAGGAGGTTATGGACTGTGACTCTCAATTTGAGGTAAGTATCAAATTTTGCAATGTAGGAAGCTGCCTGTGTTCAAGAAGGAATTTGCTTTTCTCTGTGCAACTTTCCTCTTTTTATTGTTTTCTGATAATTTGCATCCTTCCTTATTAATAGTGCTGCTGCAATTCTTTCTCTGAAGCTTTTTCCTTTAATAGGTACTTGAACTTCTTGTCTTAGAGCTGGAGATTCTGTTTAAGGCTGAATATCATCATGCCTGTATCTGTGTCCTTTCCACATTTACCCCCAAAGAATTCAGGCTGTCCTTACAGCCTAGAATAATTCTAGAAAAGTCTTGTCTGTCAGTACAGTTTAAGTTCACAGCAGAGTGGTATAGCAAAGAAAATCTGATGGAATATGCAGATAAAAGATTAGGAGAGAGAGCAGAAATAGAAAATATGTAAGACTTCAACACTTCATGTGTTTGATTCAGTTTCCTGTTCGCATGCAAAAACTTAAGTAATAAATCAGTCATGCTATTCAAGAGAAAAAATTCTAAGATATGCTTCATATGAATAGGAAGATTGTAGCACTGATTTTACTGCAACAAGGCTACAGTTCTGGAACAGAAATTTTAGCAGAGGTCACATCAGAAGTGAGAGCAGAACATGAAAACAGTGTTCCTGCAAGAGTTGCCCAGCACGTTCTCTACGTGCCTACTTCAGCTAAACAGTAACCTCAGATAGTGTGTTTCCCTCCTGTGAATTGTTACTGGAGATGAAAATTGTCTTCCCCCTGAGACCTGTCCTGGGCTGAACCGTGTGTTTGCTGACCCACAAATTCCCCCTTCTGGTGAATGGAAGGGGCAGCTAAAAAGGCAGGAAAACAGTCAGTCCCGTGATAGTGAATTGAGATAGATTTATAGACTGGAAACTCTTGTATATGAAGTTTAATTTTTTTTCTCAGCTTGAGTCTGTATTAGTTGGAGCTGATACTCTTTAAGAACAGGTCTCTGACCAAGTACTTAAACCTCCTGCATATACTCTTCATATATGATTTTAATGAACATCTAGCTATCCTTAGTTAGAGACCTGAATATAGAGCATGCACTTTAGTTTAAAATTCTTATTTACGTATTTAGAGCTTTTATATAAATTTATAGTCAAAATTGCAATTATACTGGTGGTTTTATTATTACTATTTATTCTTTGTGGAAGCTCTTTTTACTCATATCCCTTCAAATTTAATTTGCAGTGGGCAAAGTTGCAATTTAAATCTTCCATGTCATTGTCCAGAGCCTTTACAATGCTGTGGAACATCAGGAAGTTTGCTTGGACCTTTGTGACTGCTCCAGGAGGGTCTTAATGTCCAGGC
Organism: Heliangelus exortis; assembly: GCF_036169615.1. Classification (NCBI taxonomy): domain Eukaryota; kingdom Metazoa; phylum Chordata; class Aves; order Apodiformes; family Trochilidae; genus Heliangelus; species Heliangelus exortis. The sequence continues at coordinate 86,830,899 of NC_092423.1, read as the reverse complement.
TGGTTGCAGGACAGGAAGTAGCAGTAACAGCTGTGTGAGTGGCATACTAAATCTTAAAAAGAAAAATTAAAAAAAAAATATATCTCAAACTCGTTTCCTGTACCCTGCTCTTTCCTTTAGCAGCAAGATAAAAACCATCACTTCCTTTCTTCCAGACTTGCAGTTCCCCTTGTGCCCTTTTCAAGGAGTCAGGTAGCTGCCTTCACTCTGCAGAGCTTGACTTGGTCTCAGTCATTTTCACTGTGTCCCTGTTACCTCTTATGAAGCCTTACTAGTGCATAGCTTGTCAGAAGGCTAAAGACTTAAGTTGCCCCAGTTTCCTAAATCTGCCTCTCCTTTCTTTGTCTCTTTTAATTACTCAGCCTAAAGACTTCTTCATACCTTGTCCTCACATACTTTCCCTGTATTTTTTTGGAGGCTGCTGGTGGCTCAAGTATCTCAGCAAAAGGAATCCTCAACTCTCATCTGTGCAGAGCTGCCAGGATCCACAGGTGAGTAGAAAAAAACCTGCTTTTAAATAAAGATGAACTTTATTTACATGTCGTGTAAGGTTGCAGTTCACTGAGAGGCCTCCATACATCTGCACTTTTATTACAGTATTCAGTTACTGTGTTCAATATGAGAAAATAAAGGTGGGGGGAAGGGTCATCTCTTTTCACAGTATTTTCCACTACAAGAAATTCTACAGTCTGCTAAGGTAAGAGATTTGTGCAAAATTAATTACTCAGATTTACTTTATGTACATTCTTTTAACTGCTGATGCTTTATTTTTGCTCTTTGCAATACCTAAGAATATGAAGTAATCAGAAAATAACTGCTATTTAAATGTGTGGTGGGGATTCATAAAAAGTAGTGTAGTTGACAAGAGGAGTCTTTACTCTTGAAGAGCTTCCATTCTATATCTCTCAGAGGGGTGGGTCAGTGAATGCAGCTGCTGGTGCTTGTATTCCAGTATTTTATGTTTCTGATCCTTAGGAACATACTGGGGTTTTTAAAAGAGAAATGAAGGAAGACAGAGGGGTCTTGCAGTAACAATCAGGCTTCCAAGTTTAAAGTCTGGCTGGAGAGAGGCAGGAGTCTGGTAGTGTGTGAAAAGGGTTAAAGCAACAGGGCTGGGATTCATCAGTATGTAGGATTCAGGACAGGATGTAGGAGGGGTAAGATTAACATAACTATAGTGAAATTGCTTGAAAATAAAGGAAACATAACAGCACTGTTCATAGAGTGTTAGTGACTGACTGTAAGCATACAAACTGCATAAAACAGGTTGGTTGGATGGTACCATACTACATCTAGTCATGTCTAACAAAGGCTGTCTTATTTTTACTTACAGAAAGATACAATTGGTATTTATTCTTTTGGATGAGAGAAGTTGCTATTATCCCCCTGACATAAAAACTCTTCTGGTGATGCAAAGCTTGGGTCCTTGCTTCTGCACATCCCTTTGATCAGATGGAAGAGTGCTACCAGAGGTATAAACACAGAAGGAAGGACAGCTAGCAGCACACAGATGGCCAATACCCAAGGTGGATAAACTTTCTCCTCTTTCATGGGGAAGCCCTCCTATGGAGATAAAAAAGCAAGCAAAAGAAATAATTGGTAGGGACATTTACATTTTGCTATGAAATCTACTTGCATATTCTTATGCTGTTATAGTAAAGATAGCAAAAGTTTTACTCTTGCTCTACAATAGTATTCAGTACCCATGTCTTCTTTATACCCTTCTTGTGGGGCTAAATATGGCCATAAATGTTTTACATTTACATTTAAGATTTACAACTGTGACACATTCCTAGGGATGCAGAGTTTGCCCAAAGAGCTACCAGACTTTCAGCCTTTCTTGATTAAGCTCTGGTTATTCTTGTTAGTACTCAAAGTTTACCTGGTTTCAGCAATTATTGAGCATGCTCTTCTCCAAGTAGGGAAGATTTATATGAGAGATTTTGAGGGTATGATTTTTATTTTGGGGTGATAGGATCTTAATGGCCTTTCAAGGAGACAGTGCTGCTTGTGCAGTTTAAGATTAATCAACCTTCAAACCCCTACACAGGGTGGAGGGATTTAGGAAACTGCAACTGGCATCAAGACCATGACATGCAGATCAAATGTTCTCAGCATCAACATGTCTTTGGAGATGAATTAACCAACACTGTTCATGGTCTGGTGCCTCCCTCCCTGTCTGCCTGTGAAAAGTACATATTTGTACATTCATCAGGGCCCAGTGATACTGGTAGTTCTCACTGAGAAACATTTTCATCCCTGACATCTGCCACTGAGCTTGAAAGCTTTGCTTGAGCAGTTTTGCCACCTATGAGTCTCTGTAGGTATGGATTGTCTGTGAGGCATTTCACTTGAGCAGTTCTCTCTGCATTACACACATCTGTAAGAAATACAGAGCATGGATTAAAAGAAGAGGCTCTGTTAAAAGAGAAACATTTTAGTGTGTGTAACCTCTATGCGTACTGGAGCCTTCTCATTCTGGGTGTTGCATCACTTCAGGCTGCATTACATAGGTAAGCATCACATAGGTAAGCCAGTAAATGGCAATGATTTTAAAGGAGCTGGTAAGGGAGAAAAATGTAACGCTCTTGGTTTTATTAGAAGTTTTGAAAATAGTTGGAAACCTACATATTTGGGGTCCCAGGCTGCATAGGTTGTCGGCTTCTGTATCTGAAGAGCAACAAAGGCTATGAAGACAACTAGCAGGAGCAGAGGGCTGACAAACCTCCATGTGATCTGCCAGTAGAGATTGAGTTTTCGTCCAGTCATCCATTCCACATCTTTACTGAACCTTTTAAGAGGAGGCATGTTTATCATGATGTCAGATCTAAGCAGTAACAGTTTAACTCTTTCATATTTTTCTGTAAGATTTAAACATGTGGTACAGCTCCCTGTCTTTTCTATTCCATACCCTTTTTTAATAATTCACTATAGACTTTATTTATTTAAGTCAATAAAGTAGGTTTTCATTGTTCCCTACCAGAGATGATCAGTTTACCTTGTCAGTTTACATTACATGAGCACCTAGTCTAAGATTTCTAAGCACAAATAAGTGATGAAAATAATATAGCAGTTCTAGAGAACTATTGAAACATTATTAAAAAGACAAAATTGCCAGGGGAACAAACATAGCTTCCTAGGAAAAAGTCTGAATTACCCAGCACTGAGTGAATTAGATCACATCAGAAACAAAAGTGCTGCAGCCTGAGCCAGATTCTTCTGCAGTCAGAGGTGGCAGTCAATTGCACATGGAACTGATCTTTTACACACACATCTTACAGTTTTGTACGTCAAATGGGCAGTAAATACATGGTTCTGGGCTTGGTAGTTACATGAAAACCTGTATCAAGTTGGAAAGGGTTTTGTGATCTGGAATAAGAATTATGATTTTTGTGTACATGTGTTCAAACACAAGCTTTGTCTTCAGTACTATTAATTTAACTGAAGAGTTTCTTAAAAACTAGAAAAAAATTATATGACTATGTTCATTTTACGTAGGTAAAAAACATATGCGTGCTAACACAACAAAGAAAATACAGGTGCTGTGGAATCCAGAGTCTGTTGAAGCATCTGAAGCCACATTTTACTGCTAATTCTGCATCATGGAAGACTGACTCTAGTGGTGTGGGCAGCAAGGACATGTGTGAAATTGTTTATGATGATATAGCCTGGGAGTTCTCACCATTTCACATGAGTAATGCTTACCCATGGATCTTAACAGATCTAAAAAAAATAATGCAGGAATTTTAGCTATGATTTAGGAATATTTAATTTTTTCGTTTTCTTATTTTTAAAATCATAGCCTGTTTTAAGACTTAGGGTGGAATGATATTTAAACAACTTGAAACATCACTGGCCAAAGATGAGTTTATTACCTGTATACTATACAAACTGATTCACAAAAAATCAGGACTTCCTTAATCCCAGTGCCAGAGTAAGAATTAGAAAGGTGAAGTGCCAACATGTAACTGAGTAAATTACAGAGAGGAAAAGATTAATTTTTACTGGGAATGAAGGAAGTTTCCAGACTTCAAGAGCCCTGAGCAGGAAGACAGTTTTATTCTAAATCAAAATGAAGTTTCTGATGTTTGTCATTACAAAGGAAAGCTCTTCAGCTAAGGAGTGAATTTAATTAGTGTCTGTGACTGCAGAGATTCTCACCATGCAGGCTGGGCTTTTTGACATGGAGGAGTTGATCACTATGAACTTTGAGGGGAAAAATTAATGATAAACAAAAAATATGAGAACGTACAAAACAAAAGGGTAGTAGCAGGAGGATATTTGAAAATGGTGTCACTCCTCTTGGCCAAAGAATGACAAAAGTTACTGACTTTCTAGATTTAAACTTAGGATTCCCTCTTCCTTCTGTAAGTGCTACACAGAGATTATGCTTCCTGTGTTACTGATATAGGACACTTGAAGCAAAGAATGGTAATTACATTCACAGAACTAGTAAATGCTACAGAAATAAGTTAATATTGCAGACCTGTATGTTACATACATGGACTGAGAGGAAAATGCATTTGTCTTTTAGGAGAAGAAAATTCTGTGTCTTGCTAACGTACCTTTTAATTTTATAGACATACACAACCCCAACTACTTCAAAGAAAGCAATGAAGAGAAGAGGGAATGAGGTTGCATAGCTGTCAAAAATGTCAATCCAGTAACTCCCCGAATCCAGTGTAAAACACAGAGCAACGGAGAAGCAAATTAGACATATTATACCTGAAGGAAAAAAAGGTATCTTTGTTACTAGAGTACTGAACTGAAGAAAGTATAAATATATGGATATAAGTATATGTAATATAAATATATTGATAAGTCTATTTTTGTTCTAAAATATTTTTTCTCTTGTTCTAATATTATTATTGTCTCTCCCTCCACAAAGTTAAAACAAGCTGTTTTTTTCCTCAGGGGAGCTAATATTCCCAAACTCTGTTTTCCCCTGTGTGTTGGCCAAGAGACACCACTCTGTTGCAGAAGGAATGCACTTGTGTGACTCAGAGCATCCTTCAGATATTAGTACTTCTGGCACACAGCCTGGAGTGTGCTATGCTATTGCCCTATGTTAATTTTTGACTGATGTGTAGTGAGTTTCAAGTGAACTCGCTTCCCTGCAGTCACAAGTTCAAGGCACAAGCAGCTGGCACCTGAGAAGTGTAAGGGCTCCCTGGATTTCTGTTCCCCATTTCCTCAGCAGGTCCAGAGCTACCAATGTGTATGTCCCTCATGTCCTGGCATGGATGGTTTAGGTTTCAATCACATCTCTGTACAGGCAAGATTTTAGGTAACTGAGAGAAAAGGTAGGAAGGAGGGCAAGTGTTTCTAAATGCAGACATGGGCTGCAAATCAGTTTCTGTGTCCTTCCACTTTGTTACTAATTGCTTCTGACTCTGAAATGGCCTTTGGTTCAATGCTGTGTAAAACTGGCTCCAGACTTTCCCTCTTCCTCCCCCCCAAAAAGCTCACGATTGGAAAATCAATTTCAAAATTCCGTGGGTACCTTATCAAAATAAAAATAAATTTGTTTCTACATAAAAAGTTGTAAAATGAGAGCAACATGATTTAGGTGCCACAGAAAGATTCTAGAAAGACATGACAGTGATGTTCCTTGTAAAAATTTAAAAGGCCACATTGCAGAAGTTAATCCATTGCTTCAAACTGCCAGATTTTTTTTCCAGACCATTTTTTCTAGACCAGTTTTACAATAAGATCTTTCAGACTCTCACCAAGTCTGGTTCTAGAGAAGCAGTCTGGGTTCAGTAACTGTCTCTGGTTGAAAAGATTGTGGTTTTGGTGAAAGAACAGGATCATACTCACTCATTCCTCCATTGCCAAGTGGTAATTTTCAGACTCTGGAGTGATCAAAGTAAATGTGAAATAATCTGTAGCAGCACAAATCTGAATGAAATAGGGGTGAGTGACCTATTTTACCATTGTGCCAATGTGGTTACTTCATGGCCAGGTGATTATGGCAGACCAGCTGGTGTCACTGTTTGCCTTGAGGTGACCTGTCTAGGTGTCAAAGGCTTTTAAATGAAGGCAAGGTTCTAACAAGTCTAAAACAGCTCAGAGTGAACTTAACCCCAGGCACAGCAATTTAACAAGCTTTCTCTGAATGAAAAAGCTCTTGCAAGCTAAGGAAAAAACTGGCAAGAACAATATAATACTATTGTCTGACAGCATCTGCCATAACTGCTGCCTTACCTGCCTGCTCCCTCACCCACGTGCTTAGCTTCTGCAAACACAATCCACTGCCCTTACTAACACTGGTAGGTAGCTAAGTTAATCCTACAAATTCTTAAACCCTCTGCAATGTTTATTAAGCAGTTGGTAGTTGGGACATCTATAAAGAAACCACCTTCTTTGTATAAAGCAAAAGAAAGCAAATACCTTACCAGATAATAGCTCTTTGGACATTGATTTAGATATAATCCGAAGCTCTATAAGAGGAGTGAAGACTCCCTCGATGTTCCCAAACATAGAAGAAAGGCCCAAACAGAACAACATTATGAAAAACAGGATGGCCCAGGCCTGGGAGCCTGGCATTAGAGTGATGGCTTGAGTGAAAATGATGAAAGCCAAGCCAGTTCCTGATACACTCTGCAGAATGCACAGAGAGATAAAAATACCCATTATAATGGCATAAAAGTAGTTTATCATATAAACAGAATTATAGCACACTTATGTCCTTCACTAGAGTCAAGCATGCTGCTCATCCTATGGGGCTCTGTGGCAGCCAGCAGTTGAGAAAATGGGGAGTGGGGAGTGTTCGTGGGGATTTTAATTTGAATTGGTCTATCAGAGATGTGTAGACAATCATGGAGCAGAATTTTAGCCTGCAGATCTGAGAGATGCAACTGAAAATGCAATTGTTTTGTTAATACCATCTTAAAAATGCTGGGTTTTTAAAAAAATAATCTCATTTAATAGCTGTTGGAAATAAAAAAGTGTAAATAAGGATATGATTGCCACTCCAGCAGCAAGAGAGATGATGAACTGCTGGTAGCAAAAAAACCCCAAAATTACCAGGGCAGAAAAGGCTACTAGGGAAAAACCTGATGTCAGCCAAATTTCTTTTTAATTCAGTCTTCCAAGGATAAGGATGGTTAAATGTAAGCACCGAAAAATGCTAATGTTGCCCTAGGTTGGAAGTGAAATACATCAAACTGTAAATCAGAAACAGGTGCCATCAGAGGAGGCCAGACAAATTGGAATTATGACTTCTCCATCAGGTGAGTACAATATCCTGTTTCACCATGGTTGTGATGCAGGCTGTCCTGCATTAGCATACCCTGCATGTCCACACATTTGTCCTAAGGTTTGGGTATTTTCCAAGATCCTTCCTGTCTTATTCTCTCCTCCAGCCATGGCCCTATTCTTTTCTCACTAGCTGGTAAGGACTTGTAACAAGGGAGTACAAGTGGGTGAGAAGTAAATACAAGCTACAGGACTTGGTGGGATCACTGGAGCAAGTGGAATGAGCTGGGAGAGGGAAACAGAAGAAACATCTTCGTTTAGCTATAGGGGAAATCTTTTAGGAGGATTAAAAAGAAGGAAATGGTGAAGATCATGATGAATTTCCACAGGGGTGAGGTGAGTTGAGGGGATAAAAAATTAAAATATTGGTGAGATCCTGTGCAGAGAGGAGGAAAAATAGGAGTGGACAAGAGGGATTAGAAAGATGGGGAAAGGAAGATAAAAGATAAGACAGTGATAACTTTCTGGTGGTCATATATGTATCCAGAGTCAAACAGTGAACATGTCAATGATTTTTTTTTTTTTAATATATGTTTTCCTAAGTATGGGTTTAGGAACTCCCATTAAGCATCCTTTTCCTATATTTTTGAATATGTATACATTTTGTGTGGATATATATGTATATGTATATTGAATATGCATAATCAGGGTAGGTTTGGGGGGACCATGAGCCAGCATTGTGCCCTTGTGGCCAGGAAGGCCACCGGCATCCAGGGGTGCATCAGGGAGACCGTGGCAAACAGATCAAGGGAGATTCTCCTCCCCCCAACTCTACCCCAGTGAGGACTCATCTGGAATACTGCATCCAATTCTGGGCTCCCCAGTTTATGAAGGACTAGGAGCTACTGGAGAGAGTCTGGTGCAGAGTCACTAAGACAATTAGGGAACTGGAGCATCTACCATATGTGGAAAGGCTGAGGGGGCTGGGTATGTTCAGATTTGAGGAGACTGAGGTGGGGGATCTCATCAATGCTTACAAATATCTAAAGGTTGGGTGTCAGGAGAATGGGAGGAGATTCTTTTTAGTGGTGTCCAGTGACAGGACAAGGAGCAGTGGTCACAAACTGAAACACAGGATGTTCAACCTAAACATAAGGAAGAACTTCTTTACTGTAAGAGTAGCAGAGCACTGGGACAGGCTGCCCAGAGAAGTGGTGGAGTTTCTGTCTCTGGAGACATTCAAATTGCCAGGAGTCCATCCTGTGCCACCTACTCTAGGTGAACCTGCTCTGGCAGGGAAGTTGGACTTGATGATCTCCAGAGGATCCTTCCACCCCTAAAATTCTGTCATCAGTTACAAGTAAAGTACAAGTACTTGTAAGAAAAAGGAAGATACCAGACCTACATTTTTTCTTTCAAGGATTACTTTGTTGAAGGCAATTATGGTACCTGATCAAGAAATTCTTGAAGGTCACAGCTTTTCAGTTTGAGTCCAGCAATTTTTTCTGGATAAGATGAATTTAGGAAGTCAATCCAGAGTGTATAGTTCTGTCGCATGATGCTTTCTTCTGGAAGATCAAATTCATTGATGATACTGATAATATTCCTGCCAGAGAAGCCAACACACAAATGTTCAAATGTTCAAGTGTTTGCAGATGATATGTGTGGGAATACTCTGCCATATACTCAGATGTTAAGAGAAAGTGGTCTTTGCTTTCTCTGTTGGTGCTTAAAACATAAAGGAGAATATGAAATGAGGACTTAGATATGAAATACTGAGGAGAAAATATTCAGGCTATTTAATGTCTTCTCTCTCACATGCAAATTTTGAGTACTTTAAGCAGGGGCAGTCTCTAACATATTTTTATTTTATCAGCTCTCCAGACAATTTCAACCACGTGTGTTTAATAACTTAGTGAATCTGGTGGAATAGGAAAAGGTGTCCTTTTTTTAGGTAATTCTACTGCTAGTCTGAGATCAAGAGGTGATCCTCAATGCATTACTCGCAATGAATTGCTTTATAACTTGTTTTACTTCTTACAAATGTTGCCCCTGATCATTCTTGTCTCAGTGCCCAAATACTTTCTGGTTTTATATTAGACTTTTCCATACAGATGCATTTCCTTTTTAGTGAAAAGAAAATCCCTAAATGCATGTTTTTCAGGTAACAAAGTATCTACTTAGGTATTGGAAACAGAGAATAACACTTGGAAAGCCCAGTTTCTCACCTGTCCAAGCAGTCCCAGTAGGCTGTGGTTGCTTTAAACCCCAAAACGGAAAAGACTGGGATGGAAGCGTAGAGGGATGTCATACTGTTCACTAGTGCTACTGTCACAGCATCCTTTTCACAGTCGTTTCTAGAAATAGCAAGTGAATGACATGACTAAAAATGGCAATATTTTATCTGTGGTTCAGTTAGATCTGCAAATATTTAATTTTTTTTTTTTAATTTTTATTTCTTACCCTTCATGTTAGAAAATCTATTTGGCCTTTTAAAAAGACAGCAGATGTTGAGATCCTTTAGAAAAATTAAAATCCTTTATAGATTTCCTTTGAGTTTTGAAAACTTTAGAAAATCACGCAAAATGCAACAAAAAAGAGTGCCATTTTATCAAGCTTGGAGTCTTACTTACTTTGGTGGATTGTAGCTTGCGAATGCAATGAGACCTCCAAAAGCCAAAGAGAGAGAGAAGAATATCTGAGTAGCAGCATCAAGCCACACACGGGGATTTTTCAAAGTGTTCAGCTGAAACAGTTGGAATAAATGCATGTATTAGTCTTAAATTTAAATTTCCCTTTCTCTTCTAGTTCTCACAGGTCATCTCTTATTTCAGTTCTGAAATCATGAGCTCTGTTGCCATCTAAAAACAATGAAAATGGAAATTAGTACAAAACATGTCAGCAAAGCAGGTGTATCTGAAAACAGAATTTCATCTGTTTAAATGTATGTAGTAATTATAAAATCTACTTCATTGTACGTTTCTTCTTTCTGATGATAAAAATGTTTTTCTAAATGAGAGGCATTATGCACACAGTAGGGACAGTACATTACATTTTTCCTTAATTTATTTCTTTTTTTAATCCACATACCAAATACTTTACAGCTTTAAAATATCCTCTTTCTAAAACTGTATGAAAAAATACTAAGTCTTCATTGTTTTAAAACACAAAGCTTTCCAAATTCACTTAATAGACTGAAAGACCAAGCTGGCAAGAAGAGGATATTGATTAAAAGAGCACCTTATATTGAAGTACTGTGAAAACAGCAATGAAAGAGAAGCATAGGAAAAATAAGGAAAAAGGAGAAATTCACAGAGTGATATTTGAAAGGGAGACATGATAGAAGAAGCTAAATTTAAAAGTCAATTATTGTTGGATTACAGAGAAAGGAATACAATTTAAAATAGTTGTATTAAGAATCTTACTGTTAAAATCAGTAAAAAAAAAAAAAAAAAAAAAAGATTAAACCTAAGTTTAATGTGCAAAATGTAAATGGGGTTGATAAAATTAGTTTCCTGCAGAAGCTAAGAAGGGGTATGTTATATTCATACCCTACCAGCTGAGTTACTTTCTGATCTGTTATGCAGTATGGGGAATAGAAACCAGGATTTACTGAGTGATTTAAAAAAAAAAGCTGGCTGAAAAGTAATATAAGGACTTTAATATAAGGACTATGAGGATTTTGCTTTGTTTTACATCAATTTGAGTCATACAGGTAAATCAAATAACTGTGTCTGTGTGCCTGTGCTATCGGTGCTGGTGCATGACTGGGAAGCTTTTTTAGGAGTGATACTATGAGGAGCATTTGTAGGAATGAGAGGTAAGAATGCCAAAAGACCCTTTAATAATATTGGGCATTTGGGTCTTCTCTGAAGCTGGCCTGAGCTTGAGGAGTGAGAATAATGGGTTCATCTCAGTGTGGGTGGATGCAGTAAATGCTGGTACTGCAGATGCTTCCTGCACACCCACACCAGTGCTTGTGACCACAGCAGAACCGGTGCAGTGTTCTGTAGGATACAGCACAGCAAGGCAAAGCTTAGGCAAACCTTTCCAGAAGGTTATTTTGGAGAGTTTGGTTATGATCTTTCAATGCCAGACCTTGTGTGGGTGCAGAACTAGATGAGTATTGCAGTGCAGAAGCTCAGCATTCTCATTGCTCTGTTGCCTTCACAATTTAAGTGCTGCCAGGGCAATTGTCAGTGCTGATAGATGCCACCATCAAAGGCCTGGCTATCTGACTGGGGACTTTGGCAAATGAGTCTGAAGATAGTTTGGTTTGGTGCTAGGAACAATGCATTTATTGATTCTAAAAGATATTAATCATTCCCAAAATGTGGAGAAACAGCAGAGAGCCAAGCATGTGGTGGCAGTGCCATTATCTGGTCTTAAGCAAATAATTATGAATCTGTTATTTTGTAAGATTTTTGGTAATGTGCAATTCAGAGTTCATAAGCATGTCTTGAAGAAAAAATATGCTGAAGCTAGAAATAGATGAAGGTAATAAAACTACAATGTTAATGAATGACCATGGGAGTAATGAGAAAAAGATGCATAATTACCTCCCTGGACAGTAACATATTTGGATACTTGTACACATGCAATACAGGAATTTTCTTAAAACAGAATTTAAAAATACTGGGATGCCTGTGATGTGTAATTTTGGTGCAAAAACAATTATTGCTTTTCTCACAAGTGAGTGGCCAAGAAGTAATGCTGCATTTAGACAGCAATTAATTAAGGTAATGCTTTTGTTCCCCTTAATATCAGGAACAATATGGACAGACCAGGTACCTTGCAAGGAGTTGTCAGTGTCCATTCACTGTGCTATATCAGATGTAAAACTATACTGCAAAGTAGAGGAAAACATTACAAATTGCCTCTGTGACAGAGGATCTCTGGTGCCTGTGATGCCTTTTTCTTGACCAATCTCACTGCTTATTAAATAGCTACAGAGCTCTGACTGAGCATCAGTTGCCCAACCGAGCTCCTGGAATAGTTCATTGCCAGAGAACTGCCAAATATTTACAGTCTCTGAAGCTCTTGCAGATATAAAAGAGTCTGGAGGAGGCATCTCTGCTTCTGAGCTGATACAGATGCCCACAATAGCTGAACTTTATAGACACCATTGCTGATGCTTGATGAGATCCTTTTTCTGCTGATGCTGATTTTTTTTTTTTTTCCCCCCAGGAACCTTCTCAAAAGTCTCTGTTCCAGCTTTTCTGTGTTGCTTCTCTTTGTACAACTTCTGCTTTCCACTCAAGTGCCTGTGAGCATCTTCAGCATCCTTTTTGTTCTCCTGGCAGCTTCACTTTCCAGGTGGCCATGGATTTAGAGAGTCCGAGTAAATCATCAGACTTCTCCATGTCTGAATGTCAATGAAAAGAAGTGTTAGTGGTTCTGGAATGCAAGGTATGAAAGTGTGTCAACTATGTATTTTTGCTTGAAAATAAAACCACAGCCTGCCATATTTAAAACCCATATACATTCATTTACCACTTGTGGTATTTATTATTGAGAACTAAAATACAAACCTGGAAAGTGAATAAACTTAAAGGTAGCTTGGGGGAAAAAAAAAAGAAAACAAAAAAACCCCCCAAAACAGCAAACTAAGTTCTGTTGGGTAATTATGGTGTTGAAACTGGGCAAGATGTGACTTCTAGCAGTAGGTATTACTTTCTTCTGCAGATTTTCAGAAACATCAGTGATGTATAAAAGCTACCAGAAAGTGAATGTGACAGCAATTACAAGAAACTACAATTTCTGCTGCACTGAAAAGTTGGAAAACAGTTGCAAAAGACTGCTGCCAATGAATGGAGAAAGTCAAGAAGGTTGATTTAATCTACTTATTTAATTTATTATTTTTAAAAGCAAGCCAAAACAGGCAGTAGGTGAACTAACTTTTACTCTATTTTGCCTAAAACTTTACAAGCTTCCTGCAAAAGGACAGGAAAAGAAGAGGAAAACAGCACACACTTCAGAAATATGCTTTACATTTTTGTAAGCTAATGTGGTCTGGGTGGGCCAGGTAAACTTTTGCCACCCCTCCCCAAACGACCAGTCCTCTGCACAACTCACTTTGGGACATCCCCTGTGTAGAAGTGTAACAAGAAAAAAACCATGTATTTACTGGCAGTGAAGTAAATGGCAGTGGTGGAAATAGTTCCTCTTTCTGCAGGCTAACAGAAAAGGCAATAGTGGTACTGCAGCTGTGGGCTAAGGAGAAGAAGTGAGAAAGGAAATGTTGCAGTGTTATGCTTGCTGCCTGTTTGAAGTCCTTGAAGTATGAAAATCTTCCAAAGCAGCTGCTGTGTTAGTTTAACAAAGCCATCTCTCTGTCTTAACACTATAATTCCTATACAGTACAAACACCTAGCAAATGTGACTTACCAGGCTGTTGCATCAGCTTTTCCATGTTTGTAGATAACAATCTAATTTCATCAACAAAACCATCTTCAGGTGACTCTTCCAGGATTTCCCCAGGATCTCTGCTTCCTTGAAACAACCAATCATTAACTGCAGGTTGGTTGCAGATGGATTTTCATTCTTCTTGCATCAGTCTATAAAACCATCCAGCTCTTCTTTATTGGTGGTCTGCTTTCCCTCATCACTGCAATGCCTCCATGCTTTGTGAATGCCCAGGGAGGTGGTGGAGTCACCATCCCTGGAGGTATTCAAAAAACAGGTAGATGTGGTGCTTCAGGAGATGATTTAGTGGTTAAGGTGGTGTAGGACTTATGGTTGGACTTGATGCTCTTGAAGGTCCTTTCCAACCATGATGATTCTATGAATACACACGGGTCTAGGTTTTGTATTAAGATCACTGTACAATGATCCTAAGTCCTAAAGATGCCTGAGCTCTTCCAGAGAAACTCGACAGCCAGGCTGAGGCCAAGTGACAACAGACCAAGCCATATTCTGGGTGTGTTGTCTCATCTGCTTTCTTCATTAAGACATTGTACCAAGCATTTATATTTCTGTGACCTACAAAAGTGCAGGTAAAGACCAAGGTTGTCCTTTTTGCATTCTGATGGCATTCGGTTGGATGCCCATGCCATTAGGCTTGCAAGGGGACAGATTAAAAGAGAAATCTCATCTTCTGAGGTTGCTTTTGCTGTTGTCCCTTTCCAGGCTGCCATGTAATGTGTCTCTGCACTTCCTGGGTGATGCTTTTCCTCCTCTACACTCACCACTTTGTGGAGCCTTTTAGCATTAAGGCAGAGGTGTGAGGAGCCTACAGTTGACAGCAACCACTTGGTGGGACAATTTGACTTTGCATTTGAGAAGGCCACTAAAGATAGTATAAAGAAATCCTTCTGAGATTGAGGGATCTGCAGCTCTTGTCCCCTTGAGAAGAGTGAAAATAGAGATCTATTCGCCAGCAGTTCTGTCTTTTTGGGACAGCTACATGGGAGGAAAAACTTCAAGTATGGAGAAACAGGAGTAGGAGAAAATTACTTTCGCCATAGGAAAAAAACACAGCACTTTCCAGTGTAATTCCTCAGTCATTTCCTTGGGAAGTCTGAAAAGCTTAAAGCTGTGTACATTCTGTAGCATTGGCAGGGAAATCTCATCTTTATCATGTGTAGAAGTGATAATGCTGTTTGTTAAGGGCATCAGTTTCATTTACACATTCAGGGCTGGGGTACCCATAACATACTCAATTTTCCAATATTTTCTGATGCTTTTTAATGAACTATTACTAATGTGTGTCAAAATACTTAATCACTTCATTTCAGAAAAAAGAACTTAGCTGAGCTCTTGGGTAGATCAGGAGCTGCTTGAAAATGAAATGTGGAATCCGAGAGGGAGAAAAAGAAAAAAATAATATTTCTGCCTCCAACAGCAATACTTACATTAGGGGTGAAGAGGTAAGCCAGACCATCAGTAGCTCCTGGTAGAGTGAGTCCATGAATAAGGAATATAGTTAGGACCAGGTAAGGGAATAGTGCTGTTACATAAATTGCCTACAGTAAGAAAGTAAGATGTAGGATTACTGACAATAACATTGATAAATCCTATTTAAGTTGTTGCAACATACAGTCCTGATTAAGAATAGGTAAAACAGCTACAGATGAACATTGCCACCTTTAAAAGAGGCAGAATGTTCTTTTGCAGACAATGTTCTTTTGTGACAAAATTCCTCTTCAAAACTGTGCAAGAGAAGACTGGTAGGGCAGAAGTGTTGCCAAGGGAAAAGGGAGAGAAATGTCACTTTGAGCCAGTTGTACCACTGTTGCTGCCTTGTTGGGCAAAGGAGCACACTTCCATGGTGTTAGTCTGGCAAATGGGGAAGGCTTTCCTTGGTGGGGAAACTTGATAGCTGGAGAGCAAAATCCAAACTGTGGGATAATGCACTTCTCTATCCTTTCCATACCTTTCCTGTGGTTTCAATTCCTCGGATGGTGCAGAGGTAGATGATTACCCAGCAAGCTGCTAAACACAAAACGAGCCACCACTGTAATGTGCCACTTTCAGTGATACCGGGTGTTATGTTCAGAGTTTTCCTGTACCAAAAATAATTTACTGAAGTACTTTTGGAACATTCTTCGTTGAGCCCTGGAAAAAAATGTGGTAAGCATAAGTTTAAACTTGAAAATTGGTAGTATTTTTCCATTCACCATATAGTTAGGAAGCAAGGATTTATAATACTAACAAAATGGTCACTTGTGAGCTGCCAAATCAAATATAGAGAGGGACTGAACTGTCCTTTCTGTACTGTCTGTAATGTGCAATAAGACAAACACTCATGGCAGGCTGAGGTTGCAAGACTTGCATGAGACCTCCACTGGAACATCAGCAGCATTTCTACAGGTGATAGCTTTTCTGAATAGAAAAAGTGTCGTACTTGGTGTAAGGTAAAATCTAAACTCTTAATTGCAGTGGAGACTATGGAATTTCTTAGCTGCATGTCTACAAGCTGGTAGAGCTGTAGCAATGTTTGGGCACCCAAAGATACATTTAAGCTCAGGATCTCCTGGCTGTGTCATGGCCCTTTATTGGGGTAAGATCCAGGCATCAGCCTCTTTGGTTCATGTTTCCAGGATTTCTGTGAGCAGGAACCTCAGTGCCTGGGATAGTGGGTACTCCCCATCCAGGCTCTGTGCCTGGACCAACATATGCCATCACATCTTTGCCTATGTTCCACCTAAATGCCTAAAAAGGATGTTTACAGGGGATCTTCAGGAAACCCACTGACCTGCTTGGTTTTAGCTGGAAACCCCTGTGCATTTCTGGGAGCCAGGGTTACAGAGCATGGAGCCAACAGAGGCAGCACTGATGGTGATCCCTGCATTCAGGAGTCCAGCACACACCAAGGCTGAGGGACCTCCTTCTCCTTTCCCTGCCTGGTGAGACCCTAATGTGTCTCTCCATCCCAGAGAACACATTAATTTTCTTCTGGTGTCTCCTGCTGAAATTATTTTTGTGCAGCCCGACTCAAGTTTACTGTTACTTTTTTCCCCTCCTTACCCCATTTCAAGTTCTGTCAGCTTTGGCTATCAGCTCCTGCTCAGATTCCCTGATGCACTGGGCAGAGCAGCTTAAGCAGGGCAGCTTGCTGCTCTCCTGCTATGGAAGGCTGATAACCCGGGCTGAAGAAAGGACTGCTCATTCTGCTTACAGGGAAGGCTAAGTCAGTCATCCTGCCATGACTCTGCAGAGGGACAGAGCATGTCTGTGGGAGGAAAATGATTCAGTGCTGCTTTTCAGCAACATCCTGATGCTGCAGTAACTGAGAGTAAGCTGTAGGTGGCTGAATGAGGTGAGTGGCTACGGTAAACCTCCCTTATTCTCCTGTTTAAACTCTACAGCTGGGCATGATGTTGCATTTTAGGGAGATAAACCTGAAGGTTCAAGAAAAAACTTCCTCCATTTTGAATCTTTTCCTCTGTGAGAAATGTCATCCTGCTTAATCAAGCTCTCAAAATGGCCCAGTTCTCCCTTTTCTTGTGACCTCTCCTGTCAGTTCTGAAACAGAAACCTTTCACAACAAAACTCTGAAAACCAAACGAATCAGCAGTGAGGCAATGAGGCCACTAAACAGAGCTTGGGGAACCTTCGAGTTCCTTGACCTATGGCTTCAGTGGGGAAGCACACTGTGTTCCTCCTGGGTGACCAGTTCATCTTGGTGAATGGAATTTGGTTCACTTTTTGCCCTGATAAATTCCTTTTCTTTTAGGGAGTTTCTTGATACGCAGGAGGTGTTAATTCAAGTGTTTTCTAAACACTTATTTAATTTCCCATTTTGAAATCAAGAAAAAAGGGTCATGGACATTCTGGCCCCATTTTTGTTCCTGCAAGAATGACGAATTTAGGTAGTTATCATCACTTTCATAGCTTTTTGGCAGAAAACTAACCAGGTTTTCTGTCCAGCTCAGAGCCAAATCAAGTGTGTGGCTTCTCTTTTCAGGGGCTTCTTGGTTAGCATGTCTAGAGAGTTGTCAGATACATACAAGTAGTTTCATCAGTCTGTAGGCAGAGACTGAAATTCTCTGCTCTGGCAACTCAGGTGATCTTTCTCAGCACATCCTGGCAAATGAGCTGAAAGGTTTCTCTAACAGCTTATTATGAGTCATAACCAATGCATCACCACCTAGGGAAAACTCGGAAGTCTCATTTCAATCAGTTGCTGAAAGATGTAGTCATAAATCTGCTTCTTAATTACACTCACAATCCCATGTCTTGATATGTAGTTCGTGATAACAGAAGTGTGTCTTAGTAACAGACTATTTCTCTGTAGTCAGAAAGCAGGGGACACTCTCAAATTGGTATTTGTATCATAGCACAAGCAAAAAAAAAAACCCAAATTTGCCTCTACCCCTTCCCAGCCCCCAGACTCTGATGTTTGTGATCCTCCCTTTTACTCAAAGTGGTAGTTACCTGTTCTGTTTTCATTTAGAGGACAAATACTCCAAGGAAGAGGTTCTTGGAAGGAGTTTAGCAAATACCACATTACCCAGGTTAAAACCGTGTTGTAGTATAAGCTCACCAGAACCGACACCATCCATGTACCAACTCCTGCAGAAAGCACAAGGTCTCAGGTTAAAAATCTTTGGCAAAAATTATCAGTCACAGTGCTTGCTCTCAGAAGCTTGTGTTTCCTAATTTTTCAAGATTTTCTGTTTCTTTCCAGAGATTTTTGCCATGAAAGGTGGTTATTTGTGCTCTGAGGAGCCAGGCACTGATGCACTGTTCTCCAGCTCACCAGCCCTGCCAAGAAGGTAGGTACTTGTGTAGAAGATTAGGGTTAAAATCTTTGCTCTAGTTTTTTCTCCTTGTTCTCTACATGGGGATTTCAATAGCAGAAACTTATTTGGAATTTGAGTTGGATTTTGAAAAACTGAATTGGATTGGAATTTGAAAAGAGACAGAAACTTCACTGCATGAGGGCACTCTTTTGTCCTAAATCATGCACACATGCCCTAATCTGGTGAATATTTTGACTTCTCCTGTAAGGAAGGAAGAATAGCAAGGTTACAATGTACTTGCATTTTTACAAAGGGAGGATGGACATGCCTAATTGTTGAAGATGATTTTAGCTGGAAGTACCACTTGGCTGCTTGATGTTTCTTACTGGGTGCCCTCAGGCCCTTTAGATAACTCCTCTTACCCACCCCTTCTCTCTCCCCTACAGGGATGTTTTTTCAGTGTCTATTAAATACTTCTTTTTTTTAATTTCTGACTCAGGGCTGCACACTGTTCTGATGCACACTGCTGTGTGGACTGTGCCCTGTGCCCAGTCCTGTTTATTATCTACAGTAGTCTGGCTGTGCCCATGTCTCTCCCAAAGGGAAACTATCCCAGGTGCTTTAGAATTTTTAGGAGGTGTGAAACTCCCATTCCTAATTTCATATCTTTCAGTCCCCCCTCCAGTCTCTCCCTGGAAGGAGCAAACTGGCTCCTGGAGGTGCTGTGAGGGAGGATTGGGAGGCAGCTCTTGCATAATCCCCCAAAATAGGGTGGTGGTGGCTAGCAGAGCTCATGATCATTATGCCTCCTACAGCCAAGGTTATGAGGTTTGCCTTGAAGATTCCCAAGTGCCTGGGGTAGCACCTGGTGGGAGCGATGTCCTGATGGGCATCAGGCACAGGTCTGTAGGAAGTGAGTGCTGGATGGGAGTTTAGCTGTGGTTCTAGGAGCTGGGAGCCCATGAGACTTACCAACTCCTCCAAGGTAAGGAGAGATGGTGCTCCAGGCACCGATGCTGCCTTTCCTCAGGTACTGTCCTAGAGCCAATTCAAGATGCAGCAGTGGGATTCCTTCGAAGATAAGGGCGATCAGATAAGGGATCAGGAATGCACCTGAAAGCACAATTAAGTGCAATTGAGCCACGTGGTTATCTGCATCTTACTGACATTACTGTTTTGGAATTTGTCAGCTTTATGACCCTAACAAAGTCCTTGTGGGATGTGTTGAGAGAGGGAGCATTGCTGGAGATACCTGCCAAGTAGCACATGATACTGGTGATTTTGTTGTCAAAGATGTAGGAGAAAGGCCTGGGATGCTTTGTGCTGCAGGATGCTGCTTCTTGGGCACTGCTAGAGCCCATTATAAACAGCCTCACCATTTCCTCCATTTACCTTTCTTTTAAGAACCTTTTTTCCTGCTCATAAAGCACAAGAGTTTGTCTCTCACTTACACCATCCCTTTCCTTGTCAGTGCAGGGATCTCGTTTCCCTTTCTAAAGCTCTCAGGAGTGTGCTTCTCTGTCCTTGCCTGGTACAGGAGGGTGTCACACTGGAGACCCCAAAAAGACCAGGTCACTTTATTGCATGAAGTTCTGCCCAAGCCTCTGGCCAGTGAAAAACTGAAGCGAGACTGAAGTTGTTCTGTGAGACATGGGAGCAATGAAGCCAGTTTTTTTTTTTTCTTCCTAATTTGTATCTTCTACATCTTCTCTGGTTTCCTCCCAGCAGCTCCCCTGGGCCAGTGGCAGCAGGTGCTGCTGGGTGCCTGCAGGAAGGTGTCAATCCTGGCAGCAGCCTAACTGGTTCCTGCAGAATGCTGTGTGAAACATTATCTCCCCCACATTCCCTCAGAAAGGAAAAAAGATTTGGGTCACCTTCCTTTGCACAGATACTGATTTTCATGAGACCAGGAGAAGTTTCATCAGTGTGTTTAAAGTACCTGTGTAAACATCCACTTAAATTACTGATTGAAGTTTATGGCCATGAGCAGCAAACCCTGTGACCACAGTGCCTCTTTTCTCTGGGGAAACAAAGACAGAAGTCCTGCTTCAGCTCTCTCCCAGTCCTCCTTCCAACTCATGATGACACTATGTGAGTGTCCTCATCCCCGTCTCTTTGTCAACAATCCTGTGCCTTGTTATACCACTTCACCTCTGCCTCCATATCACATATCTGAGTCTACCTCACTGCTCTTCCAGCTCTGGGGACTTTCTCTCCTTCCAGGCTATCAGTGAGAGGAGTCTCATCATCATTATCACTGTCACCATCACGGCTTGAGAGCTCAAAGCAGAGCATCTCAGCTCACTGTTGCATCTTTGGCCCTTTGAGGGAGGTGGAGGATTCCCAGTCTTTTCCTGGAATGAGACGTGTTTTGCAATCACTGATTATTTAGAAAGGTTGGGCAGATAAATTTATTTACTTGGGCTAGGTACTGCAATAACTTTGCTACCTATTGCTAGGTGCTGCAGTAATTACATACAACATCCAGAGAAGGTGTGTTGTTTAATGGTTTAGCCCTTTATCAAGAATACATAAGAATAAAAGTCAGCAAAGCTGTCCTCAATGAAAAACTATTCTTAATTTACCAAATGTGGAAATAAATGTCTCTCCCTATGATCTGATTTCTTAAAATGTTTTTAGCAACTAAGAAACAGATTTGAAAAAGGAGTCTTGATTTGAAAAAGGAGTCTTAATTTGAAAAAGGAGTCTTACAGTTGATTCCCAGGATTTTATATCCTCTGTTTGGATCCTCATTACCCCTTCTCGGTAGTCGACTTGCTTGGAGGAAGCTTTAAAGTGGCTCTATACAGGTGGCTCCAATCTTCCCCAGGAGAGATACTTACAGGGGGAGTTAAGGGCCACAATACCTTCTTCATGTAAATGTTTTACCATCTGATGAAATCTCACCTGGAGCTGCCTACTGGAGCTGCCATGTCCTAGAATCATCACAGAGTCACAGAATGGCTGGGGTTGGAAGGGGCCATGGGCAGGGACACCTCCTACTAGACCAGGCTGCTCAAAGCCCCATCCAGCCTGGCCTTGAACACTTCCAGGGAGGGAGCAGCCACAGCTTCCCTGGGCAACCTGTGCCAGTGTCTCACCCCTCTAGGAATTTGCAGGTAAGGAATTCCAGGAATTCCCTGTAAGGAATTTGCAGGTCTCTTCTGCAAGAACTCAGTAGCCTCTCACCATGTTCAATCCTGTGCTCTCTTTCAAACCTGCTGCCATATCCCCTTCCACAGCACACCTGAGAGTGCCCATCCAGCCCTCCTGACAGCCTGGTGCCTCAGAAAGAGAAAAACATCCATACAAGTGACAGGAGCAGAGCCCTGTGGATAACTCCACTTGTTGGCCCAGCTGCCTGGCCACAGACCAGCCCCAGGCAGCAGCTCTTCCACTGCATCCACTCCTGAGGATGCTGAACCCTTGCTAGCAAAGCACTCTGTAAGGGAGCAACCTATCTCCTGTATCATATCTCTCTGGAAATAACTGTGTAATAATTAGTGCAAACTGCCCTCTGTTATCTCTCTCCCCTTCTCTGTTTGCTAGTTGAGCCACAGAGAGCAGAGCATGTTTAGATACTCTGCTGATAAAAGCCTGTTTGCTTTGTGCTGGTCTGTAGTATCTCCAGTCACATTTACAGCATGGCAAAAAACTGTGTCTCTTTTGGAAAGAAAAGACTGTTTTTCCAGAACAATATAAAAAGTATGCTATCTGCAGCTATGAAAATATGTGGGTTAAGAAGAAATAGCTAATGGAGCTAATCTTTCTCAATCCTAATTCAAGTAAATGGTTTGTATTGAAAAACTGTCTTCAGTTATTCATTCCTTTGGTTTAGAGTATTTTTTTAGGCAAAAAGTAAGTAGTCAGGAAAAGCATAGACAGGCTATCCAAGCACTTGAAGCTTACTCTTTTCCACAATAAAATCCCCCACCCATAGAAGAAAAAAGAATACTGGAAAGGTACCCAATACCTAATTGTGAGTAGGAAACCTCTAGCACTATATAGACAAGGGTTCTGTTTATAAATAGGGGAGATGTGCCAGAAGACAGAATTTAAATACTTAAAAAAAAAAAAAAACCACAAAAACGAAGAAAAATGTAACCATGTAAAAGTCAAGAAGAAAATCCAAGAAGCAGAATGGAGGAGTGAACTGGTACCTAACACAGAACGTGCATGGCACACAGAGCATTCAAACACAGGCACAGCAAAGCCCCTCTCAGCACCCATATGACATACAGTGCAGTTGCAGCAGAAGCTCTGAAGGCCTGGCTGCCATGAGGCATGAGGAAAAGAAACCTATGCAGAAACAATCATAAAGAGCCAGAAAACAAATTATTCTGCACATGCGTATTCTAGGTATATCTAGGTATTCTGTATCTATATACTCCTTAGTCAAAGGAAAGTAAATGATGGAAGAAGCAGGCAGGGGAGGGGGAACCTTTAGAAGTTTATCTTCAGTAACTTTTTTCTTCTCAAAAAAAGTGAATAAAGAAAAATGACAATGATCAACCATTTGCAAGCACCTTAAAATCCTGGAGAAATGCCTATAAAAATCAGAAGTACCACCAGGCCACTTATCAGTTTCATCCCTAAGGAAAACTGTAATGTACTTCATTCTTTGTGTCAGAAAGGCACTTGAAATCCATAAAGCACCCATCCTGCAAGCAGACTCATGCACTACTAAAATAAACACAGGAAAAAAAGTCCAAATTCTATCAGAGCTAAAAGTTGTTTTGGAAGGAGGTCCTGCACAAGGGCACTGCAGAGCCAACAACCTCTGTGCCCATGAGAAGGTACTGCAAACCTACAGGATCAGGCCACAAACAGCTACAAATACCCCACATTTGGGGGTATTTGGGAAGTTGGTTTCATTAACAGCAGAAGCCCAGGTGACAAGGAGCAGCAGCATGTAGCACGATCTGTAGCATTGCTGTCTCAGAAGCATTAGACTGCTTCATAGTCATGGCAGGAGAAAAAAAAAAATGCTTGGTGCACTCTAGATGTGCTGAGGGCTTTTAAAACCCGACCCCTCAATTGTATTGTACAGGCAAATAGAGTCGGAAAAGCAACTACTCAACTATGTCCAGCCCTCTGCCTGCAAAGTGATACTTGGAGGGCACAATCTTTGTTATTTCCTACAGTTATTTCTTTGTTATTTCCATGACAGTTGGAAGAAAAGTGCAAGAACTACCAGACAGTCTGGTGAGAGCTGCTGGTGCACCAGAAAGCAGGATGAGCAGGAGGCTAACAAAGGAGCACAGTCTAAAATTGAAAGAAAGAAACCCAATAGCTTTGCTTGGTGTTGGGGTACCAAAGAAGACTTCCTAAATGGTGAAGAAGAGCTTAAAATAACTGATCCACATGCTCAACATTGCATCCAGCTGGCAGAAGTAAGGCAAATAACTCTAAATGATGATCAGAGAATAGGAGTGAAAAAGGAGGGTGTGTTGTGGTCATAGAATCACAGAATGGTTTGGATTGGAAGAGACCTTAAAGATCATCTGGTTCCAACCCCCCTGCATGAGCAAGGACGTACCCCACTAAACCACATTGCACATAGATCCATCCAGCCTGGCCTTGTGATCTAAAGACACACTAGCATTTGAAAGGCCAGAACATTAATAAATATCCTTCTAATCAGGGATTTAGGAGTGGAAAAAAATAGTTGTAATGGAGACTGAAATGACCTGGAAAGTGATTCCAAAGGAAACGCATCAATAGAGTCTGAAAAATTCGGAAACCACATCTCAGTATGGTACAA
Source organism: Heliangelus exortis (assembly GCF_036169615.1). Lineage (NCBI taxonomy): Eukaryota > Metazoa > Chordata > Aves > Apodiformes > Trochilidae > Heliangelus > Heliangelus exortis. Next base: position 86,806,749 of record NC_092423.1, on the reverse strand, counting down.
TGCATAAAGCTTGAGATCCACCTCACTGCTTCTGTTGGCATGTAGGAGAAAGGTTGATGGGTGCTTTTTCCCTAAAAACTGAGAACTTAATAGCAAGATACCTATTATAATTTATGCTTTTTCTACAGGAAATCATAATAGATGGTAACTACTTGTTCAGTGACAGAAAAAACCTATTAGCTGTTGAAAAGGGATTAGCAGACCTTTTCCCAGTTCTCCGCTGTAGTCCAGCTAAGCACTGTAGTGGTTAACACAGCAACTAATAATATCAAGACATCAGATAGGGAAAAAAGCAGCAACTTAATCATATTCACCCTCTTTCTGGCAAACAGTACTTCATTATCTTTTTTATGTCTTCTGCACTGTGTTAATACAGAAGAAAAGTATGAGTTTATAGTAATAAACATCATATTTGTTCATCATATTTATGGTGGCACTGATTTTGACTTACAGGCCATGTTGCATGTCTTACAGACTCTAAAACTTTGCAGGGTTGAGTTTCCCAAGTAAATGGAAGCAATGAAGCCGTGTCCAGAAAACCAAGGAGGAAACAGCAGCCATTTCAAGGGAAGATGGGTTATGCTTATAGGAAACCTTATAAAATAACCTTGATCTTTCCTGTGAGACACTCATGACTGAAGGATGTGTGTGAGCAGCACCCATGTGCAAGTTTGCACTAACCCGAGTTGAAAAGGGCAGCCAAATACAAGATATGAAAAGATCAACCCCAAATGACATAGCTTTTCACTGAGACCTTGAGCAGGACATGGTAAGAATGCAGAAAAATCGAATTTGTTACTTGTTACATTTTTCCATCAGAATGTGAAGTGTTCTGCTCTTCCCCCAACATACTTTTGTCTACTTGTTTGTTTGTTTGTTTGTTTTTTAACAGCATCTTTCAGACCTACTTGTTCTTTTCAGGTTCTGTTTTCCTTCTGAGGACACAGTAAGCCGGGCAACTGCATTTTCTAGTGAGCTGTAGTTCAGATTCTAGCAAAAGGTCAGGTAGGTGCAAGTTATGAAAGTCTGTAAATCATTGCCCCAGAAGTAAACAGTTTTCCCTTTTTATCAGGACTTTACTGTTTGTGTGCATTTATTTTCCTAGAAAGAAAGTGTATTTTATATTCAAGATATTTTTCAGCAATCCTGTAGGCTCAGACACTGTACACGTGTATGTATCTTTTACTACAGCAAGTTCCAGCTAGGACTATGTTGTTGTTTTGTTTTTTGGTTTTTTTAAAGTAAACTCAGATCACTGTGTGTGTACTTATATAGCTACCCAGCCTTTTTGAGTCTCAGTTTTAAGTGACAAACTGTATACTGGTCCATTTGCAGCCTTCTTTTCAAGCCTAGTTGCCTGGGAACCTTTGCGTTCGTCACCACTTACTGTGGCAAACAACCTTCATATCCATTAGTCATGAAAGTAAATAACTAACTTAACTCAGGCAATAAATCCAAATAATCAGTAACAACAGTGGGAAATAAATGTCAGCAAAACTGATATTACATTAGATCTGAGTTACTGAGTAACACTAATGTGCGATGAATAAGGTCCAGAGGTCCGATGAGAACAGCTGACGTGAGGCAAACATATAAGCACTTATGTTTATCCCCTGCTTTCCAAAAGATCTAGAAATGAGGAACAGTGCACTGCCTAACTCTTAAACACTTGGATGTCACCTGTACCAGCTGTTAATCCTTAGAAGTCTGTGCCATTTCCATACCTGGTTTTGCTGCACTTGTGGCTGTGGCTGCAGGCACGGAGCCACAGCACCTCTCAGGGCTCCAGGTTAACCATGATGCTGCTGCTCTGTCCTGTGCTCACATCTCCACATGCACACAGGCAGGATTTATGCTCCAGTACCCCTGGAAAATCTACTGTGCTTTGGCATCTGAGTTATTTGCTTTCAAAAATACAACCCCAAATCCCATCACTGCCTTAAATTTGAAGAAAAAATGTGCAGCTACATAGCTCATTGATGCAAACAGAATTGTGCCGTCTTCTTGGTGGTCTTCATGACTCACTCAGACTCTTCCAATGCCAGCATTGTGGGATAACTTATTCACAAATCCCACAGAACTTTATTACAGCGTCCATCCTACTGTTGTGATCTCAGAGCCCTTTATTAAAATCCAGTGACCAAACGCTGGCCACACATCCATTCATTGATGTTTATTCACCTCTGTCTCGTGCTGCTCTTTGTAGTGGTGCAAGATGCTGTTACAGAGTCTGCTAGATATTTCATACCCATTTTTCACTGGCAAAACTACTACTCACAGAGCAAGGGGATGATTCAATCTTTGTTTTGGCAGCATTTTCCTATCTATTATCTCTAGACCCTGTTATTTCTTTGTCCGTAGCAGCTCCTGTGGGACATGTCAGTGCTCAGGAGCTGGATAGACAAGCAAAAAGACTTTCTGAGCATTGTGCAGTCCTTAAGGGAGTCACCGTGGGTCTTCTTGCTCTGAGACTCATGATTCTCCTGGGGTGGTAATGGTCTGTAGGATGCAAGGGACCCTGAGGAGATGGATGGAGGGGAAAGATCAAACCTGAGTAGAGAGAGAGCATAGCTGATCTTCCGAAGATCTGAAGAGACAGTAAGAGATCTGGGCACAGCTAATCCCCTGCCTTCAGCACTGAGAAGTGACCCTTGGTGCTTCCTGGGAAGCTGTGAAAACCTTTTTGCCATGAGGGGAAGAATATTTCATCTTAATCTGCAATAGAGATTTGCACAAAACTCTGAGGTGAAAAGTTCATGCAGCCTCGTGCAGAAGCAACCCTGTGATGAGATATGCAGAGGAGCTTGTCTTGCTGGGGTCCTGTCTGTGAGTTTCAAGCCTTCCTGTGAGTGCTTTGTTTTAGTTGCTCATTATATTTCAGAAACATTACATTATTTTAGTTTCTTTATATTTTCTGTGAATACTGAATGCTTGTTCCCTTGCTCCATGACAGAAAGGCCACCTGGGGGTATTTGTCTGCCCTACAGGAACTGCTCCAGAAGAACACCTTCCTTGCAGGCCACATGCCATATCTGCTATGGAGATGTCTCTCTCAGCGTGTTTCTAATTTCTCATTAACACGTGTCATTTACTGAAGTTAATGGCTATTTCTAGCCATTCCCATGGGCAAATGTAAACAGTGTGCTTCCACCTGTAGCTTGCTAGCCACCCAGTTATGCCACTCCTCTGAGAGAGTTTCACTGGGTTTGATATCTGGCAAATATATAATGGAAAATGTTAAGTCCCCTGGGAGGAATCTCATTTACTATGTCCTCTCTTATTTGAATTTATGTAATCATAGCTTCCAGCTGTTACATGTTTGACATCAGAGAGCATCTTGCCACCAAAATAATTTCCATTTCCTCTCTTATAGCCTATAATAAAGGTACTCTTTTATTTTCAATTTCATGAACTAAAGGGATTGAATTTGTAAGTTGTTCCTTATCCCATACATTTTTCCACACCTTGAATAATTGTTCAGGCTTTTTTGAATCTTGTCTAATTTTTCAACTTGATTTTGAAAGCTTGGCTTTCTGAAGAAGTCGGAAGTTCAGAAGTCATCTTAGTAACAGTAGCAATTTCTCTTATCTGCTTCCTAGTGCTTTGCTCAGATATGCCATCATTCTTTTTGTTGATATACCCTGCTATATCTCATTCATTCAGCTACTCACCAAAGTCCCAAAGTGGCTGCTTCTTTCTAAAACTCTCCTTGCTATTAAAGGCAGCATCCATTCTTGCTTCCTTGTTGATTTCAATATATGTAGTTTATCAAGTAATGCAGATACCTTGGTTGTATGAGCTTGGATTTAATACTTGTTTTCTGTCACTTGATTGGTTTAAATTTATGTTTCTCCAGTTAATTGAAGAATAATGAATAATAATGGGCTGGAACAATTTGCTATCTCACTTTGCTTTAGACAGCTTGCCATGGCAGATCTCAAAAGATAATGTGAATAATGAGTTATCAAGTAGTCTTTTCTGATCCATTTATATTTACTAAATTGGCTACTTTTAATGCAGTTGTATTCCATAGGAATTTTAGCTGGGCATTTTAAACAGCTTCACAGACATTCAAAAGTGCAATTTACTTTTGTGTGTGGGCAGTTCCAGATGATGAGGTAGCTCCTAAGATCACCAGAGGAGTGAGGGGAAAATCTTGCTCACCTTCCCAAAGGAAGGTGCAGCGACCCTTTGTCTGGAGGACCTGTTCACTCAGACCTCCCCAGGACTTCTTGCTTCTCCTGAAGGGTAACAAGCTGCAGGTTCAGTTTCCTCCTCCCACTGGGGCTGTAGCAGCAATTTAAGAACTTTAACATTGGTTTTGATAAGAGTTAGCATCAGTCTGGTCTTCCTAAGCAAGTGCATAATTTTAAATGAAATCTAAATGAAAATGCATCTTCTAGAGGAAAAGCTCATCTAACTGGCGCCAAACTTTTATGACTATTAGATGGTTCAAACAAGTTAGTTCAACAAAAAGAGATGTACATATAAAACTCCCATGCCCATCCCAATCTAGTAGACTTATATTAGAATTGTAGCTCAACATTTTGGCAAAGTGACATTTCAATCTTACCGCCTCCGTGTATCTGACACAAATATGGAAATCGCCACACGTTCCCCAGACCGACGGCAAATCCGATACAGCTTAAAATGTACTGGAATTTATTGTCCCACTGGGGTCTGACATCTTCTTTAGGGATTTCAGGTGGCACTGATAAACCCTTTGGCATTTTAATGCAGTATTCTTGGCTCTTTAGCGCCTTTCCCTATAAATGGGAAGATGCTTCCAATCCTCTCCCTCCTACAGATTTTATGCTGGGTGACTGAAGGATTCTGGAAGGAGAGGTGGAGCTTTCTTTTTACCTGGTGCACAGGAACATGTCATTGCCAAAGCTGCAGTTTAAAGACAAAACCAGGAATAATTATTATATAGACAAGGTTACTACTCTTGACTGTTTTTGCAGTTCCTTCTATAGTCAGAGAACTTGGGAATATGTTGTTAATAGGTAACTCAGGATCAAACAAGGTTTTATTTCCTGTTCTCTTTCTGATCTCAGATCCTTTCAGAGAAGTGTGACACTGAATATAATTAAAGACAAACCTTTATAGCAGACTTATTAAAACTGTAAAATGCTTGCCAAAATCTGTGAATACAGTATGTGTTCCAATTTACTCTCTTATTTTGTTAATAAAGTTAAATGACAGACAAGTGCAAAAAGTAAATTTAAAAGAAGCAAGACAAATTAGACTGTCTATGTTCAGACATTAGAACCTGGTCCCTTTCCACCATAGCTGCTAGTGGTTAATTACTTCCCACCTGTCAATGAATCCCAAGTGACTATTTTTATTGTTCATTAAATAGTTACTGATGAATGCAAGAGCTGAGTGCTTTCCTTCAATTAAAGGTGCATGAGAACTTTCAGTTTTCTGTTCAGTTGTCTTTCAGTTGTACCAGGGTATTGCTGTTTTGCTCTCCAAATCAGTTCAGTCCACACTGAAGAGATCAGCCAGACAACTTCAGTAAATCAACACTTCACAGGTGGTTTCCTCTTTTCAGAATGGGAAGAGATCTAACTGAAGTTGGATTTATTTTACTTAGTAAAGTAAAATTTTACTTATTAAAGTAAAACCAAGTTTGGGTTCTCCCCTGCAGAACTGCATCTTTAAATAGTTTAAATAATTACTCACATCCAAAGAATTTTTAAAAAAAACAGTTGAAATGCAAATAATTGTAAACATTAAAATATGCATACCATGCCTGATCCTTTACTCTCTGTTTAGAGTAGATATTCTGCTTTAAAGATACACTCTGGAGTAGATATACCCCAAATAGAATTATTTCTTGTAAGAGAGTATTTTCATTATAAGGGCATGTCAGGGTGCAAATCGGATCAGTTCTCATCTTAAATGGTGTGTATAGAAAGAGCTGCAAGGCGATACAGATGTGTTGCCTGTGCACAGGGACATCTGGATGGAAAGGACAATTTCTCCAGTGGGCACATTTACACTGTCTGCTTCTGGCATTCAGCCAAATCTTTACCAATGATCCGGGTGAGGTGGCAGAGTGCACCCTCAGGAAGTTTGCAGATCGCATCAAATCGGGTCGGAAGGCTCTACAGGGGGACCTGGACAGGCTGGATCAATGGGCCAAGGCCAGTTGTTTGAGGTTCAACAAGGACAAGCAGTGGGTCCTAGGCTTGGGTGACAATAACCCCACACAATGCTACAGGCTTGAGAAAGACTGACTAGGAAGCACACCGAGAGGACAAGGACATGAGCTGAACATGAGCCACTAGTGTTCCCAGGTGGCCAAAAAGACCAACAGCATCCTGGCTTGTGTCAGGAATAGTGCAGGCAGCAGGAGCAGGGAAGTGATAGTCCCCCTGTACTTGGTGCTGATGAGGCCACACCTTGAATTCTGGGTTCAGTTTTGGGCCTCACACTACAAGAAAGACATTGAGGTGCTGAACAGTGTCCAGAGAAGGGTAATAAAGCTGGTCTGTAGCACAGGTCCTGCAAGGAGTGGCTGAGGGTAATGGGGTTCTTTATTCTGGAGAAAAGGAGGCTGAGGGGAGACTTTACTGCCCTCCAAAACTACCTGAAAGGAGGCTGCAGTGAGGTGGGGGTTGGCCTCTTCTCTCAAGGTGCAACCAGTAGAAGAGAAAATAGCCATGTGTTGTTCCAGAGGAGATTTAGATTGGATATTAGGGAAAAAAAATTTCACTGAAAGGTTTGTTAGGCACTGGAAGAGTCTGCCCAGTTGACTGTCCCTGAAGGTTTTTAAAAGACATGTAGATGTGGTGCTTAGGGACATGGTTCAGTGGTGGTCTTGGCAGTATTTAGTTAATGGTTGGACCTGATGATCTTAAAGGTCTTTTCCAACCAATTCTATGATTCTATAATGGTGCCTCTTTCTCTCTCCAGTAAAGTATAGGATTCCTGGACTGAGGTCCTCTGGGTCACATGGAAGACAGAAGCTCAAAATTGTTGTCAGGTAGGGGTGTGTGTGTGTGTGTGAACTTGAGCCACCCACCTTGACTGTGACAGATGAGGCTTTGCACCACTTGGGTCTTTTGGATCCCCCCTCAACATGGACCTCCTGGGCAAGAGTTGTACCCTTTTCTCATGTGTGACCAAGAAGGATTTGCCATTTCCTGAACTGCTGCTGTCCTGTTGCAAGTTTACCTCTTCTGTCACCAGGAAAAAAAAAAAAAAAAAGCAGCACTGTCTGCTAGGAACTTCAAAGAAATAGGCAATTAAAAAAACATCCAGAATTACAACTTGAGCAGGTCATCATTCTTACACTTATGAATGTTTTATTAAATATTTTAAACTTCTGCATGACAAATAATATTGTTGGCTTTGTGCAGCACGGTGGTACATAAAGTAAAAACAATTTACTGTGCAAGAGAATTCAGTATAAAATTACCCTTTGTATTGGCCACCCAGCCAGAATGATTGCACACTGGGAGAGTCACTTATGGCACGTCAGGCTCAGTGCAGCCCCAAACAGAGAACTGCAAGCCAGTTTTAAAAAAGCTGTCTACAAAACCAAAAGAAGACATATGATTTGGACAGGTGCCCAATTGCTGGGAAATGTGGCTGGTTTGCTTCCAGGATTAACTTCCATGTCATTAACTCTTCATGGCACATTGCAATATTAAGTAAACAAATGTTTACCTGGAAGCCACACATAGCGATCCTTTTATGAAAAGAAAATTAACTCTGGGTTCTTAAAAATATACATATATATTTTTACACTTTTCACTGATAAAGCATTCTTCCACATTTTTAAATGGTTTTATGCTGAATACTTTAAGTTTCCATTAACAGAGGTCTCAGATGAGGAGACTATAAGTCCTATCCGATCACTTTTTTTCTGACAGCAGTTCCTGATGGCTTTGTAGATGGCAAAGGTGGGGATGGCCAAGCTGGGCACTCCAGCAAGGATTACAATGATAGCATACACCCAGCTGGGATATTCTTTCTTCTGTGTTTTGGGGAACTCCTCCTAAAAAAGCAAACAATCAAGTTGGAGAAAGTTGTGAGGAGCAAATACGTGGGAACATGCACACATTCAATAATTCAGCAGGGCAATAAAATGTAATCAGAGCTGTATCTATCCATAATAGCACAATAATATGCCAATTCCACAGCAGTTTCCAGCTCAAGGCTTTCTGGTCTCAGCTGTTTTGGAGTTATTTTTACTTAAGAGTGATGGAGAGAGGATGGTATGGAAGAAGCAAGAGCCAGGAATGGAGACTGGAGGGGGTGCTCCTAGCACATTTCCTGGGCAAAAAGGAATGTGAGGCTGGGGCTGGGGACTCACAGTCCACCAGGGCTTGGTGGATAAATGACCTTTGGGTGGGCAGGGAAGTAGGGGATAAAAAATTATGGGACCCACATTTTTTCTAATATGCCCTTCTCTGTACCACATACAGCTTTTTATTCGACAGGTAAGAAAAGAAAAAGTAGATCCCTTATTGCTGCAATTATAATTTAAATCATACCAATACATTTGGAAGAGGAAAGAAGAGGTCTGGATATTAATACTAATTAATATTAATTTCTTCTGTCAGTGATGAGTAACCAGCACACAGAAACAAGTGCAAAGTCAAAATTTTTTCACAGTTTTGGTCCTTTGTCAACATAGAAAGTTTGTGATATTTCCATTTCTTCTATAATGTCTGTTGGGGCACTAACATCTGTTTCACCTTTACCTGACAACTGGACTTATGTTTTGGTGATCTCCACTTCAGAAAAGCTACTCGGTTGTCATTATATACCAGCTGCAGTCATCACATCTAATTTAGGACCTACTTTTCAAATTTTTATTTTTTATTATTACTATATGTTTTGTAGCAAGCTTTTAACCTGAAAAGTGTTTTGAATGGGATATGAATGTAGACTATGACTTACATTAAAGAAGAGTATATATAATAATTGTAAATAAATATTTTGTTTGCATACTCACATAGCTAGGATCCCAAATGCTATAGAGCAGTTCCTTGTTGACTGTCACCACAAAATAAAAGAAGAAGATAACTAACATAATGAGAGGGCTGATAAATCGCCAGGTAATTTGCCAGAAAAAATTGGGCTTGTGTCCAATCATGAACTCAATATCCCTGTTAAACCTAGAAACAAGAACAGGAAGTTCAGGACAGTAAAAATGGGTCAGGATCAAAGGGTGCCTGCTCATAAACAAGAAAGTGCAAACTACATGTAGCTGTGCTTTCCAGGACTTTGCTAATGCCAGTGTGAAACCAGGAACAAAAACAACAGCAGGAGTTAGACCTAAGTAGTTCAAATTAAGGTCAATATTGCTGTAACCAGGCTAGAAGTTTTTAACTCGTGGTTCTAAAAAGTAAATTAGGAGAATTATTTTTGAAAATGTGCTTTCTTCAAGAAGTCAGCACAGAAGAATCAATCAATGCAGATGGACTTTCTCTGTAACATTGCAGTACTGTTTCAGGATTTTTTGGTTAGCATCTCAGAGCTGCATAAGTTAAAGGGAATGACAAGGAGATGAAAAAGAGCAAGAGCAAATTGGAGTAATTTTAAAAATTAGATTCTATGAATAATATTTTACGTAATTTTCATTTCCAGCAGTGCTATCAGGTTGAGTACTGAAGCAGTATTTAACTTTGAGCATGATTAAGGATACCTAAAAATGTATTATTCGGGTTATTGATCCAGCACACAGTGGACAATGGGGCAGCAATGTCTCCACAAAAAAAAATGGTCCCTGAATTCAGAATGATAGAATCTGCATCAGTCCTGAACCAATTTACGACCTTTACATATGATGCAGCACCATGTGCACACACTTCTTAAAAACAGAATTACATTGGAAGTTTGTGGCTTCTATTTTTGTCCTCTTGTCCTGCTTTTCTGTCTATCCTACAGGACTAAGTCTGAGGGAGAATACCCAGTTGGTCCCACAGCTATGAACAACAGACAGAACTCCAGCTGAGTTTCAATTACTACATAGATTTATTTTACCTTTTCATCCCTAACTTCTAAGATCTAGATACTATTTTTAAAACTATGTGGAGCTCATGTGCTGACTACAGAGCATGTCCAGCTGTAGTTCACCTGAAAGTGTCAAGGGTATCAACACACAAGTTCTCCTTCAAGCAGCAGAGCTCCTCTCTTCTTACCAATGATCCTTTCTCAGAAAAAAAGCCACAGAAACTCATTTGGAACAGCTAACACCACCATTAGGTAGCCTGGTAAGCTCTGGACTCAGAGCTACAGCTATGTGTAGTGGCCAGGAACATGAAAATTTGGCCTGCAGCTCTTTTCTGAATCAATCTCTGTGCCCCTATGGCCTCAGACAATTTGTATGTGTTGGGAATAGTTTTAATTTGAGTTTGCAAAGTGTCTGGAGATTTGAAAGGGAAAGGAAAGTAATCCACACAGACTTTTCTGACCTTTCGCTAGGGTATTCCCTCCACTTGTCTGATTTACTGATGTCAATTCATACCTCCTCAGGTAATATAAAACTCTCAGCATGGGAAGACAAACCACAAGGACATTCACCCCATTGCCAGGAGGAGCCCAGCTGGAGGGTCTGGCACGGGTTCAAGGAAAACCTATGGGTGATTCAAGTTCCCACGGTTTTTTAATATTACTTACGTATCAATTATAAACAGAAAGATGGTGAGATTTGATTTATTATATCTCTAGAGAGTTGATAGGACAATTACTCACTGCTAAAACTGATAAACATATCTCAGTAGCCTGGGATTTGCATCCTGTTGTAAAACAGTAGCTGCAGCCTGCATAGAGATCCCTGCTTTGGGCAAGTTTGTTCATCATTTGCTTTAACCACTCCTGGGGTACGGCTCCATTTTAAACTTTCCGCTCAGTGCCAATGTGCTTGTACTTTTCTTCTGCTACTTTAATGTTTGATGCAGTTATCCTGAAGACAATTTATTGTAAATACCAACAAATTTAAAATGTAAATGTGTAACAGTGACATTTTATAACTGTTGCACACAGTTTTCTGATGCCTACTTAAAAAAAAAAATCTTTGCATTCGTTTTATGATATTCTAGAGCATTTGGTAAGGCTTAGTACTCTCTTGAAATATCTCAGAGATGTGTTTATTTTAGATGATTGCTGTAGAGCATTATCTATTTGTAATGTATTAATAGCAAAGTGGGAAGCTTCCACATACAAATAAAACTCCCCAACACACACTTGACAAAGCATTATTTTCTGTGTTGACAACTATTTTAGAATCAATAACAAAACTTAAAGTAATTTTGAGTAATTTCAGTGGTTTCTATAAATTACTTGCATTAAGGTGTAGCAAGACTGCAGCTTTATAACTAATCAGTTTATGCCCTGGTTACTTGTAATGCTTAACTTGTTTTTCTTACCTGTCTATTCCATAGATGTAGACCACTGAAAACATCTCACAAAATGCAATTATTAGCAAGGGAATAGATCCAGCAAAACTGTCAAATAGTGCCAGCCAGTAATTACCAGAGCTTAATACAAAAATGAAAGCAAGCAAATAGGACCCCAGACAAATGAGACCTGTGAAGAAAAAACCAAAATAGCACATTCAGGCAAAGAAAGAAAACAAATAAGACATTTCTCCAGTAGCTAGAAAGCTTTATAAGTAACTTTTAATTCAGTTGCAACCTGAAGGAAAATGTTTTGTTTTAATGATGCTCTGGGAAGGTCTGCTACTACTCAGGTAAAATGGCAAAACTCTCCTAAAAATGGCACAGATGGGAGATGCTACAAACAAAATGGGAGAAGGCTGAGGAGAGAAAACAGATTCTCTACTCCCTAATCGGTGGGACAACATTGCACTGGGACAAATCCTGCCCAGGTGAAGGACTCAGGTTCTCCAGCTTCCCACAGGAGAAGGTAATAACCACCATGAGCAGGTTGATGGACAAGCCTCAGGGTGAGCAGCTCTCTGTAGGTTCAGAAGGTACCACACCCAAGCTGCCCACTTCTGGGGATGTGAAAAAACCTTCAGCAGATTATCTAGGAATCTTAGGATCATGCCAGATCAGAAAGCAGATGGGTGGTGGGTTGATTTTTCAGCAAATAAATTATTCCCTGTGGTGGGGGGTAGGTCACTTGTCTGTTAAAAGCCACTTACCAGTAACAAGTTCCTTAGGCACTCTGGGGGGTATAATTTTAAGATCTTGTAAAGGTACAAGCACACCTTCCACATTTCCAAACATAGATGACAAACCCAAGCAGAAGAGCATGATGAAGAACAGGATGGACCACAAAGGTGAAACAGGCATTTTGGTGATAGCTTCAGTGAAGACAATAAAGGCCAGGCCAGTTCCTTCGACTCCCTGAGGATTTCAGAAGGTCCAAAATTAGACTCATTAACATCATGCAGCACTTAAATTTACTTAAAATACACCACTGGGCGTGGTGTATGCTACTCCATAGCACAAAAGTTCTGCTATGTTCCCACAAAGATGTCCTAATGCAGAAATATCTATACTGTAATCACAATGCAAACTTAGTTCACGTGTTTTTATGGACACCTATTTTCATTTGTAATTCACTACCTTTCAAACCAAAAAAAAACCAAACCCAAAACGTCCATGCAATTACTTTCTCTTGTAACTTTTTTCACCTTCTTGTCAAGGCCCACCCTTTCTGTGCTGTAACACTCTTATTGGTCAGGACAGGTCTTGCTTCAATTGATTCTTTCCTCTCAGACTCTCTTCCTTAAGATCCTTCTCCCACCACAGCTGCAGCCACACAGTTCCTGAGAAATACCTGCAGCTATTTTCCCAGCTACCTGAGGCCAACCTAGAAGACCTGTGGGTTTAGCTGTTGGTCTGATATATTGCTGATATTTTTCAGAGAAATTAAACAGTTTGTCTCTTAAAAAGCAAAAGTAATTCTTCAGTTCAAGTGCATTTCAAGACAACTGCAATCAATCAGTGAAAATAAAAACCAAAACCAAACAATAATCTCATAAAGGAAATTTTTAATTTTTAGGAAATTAAAAATTTGCTAGGCAGTCCTACCATATTTGCAGTATAAATATGAGTCAAAGGGTTACACTTACATCATTCAGGAAAGTTTCCAGATTACAGGTTTCAAACTTCAGGCTTGCAAAAGTCACAGGATCGGTAAAGTTACAAAGCTGTTGGATTTGTTCAAAATTATCTTGGGTTACATTACCTTCTGGCAAATCAAATGCATTCATCAGAGTAAGGATATTTCTGAAAAAGGGAAATACAGGAAATATGAAATTATTTGTCAGTATCCTCAGGATTCATTTTACTCATCAAGCTGCAATTGCTCAGAAATTATAAAGTAATTACGATCATGCTTATGGAGCTACCTGAGCCCAAGAATACCAGTGTATTCTGGATTTTTTTTTCAATAACTTACGTGTCAAAACAGTCATCATATCTTTCTGTGGCTCTGAATCCAATGATGGAGTATATGACTGTTGCTGCATAGATGGATGTGAAACCATTGATGATTGAGATAATCAGGGCATCTTTCTCACAGTTGTTGCTGCAATTCAAAGAGGAAAAAAAATGGATTTCAAGCACAATGCCAAAATACTAAAAAGCTGACTAATGAGACTAACACAAAAGTAGTCTGCAGGCACATAAGTACAGCAGTATGCTCTCTAACAAAATACAAGTACAGCTGTTGAAGATGGATTTAGTAAATTAAAACTTGATGTCTTACCCAATTTAATATCTGTACTTTCCCCCTGCTGTCCCCTTCAAATAATCCTATTCATAAGGAATAATTGCCTGGGTTGTTTCTGTGTCTGGCTCATGGAAAGTAAAACATGAGAGGCAAAAATGTATGTCTCCTCTTTTTCATGCCAGGCATGCATATGTCCAGACACATATTGCCTTAGGCTCTGTCTCAGCTGCTGGGGTGTTTTGCTGCAAGGTGAAAGATGGGTTTGTATTCAGAAAGAAGGGAAAAGTGACCAAAAGCTTCCATAGCAGCTCAGTATGGTGAAGCTGTAATAGTGAAGAGCATCTGGGAACAGTTTTGTTTGACCATTGACAAAGACATAGTTAAAAATGCCCTTAAGTTCTGGGAATAGTATGGAATGTTGTGCTGATAAAGTCAGGCAAACAAGCTGTTCCCTTGTAGAAGTTAAACTTCTTGGTAGAGACCACTCTGCTGTGGCCACTTCTTTCCAATGGATCTGTGCTAAAGTGAAAATATTGCAGAGGCAGAAAGATACTTCCATCTGATGGAGAAGATAAAGAATCAATATTAAATTAGTTAATGATTTTATGAGAAGGCTGTAAAGCTCTAGATATTGTATTTGTCTTGGGCAAGAGAGGACCACTGAGATTAACTTGATGTTGTCTATTTAATTTTCTGATCACCTTTCAGAGGAGAGAGAAGAGAAGCCTGTCCAGCCAAGACCTGTGATACTGTGACCTTCTCTCACTTATAGCATCCATAGTCTCCAGTGGGTGGAGGACACTGCATGGAAATTCCTTGCTGTACTCTCGTGTCAGAATTTTCACAGTAATATGAGATTCTCAGGGACCATCTTGGCAGGAATATTTATTTCTTTCACAGAAAGCAGGATGCTCAAACTTCTCCTGGTTATGAATGAGTGAATCTCTGATGGCATCGAAACCTCAGCTATTTTCTGAGATGTGTGCAACCCCAAACCATCTTAGAGCAGAGTCACTCACACCTGGTTCAGCTGGTGCTGGACTGCAGGTGACCACCACCACAGTGTCACACTCTGGAATTTGCAGAATTTTTTTTTTCATCTCCATGGGAATGTCACAACTTTCTGCAGTTTGCTTCTTAAGTCACGAGCTACTGAGAGCTGAAGGAACGTGGCCTGGTGCCACAGCCCCGTGTGTTGGAAAAGCAGGAGGACACTGCTCCTTCCTTTGGGTCTTTGGGAAGAATGCAGAACATACTCAGCCCTGTGCCTCGTGGCTGTGGGAAAATTGACCTGAACCTGAAGCAAAGGCTTGTCACCTCACACTGAGACTCACAGGCAACAGAAGTTACATATGAGCTTTGGAAAAAACATCTGAAATTAAGAGTGGTGGAATTACACTGGTGACTGAAATGCTGACTGGAATGTGTGGTGAAACCCGATCCAAAACTGAAACACAGATTTCTCAATACATTCCTGAACCAGCTACCCAAAACATTTCAGAGACATTCATCCATAACATTAGGTTCAGAGAATGCCACACAGTTTGTCTTTCAAGAGGAGAGTCCTGAAGGCATGGCAAGTACCAAGAAACACTGGTGGTTGCTTCAGCATTTTGGGAGGGTGAGTGTAGAATATAGCACCAGATCGTAATTTGCTACCTGGGTCATGCCCTGGGTGATGAGAGTTCATACCCCACCTCTTCTTTGTCCCATTGCATGTATAAAGGAAGGAACTGAATTTTAATTTCAAATTTTCAAGAGGTATAATCTCTTATATACTAAAGAATCAAAGAGTGGTCTGTAAATCGCTTTGAAATGTGTGCACCATCACCCAGCTCTGACAGCATGGAGACAAAGGGCATCACCATGCATTGAGCACTCCCACAAAAAAAACTCCTGCTCCTCAGCTGCTTGTGGGCAGTAAATCCCCATCTCTCTCCCTCTGCATCTCTCTGTAGAAAGTGAGACTGTATCAGGGCCTGAAATATTGGCTTGAGACAGCTAGGATCAGAAATGTGCCTTACATTGCTGAGGGGATGTTGTCCCAGTCCCAATTACAGTGTACTGACAGGGCAGAAGTGAGCATGTTTCCTTTGAAAGAATAAAATACTTGAATAAAAATTGGCTTTTTCCTGGATACTTACTGAACAGAGTTGTAACTGGAGAAAGAAATGAGACCTCCAAAGGCCAGGGAGAAAGAGTAAAAGACCTGAGCACCCGCATCCAGCCACGTCACTGGGTTAGCCAGCTCTTCAACCTGAGGAATCACACAGCTTTAAGCATATGAAACATTGCTATTTAGACTGAATATGTGGGGTGAAAAGCAGTAAGTAAACCAAGAGCACTAACTATGCAGAATTCTCTGAAGAATGTTAATAAATAAGTCAACACTTTTTGTCAAACCTACTCTTTATATCAAAAAGAAAATCTATCTGCAGATTTTCTGCAAGTATATTGAAAATTGATAAATTACTTTTCCTAGCTTACAGCTGCCATGCCTGTTTCCAAAAAGGTGTTTATTATTTAGAATTAATAGTGACCACTCAGAGGTCTTCTCATAGATAATGAATCTCCCTTTAATTTTTTAAAATCTGTTGTGCAGTTAAACCATTCTCTTAGGGTTTTGTGTTTTTTCCACAGAGCCAGACCAATACATGTGGGTCCTACTCTCAGCTGCACAATTGCTGCAGCTTTAAAAACTTTAAAATTTTAACTTTAAAAAATTAGACTCATCCCTAATGAGCCTTCAGGACATCCTAGGAAAAGAATGCAAGCCTGCCTTGCACCAAACCACTTGAATTCCCCTGTGTTTAATTTTCCATTTTTTTGTAAGCTATCATGGTATGGAGTGAGAGAGTATGTGTATATATGCATATTTTACATCTGATGCAAAGGATTCACCTATACAGATTTTAAAGGTGCCTGAGGGATAGTTAGAAACCAGGGGATGAGCCATGCAGTGACTTACATTAGGAGTGAAGAGATAGACAATTCCACTTGTTGCTCCTTTCAGTGTCAAGCCACGGATTAGGAAAATGGTAAGCACAAGGTATGGAAGAGTTGATGTTACATACACAGCCTGCACAGAAGCATGTAAATAAAACTCTTAAGTAAGACAGAACACCTGGATAAAAATAGGGTTGCAGAGAAGAGAGGGATAAATAAGGCACTGCCACTAGCAACACTGGCAAGTTTCAAGCAAGTCACAATTAATATACAACAGAAAACTATGCTCAAGTGAAACAGTATGGGCAGAACCTTTTTATATAATAAAAATTTTTACAGACATGTAAATAACAAATTGTCACAGTTGAAATTCAACTGGGATGATTCAAAAGCAGCATAAAAATGATGTAGAGCCTGAGATCAGGGTGATGCTGCAGAAGCAAGGATGGGCTTTTAGTGCTTTTCTGGGCAGCAAAACCCTGGTCAGTCTTCTAGAGCAATAACATTAAGGACTAGCACAATCCCAAATAAACCAGTACATGCATGTTTTAAAGGGAAGAATGGCTACAGTGAAAAGATAGAGTCCCTTGGTCCTTCATTAGAGATAAATATTAGAGTGGTAACATCAAACTAAAGAATATTTTACTAGCACCCATAAAGATAAGGAAGATGAATTGCTCACAAAAATCCCTACATAAATTAAATTAAATCAAATCAAAGCAAAGCAAATCAAATTCCATTTCATTTAGCTTCCTTCTTCAAAAAGCAGCCTCAGTGATGAGACATGAAGTTACTCAAGAAAAAGTTTCTACGGTATGATTAAATCTGTACAAATAAGGAATCATAGCAGCATGATTAGTATCATCTCATAAAAAAAAGAAAAGAGTACCTTTCCTGTTGTTTCAATGCCTCTGATTGTGCACAGGTACAGTACACCCCATGCACATGTTAAACATAACAAAAGCCACCACTGTATTCCCCCTGAATTGTCAATGGAAGTGGAGATGTTTAATGTTTCTCTGTACCAGAAGTAATCTACAGGAGAGCTCTTGGAACACTCTTCTAGGTAATCTGTAAACACAAAATCGTTGTCATTCTGTATGTCTTTTATTTTCTTGGGGGAAAAAAAAAGAGGAAGTTAAATAATAAACAACAGTGCTCTTAATTATGCTGCCTAATGACAATGAACTTCTTGCTGGCAAAATTCAGATTCTTAGAAGCCGGTTTCATAGAAAAATGAGAGATCTAAAAGAGAGTTCTTTAGCAGGTATTTTAATATAATTTTAATATTTATTTCTATGAATTCAACCATGCAGATAAAACGTTTAATGCTCACTCAAAAACTCTTCTATCTTTATAATTTTATTTTCTCCTACAAAAATATGAGGTTAAAAGCCTCTTTTGCCTCAGAATGTTTGGAGAAGAATTCTGAGCATGAGTGTAGGTATATTGCAGAGAATATAGGGTTTTTTAGTAGAAAAAAAAAAAAAAAGCAGGTGGGCAGAATTTTTTCAATGACTGTATGCTTCCTACCTTACCTTTAAAAAAACCTAACAACAAAACCAAACAACAAAAAATTTGGGGCTTTCCACCTGCATCCTGCTCTTTCTTGCCTGCTGGCACCAGCCCACAGCTTCCTGCAGCTGGGCAGCTCTTCCCCTCTCACAGCCAATTCAGATGAGCAAAACTTTGTCTTTATATTCTGTGGGACATTGTTGAAGGTCTTGTCAGCTTAAGCTGGATTCTCAGATGCCTGCAATGCTCTGACCTGTGCAGTATTCTGCCCTGGACTGCCCTTCCATGAGGATTTTTATTCTTACTGTGGGAGAAGAGGAGCAAAGACCTGTGAAGAGCTGTTCACTGACCCACCAGAAAAAACCTGCTTCATATGGGTATGTGCAGGGCTGACTACAGAAAACAAAGCTGCTATCACCAAGCAGCTTCCCAGGGGCTATAGACTGTTGTTATATTGAGAGACACAGGTGTTTCATATGGATTTTGCATACTTTTTTTCCCCTCTCCTTTTCAATATGCTAACAGAGGACTGTGAGTTAAGAGATGGGTGAACCAAATTATCTGAATTTTCAAAATGTTAGTGCTCATGCTAGACTTGCACGTTGTGAATATTCTGCATGTGAACACATCTGTCAAAATAATTTCTGAAGCTTCTTTTAAAAAGTCAAAGTTTGTCTCAAAGATTAAGCAATGATCACACTTTGTATAATGTGACTTTTTTATATAACACAAGTATTAAAACAGCAAGATGTTCCTGACAGAACTGCCATGCCTTGCTGTTGTTTTACAGAAAGAGAGTCAATTAGGCTACTTGCTAGAAGCAGAAAAATATGCTGCACAACAAAATATACTATTTCACAAGATGTACCTGTTCTGTTTTCATTGAGAGGGCAGCTACTCCAAGGCAGTGGCTCTTGGAAGGAGTTGAAGAAATACCACATTACCCAGGCAATAATAGTGTTATAATATAAACCCACCAGGAAGGATACAAACAATGCTGCTATACCTAAAAAAAAAAAAAAAAAAAAAAAAAAAAAAAAAAAAAAAATTAATCATAACAGAATGTATATTCCAATTTTCTTGTCTTCAAAACTTATCAAAATATATGGTAGGAGTCTTAACCTTTCCCTCCTCTCCTTCCTGCCCTGATTACATGGTTTCTAAACTTTTCCCTCTCCTTTCTTTATTATAGGTGTAGGTTTAATTACTGTGAATTTGTTACCTAAGTGTTGAATGGGTGAGTCCTAGATGGAGGTACAGCCTAAAACTACTCTAGGACTGAAGCTGACACCCACTTAGGAGCCAACATTATGGGTGGATTTTCTCCTTACAGACAGTACACACTCCTGTTCACAGTCTTGCCCTCAGATATCCAGGGAGTGTGGGATGCTGGGTCCCAGCTGACTTGGGATTTTGGCTAAAAGAGACCCAGACTATATTCCCCTTCCATAATGTCACTGCAGAGCTCAGCAGATGTGTTTGGCTGATCTTCAATCTATAGGATGGGGTAGGTGCCAGGAGGCACAACCTGTGAAAAGGTGCAGGATTCAAGTTTATATCTCCTTCTCCACTCATCCCCAAGTCATCGACCCCTGGTGACTTCTCTGGCAGACCACAAAAGCTAATGATTAGCTCCTGAGGGCTCTTGGGTTCTGAAAAATTTTGAAAAATTTCAGATGCAATCAACAAATATCTTCTGTAACTTTGTAATATTTTGTGGATGCCAACAACAGTCCTAACTGGTGGCATTTCTTTCCTTTGAAGTGTGTGGTAATCACAGAGTCACGGAACTGCTGGTGGGGGAAGGAACCTCTGGAGATTATCTTGTCCAACCCCCTGCTCCAGCAGGGCTACACACAGCTGGTTGTCCAGGACCATGTCCAGGCATATTTTGAATATATTTAAGGATGGAGACCGCAAAACTTCCCTGCATGGCCTGTGCCAGTGCTTGGTCACTCTCCCAGTGTTTTCTGATGTCCAGATGGTGTCTCCTGTGTTTCCTGTGCAATGAGGTATGTGTGAAGTTTTTAATGCTGTGTGCATTATGCTGCTTTTAATACATCGTCAGGTGGAGTGTTTGAATACTCAGGAGTCTAATATGGGTGGGAAGAAGTATTTTTTGCAAGGTTCTGTCTCTATGGCTTTTAGCCTGGTACCTCTCTCAGATGTAAGAAAGTAACATTGCATGGATCTGAAGTCTGGTAGACAGGATTATAGAATGGTTAAAATATTATTTATCCATAGAGAAGTTACCGAAAAAAAATTGTATATTGTAAAACCAGACAATAAGGAAAATATATCTTAAGCCCTGAACTGGTTTCAACCTAGGGAAAGGTTTTAACTAGAGCTGCATACCTGGGAACATGGGTACAAAACTGTCGTAGTGCCTTATCATGGTGAGTGTGACCTGTCAGTGGAAAGTTTGTAAACAGGGAAAAGGAATAGATCCTGGAATCTCTTATGGCACGCTAGAATAAAATAACGAATCTTTGCTCTTAAAGTTATCTGTTCAGAGACTTGTGCTTTCTCAGGTGGCTTTTTGTATCCCCTTCAGACTTACCAACCCCTTTCAAGATAGGATGGATAGAGCTCCAGACACCCACACTGCCTTTCCTCAGCCTTTGACCAATGGCAAACTCAAGGTGAAGCAGAGGGATCCCCTCTAAGATTAGCAATATCAGGAAGGGGATCATGAAGGCTCCTAAAAAAATAAGGAAAAAAAAAAAAAAAAAAGAGATACTTCTAATCAGTTAAGTACTACAATAAAGCGCAAAATTCAGTTCTGAGGGATTTTGAAACAGTGAGTTGTAAGCATACTTGTGGAAACCCTTCTCCAGTTTCTGAACAAAGCTTTTGCCCAATTGCCCAAGCAAGGGACTTCATTGCATGTGTGGTTTCAGCTGGGAATCCTTACTCTTACCAGGTGACAAACATATACACTAATTACACACTCCCAAGGTTAAGCTTCGAAGAATCTACCTTTGGATTGCAAGTGGGGCAAAGGTAGGCACTTCCCTGGAACCACTTCATTTTTCTTCTGCAAAAGGTTATATTTTTATAATTGTGAATCATTACAAATTATGTAAAGTGGTTGAATGAACTCAGCAAGATGCCTCAAAAGATTAGGCAGGAGACTGTCTGCATAAAATAACCGATAAATAGCTGGCAATTGTGTCCGACTGATTTTATATATGAGCAGAAGAGATCTAAAGTTCAGAGTTCAAACCTTGTTAATTTTGATGAGGCTGGTTAGTATAGGATAAGTTTTTTAAATTATTTTTTTCCTGAACAAAGTGTATTTCGGACATGGAGATAACATATAACACAGCAGTGAAATAACAAAGTGCAGAGTCAAATGCTTGAAAATTGCTACATATTAGAAATGTATTTATCTATCATTACAAAATGTCTTTAACTTCCTAACCATTGGCAGTAAATAAGTACATAAAAATAAAAATGCAGTACATAAAAAATGCAGACCAGTTCAGGTTTAAGTATTTGCTGACTTCTTCCTCATGTATAAAATGAAATCAGATAATACATTAAAGAATAAATTTGAAGAACAGAAACTAGGTTTGAATTCAGGTTTTGAATTCAAGGCAGTTTAATTTTTTTTCTGAAGGGAACCATGTGCTTTTCTTCTTCATGGGAGTATCATCTTGATATTGTCTATGTCAAGGTTTTAGAAATTATCATTACTGCAAAGTCTTCACTTACCATCTACTTCAATCAAGTGTGCTAAAAAAAAAATATCATTTTTTCAAGTGGCCACTATTAGAATGAAGTTGGCCAGCTATGCTTTTTGCTTTCCACTCCTACGGAATGCTAGTTACCCGACTGTCTTTTATTGACATTTTGAAGACTTACTAATCAAAATCAGAAAGTTTGAATACATAAAAAGCTGAGCACTTTGAAAAATGCATATGCCACATCCCAGGCTGTGGGACTGTGCACTGGTGCACCAGCAAATGTATTTTTTGTTGAAGTTAACTGTCAAACTGTAAGTGTAGAGACATGATATTCTGAGACTTCTGTAAAGCACGCCACATATCAACACAAAAACTTCTTACTAAAAATTTTACACTTTTAAAAAGCAGTCTAGCACATCCTGTATGCATTAAAGCTGTCACTGGAGAAGCAGAAACCAACAAACTGGTTTCAAAGTTTTCAAAAAGGTTTCAAAGGAGAGATAGAAGAATAACTCTTCAGATACATTTTTATGAGTGAAAAGCTGAAGGATGTATTATCAGTTGTTATTTGTAGAGAAGTTTGA
Organism: Heliangelus exortis; assembly: GCF_036169615.1. NCBI lineage: Eukaryota > Metazoa > Chordata > Aves > Apodiformes > Trochilidae > Heliangelus > Heliangelus exortis. Next base: position 86,784,347 of record NC_092423.1, on the reverse strand, counting down.
TAAACTTCCAACTCTTCTGACTCCTCTTCCTTCTGTGTCAGTCTGTCACCTTGGGAAGTGGAGAATAGGGACATCAGCACCAAGGGGGACAGTGTACCATTTTTCTTCCCCAGTTCTCACATCTCAGCTACATTCACTTTTCCAGGGACCACGTAGTCCTTTCAAGAAGAATAGCATTGCACTACTGCAGAGCAGCTACCTGCTAGATGTAGGAGCCTCAAGCTGGTAGTCCCTTACCTGTGAGGAAAGGGGCTATTTTGTGATGCCAGAAAGAATGAAAAGTGGTGGCCCATACTAGATTTGAGGAAACTGATCTCCTCTAGTTGCATACTCAAATTTAGCACTGCAGTCTACCAATCATAAGGATTGGTAGGATAAGGGGCAAAGGTTTCAAATTGAGAAAGAATAGATTTAGGTTAGATATTAGGAAGAAATTATTTACTGTGGGTGCAGTGAGACACTGGCACAAGCTGCTTAGGGAAGTCCCTACACCTGGAAGTGTTCAAGCCAGGTTGGATGGGGCTTTGAGCAACCTGGTCTAGTAAGATGATCTTTACAGTCCCTTCCAATCCAAACCATTCTGTGATTCTATGATTTTATCATTAAAAATGGCATCAGTGCTCAAGAAATCACCTCCCAATTTGCACCTTTCTAAATATGTATTTTCACAACATATATAGGACATATGTCAAATTTAGAGGGACTAGGGCCACTTCCAAAACAAGGTTCTTCCTCTCTGTCTTCTACAAAATTACTGACAGGGGGAGCTACTAATGTCAGATGTAATAGGAGAGTTGTCTCTCCATGCCTTGGTGGATGGATGCTGAAAAGCAGCTATGCCAGAAACTGTGATCTTAGCAGGCACTTAAGCTGCCTGTGCCCTGGTGTCCTTGTGGATGTTGCAAAAGTTGTTTCCCCGTGCTGGCAAAGTTTCTGGGATTCACTAAAATTTGTCAGACTTGGTCACTACAAGTATCTGACTCCCTCTGTCTTTTCAGTTTCCAGCATCTCCACAGATTTGTCCCATTTTGCCTGTATGGACCTGCTTGGTGCTGGCACATGCATTGGCATGGATGTGAGGGACAGTTTCCATCTGATAAGAAATGTGGTGTGTGCAGATTTGGTTTCAAGGAGATTGTACCCCACTGATACCCCACCCTGTCTCAATGATTACTTGTTCCATCTGTTTTATTCTTGCTATCACTGAAAAGAGGATTTTTTGCAGAGTACTCAGTGACTGCCTTCTCACTGTTGAGATCTGTCCCCCTACACCCTGATGGCTTCCTTCCTACATGGGAGAGTCAGTGGGATAACTTTCACACACAGAGCCTCTGGCATTTCACAGAAACAAAGTTACTTATCAATGCAGGGAGCTGCTAGCAGCTGGAAATAGATCATGTGTTCCAACCTCATGTCACACACTTGCCCTCCTGTTACACTCTGTCCATGAGTTCTCATGAGGGTAAGATGAGGTAAGGACAAGATAATTGTGTTTATAGCAGCAATTTTCAGTTCCAGAGTACTGTCTCTGTGTTTAAAGCCCAAGACATCTCGTAAGAGTACAGCTGCTACATCTGGATCTTTTTATATGCCCTTTTGCATGTCAGATAGGTTTCTGTTGTAGTGAAATCTTAATTCACTCTGCCAAAGCCCTTCCTCAGCAATGGCAGTGACTAAGTCCAGGAGATGTATCTGTACAGCAGCCTGATCCAAATACTCCTCATTTGCACTTAGAAACTCAGCTTACAGTGATTCTATGTTCTCTCTTGAAACTTAAGAATGGTCTGGCAGTGCGTTCTGCTAAGGTGCATTGCTTAACCATCTTTGTTCCTAAAGGACACACATCACTTTTTTTTTTCCATCAGGTCAAAGTATGATCACTTAAGAACTTTATTGGAACTTTTCATGCCCTGGTCAAGATCTTGTTACATAAGGAAATATACAGTCCTTATAGTCCTTCCAATCTATGACCACGTTTTTCTTATTATAGCTGTCAAGGATTTTTTTAAAATTAATTTATTTACCATCTCTGCTAGCAAAAGGGAGGTAAGATCAGGCTGTTTCCTATGAAGCCCTACAAGCATTCATAGGTAGTCTCAGCTTTTCATTCAGTAGAAAGCAGGCTGATTGGTATTATTCTCTTTTGGGCTCCAAATTCCATGCTTGAGTCTTCCAAACTTTAAATGCAAATTGCTCCTCTGCTCACACAGCTCTAGCAGTCTGGGTAGGTATCATGGCTCATTCTCCAAGGCAGGGAGATGCAGCAATAGCACTGTCCCTACATTCTCTCTGTGGACTCCACAATGCATCAAATTTGCTTCCAGGCTCTCAGAGCTGAACTCTCTTCATTAGTGACAGGAGATGCCACGTCCCCTCTATCAACCTCATCAGGTTTCCTGAGGTCTCGTGTTATGTACAGTGGGACCTTTATTAAGATGTAGTAAAAGATGTCTTCAAGAATGACACATCTTGGACAGAGCAGTCAGATAAAGAGACTCTGTAACCTTCCTTTCACAGTCACCAGAAGGGGAAAAGACGCCTTAAGTGAAACTACAAAATCATAGAATAATTTTGGTTGGAAAAGACTTAAGATCATGAGGTCCAGCCATTAATCTAACACTGCCAAGTCCACCATTAAACCATGTCCCTAAGCACCCCACCTATAGATCTTTTAAATACCTGGGGATGGTCACTGAACCATCTCCTTGGGCAGCCTGTTCCAATGCCTGACAATCATTTTGGTGGAACCTTTTTTTCCTAATATCCAATCTCAACTTCCCCTGGCACAACTTGAGGATATTTTCTCGTTTTATTGCTTGTAACCTGGGGGAAGGGACCAATGCCCCCTTGGCTACAAACTCCCTTTTCAGGCTGTTGTAGACAGAAATAAGGTCTCCCCTTAGCCTCCTTTACTCCAGACTTTTCCTCCACCTTCCTTGCTACCCTGGAAACACTGGGGAATACATTTCAGGTTTTGGGATGGACTCAACTGAAGAAGGTGAGGCTCTGTCCACCCCTTTTTTTATCACAGACATAAAATACCTGGCATATGTACACACCTGCAGTGCAGAATCTACATCCCTAAGCAAAAAAAACCAAAAAACCCAAACCAACTGAAACACTTTTGGCTTGAAGGGGCAGCCATGTGTGGCTGTGATGATTTAAAGACACAGGATGTGTCATGTCAGAACTGCTCAAATAAGTAACACCCCCAATATTTAGCTGCAGTAATACTTCAGCTTATTTCAAGAGAAAAAAAATGGCAGTTCTCTGTTATGTATGCCACTTTTTTCTCTTTGTTGGAATTTTCTCTTTCCAAGGTTCAATTCTAACAGTCAGCTCAGAAATACAACTCTGCTGTGTTTTCCATTTCTCTCAGTTTCTCTCCAGCCTCTCCGAACAAAGCTGTAATGGAAAAATAAGCAACAATGATGATCCTGCAAAGCTGCTATATGGGGTATTAAAAAAAAAAAAATCAATGCTTTTTAAGCTGCCACAGTTTTATGAACCTAACAAATAAACCAATGATGTGAAAGTAACTGCTGCGTAGATATATATAAATGAATGACCTTACCAGTCTGAAAACCTTGCAGCTGAGATAATAGATTTTCATCCTGCTTCAGTGCTGTATTTCAGAACATACAATATTTGGTTTGAACATCTGTATAGCTATTACTCCCTCTTTAATCTAAGAGTTTCAATGTGAAATTGAAAAAAATATTATTGCTTTCACAGAAGTCCTCAAAGGGAGAAGACAAGTAGGCTTTAGGCAGAGATGTTTTTCTAAACCATCATATTCTTACCCCTCAGCTATAGTAGGGGTACCAGCACTAGTGAGGAATTACTGATATCATAACTATCACTTTGTTCAGTGTGGCACGTTTCAGAATGTCAAGGTTTACTGTAGACAGATGCAAACTGTACGCTTAAAGACCTTTTAAAAAAAAATATTGATGGTTTAAACATTAAATATACATCCGCTTTTTTATTATGCTCATGAGAGAGAAAAAAAAAGTTTTAACAGTTGATTAAATGACGTGTTGCTGAAGAAAAATTAAACAAAGGCTAAGTGTAACGTCAGAGATAGCAATCAAATCAATTTCAATCTCATTAAGCTGGTGAAAGCACTGAAGCAAACATTGTAGCTTTTACACCATGTGTATATTAAAAACAAGTTCACCTGTGTTAATGATGTTTTTTACAACTCTTAAGACGTGAAAAGGAAAAAAAATGTGGTTTACTCTACTAAATTTTATAAGCTTACCATCTATGACAAAAAAAGTAAGTAAATTATGTAGCTGCTGGCTTATTTTTGTATCCTTGGATATCACAGTGTTAAAACACTACTATAGCATTGCGTGGAGGAAAAAAGCAGCCCTCAGATAATTCTAGGTGTAGGTTTAAACATCTGAAAATAAGAGTTACAACTCAGTGCTCCTAACTAACTTCACTACAATCAGTCTGCAGAGAAAATACCCACTTTCCTTGAAGTCATAAGTACTACAAAGGTAAATTTTATACTTCACTATAATCTGTTTACGTTTCATGAGGGATACAAAATGTGCAAACACAAATTCACAACGTAGGTGAACAAGTCACAGCCTCAATTTGCAATGTCCTTGCTGAAACAATGACTGCCTACATCCTTGCTGCAAGATCCCACCCATGCTAAATGGCTCCAAACATTCATCCAAATGACTCATATTTCAAAACGAAAGAAGTTAAGACAGGAAAGCCAACCCACAAAAATTAGAAACTATTTTTATGAGGTAGTCTATGCAACCTTGATTCTGCAATGACTTTATGAGACAATCTGTACTTATGTGATAACATGGGACTTATTCTCATCCCCTGCAGAATTCTGCTGTGTGGTAACTAGCTGTATTTTTTTAATGCCTTAATGCATGGCCATAATCCACTATCATATCCGAAGTGAGCTTTAGGGCTCTGATGAAATCATAGCAGGGTCAGTCGTGGTCAGGGACAGACTGAGGAGCAGCATAATCCTTGCCTCCAGTGAAAGAGCAGCACCTCCTGCCACCCTGCATCTAGGATTCAGCAAAGAAACATCTTGAAAACACAAAGTGTGAAGACATATACCATCTCGGGTCAAGGCACTGGACAGATAAGAGGGAAATGGAGCTTCCTCAGTGCACTCATGAGTGTGGTATATGCTTTGTATTAATTAACCCAGAAGAAGGTGCACACCATTGCTGTTTTCCCCTACTCTGTTACAGAGGCACATCTGTGTACCTGAGTACTGAAGGGTCACGCAAATGCAAAGATGAATGAATTGTTCTGACCATTATTTTGACAAAATTTGTGGAAAATGTCTGTTAAATATGGCTTTCTAGCGAGAGGCAGGAGAAGCCAGATTTAAAAGTGTCTGTGCAATCAAAGGTGATGCAGCGTGCTGCATCTTGGGGTGTTTGCTATGAGCATGAGCATGGCTGAATGGGAATTAAAGATGCAGGGGCCAGAAAAATCTCAGTTGGTAGGAAATGTCTCAGCACTAAAACCTCTTCAGAAATGAGAACTTTGAGATCTGTTGTTTTCTTTTTCCTTATTGAAGGGAAAAGCTGGAGAATGGGAGCTGTAATGAGAGGATGGCAGCAGTGGCAGGAGTTGGATTTAGACCTACCAGAATACACTGAGGTGCACTTTACAGCAGGGAACAAAGAGGTTCTCCGCACTCATGTGTGATGAAGTTAAGGAATCCTTATTATGGATTCTAATGCCACTGTTACTCACTTGTATGTACTGATAGGAGTCACAGCATCTGGGGTTCTGCAGAAGAACTGATAAAATAAGGAAAATAGGAAGTATGGCTCCAGAATCATACATATATACAGCAGCTCTAAGCCCAGAGCCAGCTATGTTATTTCTTTGCTATGTTCTGCCTTTCAATTTCTGATGAAAATTTGAGCGAGAGAGTCCCAGGGAAGGAAGAAGCCAGGTATAACTCTTGTTAGAGTTCCTGAACAAGGACAAGCCACAGAAAAGTTAAATTAAAACACAACAATGACACAAGCAGTTCAGAAATCTTCACTGACATCAGTCAGAAAGCCATGATCCATACCAAGTTTTTTATTTGTCAGATGGTCATTTTTCATGTGCATTTCGTACTGCTAGAACAAGAGGGAATGAAAATATAGAAAAGCAGGAAAGCACCTGTAAGTCAACCCTGGGGAAGAGGAAATGTCTGTTTTCAAAGACTAAGAACCTGAAAAGCCAATGACTGCCATGAATTCTGGAGCTATCCATCCACTTTTTCAAATTAAAATTGTGACCTGAGGAAAAGGGGCTTATGATTTGTATGTGTGCGTGTGTCTTGTAACTTTTTTGGTTACACCAGTTGGCTGTGTTGCAAATTACCTTTATTTTGTACTCCAAGCTCTCAACACACAGAACTACTCCAAGCTCTCAACACACAGAGCCACTCACAGAACCACAGAATAGCTGGGGCTGGCAGTGACCTCTGATGGGCATGTGGTCCAACCTCTCTGCTCAAGCAGGGCCACCTCAAGTCATTTGCCCAGGACCATGTCTGGATGCCTTTTAACTATTTCCAAGGATGAATAAAGACCCCACCACTTCCCCAGGCAAACTGTGCCAATGCTCAGACACCCTTACACAGGGAAAGTGTTCAGAGGGAATCTCCTGTGGTTTTGTTTGTACCCGTTGCCCCTTGAAGTTGTGCCCCTGGTAAAGCAAAAGACTTGTGCTCCCCTACTGAGACTCCACCCTCATACCTTAAATTTTACTTCCATAGGACCATGCTAGAAAAATCTTGAGATATAAGATCTGCAGATGCTAACTAAAAGCATCTCTTCTTGCATCTGTAGTGAAACATCCCTGAGTCTGTAACTCCCCACTAAGCCTTCCTCAGTCTCTCCTCTGACTATGAAGAGCAATTTTTAAACATCTTATTGTGTACATTTCATGCATATTTCTTTGAAATACTGTTCCTTAAGCAAAACATTTACTTTCAAGATCAAGCATCACAAAATAACAAATTCTTTCAACATATGTACCAGAGTGAAATACAGATAAGAAGTTGATAGTGGACAGAAAAGGCTGTCAGAAAATGATAAGGTTATGTTGTATTATAATATTTAAGCAAAGGCTGAGTTCAAGATAACCTTTAAAAACCAAAGAGCAAAACAGTGAAACAAAATTTTAAGTATTGTCCCTCAGTCCTAATCTGAACCTTAAGGAATCACAGTAAATTATATGGTAAATAGCATACATTAGGACTTTAAATTGCCTAATAACACCAATTGCTAAAAACTTATTCTTCTTGTTTACTTTCACACTGTTACTCCTATTAAAAATTACACAAACTCAGCCTATATCTGATACAGTCCAAAACCAATGAAGAGCCTATTATAAAAAGATCATTTGGATTCATGACCAGAATCATACTCACAATTAGTTTAATATTTTAAAACATACATTGTGTGTATATATTTATATATATACATTATATATACATATACTATATACATATATATTATATGCATGTATATATATACATTATGCATTTATATATATACATTATGTATATTTATATTTATATATATACACATATATACATATGTATTTAAAGTAACATTAGTTTTAGATTGAGAAAATATACTTCACAGTGCAAGGCTGATGTGATCTGTCCTGTGTCCCAAAATAAAAACTGTCCCTTCCTTTTCTTCCATCACTAACAACCTTCACAACCTGTGCAATAACCTCCTCCATCCGTCCTGCTAGAGATGAACATCACCGTTCTAGTAGGAACTGCTCTAAACATATTCCATCATTTGCTTTCCCAAAAGAGAGGTGAAACCCAGTTTATAGCCAAAGTTAGTTAAGACATATTAAATACATACCTCCTCCATGGCTCTGACAGAGATAGGGAAACCTCCAGACATTGCCTAAGCCCACACAAAACCCTATGCACGTCAGCATATACTGAGCCTTGTTATCCCATTTGGGTCTGGAGTCTGCCTCTTCTTTCTCAAGGACCTCAAGTTGGTCATAGGAAGGGATCCTGTCCTCCAGGCCAGGATTGGGCAACTGTAGCTTCACCATCTTTTGAATTTCCACACTGAAGACACTGCCCCAGTGAGGATATAATGAAACAGGCAGCTAGTCAGAAATCTGCACAAAAAGATCTATTTGCTGTCTTCAGCTATATATATAGTGAACCTTTGGCACTAAACTTGAAAGTGCAGGCTTGTGGTAAAAAGAAGCGTCAGCAAATCATTCGATTGACCAAGTCAGCTCTGACACTTATTAATGCTTTATCTGTCAAGGTTTTATGGAACAGTCTGTTCATCTAGTGGAAGGCATTGATTTCAGCTAATATAATTCAGTAGATAATTTGGCTGTAAACTGTAATCACCTATAAGGTTATGAAACACCCCTTACCACTCCCCTGTTTAAATTCACATAAATACAAATACAGCCCTAGTAAATATGGAGTAAGAAGATTCCACTGGCCACAGACTAAGTATAGAGGCTTCATACTGTTTTTTATTAGGAAGATAAACTGCTTATGAATCACATTCCATTTTCCATAGTATATGCTTACATTTTTATCCTTCATGATAATTACAGAAATGTGTACTTCCTTTTCTGTAAGAGATCTTACTCTATTAAATGCTCTGACAAAAAGGATGCTTTATGAAATAAATTCACACTTGTGTCAGGATGATTGTAACATTCCTCTCTGCTGTTTGATGTCCAAGCAGTTTCAATCAGGATCCAAAAATACATTCCAGATTGCTTTCTAATAAATAAATCCAGAAAAATGAAAGGGATTATAAAATCTGACCTTTCAAATCATAAGTACAATCTGCTTACCCCAATGTCTCTAATCATTATAGAACAAGGTCTGAAGAACAAAACATCTCTCTGTATTTACAGGCTGCAAATCAAAGGTCCCTTCACCTTCTTAATGACCTTCTTCACCTTAATGACCTACACTGGTCAAAAATAGAAAAGACGGTGGTTAAAAAATGTCACAGATACTACTCCCATCCTCATTCTTTCAGTAGAATCATAACAAGACTCTTCCATGTGTTATCAAGAGGTAAATACTTGCCACTGAAAACTAAAATCTAACACAGTATATGTCATAAGAGAGGATTTTGTCTGCTCAGCCTTGCAGGGTCATTGCATACAATGATACACGGTGGTCAAAATAAAGAATGGGACGAGATCTTGTAAATCTAGACCCTGCCAAAAAAGGTGAACTAAGCATCCTTTTGCAATCTTATAATTTTAAATCAAAACAGATTTTTTTATACTCCATATTTCTAAAAGGCTTTCCAATTTCAGTGTTCTCATGCCCCAGGAGGGCTTTTCATTATCTTTTGAAAGAAATGTTACAAAACAAAAGTCTTCATCCATACATGGACAACTGTGTACAGTAGTCTACAAGGATTTGCCCTATGATTTGTAATTAGGTATTAACATTTCCCAAACTTGACTTGAAATACTCCTATCAGTTTCTCTAGTGATAGCATTTACCCTTTCCATGATCCTGACAGTTCTATGGATGAACTGTTTCCTGATTAGCCACTGGATCAACATCTTTCTTCTTTGGCAGTTCCAACTAAGGATTTCCTAGCTTGCATCAGAGCTTCTTTTTCTAAGTTACTAAAAGCATATTTGAAATCTAATCCAGTTTCTGCTACTCCAGAACAACCCAATTCTTCCTGAACGACACCTTTTCAGCATTCACAATAATTCTGAGATTGTGTCTATTTCACTAACATGCTGTTATTTTTTTGTTTTTATTTTTAGTTGAAGAATGACAGAAGGCTGTTCCTAAACTGACTCTTGAGGAACTGCATTAGGAACCTCCACTTAGACCACCACTTCTGCTTTCAAAACATCTTGACATCATCATCAGATCCTTACCTAGTTCTTTGTTCTCATTGAACTTCCTATTTAACTCAAATAGTACATCCAGTTGTCAGCAGGTGGCAACTAGTTTAATGAGGTAAAAAAAGACTACATTTACTGTATTTCCCTTGTCTAGAAAAATCAATTTTCCCTTACAAATTGCAATAGAGAACTTTCAAATTCAGCTCTTCAACTTCCAATTTCACAGACAGACACTGACCTTGATCAGTGACATTGATATTGGTCAATGGCAAGAAAACCCACAGTCCAGGAGCTCACAGCTAACCCAGGTTATTATTCTGCCTCCTCTATCATTGGAAGGTAATCCTACCATTCATGTTGTAGGGAATATGAGGCTGTAATAGACAGCAGACTGAAGATAAATAGGATAATCCAACGCCTTCACCATCATGTTTCTACAATGCCTGACTTTTAGGCTTTAGTTCTAAATCTTTGCAAAGTCATATGTAGAACCTCATTCAGCAACTTAATCAGATCATGATTACATGCTGCCCACACATCAGGATAGGACATGAAATAAATTCACACTTGTATGAGGATGATCTGAACATTTCTCTCTTCTAAGTTTCATGTGCAAGCAGCTTCCATCAGGATCCAGAAATGCATTTCAGATTGCTTTCTGCTGAACAAATCCAAAGTGTCTTTCCAGAGACCTTTATCTGACTCTGGTAATGCCAGGTTCTAGCGGCTGACAGTTACCTATCAGTTGTTAAATATTTGCAGGAGCAAATACGCTGGGATAGCATCTAGCTCAAATTTCTTCATTAGTTTAATTGCACGGCTAATGACCTCAGAAGGCACAGGGCTTTTTCCTGAAGGCCCAGGTGCTCCGAGGGTTTGTCTGCATTGCCACCCTGTGGATGTCAACGAGAAAATTGGGGCTGCTGTGCTGTAGTCACAGTTGCTCACTTATTTGAGGGAGCCCCTTCCTCTTGCTCTAAGGTGAACTGCCAAGGTTTATCCTTGGCACAGCCCACGGGGTTTGCTACAGGTAATAAACTTGGATGAAACCAATCCTTTCGCAGGATTTGTTTTGCAAATTGCTAGTTATAAATGCAGGAGAAAATGGAGCTTACATTTAGATTGAATTACCTGAGTTAAAACATTTCTAATGACACGTTTGTCTCTTTGTCTACTACCTCCATATTTTTCATTTATTTTTTCAAAAGCTTAAAGAGGCTATATGAAGTTGTAGGTCAACTTGTCCATAAATAACTCACAATTTTACAAAAAAAAATTATTAAAAAGGAAAAAGCCCCATTCTAAAAGTCATGTATTTAACTAAAATACGCCAACATACACATTTGTAGAATAATATGGGCATACTCCTTTTTTTTTGGTGAAAATGTTTTTCATCTCACAGGACAATGGTGATGTTAGGAAAGAGTATGAGATGGGGTTGCAGTAAAGAAAAGAAATGGAAGTAGCAGGATATTGGGGATGTAAATTAGGATAATAGCAGGGATGGAGCCGTTTGCTTCCCTCTGCAGGACCAGGTCCAAGCACGATGTGGCAGTCACCAGGGCTGAAGGGTTCCTGATCATGGGCAGCACCCAACATGTCTGTGGTAGTCTGGGCTGCAGAGGGACTGTCTCTGGTGGGGGGACCAGGCATCCTCCCCTGAGGTGCAGGTGGGGCCTGACAGCCTCTCCCAAACTGATCACTTTGCAGCTGCTCCTTCTTCTGACCTTGTGAGGTGTGGGCACTCCCAGGCCAGGACAGCTCACTCACTCTTCACCTGGAGAAGGAGAGGTGCTTCTCTCCCAGGAAAGAGCTGAGCTGAGCTGACTGAAGCAACAGTCTCCTTCTGCCCTCCACCATGGTCTGGAGGGGACTGCATTCTGGGAACCTCTTCTGGCTGGATCCTGTGAAAAGGAGGGCAAGGAGCAATCAGCAAGACAGAGCAGGGTGCTGCTTCTAAGAAAACCGATTCTTCTCTTTTAAAGCCACTGAGAAATGCAGAGAGCAGCAGCAATATATGTGGTTTGCATCCAGTCATGGCTTCAGGAATGAAATACAATATGGATCCTATCATCCCTGGTATGACACAGGACAAATCTGTAAGTCTCCAAATATTTTCAGATATTTACAGAATGTTGCAGATAAATACAATTAATCATAAACACCAAGTTTGTTTAACCCTGCCTTACAATGTACCATGCAATTAGACTTAACTACATGATTTCTTTTCAGTACTGCAGCAGATACTGGTGGGAAATCTCTTACTCTAGTGATTCTGTAGCAATATCTCAACAGCACTAATAATATTTTTCTTTTTCAGTCAGCTTCTACTTCACAGTCAAAGAAATGTATGCAACTATAGATGATTACGTTTAGCTGTGTTGTAAGCATAAAACAGGAAAAGATGGAAATGTGAAGATATAGAAAAATGCTTAAAGCACAGGATTCTCTTTTGGAAGCATTAAGTAGTATAGATGTAATAAAAGTGAAGAAGGATAATAAAATGCAGACATTACATGAAATGCTCTCTCTGACAGTATCTCCCTGGGAAAATCTGTTCGGACCATCCTTTAAAACATACAGAGGTAACACAAAATTCTTTTACAAGCTGCCAATGTGTAACATCATTGAACAGCTATGCCAAGAGCTGACCCTCATGGTTTGTAGAAGACTCAAAATCCCCAGCCTAGGGGACACTACTGATCGTAATAGAACAGGAGATATGCAGGCAAAATGTTTGAGAGTTGCTTAGTTTTGAGGCAGGTGGTTACAGAGTTTACCTTGCCAAGAAATGTTCTGTAGATCTTTAACTTGATCTGAGTTTAATGCTCTGTTGTTCTCAAACTCTACCTGATAAATAACCAAAAGACACAGTTCCTCAGCAGGCATGATTTGATTTTCCCTGTGTGCTTGAAGGCTGCTGCCATCAGTCCACAGCAGTTCAACCGAGGATACCCTGAGGGCTTTGGAGAAGTCCAATAAACTTTGGAGGCTAAATATCTTTCCATGTGATTGTAAATTTCTCCATGTGGGAGAGAAGTTCCTTTTGTGCCACCAAGTTTCAGTGCAGAGGAGAAACAGAACAGCTCTGAGCTGTCATGAAACTGTTTCAGGCTACAGGGAACGCAACAGGGGTAGAATGTTGTATACAGTGCCTTCCACAAGCAGCTTGTTCTGGAGTGTTTTTATAGTGTCAATGAATTTCCTTAAACGATCTGACATGCCTAGAAACTACTGGTTCATCTTTACTGTGTAAGCAGCAGTGTCTTTAGCCACAGAAGAACTAAAAGGAACAAGCTGTAAACAACATCTGCTGTAGTTCATCCAGAACTGAGCTGAAACTGATCTCCATGTGTCACTTTTCTTCTGTTTATCTTCCAGAAATAGGTGCAGTCTCTATTTTTGCATACACCAGTAGTTTGCATGATACTTACTTCAGCTTTGTATAGAAATATTCTGATGAAGTAGCATCAGGTCTAGCAGTATTATCTTTCTTTGTTTTGTTCTTCTTGTTGACAGCAGGAAGGGAGATGTGCCATCCTTAATTTTGCACTGCATACATTCTAAATTTAAAAAAAAATATTGTTTTTATCTTGGAAAAACACATTTATTTTTTGGAATCATTTTTGGGGGAACTGCAGGTAAGATGCATAGGTGTAGAAATTTTTCTGCAGTCTACCACAGTGCAGACTTTGGTGGGGGCAAGTTCATTCTGTCTTGGTGGCCAAAAATCATGTTTTTTTCTCATCTTTCTTTTTATTATGATCCAGTCGTGTCTGAACCGAAGAGCTCTGACTATGCAGTCCCAAAGATATGCTCCAGAAACGGATTCACAGGAACCGAAGGTGCCACCGACTTTGCTGGCTATAGGAGCCATTAGCCACAAGGGGGAGGTAGTATGTAATAATGGTAAGCACCAACCTCTTTTAGCTGGGGATTTCATTCTGATTGTATAATAAAGTTTAGAAGTGAGGAGCAGGCATAAAGAGAAGGGTGAAGAAGTGTTTTTCCAGCAGATGGATGGCTTGGGCTGGGATCAGCCTGGAGCATGGTGCTGTTAGATGTGCAATACAGTGAATGGATGTCACAGCAGGTCTCACAATCCTTCCACACATAAAATTTGTCTGAAGACTCCTTGTTTCCAGAGGCACCATTTACTTTCAGGTGTTTGGTTGTTGCCAGTAGTACCATACACTGTAGCTACCACTTTCAGGGCTCTTTTGCCACTAATATTTCCTCTTTTCACTTTCTCTGGTGGCTAACCATAATCTGTCTGCAATTAGTCTTTTCGCTCTCCCTCTAGTGTAATTTCTCAGACAGTGATACCTTGTGAGTTAGGACTAAATGCTATGACTGCTCTTGTTCATTCTCTGAATGAACAAAGCTCTGTTGAACAAAGCTTCCACCCCACGGGTGATTCGTCTGCCACCACCCTTAGTGCTGTGTATGAGCTGAGAGGTGTGACCATTTTTTAATAGCCCTCCTGATGCTAAAAGTCCAGGCTGAACCAAGAATCAAGTTTCAATATTCCCATTTAGATGTCCTGAGTTAAATTTGGAACCTAAGGTACATTTCAGAGCCTCCTGGAGCACTTGTATTTGCTTATATTAAACACCTTCCAGTGGCTGCAGTCATTGGTGGTGTGAGAGTCATAGGTGAGTTTGATGAAAAAAGCCATGACATATTAGATCAGTGCACTCATAGAAAGGTTTCTACCAGGGAGAGAGTATTTTGCATCCCCTCCCATGTGTTGTTTGGCAGAACCAAGTCATCAGCAAAGGTCAAGGTGGTTAACCTGGTTTTGCCACTTTTCGGCATTTTCTCTGGTAGAGCCCACAGGCATCCTTTTCTAGGTTGCAGAGTGATGGTTGACTGAGTGACACTGGATCTCCTTGTTTGGGTCTGAGCTTGAGGGTAATTAGCTCAGCATGAACCTTTTTCAATTGCAGGTGACTGGTGGCACTTCTTGATCAGTTTTCATTTGATCACATAATCAGATAGCTCTTTTTATTCATAACCAGATAGTATGTGCAGGTTCCACTGAACAGGAGGATTTGGCCAATTATATGAATACCACCCAAAAGGGCTCTGTTGCTTGTTTGGGTTTTTTTTCTAGCATACTGAATGACAAGTTGGAGTGATTTTACCTTCTCTGAGAACCCAGGTTCAGCTGTGTTCCTCAAGGGTCAGTACTTGGATCAGTGCTATTTAACATCTTTGTCAGTTATATGGACAGTGGAATTGAACTCACCCTCAGCAAGTTTGCTGATGACACCAAAGTGTGTGATGAAGTCAACACACTGGAGGGAAGGGATGGCATCCAGACGGACCTTGGCAGGTCGAGAAGTGGGCTCGTGCAAACTGCATGAAGTTCAACAAGGCCAAGGGCAAGGCTCTGCACCCAGGTTAAGGCAATCCCATGCACGAATACAGGCTGGGTGGAGAAAGGATTGCAGACAGCACCAAGGAGAAGGATTTGGGAGTGGTGATGGAGCAGAAGCTTAACATGAGCCATCAGTGTGTGCTTGCAGCCCAGAAAGCCAACTGTGTCCTGGGCTGCATCAAAAGAACCACAGACAACAGGTCAAGAGAAGTGATTCTTCCCCTATAGCTTGCTCTTATGAGACCCCATCTGTAGTTATGTGTCCAGTTCTGGAGTCCTCAACATAAGAAGAACATAGAGCTCCTTGCATGTGTCCAGAGGAGAACCACTAAAATGCTCTGAGGGCTTGAGCACCTCCTCTACGAAGACTGAGGAAGGTGGGGTTGTTCAGTCTAGAGAAGAGAAGGCTCCAAGGTGACCTTATAGCAACCTTCCAATACCTGAAGGGGCCTACAAGAAAGCTGGGGTAGGGCTTTTTACATAGGTGTGTAGTGAGAGGACAAGGGGAAGTTGTTTAAACTTGAGGAGGGGAGATTTAGGTTAGACATTATGAAAAACTTCTTTCCTGTGAGGGTGGTGAGACGCTGGCACAGGTTGCCCAAGGAAGCTGTGGCTGCCCCCTTGCTCTAAGTGTTTAAGGCCAGGCTGGATGGGGTCTTGAGCATCCTGGTCTAATGGAAGGCGCCCCTACCTATGCAGTGGGGCTGGAAGTGGATGGTCTTTAAGGTCCCTTCCACCCCAAACCATTCTGTGATTCCATAAGGCCTCATTGTCACACATTGGCTAATGAACAAATGCTGATTTTAAAATTGTTCAATTTGTAAAAACCATAAAATTTGTGCAATTTGCTTAGAAAGCTGGGATGAAATAGCAAATTCCACTCCCACCCACCTTGCTCAAGTTATGAAACTGCAATATGTAAGTCTTTATTAAGTGATATTGTTTTTTTAACAGGTGAGTGACCAGTTTCATAACAAAAAAAAGTTTGGCATATATTTGGAAAACAAGTTAGTTTTGCATTGTACATATATATGGGCATTTCCAAACAAATAACTAATCCAGAACAATAGTCATTGGGCAAGATAAAGCTCACAATAGAATGCTCAACCTAACAACTTATGAAAGGGGAACATTTCAAAAATATGTAACACACCCACAAACATGAGTTTTGGTAGAAACTAACAGGACCAGTGCTTCTAAACCAGTTACACACTTATAAAAGTCCTTATCAATAACTCTTCAGTCCTAATGTACCGATCTTCAAGGTGTCTATGAACAATAGTTCAACAATTAGTTGTACAAGTAGCTGACACTTCTAAAGAAGTGAAAGCAACTATCAAACTTTCATTACATTGCATCCAACCCTGTACAATTGAGCATATGATGCTTCAACTTATATATCTATATTGGAAAAATTTTATCATCTTGATTACATTTTCTCTGAACGTTTTGAGTGATGTCAGTGACAAGCTATGAAGAAACTGAACAAGCATGAAAGGTTTGATCTTTTAACATTAAGAACTAATGAATATGTACAGTCAAGGCATGAGTCTTGAATACAATGACATGGATTCACCAGCTGCTGTTTGCCAGCTGAGTTGCCTAACTGCCTGTATGCACACATGAAATGCACCACAGATGTGTGGTTAGATACCTTCCACATTCTGGAGGAATTACACACGGGCTAATTAGTTGTTCAAACTAATTTCTTCTACTGGACAATTATGGCAGGTGCATATGGCCAGCTACAGCAGCCTGGCTCAGGCTGTCACACACCAGTGGCAACTCAATTGCATTCTCATCTCCCACTGTGCATACAACTCAACATCCAGACAAATTTTGGCCTGATAATTTTTTTTTTTTTTTTAGGTCTGCTTGTCTACTGCAACTGATACAAAAATATCAGTACATAAGAGACTAATAAATCAAATACAACAATATAATTAGTATCACCAAGGTGAGCAAAATCACTACTGAAAAACTTAGTTGGGAAATGTATTCTCTTAAGGATTTTGTTTCATGCTAAGCATTTTTGCTGAGTAACTGGATTACGTTGCACACACTACTTCAAAAGATTTATCCACCGTTTTCCATGCCCAGACTGAAACGAAGCCAGAAATAGTAAGCAAACCTCACATCTGCTGGAGTTCTCTGTTAAAACTGGGACAGGCCTTCACTTAGCTGGATTGCTTCTGGGCCACGCAGTAGCTGATTGCCTAGAGCAAACGTGTTTGTCAAGTGTAGCCATCAGTAAATACAAAACTGCTAATTAAACTGACAACCTACCAACACTAATCAGAGTCAAGTAAGAGAGAAGACCACGTGTCATGAACAACAGGGTCAACACTGCCCCTTTGAGGCCTAAGGCTGGATTAGAAAGAAGATAAAAGTTATTTTGCAAAATACATGGCACATTTGAGAAAGTTTTACTACTACAAGGACCCAAAGAATACTCAAGAGTTTTACAGGATTCCAAACATGGAAATGCACTGGGGTATTTTTTAAAATTATTGTTACTATCTAGATCTGTTTATTTTACTGTGATAACTAAAGCAAAAAGCTCCCTTTCTTAAGTATGCAAAGGCTGAGTATTTGTAGGCATTCATGGTCACACGGACATGAAGTGGTGAACCACACACTCAAAACTCAGGAGTTGTGGAAAAGGATACTTCAGTTCTGGAAGAACAGTAACAGTCAGGGAGGGAGGCAGTGGCTCCCAGTGTAGGCTGTATTTACATTCCTGTGTGTGGATAACAAACCAGACCTGTTCAAGGAACAGAGCCAGCTGCAATGGCTGTAACCCACAGAGGTCCCTGCAAGCTGACCAGGTAACAGCCAGTGTGGTGGGGTGACAAGGCAGCAGCACAGGGACATCTAGAATGGAGGCAAACTGTCGGCTAACAACTAAAACCCTAAGGAAAAAACCCTAAGTATTCCTAACATATCTCCATGGATATTACAGCATTGATTCCTAACTCCAGTGAGACTTTCATCAATCTTTTCCTTTATGTGTCATTTAAGTAGCATATTTTGGATTTTCCTTTGGAAAGTAATATTTGTATATAAAGCTGGAAGACTATTGCAAGACTGATTAATTTGAAACATTATCATACTATTGCCCCCCTCTGAATACTAACACATACCTTTATGTGCACACACATTCACACATACATGTATTTATAGATATGTACATATATACACATGTAGAATTTATGGGACAAGCACTTTGCTCAAACACAGTCCCTTCCAAACATCTGCCTCAAAATCAGTCTTGCTTAAACAAGCAAAAATTCATAAAATAAAATAAGTAACAAACCCCATAGCATGAGATACCAGGTAAAACATCAGAGATAAGGAACACTACCCCACTTGGGGGATACAAATCACACTTCTCTGTTGATGGAGTATGACCATCAGCCAGGTCAATCACTTCAAATGGAGTCCTCTTTTGCTGCATCAGATACCTGTGGAAGCTGGCATACCTCTAGACTATGCTGCAGTCTGCAATACAAACACACCCACAGAGTTTAAGAGCATGCATAGTTCACTGGAGCATCTGTGGTGATACAGTGAAAGGAAAGGCACCAACGCTGCACATCCCATGCAAATGTAAGTGCAGTGAGGAGGAGAAATGGAAACACAGTAGGAGAATTTAACAGCTCAAGTACACAACTTTGATTGTCTCTACTATGCACAGTGGATCTCATAAAATCCCATTACTTCCCCTACTTATCGTTTTCCCAACATAGCCTTTTCTGCCCTCTTGAACTTTTGTAGTTCAATAGCTAGTTCCCAATATTTCAAATACAGCCACATAAGTTTTCCGTTTTGACTTCTGTTTCTGTTCAGCAGATTGCCACAATAGTTGTCGTGTTTGAAAATATCTTTTAAGCCACTTTCCATATGTAAAGCCATAGCAACAGGATCAGTTGCTGCTTTAACAAGCAGATTTTTTTCTATTTCTAGTCTCTGGCCTCTGGGTATAACCAGACTGCAGTAGATGTCCTGTCTTTCTTTAAGTCCCTCTTCCAGTTCTTTCAGTAAAACCTTGGCTCTCTTTTGCCACTCTTCTTCCTTTGCCAGATAACTTTGGTACAAGCTACCTGCTGCTCCTGAGTGCAAAAGGACTTGTTTTTCTCGCTCCAACTTCTCCTGCTCCTGTTCTAGGATTCTTCTTTCTTCCACCAGTTTGCGACTCTGGGACACGAGGGCCTCCCGGTAACTCAGGGTTCTGTTGCGTTCCTTTTCAAGCTCCAGCTCCAAATGAGCAACCGTGCGACGACTTTCTGTGATTATATCCCGGTATTTGGCTTCCAGGTCTTTTTGTAAAGAAGACCGTTTTTGATAATATTCTTTCTTTTCTCTTTCTATTTCTTTTTGACATTCTCTGGTCCAGATCCAACCTACCATATATAAATGAGACTTCAGACACCGGTACAACATACAGAACACTGATGGGTATAATTAACTAACTATGCCACTAAAGAGGTTAATAAGTGGTAGAAAACTTTCTTTCCTGCGCTCCCCAGTGTTATTCACACGTCCTAAAAAATGTATTTCTGTGAGACCATGTGTCACAGCAAGTCGCATTAAATGCTGATGTTTCCTTGAAAGCAAAATGTTCCCTAGTCTTTTATGGCTAATATACACAGTGGATTAAAAAATAAAGTTATAGGGAAATAAATTGGAGGTATCCAATGCAGGAATGGCACTAAGAACTTTTCAGGCCCAATAAACAAATATACATCAGCAGCATCTCTGGGTTGTTACTTTTGAATTCGCTAGCACATCATACGCCCACTTTTTTGAGCAAGCTTTGTAAATTAGAGCTTATTAAATGCAGATTCAATTCCATATGTGAAAAATGGACAGTACCTTAAGGTTATCAACAGCTATCACTGTTAATAACATTAGAAATGAGCAGACCAGAGGAAATGCCTGGACGGGGTGAGCTGCCCCAGAGCAGCCGTGTGCCCCAGCTCCAGTGGACAGGCAGGGCACTACTTACGGAAGGCGGCCAAGCCCAGCATGGGGACCAGCAAGGCGTAGTTCCATCTGCTGCCATCATCCCCAGACTCTCGTCGATTTGGCAGGATGTTCCAGTTGGGAGGGTCATTTAAGTTATTCATGAAGGCACCTTTGATGCACAAGACAGAAACACGGCCCTAAGCGGCATACAGAGGCACAGGGCCGCCCCCACAGACACCCTCTCACTCGGACAGAACAGCCAACTTCGGAAGGGTATTTCTGCCCAACAAACTCAAACGGAAGCCGCGTTACAAGGGAACTTTACTTTCGGCCAGCGAGTGGCTTCCCGGCCTGCTCCGTAACTACGAGGCCGGGACCGTACAACAGAAGTTCCCCGGGGCCCCGGCGCTGTCGCCGTTGCTGCCCACCCCCTTCCCCGGCTGGCGGCACGTTAGCTGATGCCGCCACTGCCCCTAAGGACTCGAAGAGCCCTCAGAACTACAGCCTAGCGTCGAACCGGGGTGGGGGAAGAGGAGACGCGGCGGGGCAAGACGCTGACACCGCAGAGCAGGGGCCCCCACCCGCCAGCCCTGGAGCGCGGAGCCGCAGCTCAGCGCAGTCGCCGTCACTTACCTGCCAGCCTCACCCCCTCCCGGGCCAGTCCATTAGTATAACTGAGGGGGGAGATACCTTGAGGAGGCAACAAACGGACCGCCTGAGCCCTAAGGGCTCCCCGTCGTCTGGATCTGCCTTAGCCTGCTCCATGAAAAGACGAAGGGGAGGCTTGGGGGGGGGGTGTAGCACCGCATGCAGTCACGCACGCAGTCACTCGCTCAGCCTGAGCCTCCCCCTCTTTCAGCACAATTGGTCTCTCCCGCAGAGCCGGGTAAGAGTGCCGTTAGCGGCCACCTCGCGCAAGCGCCCTGGGTGGTTTCTCCGGGTCCGTGCGAAATGGCGGCGGCAGTAGCGGCTTCGCGGAGCTTGGCGAAACGCTGGCTGCGGCCGGCGGCTCGGGTGAGTGCCTGTCCTCGCCCTGGTCTGCCCTGCGCCGCCCTTCCGCGCCCTACCGCCGGCGTCAGGGAAAGGGTTGGGTCGAGGGGCTAGCGCGGAGAAGCCCCTTCGGGAGGGACACAGGCTGGCTGGGCCTGAGGGCTCCGCGCATCTTCCTCCTCCTTCCCTCAGCCGAGGGGATGGAGCGCGTCTACCGCAGCCTTGCCAGTCCTTCCTTCCCTACGGCGTGGAGCACGGCCGCTTGCGGCGGCCCCTGTCCCGCTGTCTGACCCGTGACCTTGGCCGGGGAGCACACGTCCCGAGGCAGGGAGCCGTGTTTGTGTTGGGGTAGCTGGGGCGCCAGGGCCTTGCGGGGCCGCTTTGGCAGGCTCGGTACCTCCGGTTTGTTTTGCGGAGCGTGGCTGTCCTTGCTGTTTGGCTCCCGGCGCAGGTTTCTGGGAGGTGACTGACTGTCGGCATAACCAGGCTGCTCCTCCTGGTTTGGGAAGCAAACGCCGTAGCCTTAGGCCGGGAGCAGGTTCCCTGAGGGGCAGAGGAAGGCAGTCGGTGCGGGATGTGCCGGGGAAAGGCCCAGAAGGAGTCTGGCACATAGAATCATAGAATAGGCTGGGTTGGAAGGGACCTCAGAGATCATCGAGTCCAACCCTTGATTAACTACCGCTGCAGTCACTAGACCATGGCACTGAGTGCCACATCCAGTCTCTTTTTAAATGTCTTCAGGGACGAAGAGTCAGTCCACTACCTCCCTGGGCAGCCCGTTCCAATGTCTGATCACCCTTTCCGTGAAAAAATTCTTTCTAATATCCAATCTGAACTTCCCCCGGCACAATTTAAGACCATGCCCTCTTGTCTTACTGAGGGTTGCCTGGGAAAAGAGACCAACCCCCCCCTGGCTCCAACCTCCTTCCAGGTAGTTGTAGAGAGCAATGAGGTCTCCCCTGAGCCTCCTCTTCTCCAGGCTGAACATTCAGCACCTTCCAGCACCGGGGCGCAAAGGTTATTGGTCGCTCCTTCTGGACCTGCGTAGGAAGCTAGTGTTTATATCTGAGTGTCCCCCGAACCTGCCCAGTACTTGTTTCCAGGACGTGCTTCTTAAAGGTCGGACAGCTTTGTATCAGTTCTTCTGTTATCCGTCTCTGGTCAAAGTTTGTTTTGTTCCGAGGTTGAAGTGGGAGTTCGCAGTTTCTCTCCAGTGTATGGACTTGTGTGTCCATAGGGAGTTTGGGATTTCAAAAAATACATGCATGGGAAAAGAACAATCGAAGTGTAGCTACAGTAGTCCCTCTCTTATAATGCAGGTGCAGGAAAGAAAACCTACTGAGAGGGAGAAGGGCTTGACGTTTTAAATCACAGTGAACCAGCGCTGTTTGGACCTTTAATTCTGTAAGGGTCATGATATTCCTGCTGGCATAACAATTTGTAACACTGTGGTCACTGTTTCCTTCAATTTTAGTGCAACATCTTTTTCTGCTTTTTGGAATTATGCTCAGATTCCTTGTGAATAAAACTTAATGGCAACAGAAATTCTTATGTATTGCTGTTACAAAAACGTGTATGTGGATGGGAATAGCAGTTCTGAAAACTTTTGCAGAAGCTTGAATGTGAAAAGAAAAGTAATCTGCTAAGCAGTGGTGTGGTTTTGTTGTTTTTTTAATGTAATGTACTTACAGAGTCCTTTAATGCAAAATATGCTCGATAACTGTGTTTATAGCAACTTCAGAAAATAACACAGTTTTTTTTAAAGGCAATCAGTTTCAAGGCAGTGTGGCAGAGTTGCCTGGACAGAAGAAAAAAAAGGGTCAGTTTATTTTGGGGCTTTAGGGAATAACCACAATTAAGAGCTCTTGGCCTTTTCTTTGTGTGTGAGTTTTTGTTTGGGTTGTTTTCTCCCTTCAGTCATTTGCACTTTAAGCAATACTAAGTATGTACAAACCTGTTTGTTTTGTGCTGTCTTTACATTTTCTTTTAATTTAAAAATTACTTTATGCAGTAACAAATTGCATAAGTTGCTTGCCACGAAGAAATAATTTATTGCAGCAAAACAGCAATACTGCTGCTGGAGCAATAGTTCAGAAACAGGCAGCAGGTGTATAGGCTAGAAAATCCACAGCTGCTACATCTAACCTGTGTAGTGTAGCCTGCTGTGTCCCAATTGGAGGTCTGCTTTTATAACTTCAGTTGCACTCAGGCCTCTGAAAGCAGTTTTGCTGCAGAGAGGATACCCCATTTTAGCTTGAGCTGTGATTGCTGGCAGTGCTGTTCTGCGGGTAAGTTACATCTGATATTTGAGTTTCATTTGGCTGTCAGTGAACTAGTTGATTGTATTCTGAATGTGAAATATTAAAAGATAATGATTGATTCAGGGGCTAAGATGGGCAATGGAATTTCCCCAAAGCATAACCCAGCAGGGTGGAAGGGTGGGGGCTAACTGCCTGGAGGAAGGTACTAGAAGTCCTTATGAATAGCTGTGAAGACTGATCTTATTTAAAGATAGCTGTAAAAAGCAGAAACACGTTGGCAAATATGATGACACATTAGATTCACTGATATGTAAGAAGATAATTTGAGGAAGCCAGTATGAGAAGCGATGAAACTAGATTGAGGAAACTACTGTAGTTCACTTCAGGGATGGGGAAAGAGACTTGGAAGGGAAGACCTGCTTATTTATTATATTAAAAAGCTGAACGTTGATGGTTCAGCCTATTTTGATAATAGCAGTTGCTGGAAAACACAAATATCACTCCAGTGCATTTTTCAAATAGGGAAATAATGTCACTGCACAAGTCGCTGGTGTGGCTTTGTTGCTGTTCTCATCAATCATACATGCTGATTTAGGGGTATTTTTCTGAATGGTGTAAAGAAGGAATACTGTTTTCCAAGACATTGCAGATCTATATGCTGGAGACTAAAATTTAGATTGGTTTAACATATCAAAGCAAAGACTGGATACTGGGTAGGTTCAGGTGCTGAGGTTTTTTGATTTGGAACATGTTGGGAGAGGGAATACCATTACATCTGGGGAATACTGTGCCCTTGTGCTTCATCTACGTATTAATAAGTGGTTCTAAATTGGTCACTAATTAATTGAGAATGAGAGAGAAATGTCTCTGACTTATGAAGCAATGAGCTGGAATGACTTTCCCTACCACTCTTTTTTTTTCTTCTTTACTTTTGACAACCTGAAATAATAAATTCTAGGATTGCTTGACACGAGAGGTATTTTCCATTAATCTTGTAGTTTCCATAAAGTTGATTTCATGTTTGTTTACTTTTGAAAAAAATGAAAGAATACTACAGCATTAATTGCAAACATGTTCAGTGTCACCTCAGATCGGTCAGAGAGGTCACTGTAATGAAGTAAACAACAGATAGTCTGTGGCACCCTCCTACTTGCAGGCTGTTCTCTCATCCAGTCAAAACTATTTATTTCTTCTGGCTATGAATATAGGAGAGCCAGTATTGCATTGAATGTAGCTTTAAAGTATGTTGGTACAGTATTGTGTGCATGCAGTGGTAAGTAAAGCTTTGCTACAATTGTAAGTTAGCCAAGAATGCTGAAAGTCTTCCTTGTGGAAACTTGTGTTCTGTAATGGTTGTCTTGACTTCTTTTCTCAGTGGCCAGCAGCATGCCAGACCCTCGCACGCAATTTACACTTCACTGTCTATGGAAAGAAAAATGCCTCTACAAAGGTTTCCAGTTCGGTATGTTTGTATTTATTTATATTGTATTTATATATATATTATTTATACATATATTTATATATACATATATATACATATATATTTATTTATACGTATATTTATTTATATGTATTTATATATATTTATATTGTATTTATTTATTTATATCTTGAGTAACAGAGTAGGTAATACACTTAATGCTTGAGTAGGCAAAGCAACCAGGTACTTGGCTTTTAGTGGTGTGTTGTGTTCAAGTACATAGTGAGACTGAGTTGCTGAAATGTGTGGCTTTTTTTAATGGTAGTTTCCATCCAAGAGAGTACCTAACAGATGGAGCATTTTCATCAAGGATCTGTTAAGGACATTAAACCTATACTGCTTGTATCTTCATAAAACTTAAGTTTGACATAGCTTGAAATACTTGTGATGATAACAAAACTGATTTATTTTTCCAGATTTCTACACAGTATCCAGTAGTGGACCATGAATTTGATGCAGTGGTTGTTGGTGCAGGAGGAGCAGGCCTGCGGGCTGCATTTGGTTTGTCAGAGGCTGGGTTTAATACAGCATGTGTTACAAAGCTGTTTCCCACCAGATCTCATACTGTTGCTGCACAGGTGAGAAATGAGGTAGAAGAGATGTTTAAGTAATGGTTGCTGTCACAGAGCTGATTTGGATAGGCATGTAAATAATACATTTCAAGGCCACATTTCCTTTTATAAATATTGTGTATTTAGTTGACACTATTTTGGAGGGCCATATGTGTTCAGATTCTATTCAGTGCTTTTTCACTGTATTCAGCAGAAAAAGGTAAGAGCCACTGTGAAAGTGATATATTGCACAGGTTTTTCACAGCCACGTTAAATCTGACTTCACTGTATTTCTCGTACTCAGAGGCATGAGTAGTATGTTACTTTTAAGAAAAATGAGAAAAAAAAAAAACTACTGAAATTGTACCTCAGCAATGTAAGTCCAGGAAAATGGGTTTTCATTTTCAGGGAGGGATCAATGCAGCTCTGGGAAACATGGAGGATGATAACTGGAGGTGGCATTTCTATGACACAGTGAAAGGATCTGATTGGCTGGGTGACCAGGATGCCATACACTACATGACCGAGCAAGCCCCAGCTGCAGTGATAGAGGTGAGACTCACTGGAGCTGATGTCAGTGCTAAATATTTGTAACACAGACTACCTTCCAAAGAGGTCTCCTTGCTGGGAACATAGTAAAATAACTTGTTGGGTTATTATGCACAGGAGTTTTTGATGCTTGTGTTTGGGTTCAACAGCTGGAAAATTATGGGATGCCATTCAGCAGAACTGAAGAAGGAAAAATCTATCAGCGTGCATTTGGTGGACAGAGTCTTCAGTTTGGAAAAGGAGGACAGGCTCACAGATGCTGTTGTGTTGCAGACAGGACAGGACATTCACTGCTACACACTCTGTATGGCAGGGTAAGGAGCTTTGGAGTAAACATGGTTTGGGCTTTTGTATTTGCAATTAACGTTTGGTTTTTTTTTCCCCTGGAGTTAGAAAAAAACCCAACCCAAAACCCAAACAAAATGTGTAGCTGTTGACATATGAATGAGGAATCCAGGGGAATGGCTGATGACAATTCTGGATTTTCTTCCCTCCTGAGGCAGTGTGGAAGGGGGTAGCCTAGGTGATGCTTTTTTTTTTTTTCTGGTCAGTATGCAGAAATAGAATAAGTGGGAAGATTATTATTATCATGTCTCTCATTAAAATAACAGGTGTTAATTAGTGTACACTGTTAGCTTTGTGGTCTGTAGTGGTTCCTCACTCTCATACTTTGTGTCTATTGACTAGACTTAAAGAGTTTGTGTAAAGCTTTCCAAAAAAACTGTGTAAAAAATCTGACACAGCAGCATTGGGGAACTCTAAAAAAGAGGCGCAAGGCAGCATTTTTCACTCCTCTTCAAGCAGGGTGCAGGGGGAAACAAGAGGTGTAAAAGCAAGAAGGCCTACTGGGCTTTCTGAGCTTGCTTTATGGCAAATAAGTGACCAGAGTTCTAGCCTCTTATCATATCAATTTTACAAACCCTATTTGAAGAAAGTTTGTCATTTTAAAATAGTAAGTAGTAAGCTACTTGAAACCTGAAATTAAGTACCTACTAGCTAATGTTTTTTATTTAGTTGGTAGCTAGCTAATTGCTCTCCTTCATGTTCACATTTTGTAAGCTGTTGCATTACAAATGCTTAGTGCTGCCAAACATGAGTTTGGTCCTTGAGGGCACGAAATAATGTTTGGCTTGATGCCTGCTGTCTCTGCCCGTTGTAATAGGCTTGTGGAGCTATATTCCACGTCTCTGTGGGAGGTTAAAACGTGCTTGTACATGTACCAAGCACCACAGCTGACTAAAAGTGTTGCCAAACGTAAAGGGAAATTACAAGTCTTGCTGACTAGCTGTGACTTCTGAGAACTAAGTGGTTTTGTGTCTCCTTAAGTAGCATAGCTTCATTAGGTAATTTTATAAAGATTTGTGAGGAAGCCAGCTCCCCTGAGAGCTGGTAGGGATTGTTTTTATCATGATACAGCCCTTATGCCTTGCCAGTTTTGAGGAGAGGTTACTTTGATTTCTGGATTATTTTTTTTTAATGTTCCTTTTTTTCTTTTTTTCCTCCAGTCTCTAAGATATGATACAAGCTACTTTGTTGAATATTTTGCATTGGACCTACTTATGGAAAACGGAGAATGTCGTGGTGTTATTGCCCTTTGCATAGAAGATGGCACTATACATCGTTTTAGAGCAAAGAACACTGTCATTGCCACTGGGTAATGTCATGAATGTCACTGGGTAATGTTTATGAATGATGGAAACTTGAGAGTCCTAGTTGGAAGTCTGTGTGTACTTGTATTCGAATCCATGCTGCAGAGAAGACATGTTGGCTTGAGAACCATAATTTATGTTTTGTCTATTTACCCCCTTTTGATCAAAACCAATGTAACTGAATTCAGTCATTTCCTCTGAAAGAAGGCACCTATTAATTTTGTGACCAAGTATAAATTTAGCATGAATTTTAATTTGGAATTTGAGAGCAAAGGCATACAGGTGAAATGTGTGGTGCTAGTATTTTTTAAATGTGCAAGTTAAAGCAGATGCTGTTGCAATGCTTCCAATGTGTGTATCTTTCTGTAGGGTTTTGAGTTTCCTGTGGGAAACAACTTCTTTCAAAATTTGGGAGAATATATTACATTAAGCAGTACTCAGTAATATGTTTCATTGTAGGATGAAATTTTTGTATAAATGTAACTTCACATTACTTGGTTGCAAAAGTTTGTATACCTTTATTAGAATTTTATATGCATTGAACAGCAATAAGCAGCATCTCTTTCAGTATGACAGATGTTCATAAATATATTGCATAAACAAAATACTGAGTTTGGTTGCACATATAATTTGGCTTTGTTAAAGCTGAGGCTGTTTCATACTCGAGTATTTTGAGGCTTCTGAGTTTGCCCTGAAATTGAGGACATTTGCTGTGCTCAGTAATGTTGGAAGTTAACATGCTTGTTTTAGGCATAGGAATTCACTTCTAATAGATAATTTTGGGCAACTAAGTTTTGAAATTTAAAAGTATAAAATCAGCGCCATATTGAGGACTTAAACCATTGTTATACGCTGTTTTTGATAAAACTACCAAAAATTATTTTAATGGAGTACAATGGAATTGGATTGGGAGAACTTTCTGAAGTTAACTCTTCTGGTGAAAAGGCTCTGGATACTAACCTAACTGTGCTGCTTTGGAATTGTTATTCTTTTTCTTGGACCTTGGGTCACCTGCTGATTTTCAAATACGGTAGAGCATAACAGGATAATACCAATTTTGTTTTCTTTTGTTTCAACTTAGTACAGAAGATGGCAAAACTTTAGCATCTTGCTTATTAACACTGCTCAATTTCTGGTATTGTACAAGAAAAGATTGTAGTTGAGTGGTATGTTCTGGTGATTTTTATATTGTATTTTTTGCCTTTCACTGGTAACTCAGCTAACTTTTGTGTCCTATAGTGGGTACGGCCGTACTTACTTCAGTTGTACATCTGCTCATACCAGTACGGGTGATGGCACTGCTATGGTCACACGAGCTGGTCTCCCTTGCCAGGACCTGGAATTTGTACAGTTTCACCCTACAGGTACAGAATATGAAATGATACTTACAACATGATTGAACAAATCTTGTTTGTTTTAAAGTCAGTTTGTGCTTTTCTGCAGCATTTCATTAGTTGCTTGTGACAGATATTCAGGTTTGTCTACAACTTCTGTGGAATATAAATCTGAGAATAGGACTTAGGGTATGGGAGGGGTCTGTGCTCTTCTAACTGAAAGACCAGTGTTAAATATATTGAGATGCCATCTTCTCAATGGTAACAGATTTTATGAGTTCCAAGTTGAAATGACTTCAGTTCTTAAACTTAACATTCCCTCTTGTCTTTAAATTATTAAATGGTTTGATGGTAGATAGGTGCAAATGTTAGGGAGTTACATGCTAGAACCTTCTGTGGAAGTGGGGCAGTTGAAGTAAAGGCATATGTTTAGGACTGCAGTTTTATAGGACAGGAGGAGTATATTAACTATAGACAACAGTGTTCACAAACAAAGTTTTTTTTATATATATATATATATATAGCTAAACTAATTCTCAACTTCTGATAAGTGACTTTTTATTATTCACTTAATTTTATAGTGTTACATAGCAGTTATAAAGAGAGCCAGTGTTCATTTGACTTAGCTAAGGCTTTTAAAGTCAAAGATGCTTAATTACTTGTCTGATAATTCCAAAGCTTTTAACATACTTATCAAGTGCGTGGGTTGGTTAGCATTATTTTCTATGCTGACCAATGCTGAAGGCTAACAGTTAGACCTCCCTTCTGCGTAGGAATGTAAGACTTGCTAGGTAAAGCTTTCACATTCCATGCAATTTGAAGCCATCAGGTACTGCTTAAGCACAGGAGAAGGGAATGAAGATGAGCAAACTGGATTTGAGATGATTAACTTCCAGTTTATTTAAAAATCTTGAGCAAAGTAAGTGCTGAAGGTCTACAAAGTTTTTTTAAAGCCTCCTTACATATGGGTGGGTGAAAAGCTCTTCTAATATTATAGATACCACGAGTGTTCCTAATTAACTCGCTCACCTTTTGGGAATAGTGTGTGAAAGGAATAGCAGCATTTGTTTCTGATATGATTACGGTGGAATAAAATCTATTCTTGTGAGTTGTTTGGATTATTTTAATAACACCTTGTTTATTCAGTCCTTGCTGTCCTGAATAAGAGACTGCTAAAACAATATCTCATTTAATGGTTATTTTCTTTATTTACAGGTATCTATGGGGCTGGCTGCCTCATAACAGAAGGATGTCGTGGAGAGGGGGGTATTCTAATTAACAGTCAGGGTGAAAGATTTATGGAGAGATATGCACCTGTTGCTAAGGATCTGGCTTCCAGGGATGTAGTATCTCGTTCTATGACCATAGAAATCCGCGAAGGAAGGTTAGTTAAATACTCTTAATGATGCTACAGAGTAAATGCTTAATTGTGTTAGACTGTATACAGTACAACAGTTAATTTGATAGCTGCCTTATAATTCATGAGAGTGATTTTTAATAACTGTTAGCTGAACACTGCATGTAGGGCAGAAATACTGCTTCTTAGTTCTTAATGATACTGAAAGGGAACACAAGATGTTAGGAGTCTCCTGTTTGAATTTAGTGCCTCTAGCTATACTTGTTCAGACAAGTTTAATTTATATGTTCTTACTTCAAACAATGGAAATAACTTGGTGCTCTCTTCTTTTGATTAGTTATCTTCGATTTTTATATATTTCTGTGGTGATATAGTAATTTAAAGTCTTAAAGACTGAACTATTGTGAAAAGAAAGCTGAGGTGAAAAATACACTTCAGTTCTGCTAGGCTTGGTAGTCTTAGCAACCCCGCAACCATGCTCCATTTTGTCAGAAAACCTTTGAAAAAAATTAAAAGCTAATTTTTTTCACAAATGAAACAAACTAGTTAGAAATACTCCTTGTGTTTGTGGAATTCCTGTTTTGTATTCCATTGCTGACTTTTCTTTTCTTTCTTTCTTTTTTTTTTTTTTTTTAAGGGGTTGTGGTCCTGAAAAAGACCATGTGTACTTGCAATTGCACCACTTACCACCACAGCAGCTAGCAACTCGTCTTCCAGGAATTTCAGAAACAGCTATGATATTTGCTGGAGTTGATGTCACTAAAGAGCCTATTCCTGTTCTGCCTACTGTACATTATAATATGGGAGGTATTCCTACTAACTACAAGGGACAGGTAAATAATAGATCATTTGTAGGATATTTTTTCCATATCCTGGTAATAGGAAATAATTTTCCAAATATAAAATCATTAACTATTTTCCATAAATGTAGGGATGATGAATAACATTAGCTTATTAGTATTGTAATAATGGTGCCAGAGTATTTAAACAATCTGGTTTGGTTTTGTAAATAACTTAAGAGCCATGTTCCAGTTCATCTGGAGATGCGAGTTCCAAGAAACATGTAAAATGAATTTGCTGTCATGTCTGACGTGGCTTTAGCAAATAAGGATGTTTACACCCTTATAAACTGTATAAGAAATGAGCATTAATTGACTGTCTGAAATGATAGGTGATCACTCATGTGAACGGTGAGGATAAAGTGGTACCTGGCTTATATGCTTGTGGGGAAGCAGCCTCTGCATCTGTCCATGGTGCAAATCGTCTTGGAGCAAATTCACTTCTGGATTTGGTGGTGTTTGGTCGTGCTTGTGCCCTTACTATTGCACAGACATGCAAGCCTGGTAAGTCTCAAAGTTTGTCTTGCTTTTTTGGGGACATTTGCCTTTATGATTTCAGTTCTGCCCAACAAAGAGTTGTTGCTATCTAATTCAAATTCAGAGTGCTAGGCTGTCATGGTTTAACACTGGCCTGGCAATTAAACTGACAGATGACAAATGCTCTCTATTCATCCCCCTCCCCTCCCATATAAGGGAAGGAGAGAGAATAAGGGAGAGAGACCCATGGGTTGGAAACTAAACTACACAGCTTTAATAAAACAGTAATGATAAACAGGAGAAATTACTAAATGTATACCAATATACAGGAAAATTGACACCACGTTCCTTCCCCCCACCCCCCAATAACTCGCACATCACCACCGAGGCTGCAGGGCAGCCCTGGGAAAGTCCAGGCTGGACTCCTGGAGTTGGCAGCAGTTGGGAGCTGGAGGCAGGAACACACAGATATGGGCTGGCATGGATCAGGACCACAGGCAGACGAACGGATGGAATCCTCCCAGGATGCCAAAGCAGACAGGGACAGGCGAAGAAGGGGAAGCAGGAAGGGAAGAAAGGGGTTCGACCCTTGTGATCCCTCAAATTTATACTGAATATGATATGTATGGGATGGAATACTCTGATCAATTTTGGCCATTTCTCTTGTCCGTTCCTTCCAAAAGGAGGGGTGCAGGTGTGACCTTTTTACTCCTCTCCTTCCAGAGGCCAAAATGTTCCTCAGAGCTGAGCAGTGGCCTTGGTTCTGCAGACCATTCTCTGGCTGTAACCATAAACATCGGGCGTTATCAGTCCCAGATGCAGATGCTGACTGAGAAACTTGCTGTTAATTTCAGCAAGTGCAGCTACTTACAGGAGACTTAGCTGAAAGCGAAAGTACAAGACAGAAAATCACCTTTATCCTGGCTCAAACTAGGACACTTACATAGATTATTTGTTAGAAAAGGCAGAAATAGTGTTTATGCCTTTTATGAAAGGTAGATAATTAAAATAGTAGCATCTAACCCCCTATATATGAATTATCACTGTTGAATGTTGTTTTTAAATCATCTGGTTTGGCTACAGTTACAGAGCTGAAAAAAACAACAAAATACTGAGAGAAAGTTACATTGCTAGAGCAGCTCAAGTCCAGAAGTAGTCATCTGTTTTGTCATTGGTTTATGTCCAAATTAGTAAGGCTTTTTTTCAGCCTGACTCTGCACGAAGTGAAGAGTGCTGGTTCCTGATGGAATCAGTTTGGGTCTAGCAGTGTTGTGCAAACATTTATTTCGATCAGTCTGGCTCCTTTGTTGGCTTTTATTGGTTTGAATGCAAAGCTACGTGAGAAATGAAAGGTGCTGGCGAGATGCTGGTATGTAACTGCCAAGCTTGTTGACTGCTCCCTGGTCCCTTAAGGGATCCAAGAGAAGGTTTGAGGTTGAGGAGACAAAGTATGGAAGAAGATGGTAAGAAGACACAACATTATTTCATAGTTCAGAAGAATTTGCGTGAAGTGCTGTTTTTAAGGAATTAACAGCAGAATTTATCCAAACCTGTAAATTGCCCTCCATCTGTCACAGGAAAGAATGTGATTTATATATTCCACTGAGAACTTTATTTTCAAGTGTAGGGATAGTATTGGTTGGTAGTTCAGGAAAAATTACAGTTAAATTGTGTATACCTCAGAGGAGGAAAACACATTGGGTTTTAGTCAGGCTTAACTTTTAATAGTTGCTAGGCTATGAAACTGGAAACCAAATTCAGTCACCTACTAACTTTACTGAAATTTTCTTATTAGGAGAGCCAGTTCCCTCCATTAAGCC
This sequence comes from Heliangelus exortis, assembly GCF_036169615.1. Classification (NCBI taxonomy): domain Eukaryota; kingdom Metazoa; phylum Chordata; class Aves; order Apodiformes; family Trochilidae; genus Heliangelus; species Heliangelus exortis. The sequence continues at coordinate 86,750,804 of NC_092423.1, read as the reverse complement.
AAATGCTGGTGAAGAGTCAGTTGCTAATCTTGACAAATTGAGGTTTGCTAATGGAACCATAAGAACTTCAGAAGTGCGACTTAACATGCAGAAGGTACGTGTGAGAAGAGCACAGTAAAGGGTATATCTGTGCTGTTAGTTTCTTCTTTCCTCCATAACTACTCCTTTTGGGTAATTTACCTACGTATAATACAGTGAAGTTTCATCTGGGGTGGACAGAAGAATGTTTTTCCTTTTTCTTGAGGTTGAAGATGTGTTTGGAGTCAAAACAGCTCCATACAAAGCTGTGTTGGAACTAAAGGAGTTACGTGGGATGTTATGCATATGCAGCATCTGAAACTGTTTTTGTTTTACTGTCTTGCAGACAATGCAAAACCATGCTGCTGTGTTTCGTACTGGTTCTGTCCTCCAAGAAGGTTGTGAAAAACTTAGCCAAATTTATGGTGATCTGGCTCATCTAAAGACATTTGACAGAGGTAATTTGATAGCAAAGAATATGCCTTAGCCAGACTACTCTCTGGGAAAAGTGTTTTGTGCTTTCCTCCTGTAAACCTGCTTATATGTTTCTTGAGACTTGGGCTATAGAATGTTTTGAATCTTCCAAAATATTTTGTAAAGCCCTACTTGCTAAACATGGTAAGCAGCGAAATGCTTGATCTTGCTGGTCATTTTCTGGTTGCACACTTTCAAAGAAACAGAGACTGCAATCAGATATAACAGTATAAGGTACTAACTGCTCTTCTCTCAGAATGCAATATGAAGTTGTTCAAATACTAAGATGAACTTTGCAGGTGTCTTCTGAAAAGTCCAGGGAGTTGCAGAAAGGTGGCAAGAGTCTTCATGGGCTGAATACTCATTTTTCATCAGCTGAACAGAGGACTCTGCATACAGATTCTGCCATGTCTTGCAGTGTATCCAAGAATTGTCTTGGTTAATTAAGTACAACTGAGCATGTACCTTTTGTTCAGTCTCCAACTAGTGTATTTTTCTCCAACTACTGCTATTGGACATGAATCCTAACACTGAAAGTAAATCAGTCTTTCTTGGACAGCATCAAGAAGATTGTTACAATAGCTTAGAATATAGGGATCAAATTGAAGATACATTCATGTACTTGAATTTGAGTCCAACTTTGAGATGCTTAAATGATATAAGTATAGATAGGTGTTGTCTATGGCATGTTGTGGTTGGTTTTTGGTGTGGTTTTTATTTTTTTTTTTCTTTCTGTGAGGATGGGAAGGAAGGGAAAGCCTTCCTTCTGCTGGGATCCTACTTAAAGACCATCTAGCCAGATTTTATTATCCACAGTGAGGTATGGGGACTGAGGTAGATGTATAACATTAAAGCAGGCAAGAATTTATGATGTAATTTTGTATCAGTAGTACATACACAACAGCAACACCTGGTAGAACTGTTGAATTTCTGCAAAATTTACTATATTGTTGGGGTTTACTAATTAGTACTGAGCCTTGCAGGCTGAGTGACACAGAACTGCAGAGTACTAGCATTGGCTAGTTCAGTTGTAAGTACAAGCAATAGGGCAGAAGTAAATGGAGGTTTTAACTTGTTTCTAGGACATCTTCCATAGTATTTTAATATTTTACTAGGTATTGTGTGGAATACTGACTTGGTGGAGACCCTCGAACTGCAGAACTTGATGCTTTGTGCTCTACAAACTATTTATGGTGCTGAGGCTCGCAAAGAGTCCCGGGGTGCTCATGCCAGAGAAGACTACAAGGTACGAATATTTTCTGTGACCTGGACTTAGGATTGAGTTTACTTGTATGTAGCATCAGATTATTTAGAAGTTGTAATTTCTTCTATATCAAGTCTTCAAAGTCTTGAGTTAATATCAGTGTAGCATTTGTTTGGTGTCCCATCTGCTGTTTTATCTGTTCTAACTTGTTATACAGAAAATAATCAACATATGCAAAATTGGGTAATGACCTTGAGAGAAGAGGAGGTCCCTGTATGCGTTGCAAGGATTAGAGAGGTCTAAACTATGACTATAATAATGATGTAATAAACAGGATTTGAAACAGAACACTGATGCTTAACAGGGGCTTTAAAATTTGGCATGGGCAATGTTAAGATAAAGTTTGGCTATTAGGAGACACTGCAGTACAGTTGTAATGCAACTAATGGTGCATTCATTAAGTGATTAGCAGGTGTAACTTTTGGTCTACACTAACCTAATGTTCTTTTTAGTTACGGATAGATGAATATGACTATTCTAAGCCACTGCAAGGCCAACAGCAGAAGCCTTTTGAAGAGCACTGGAGAAAGCACACCCTTTCCTATGTGGATGTCCCATCTGGGAAGGTATGTTGAGCCTGATGCTTTGAGGGTCTTTCTCACTGTCAACAGGCAACTGCTGTTGAAGGCAGCTCTTGAGATCATACATCTGTTGTTGCACACTAGGCATAACTGAGAAAAGCTACTATTGATTTTTGGGGGATGCCTTGGCAATTTCAACTGGACTTGTTTTTTCCCACACGCTGTTCCTCTCTAATGTGAAGGCTTTTTTCTTTTCCCCTGGTGGTGGCAAAACCTGTTGTTGGTGTTTAGCATATGGTTTTTATGGTATTTCAAAGATAGAACTAAAACCTGACCCTATTAAAATTTTGAGTGTTGTTTTTTCTTTTGTGTCCCATTCTCTGAGTCCTCTGTTTCCCTTGTCCTCTTTGCAGCTTCTTTGAATCTGATTTGAGGACACATGTGAACACTTCATTTCTTGAACAGCTGCTGTAGCCCAAAAGATATTGGCACAGTTCAGTCTCAACCACTGTGACTGCAGTCTTAATAGCCTTTAAGAACTAGGAACTACCAATCTCAGCCAAAACTCAGTATTGTCTGAAAGGCCTTTTAAAAATAGTCTTCTGATAAGTTTATTGGCTAGGCTTTGCCTTTAATGAATTCAGTCATTGGTGACTTGTTGGAACTTACATGTTTCTTATAGATTACTGTTCTTTAAATAGAATCATAGAATGGCTTAGGTTGGAAGAGACCATCTACTCCACCCTCCCTGCCATGGGCAGGGATGCCTCTCATCTAGACCAGGTTGCTCAGAGCCTCATCCAGACTGGCCTTGAACCCCTCCAGGGATGGGGCAGCCACAACTTATCTGGCCAATATATTCCAGAGTCTCACCACCCTTTACTGAAAAACTTTTTCCTAAGATCCATTATAAACGTATTCTCCTTCAGTTTTTCTATGGAGAGAAATGAACAATGGAGAAATTAGGTCAATATCAGTGGAGTAACTCTGTTTTCTGTGTTACTCAGTTAGCTAGGCTGCTTTGTTTAGATACAAGAGGTTTGTTTAAGTTCTTTGTTCTCTTTCACTTTAGGTAACCTTGAAGTACCGACCTGTGATTGACAGAACTTTGAATGAAGAAGACTGCTCAACTGTGCCGCCTGCTATTCGCTCATATTAGTAACTTTCAGCTTGCAGTCCTCTCCCAGAGGGGTTAGTGTACATAAGCATAGCTCAAGCACATCAAAATAGTACTGTCACTACCAAGTTAATGGCAAATGGTGACTAAACTTTTCTCCAGCTTGTATTCTGCTGTGGCTTACTGTACAATTACGAAAATGGAATGCTGGACAGTTTGTTCTTTCACCCATCTGTCCAAACTGAAAACACAAAATGTGTCTAAATAAAGTGATCAAAGTCTTGTATTTGTATTTTTTTGAATATGCTACTATGTATATAATTAGTGCTTTTATTTGTATCGTTATTTCCATATTTTCAGAACAAAAGGTGCATTGCAGTGTTCTTAGGCAAGACTGAGATGCTGGATTTTATGATATGGGGACTTAAAATCGTGTATCATAATTGCTGATTTTAAGTAAAATTTAAGAAAATGATGCAGTAGTAATTGTAACTTTAGGAAAAAGCTCAGATTGTAAAAATGATCATACATTTGCTTTATTGAAGGAAACAAGATAATTCTTCATTTACTTTCTCCCGAATATACCAGGAACAGAATATATTCTCAATCATTAATGTCTACTGTCATTCTCAATAATTAATCTCTACTGTCTCTGGAACTTCTGGTGCCATTTTTGTGATGTTTTATGTGTGTATTTCATAACTACCTTTTCTCTTAGAGTAACCACAGGGCATTTTTGCAGAAGATTAGCCTAAATCTTAAATCTCAGCAGACTGGGATCTTAGTGTGCTGTAGTGACAAGATGTAACTTGAAAAGCATCAAAAGAGCAGTTTCTCGCAGCTTTTTGGTGAATAACTTCCAGTTATTGAAGGATTTAAGTGTAACCATGCAGATTGCTATTGAACTGAGCGCTTGGAAGGATTTAAGTGTAACCATGCAGATTGCTATTGAACTGAGCGCTTGTTAATTTTTGACAGGTTTTTTTTTTTTTTTTTCCTCAACTGCTGAATGCTGCCTGTTGGAAAAAATTAATATTAGAAAAACTGAAATGCTTGGAAGGTTGCTGGTGGGGGCCAGAGCAATTGCAAACACCGTATTTCCCTCACATAGCTCCCTGGTGTGAGGCACAGAAACACTGGGACTGGACTGGACTGGACGAAGCGTGTTAGGTGGAAGCACTAGAGTGGGAGGGGAAAGGGGACTAGAGCATGACTGGCTTGGTTTATAGGAAGAACACTGGCTGTTGTTAAGAGGGGAAGAAATACGTTTTCATAGCTCGTTAAAAAGGTTACAATAAAGCAGAATACGTTGAAGCCTTTTTTTCCATCGTCTCCACATTGCTGTTCCTGTTCCCTCCCCGTTGCCCTTGGGGTGAGGCAGGGCCTCTGCTGGGGCGAAGATCAAGGGCGAGGGCAGCCTCTCCCGCCGGGCAGACAGATTTCCCGTGATGCAGGCACAACCTCCCCGAGCTTTCGGGCAGGTACTGAGGGCCGCTGCTCTTCCCGCCGCCGCGCAGGCGCCTGCCCCTCCCTCGCCGCGGAGGCTCTTTCCCCGGCGGCAGCCGATTGGCGCGGGGAGCCTCCCTCCGATGGGCTCCCTCGCCGCCGTGACGCTCGTCCGGGGGCGGGCCCTGTCCCCTCTCCCCTCCCCTGGGCCGGCCCCCTGGATGTTCCCCCCCGCCGCCGCCACCATGCACCGCACACTCCGCCTTTGCCGGCGCCTCAGCTGCTCCCTGGGGCTCTCCGCGCCGCTGCCTTCCCCGCGCGCACGCTGGGGACCGCCGCGCGCCGCCATGGTGAGCGCACCCGGGGGGGCGCGGGGAGCGTGGGGGGGAGGTGACCCCCGCGTGGGTGCGTGTGAGCCGTGACCTCTAACTGCCACCGCGCGCGCCGCCCCCGCCCTGGCTCCTCCCCCTGGCCCCCTCGCCAGGGGAAGGGGAAGGGGCCCGGGAGGCACCGGGAGGGTGGCGGCGGCGGCGGACGTGGAGGGGGGGCGGGGTGGCGGCTGCGATCCGGTGTGTGGCCCGGCAGCGGTGTCTGGAAGATGTCCGGAGAGGCTGCGCGGGGCCCCGTGTCCGCCCGTGCGCGGTGCGGCCTGCGGAGGGGTGGGCGGGCGGGGGGTGGCGCACCCAGATTTGTATCCCTGAGGCGGGGGTTGGTGCGGGGCGAGCTGGGGGTGTCTGGCCAAGAGACGAGATTGAAAGCCCCTGAGCGCGGCCATTAGCTGGGTTAGTTTGGCCGGGGGTGGTGGAAGAAGAAGGGGTGCCATCCCACCAGGTTGGCCGGAAAAGTGGTGGTGCTGGTGTGACAGAGCTGGGTGGTGTGCAGCAGCTTCTTCACAGAAATTTTCATGGGCCTTTCTTAGAGCTGTTGAAAAAACAATAAAAAGGAAAAAAAACCAATCTGTATCCTCACAGAAATTGCGGATGGGGGGAAATGGGGAAAATCTTTGACACTAGGGAGCTTTTCTCTGAGCGCTCCCCGTAGTCTCTAGCGGGCATCCTGAGTTCCTGGGCCACTGTAGCGAGTTGGCTGTCAGGCTGGAACGTGAGGGGCTTGCGTATTGCCTGTGGCTCAGTGTAGAAATGAAAATGCTGTTCCAATAAGGAACTCTGTATTTACAGCTAGAACGTTGCACGGAATCTTTAGTCTCCTGTGCATCTCTGGTTTCTCTCTCTGAAACAAGCAGATAACTTGAGTGTGTTGGAAGAAGTAATTTTCTTACTTAATTTGCTGAAATAGTTAATAAATTGAGCTGGGCATCATTCCTAATCCATGTCATGTTTTTTTTGTAGTATAGAAAAGCAAGCTTCTGAGTGACTGAATAAACAGCGTTACGAATTAAACGTACCTGTGTAAGAAAACCTGTCAGAGCAGGCAGTTAAACTTATGTCAGCCTGTCAGATGGTTCAATTTTTTACTTTTGTTTTTAGCATCATCCCAGAAAAACATCTTGGTCTCTATATACTTGGTGAAGACCTGCTAGTTGTGAAAGGCTGTAGCCCTACATGAAGTGTACGTGTTTTTATTTTTGCTGGTCAGCAATCCGACCTGTGTTGTAAATGGACATTATTATTGCTTGAGTTTAAATAACAGGAGAAACTGAGGCAAGATGTCCCTCAGCAAATTTGGAGTTCAAGCAGCCCTTGAATTACAGGTTTTCATTTCCAAAACAACCATCAAAAATATATAAACTAGTATTTAAACAAGAAAAAAGGTCCGAACAACAGTACTTTTTGATATTTGCAGTGATTTTTCAGCAGTAGTCATGTTGTTCTGCAGTAGGACTATTGTGTTAAGTGGAATTACGTTCAAAATGGTTCCTGGGGTGAATGTTGTAAAATATTTGATTTTGGTTTCTAAAGTGTAATTTTCAGAATTTATGACTCGATTCATATTTTAAAGGAGAAGTGACACTTAAAAATTGAAACATTCCTTATCTGCTAAACAAGAGCAGTAGGCATTTTCTGCGGGCCTTGGAAGATTGTTTTTGACATCCTGAAAGTGAGGACTGTTTGTATTGAAATGCTTGCATCTAAAAGTTGCTGTGTCCTGAAATCACAATCTGATTTTCCATGGGAAGTGTTACTGCCATTTGAGTATCTCCAGTGTGTTATGGTGCAATCGGTTTTAGCTGATTAGTTCCCTGCTGCAAGGCAAAGGTAGTTATATTTGCCTAACTGTAAGCTTTGGGCTATATGTTCTTGGGATTTTGGAGGGCAGAGAACAATGTGTCAGGCCTTTTTGGGAAAAAAAAATTTAAAAACTGTTTTGTAAAGGCCAGAAGTGGTAGTTCTGAGCTGATACTTGCTGTGGCTGTGATAGAAACTAAGTGGGCACAGGATTTTGCCCTGGCCTGTGGCACAGTTTCTAGGTTTCCTTTTGCCTTCTTCTGTCACCCCCTGGTGTGGGTGAGGGGGTTGACACAAGTGTCCCACTTGCATCATTTTGCAGCAGGTTTCCTAGGGCAGGGAGTGACTGCAGAGACCGCTTTAGGTATAGGAACTGGGGCCCTCATCTCATAAATCTGCTCAAGAGGGTGAATTCTGTCTAAAGAGTGAGGGAAGCATGTTTTTTTTTCATAATTAATTCAGACAGTGGCTTCTGCTACATTAGTGGGAAGATTAGGTTGAAGCTTGGATCACTGTAGTATGTATGAAAGAGAACATTGCTTTTTTACCTTATGTCAATCCCTGCTCTGTTAACCATTAGCTTAAAGTACCATACCCTGTCAGCCTCATCGAAGTTTGGGAATGTGCAATGTAAAGTTTTCTAGACACAAAATTTTTTTACCAACAGGATTTTGTGGTTAAAAGGTGCTTGTATGAGAAAGTACTGATCCTATTTATCTTTGTTTCACCATTGTTGACATTGAAATTATGTAAGTTTGAGGAATCCATTGTGCAATTGCTAGCTTTTTTGTCTAAAATGGTTACAGGTAGTTTAACCTACTTGTAATGTGTGAGCATAGATACTTGAATGATTGAATCAATGATGAAATAAAAGAGGTGAGCTTGGAACTGAATTGTGTCTGCTTATCCAGCTCTAGAAAAAGCTTAATATTGTCTGCTCACACAAAGTGTCCAAGTATCAAAAGCAGGGTTTTCAGGTGCATTGATGATATCTATTGTTGGAATATTAATATGTGGACATGCAAAAGCATCCCTATTAAACATTTTTTGAAGTAAGATACTAAGTGTTGACTACATTCTGTTTCGTTTTAGCATGTAGAAATCTGCTAAGTGATTCAAATAGGCTAAAGAGGATTAAAGGAGTAAGTAAAGGCATATTGGTCCACACCAAGCTGTCTGTTCTTGTGGATTCAGTGTCCAGGAGGGCATCAGCCAAAACGCAAAGTGTGGGGAGCAGGACAGCAATGTGAGGATAACCCTTGCTTATGTGTGGGTTGTGGTTTCTTCTGGGTCTCATGCAAGAGTGCCCTAAGTCAGTGAGCTGATGTCTCTGGTACATGACAGTGGGAGTACCTGGTGGCAGAGTACCTGCATCTGCCTGGGAACACCTCTTAGGACAGTAAAAAGGCTGGAATGTGCTCCTAGCACCACTACTGCCTGCAGCTTGCCATCCGCAGGGATGCGGACCTGGACTGGCTGCTGCAGAAAGTCAGTGTTGTTGGGAGAGGGTGATCTGCCCAATACCTCGCTGTGCTCCTGTCCAAGAAGACTGATACCCACCAAGCAAGGAGCAAGTAAAACAGACCAAGAAAAGAGAGGAACAGTCTGACTTCAGAAGTGGATACTTAGGGAAAAGTAAGAACTGTGCAGACTTACACCATGCTTTCCTCTTTTCATTCATTCTCACATCAGAGGATTTCTGGAGTCAGTGGTGTGTCTGTGTAATAACCCAGTTTAGATCTTTCTTCTGAATCTTTATCTTGGCTTCTCTGAACTTGTGTGGACTTGCAGTATCCACAGCACCAGCTGGCAAGGAGTTTCATCAGTCTGCTGCTTGTGTGAAGGGCTGCTTCCTTTTCCTTGGCTTTCCTTAACCCAGTTTAGATCTTTCTTCTGAATCTTTATCTTGGCTTCTCTGAACTGGTGTGGACTTGCAGTATCCACAGCACCAGCTGGCAAGGAGTTTCATCAGTCTGCTGCTTGTGTGAAGGGCTGCTTCCTTTTCCTTGGCTTGAACCTATCTCCTGCAAGCCAAACATTATGGTTCCTTTTTCTTGTACTGGAAGAGAGAGTGAGCTGCTAATATTGATGTTTTTATTGGCCTTAGTTTGCCTTCAAACCTCAAGTTGTCTCCTTTCTGAATGAAAAAATCAGTTGTATCAGTTGTCTTATGAAAGCTGTTCCCTACAGTTCATCAGTCTTACTGTTTTTCTTTGAACTGTTTCCAGTAATGAGCTTTTTGAGATAAAAGAAACACATCTGCACAGACTTCAAAGTGTAGATGTCCCATGGTGGCACAATGCTGTTTCTTTTAATATCCTCTGCTGTTCTTAATAGTTTCTAACATTTGCTTTTCTTCTTTCACTGCACTGCACTGCACTACACTGCACTGCACTATTGACTTGATGCTCTGATAGAGCATCATTGTCATAATCATTATCATTATCATCATCATCATCGAGACTCATTCCTGGGGTCATGGTCAGGTCAGAGTCCAACATTGTATATACCCGATCCATGGAGTTAGGATTGTTTTACTCACTATGATTAATAATTAAAAAAGACTTCTTCCCCTTCCAGAAGATTCTTTAGGAAGGTAATCTGGGGAAAGAAATTGGGACTTTGCTGACCAAAGCATGGAGAGAGGAAGAGTAACCTGCTCTTGCTTCCTGTCCAGTCCCTTAATTTTTGCAGAGCTGAATGTGGATGTGATCATTACAAATGAATAGGTTGTTTCACAAAAAGTAAAAGTGCTGCCTGTCACCAGTGAGTCTGCTGGGCTACAGAGTATTGTTGGTTGTGATTTATAGTGAGACAGGTGCTTAAACTAGAAAAGTCTCTGAAGATATAATTGGAAAAAACCTGTAAGTAGCTGTGTATCTTTATTTTAGTGGGTTTTTCCCCCCTTCTTGTAAATTTTTGAACTGTGTGTGCTTTAAAAATGATATGTTGTTTACCAGTGTTTAAAATACATTTTTTTCCCTTTTCACAGGCCACTCAAGAGGCTTTTAGGATAGAATATGATACTTTTGGTGAACTGAAGGTCCCAAGTGACAAATACTATGGTGCCCAGACTGTGAGATCTACAATGAACTTCAAGATTGGTGGTGTTTCAGAAAGAATGCCCGTAAGTAATTTAAAGCTGTGTTAATTTCTTCCCTATAAGTATATTTTGGATGTGAGAGTGAATACCTTTTTCTTGGACTCCTACTGGGAATATGAGCAACTCTGATTTTTTGAATCACAATGGAATATTTGAATATTTAAGATAGAGCATGGAGTTCAAAATTCCATGGAAAGATAGTTTTCTGTGTTAAAAATATTGTTTTATTAAATGAATTGATTTTTTCAATTTTCTTTTTAAAAATTATTTTATTGCTTAATTTTTAATTGCCATGTTTAATGTAAATATTTAATTATTCTGAAGGTGAAAGACTGAAGAGAATAATTTGCTATAGTGTTATGTAGTTTGTTATTAAAGATGTTTAGTGCAGCATGAGTTAATATGAAGTCACTTTTTTATGTGTAATATGCATAGAGCATTAGTGTGCATGTGCTTTGCCATGTACTGGCTTTCCATGTACTGAACCATTTGTCAGTTTGCCCTCAAAAAGGTGATTTTAGAGATAGAACCAGTTTTCTTTTCCTGTTCATTTTAATGCATGGCATCTATTTTGATACTTAAAGCATACCTGCTTTACCAAAGAAAGGATGAGCTCATGTTCTGCTTTCTGTACTGCTTGGTTAAATGAGACTGGTAATGGGAGTATAGGTTGTGTGACCTGATAGCTCTTTGGTTTGGCTGATACACTACTGCTGGATTTAAGTTCAACTTAAAGGCTCCTAAAGTGTGCTTGAGTGAGAAAAAAAAATTACATATTTAAACCTACTGTTGTATTATCTAATGGCAGGGGGCTTGGAACTAGTTGATTTTTAAGGTCCCTTCCAACCATATCCCTTCTGTGATTTTGATTTTATGATTACAGGTTCAAGTTATAAGGGCTTTTGGTATCTTGAAGAGAGCAGCTGCTGAAGTAAATCAAGATTACGGTCTCGACCCAAAGATTGCTAATGCTATCGTAAAGGCAGCAAATGAGGTAGGAACAAACTGTTTGAAATACTAGAACTGTCATTGTATTTTTGTTAAGCTTTTCACAGGAAGCTTGGAAGCTGGGGGAGACCTACTGTATTTCTGAAATTGTTAGAGGAATGAAATTATTGCTAGTAAATTTTGTTTTTCAGGTTGATAAATCATTTGCTTAATACAATGTTCTACTGTTTTACTTCTTGCATTTATATACATGATTGAATTCTCAAGTACATTTTGATGCTTAAGTTATACAAGCAGTGTAATTTTTTCTCTATATTAAGATTACTTGTTACTTGCATAGTGTTGGATGGAACAGTGTAAAAAATCCTAGGAGGGGAGTGGGATCTCAGTTCATTCAGCTGTGAAGTCTGACATACCAAGCAAAGCTTCATTTTGGAAGTCTCCAGTGTGTTAAGAAGTTGAATCCTAGTAATATGAAGACCACCTGCAATCTGCATAGTTGCTCTGTTAAAAGTCTATTTCCTCTTCAGCCCTAAGCTTATTAGTAAATCTATATTTTTTAAGTGTCACTTTTATAGCTAAAGAGGACATTATGTGACACAGAGAAGCATCTTCTCTTTCTCAGGATAAATGCCAGCCAAGTGCACAGAGTTGTGAATGACCATTATGTGAGGTATCGTAATACCAGGTGTGTTGCTCTGTGTAAAAAAACAGATATACTGATCTATAAGCATTGTTCCACAGAGCTTTCTTTTTCTGACTAGCTTAAAAATATCTCAGTACTTCCAGAAGCCTTACCCTCTTTTTACCAGCTGTAGCATTCTAAGTCCAAAGACCCCAGAGCTTTGGAGAACTCCTGAATATTTCTAGTTCCTTCTTGTGGTTTCTAGGTTTCTCCTAGTTAAATGAGGATCAGATGTTTTGGTGGCTGAAGGCTACTTAGTTTAGATTCATGAGCTCTGAAAGTTGATTGAGGCTTTTAAAAACACACCTGCAGTGATAGCCTCTCCTTTACCTCCAAAATAATATTCTAATATAAATTAAAAAGAAAGAGATAAAGCAAGGAATCAAGTTGCTTTTGGAGATGAGAAATTTATCCCTGTATAGGATGAGAAATACCTAAGATCCTTCACTGGAAAGCATGATTCCAGGAGGACTGACGTATCCTGATAAGCTGGAGACAGTTATAATGCCTCAGAGTTCTGACAAAAGATCCTTTTCTTTGCATTCCTAACTCTTCTGAGGATAATATATATGGGGGTCACATTCTGAGCACAGACTTTGATTCTGTCACAAACACACATTTAGAAAAATCTCTGAATACATACAAGGTACAACAGGCTCCATAAAATGTAGGCCAAACAGGAGCATTATTTGTACCTGTCATTGATTCTGTTTTGATTTGAGATGGTATTTGAGTTGTCATAGTCTGCCTACAGAAGATGCAAGTTGCTGCAGCCACTTTGGCTAAGCAGGACCTTGTCCACATGTGTAATTAGTGTGTCATCACATGTGTCAGTACATACCACATGATCCTCATAGCTGTTTATGTGTGTAATGTTTCCAGTTACAACTGAGGTGCAGTAAAGACAGTCACAAGTCCTTTTTAGGCACTGCTCCAGGTAAAGCCATGGAGATCCAGAGCAGAATTAGGGAAAGTTTATCTTACAGGAGAAGGTGTTTGATACCAGCAACCATCTTCTGGCTTCTGAAATCTTGTATCAACAGGTGTGTGTAAGAGATCTAGAACTTCCTTGTATGACATTTATTTCTGGAGAAATATCAGAGTTTGGTTATAAAAATATGATGCACTGCATATGCATGACAAATGACCTTTGGAAAAAACTGATGTTTCTGACACCCATAGGATGGTCACGACCCAAGGAGACACACAACACTGAATCCATACTCTAAAGCACCTTATGTGCTGTCACTGCAAAACTACTGAAGATAGCTCCTTTGCCTGGGAGATCTTACTAACCTGAGCAAATAACTGGAGAACTAGCATATACCTACCTCTAGTCCCACTCAGAAAAATTAGAATCCAAATGACTTAAAATTTGGGAAGTAAGGGAATGATCTTGGACTTCCAAAATCATCTGCATTGTTTGAGAGAGAGAAGATATAACCTAAAAGACATTTCTAAATTCTTTTCTTTCTAGGACTGTAGAACATGAAATTAAATATTTCTCTGTATATCAGAATACACCATCTTCAAAAAGCATAGCACAATTTTTTTCCCTTTTAATATCTGGTATTACAGCACAGTCTTAGTTATTCTGGTATAAATTCACAACTATTATGTTGATTTACAGATATAATGGAGAACATTATTTGATTTATAATCATAAAATTCTGTTTCATGGTTTTTATTTTTTTTTTCTTCCAGCAGAGCAAATTTTTTCTCTTTTTCCATTATAGGTAGCTGAAGGAAAATTAAATGATCACTTTCCACTTGTGGTGTGGCAGACTGGGTCTGGAACTCAAACCAATATGAATGTCAATGAAGTCATCAGCAACAGAGCCATTGAAATAATGGGAGGCAAACTGGGAAGTAAAACCCCAGTACATCCAAATGATCATGTTAACAAAAGCCAGGTTATTACACTTTTATTATATTTCTTTTAATGTCAAAACTGTTTTTAATTGTGAATTTTGAATTATCTTCTAGCCACTATTTAGCTTAAAAAAAAATTAAAAGAATTTTATGTACAGCTTTGGTAACAGTCTTCCAGCTTTTTCAGTTTAAATGTCGGTCAGTGACAGGATGAACTTTTGAGATTAAAAATTTTGAACTCATTCATGATATATAAATTCACACGTGATGTAGTTAGAAGAGGTGGCCTTGTCACAACCACTGTTACTGCAAACAGTCTTAAAGAAGTTGTGTACAGATCCAGTTTCCAAAGGTTGGATACTTGTTAACTCATTACTGCATTACTTTATGCATGCAGAAAGAGTAATAAGATGTCTGAATTCCTGTGATGGGTGAATGAAATATGCATTTCATTTTTTTTCTCCAAATAGACATTTTTACTATGCTTCATGCTTCATTCATAATGTTTTCTTCAGATTAGCTGAATTTTTGGCCACTGACTCAGTTTTATCCCTTCATTATCTTTTGAGCATACTGAGAATCCTGAGAACTGTGGATTTAATGTTGCCAAAGCAATTCTTTTTTTTCTTTTTGTCCCTGTGTTGTGAACTCATGGTTTACTTTCTGTAAGTACAATTATAAAAGGTTGACTTTACCAATAAGATGGTGGACTGGAGTTTGGACAACTTTAGTATTTCTACACATTGACTTGTGGAATCCTCCTTAATTGCAAATGCTTAATTTCTTCTTGTTTATAAAATAAAGAGAATAAAGCCATATGTGTACATCTTACAGCAACAGTGGTGAGAAAAGCTTGTAAATAAATTTCTTTAACTTCCTTCACAGAGTTCAAATGACACTTTCCCCACAGCAATGCATATTGCTGCTGCCCAGGAGGTTAATGAAGTGTTGTTACCAGGCCTGAAGAAGCTACAGAATGCACTTGAAGGGAAATCCAAAGAGTTTTCCCAAATTATAAAAATAGGGCGTACTCATACACAAGATGCTGTTCCACTTACTCTTGGACAGGTAAAAAAAAATATATGCACTTGTTTAGAAAATTCTTGTAAATATCTTGGGGGAAACTGGGCAATGTTGAGGAGGCCTAAATTAAGTTGATTGCTTAAGAGAAATAATAGAAAGCTGGGTGAATCTCAGGAGTTTTTTTATCTTTATTGGCATTTGCTAAATAATGTACTTTGTTGTATTGTAAATTTTCTTAATTATTTCCATGTGTGTTTTGCTTCTAACAATAGTGAGATATAAATGATGTTTGAAGTATGTTGTTACCAAATAACACATGATATTAGTATAACACTGACGCTGGAAGGAAGAAGGTATTTAGTCTGTAATCTCTAAACTTATATAAATGATGTTTTGTCAACACACAAAGCTACCAAGTATTTTGAATTTAAATCTTTATGATCCTATAAATGTATAAGATAGCAAATGTTTGCTGGAATGGCTGATAATAAATTCATTTGGCAATGAATTAACTTTAACTGAAATTATAAAAATCCTTGTAAATTTTGGGGTTTTCCCAACAATGCATAGGTGCGTTTTTTACTAAGTAAAATTAAGTGAAAAAACCTCAGGCTCTGGTCCTGTAGTTGTACCTTGAGAACATAAATTTAATCTGGGAGCAGATTTACCTTGGATTCATACCTGCTAAAGGATCAGAGATAAAAGCAAGAGCAAGATGCATTGTGAATACTTTTTTATATATGTAGGTTGTTTTTGTGTGTAATTGTTCATACTGTGAGAGCAGTCTTCTGGTACATGTAGATTTCTATCTATTAGTGAAAATGTGGAAGATTTAGCATCTGTGTGGCGTTCAGGGCCTTCAGGTTTTTTAAATAAATTAACCCAGTCATGTTAAAATCTAAATAATTCTAGATGCTTGGTTTTGGTTGTTGTCCTTATTTGTTTATCCTTCTTTTTTTCAAAGGAATTTAGTGGCTATGTGCAACAAATTAAGTATGGTGTGGCCAGAATTGAGTCAACCATGCCAAGAGTGTATCAGCTGGCAGCTGGTGGGACTGCAGTTGGTACAGGATTAAACACAAGAATTGGTTTTGCTGAGAAAGTTGCTGCTAAAGTGGCTGAACTGACAGGTGAGAAATGGTATTTCAGAGTTATCATTAAAGCAGTATATAGAACATACAGTCAAATTCAAACTAAAGCTCTCAGTTTCTATATGTCTCATAAGCTCAAATTGTATTTGTATTTTAACAGAAGACTTTCTGTTCATGCCACTAGGTTGAGTGCCTTATACTTGGTTTTTTTTCATGCATTGTATTTTTATAATTACACTGAGTGCTCTGAAAGTGACTGAAATTACAGTGTTTTTCTGAGTAAGGCTTGCTGGAGATAGATACAGTTTCAGGCTTCTATTATTAGCCCAGTCATAATGCTTCTGTCTTGATCTCTATTCCTCTGGCTCTCTTAATCTGCAGTGACTTGGCACCAAAAAAAAGGAAAAAAACTCTCTCAAAGCCACCTATGTTTTTATAAGTGAAAGATTAAAAGGTAGCTGATTTTTTTATGCTGTCTTTATGGATTGTAAAACTGAATTCAGAGAAACATTTAGGTCTTTGAACTTTGTCTCGTTACTGCCTCCTGTTTCCTGTCAAGTTATCATTTTTTTAAAGTGCCATCAAAATGATGCGTACATCTTTTATTTAAATATTGTAAAATCTGAAACTGCTTATCAATCATATTTTTGGTTTAATGGACTTACTATTCACTGCCTTGCAGAGGGTCAAAACCTACATCTTTCCTCCCAGGGCACAAGGAATTTGTCATAAACAGCAGCTGCTCAGGGTTTGTATTTTGGCACTTGAAGGACCCATTGATGTTAGGAACCTCTCCCACCTTAATACTTGTTATTTGTACTGTGTGAGAGGGTTCTATGATTCTAAAACAAGTGGGACAGACTCTTGAGGTTTCATGCATTCTTATGGGGGGTTGTTCATTGGCAAAGGGAAAATGGAAAGTTTGGAATGATCTCTGCAATTGAGGATGTAGCTAGGTGGTTGAGAAGGCCATGCATACTAAGTGGAATTTGATGTTTGGCAGGAACTGCAAAACACAGTAGAAATCCTGCTGTTTCTCTAGCAAATGGTGTTATGCTACTCTTGTTTAAACTGGCAAGGTAAGCTCAGACCAGTGGTTCTGTGGGACAGAAGCCAGCATCCCTGCACACATCCTTAGGGATGTCTATTACACTGGTAAAGTTCTGCTGAGACTTTTCTTCAAGGGCAAAAATCTGAAGAAATGTTTTTCATTATGGAACCTAGCCTCAAATCTCAGGCATTTAAATAATAAAACCAGCTGTTGCTTCCACTGCTCCTGTGCTTTTGCTTTTGGCAGCAATTTCAGGCATCCCCCTAAATCTGAATCATCTTTCATGTATTCTCTCTGATTTGCAGTTCTGAGACTGGGATGCATCTTTTTTCTTTAAGGAGCTCATTCCATTGTGATTGCTTTATGTGCATCCTAATGTCTTCACTGTCCTGCAAAATACTTGGTTTTCATAACTAGAAGAAAGCAGCCCAGCATTTGACAATCTGAAGAATCTAATTTGCTTTTCAGGGAAGAAATATGTAAGTTTGGGATAACTGCTAAGAGATTCTAGACATTCACAAGGTACTGTGGTGCGAAGTGATGCTTAGTATGCAACAGAGTAGTGAAGCTTGAAATTCATACCTTTATTTTTTTTGTGGAGGAGCTCAAATTTCATACTCTTCTGCATTTGGTGTTTTTTATTGTGTCTTTTGTATTGAATCTGTTAAAGAAATAGATTTGTGAGGCATGATCTAGGGAAAACATGGTCTTACAGTGTTACTAATATATTTTCTTTCTATGCTAATTATCTGCTGGATTACCTGGTTTATGCACGTGCCTCACAGGTTTGATATTCCCCTGCCTGCCTCTAGGTTTGCCTTTCGTCACTGCTCCAAATAAGTTTGAAGCTCTTGCAGCTCATGATGCTCTGGTTGAACTCAGTGGAGCTATGAACACAGTGGCATGTAGTCTGATGAAAATAGCCAATGATATTCGTTTCCTGGGTTCTGGACCACGCTCAGGACTGGGAGAACTCATTCTGCCTGAAAATGAACCAGGAAGCAGCATCATGCCAGGTACGGAGAAAAAAATCCAGAGAGAAATTGCCTCTTTCTTTTGTTTTGTGCCACTAACTTAACAGATATTTCCCAACCAAATGTCAGTAAGTCCACGATTCAACACTTCTGTTATTTTTTATCTTCTGCCATATCTTATCAAAATTTTGTGTTCATAAAAATGCTTGCACAGCTGTTGTTTGGCATATCTGATGGAGTAATATCTGTAAATATATGATATGACTTCATTAATACAAGCATACATCTCAAAACCTCCCTTTATAATGGCAGGATCTCTAAAATTTTTGTGTAAAGACTTTCTGAAGCAAGCTTTGAATGATATAATCCATGAATTGTAGCAATATTATGATGTAAATTGACTTCTGTTTTTACTTCTTAGCATAATTAGCATTATGTACTTGTATATTCCCTTCTAGTAATCATTGCTTGTCTCTCTCTGAAAAAAAACACGTGCATTTGAAAATTATACATCCAAAACTATTTTAATTTCATGTATAATAAATGATATAAGAAGTTGGTCACAAACATATCTGGCTTTCAAAGAAGCAGACAGTGAATGTTCTTAAGATTACTTCTAGAAATTAAAGCAACCATAAAACTTTCTTGCCACTGCGATTCATTTGTTTGTTTTTTTTCTCCTGACTAAAGTAAACAAGAGTGACTTAATTTTAATACAAAGTAATCCTAAAAAAATAGTTATACTTAAATTGACTGAGATTTGGTAATTATTTACCAATCTTACATGAATAAAGACTGGTTGTAAACTCTTGTATTAAGAACTGTGGTAATTAACACCTGGGCTCATGCAGACTTGCTCCAGCTCTCAAAGCCTTGGGAATTCCTGATATACTACAGTCAATTTAATACCATTTGTGGAAATTGTTTTCTGTGGTGCACAGAAAATGTACAACATGTTGAATATGATTTAGTAAATGAGGGAACTACTGATTTTTATTTTTTTTTCTTTCTTTCTCTTTTGATAACCTTTTTCTCTCCCTTCTACAACCAGGAAAAGTGAACCCGACCCAGTGTGAAGCTGTAACCATGGTGGCAGCCCAAGTTATGGGAAACCATGTTGCTGTTACTGTGGGAGGCAGTAATGGACACTTTGAGCTGAATGTTTTTAAGCCCATGATGGTAAGTTCAAAAAGTTTTAAATATGTAGGGCTTGTAAAGTCATCATTTGTACAATCAGGGAACTTGGGAAAAAAAATACCAGTGTATAATTGGTCAATACAAGCACCAGAGAAGCTGATAAAAATGTGAGACCATATTTTGATCTTTTCTGTGGTAAGCCTGTTATTTTGACAGGCAGTGGCAGGGAACTGGCAGTGGTTTTTACATAACATTATCTAATGCAGATAAGCTTCTGTCTTAAAAATGTACACTTATCATCAGTCTAAGGAAGCAGGGATAGAGGAACACTTCAGTGTGTCCAAAACTGAATCAGACAATGAGGTACTTCAGCTAAACATGAAGATTTTTTTTTTTTTAGTAACTGTTAATGATTTCTGTTACTGCTGAATATTAAAGGATTATGGTTTTTTGGGTTTTTTTGAGTGAGTCATGTAAAATTGTAAATGGTTAGTCTTAGGCTTCAGTATTTAAAATTATGCCTGCTTTCTACAGCTTGAGTGTGATATACAAAGACACATACTATCTGTAAGATACTGAAGGAATAGTATAGACTTTAGTTTAGGGTTGATAGTTTAGGACTTGCAGAAAAGATCCTAATATTAAATAGCAATAAAAAGAAAGTTTTTGAGATTTTTTTTCGTCTTGTTAGAAGTAAGAAGTATAAAGGAAGTAGTTTTGTTATATGTTATTTTTTTTACGCACCCTATACTGACTGATACACTTTATTGTGCTAGGAAGAAACGATCAGAAAAAAACAGAAATCTTGTAATAAAATCAGTATTTGTCTGTTCCTTGCTGTGTCTTTAGGGTAATGTTTTTTCCCCTCCATCTGAACAAACTTTTTCTAAGCACACGGCACCTGCTTTTGAAAGAAAATTGAAAAAAATAATCCTATTGAACAGCAAGAGTTGTACCTATCAGAAGAAAAAATTTTATAGGCCTCGCAGAAAAAATAAAAAAGAGTTGCATGTTGTGGATTGTGAAAGTAGAGAAAGAAAGAGAAATAATGCCAGAGATTATTTATACTTTATATTTTTGGATGTGTTCTCTTGATTGGTACCTAAAGGAGAAAATGGCAATGAATCAATTGCCTTAATGTATTTTAATTTGCTTATTTGTGAACTTTTCTAACAAAATGCTTATACATACTGTGAACTTCTTTAAGCAAGAGTTCTTTTGCTATCGAATGCTTCTCACAGATTCTTTTGAACAGGAGTGAGTGTCTGAGCTTACCCTGCAGAAGGAGGAGGGTGTGTTATTTACCCTGCTCCTTTATACAACCAGCCTGTTAAAAGAAGTGGACATTGTGTGGGGTGGGGAGGTAGCACTGGTTACAAACAAATGATGTTGCAGACTGTGCAGCTATTATTGTCTAAATAATAGTTGCCATGTCTTTTTTTTTTTTTTTCCCCTTAGATTAAAAATGTCTTAAACTCTGCAAGACTTCTTGGAGATGTTTGTGTTTCTTTCACTGACAACTGTATAGTTGGAATCCAGGCCAATACAGACAGGATCAACAAACTAATGAGTGAATCTCTCATGTTGGTGACAGCACTTAACCCACATATAGGTAAGTTTGTGGCTCAGAAGCTTCTCAGAACATTATACTGAAATCTTTTGTGGTACCATTAGTTCGCACACAGTGTTTGATTTGTCACCATGTTTAGGAGACCAAGTAATGGATTCAGGCCAATAGTTAATTTGCTTTGGTGATGCCAGTTACTATTATTGAAAAAAGATGTGTCCTCCCTGCAATAGCCATGCTAGAGAATTATAAAAATAATTCTGATGAGTCAAAAAAAAAAAAAAAAAAAGACAGTGGGGCAGTTGGTGTACTTCTCCCGATTTGTCTGGGAATACGAAAGATTGCAAGGGAAAAATTCACATAAAACTTTGAGCCAAATGCATTGAGATCAGGAGTATTTACTTTAAATAAGGAGTTGGTTGAAGAGTTTGTGCACATGCTGCTACTGGGAGTTCTGCCGTGGTAGCCATACCTGGCCAAATTAATTCTCCAGAGGCAAAGTGTCCCCCTTTTCCCTCACCTCTGACAAATACTCCGAAACTGCCAGTGGCCAACCTGTTCCCTGTGTTTGGCTACAGGATATGACAAAGCGGCCAAGATCGCCAAAACAGCGCACAAGGAAGGGACGACGCTGAAAGAGGCGGCGGTGAAGCTGGGCTTCCTCACCTCCGACCAGTTTGACCAGTGGGTGAAGCCCAAAGACATGCTGGGGCCTCAGTAACGTCTGCACAGAAAAACGTCTTCTTACAGAAAAAAAAAAATATAAAAAAATAAATACCATAAAGCAAATAGAAGGTGCATTGTTTTCGCTTCTCATGCCCGCCTCCGGGAGAGCTCCGGGTCCCTTTAACAGGCGGGGGGGCGGCAGCGCCATAGCCGGGGGGGCGGTTCCCTCCGTAAGTGCTTCCGCCTGTGCCGCTACCGGCCCTGTGCTTCCGGGACGGCGGGGATTGCTGGTACCGGGACCGGGGGAAAAGACAGAGACACCGAGACACCGCCGCCATGAATCGCTTATTCGGCAAAGCGAAGCCGAAGGCGCCTCCTCCCAGCCTCACAGACTGCATCGGGACGGTGAGTGCCGGCCCGAGGGGCCTGGCCCCTAAGCCCTCCGCCCCAGTGCGCTGCCCGGCGCCTCGGGAGGGAAGGGGGAGCGGCGGGGCGGCCGCGGGGGGAGCACGGACGATCCGGGCTGTGCGGTGAGCCCAGCCGGGGGAGGCCCTCTGCCCTCGGGAGATGCAGCCGCCTGGGCCTGAATCCCCACGGCGGCCCCGGCTGTCACCGCGCCGCGTGGAGCCTCGGAGGCGAGAGGCTGCGGGACCGGGTGCCGCTGGCCCATAGGCGGGTGGGTGCTGCAGCCACCCTGGGGCGTACGGTGGTTTGGGGGTACGGGCGGTGAGTGTCTGCGTGGGGTGGGTGCGCGGGTGTGCGTCTGGGTGCGGAACTGCGGCTGCGTGCGGGAGGGTGTGTGCCGTGTTTGGGTATGCGCCCTGTCTGTGTGAGTGTGTCTGTCTGTCCCTGTGTGTCCGTCCGTCCGTGTGTGTCCGTCCGTCCGTGTGTGTCCGTCCGTCCGTGTGTGTCCGTCCGTCCGTGTGTGTCCGTCCGTCCGTGTGTGTCCGTCCGTCCGTGTGTGTCCGTCCGTCCGTGTGTGTCCGTCCGTCCGTGTGTGTCCGTCCGTCCGTGTGTGTCCGTCCGTCCGTGTGTGTCCGTCCGTCCGTGTCTGTCTGTGTCCGTCCGTGTGTGTGTGTCCGTCCGTGTGTGTGTGTCCGTCCGTGTCTGTCTGTGTCCGTCCGTGTCTGTCTGTGTCCGTCCGTGTCTGTCTGTGTGTCTGTGTGTCTGTCTGTGTCCGTCCGTGTCTGTCTGTGTGTCTGTGTGTCTGTCTGTGTGTCTGTCTGTGTGTATGTGTATCTGTATCTGTGTGTGTGTACCCGAGCCTACACAGGTCCGTGCCCGTGTTTTGGTGCCACCTGTTTGTGTTAAGTAAATTTTGTGTACGTGTTCCAGTCGGGACCCGTGCGTCAGCTCCGCGTGTAGAGGAGCATACATGGTGTAGTGCACGTACATTTGTAGACGCACATTTGTATCTGTTCCCCGTGCATAGGGAACATCCCATAAAGGGCTGCACACAATGTGCCCATAAGGTCTTGATCCTTCTTGGGTCCTCCTGTGTATTTTCAGTGTTTCCATTAGAGGGTTTCACTGCTCTGCTTGCCTTGTCCCCAGGCAGGGATGTGAGAAAGGCAGCCAGACCCTCTGTCCAGAACTGAAGGTAGGGAGGCTACATCCCACCTTCTGATGAAATTAATTCTGTCTTCTACTATGAGGTAGCCACAGGGTCGATGGTGAGGATGTGTGCAGTTGGACAGTTAAGCAAGCTTAGACTGAGTAAGAAACTCGTGGTAGGACACTTCACAGCTTTTATGAGGTTGGCCTGCCTGAAAAGAAGGTTAAGGAAAAGTTCTAAGAAGGCGAATTTCATAGTTTTAATTTCATTGCATTTTTTGGCTTTTAAGTTTGAGATGAAAATTGTGGTATGTTTTTACAGTTCCTCTTGTAAGCTAATTTTTAAAGATAAAAAAAAAAAAGAATACTGAGGTCTTGGAGTATTTGTATGAGTGGTTAACAAAGTCAGGTGAAAGGTCAATAATGGTTGTGGTACAACCAGAGGCTAACTAAGTGTTGTCACTTGAAACTGACAGCAAAAAGTTTCTGTAGAAAATTACAGTTTTCCTCTCAGAAGATTTATTTTGCTACCCAGTTAAAGAGACTCTCAGTTAAATACCCAGTATTTGTCAGTGCTACACAAATGCGTTCACATCGATCTACTGGATGTGGCAGTGGATGGGGAGACCAGTGGTCATGGTGTTGGTCTTATTGGCAAAGAATCTGTATTTCTTACTAGCATCATTAAGCCCAAACATAGCTCCAAGCATGTGTAGTTAGAACAGTAAATAACAGTGTGCTCAAAAATCAGAAATCAGAATTATTCTTCTGATGGTTATCAGTGTTTCTTTGGATGGCTAGAACCCCAAAATTAATCTGAGTGTTATTAACAGTTAAATTTGCCATCTTAGCTCATAAGCAGAAAATCGGGAAATCTTTTCCTCACAGCAAGCAACTCCGTATTAGTTAAGATTTTTGACAGCTGATTTTGACAGTTCCAAGTTAATGTGTATTTTTTAATTTTGAGAGAAATTGTAACAAAATCAGTCAGATTGCGATGTGCTAGCAGGCTGTCTTCCACTAGGAGTTTGTTCAATCCCAGTGGATTTCGGGGGTATATAGCAGTGTAATTTAAATACCTGCTTTGACTGACAACACAGGAATTTATGATTTTTTTTCCCAAAAAGACAGTCATCACCACCCATAAGGAGCTGCACACAGTTTTGATCCTCTTCTAGTTGTTTGTTTCTCTTAAGAATTTGGTTATACAAGACAGCATGTTAACTAAAAAGCAGAGTTTCATGCTTGTGAATGTGATTACTTTGGTTACCAATCATAACTTACAGGTTGGGTTTTAAGATATGAAATCAAGAGCCTGTGTTGGTCAGCTGTTGAAGGGCTGGCTCCAGACACAGCTCTTTGGCACCAGGAAGTCTATAAACCACTTTTATTATTACTGAGCTCCATGTTAGCTTTTTGCCCTGTTTTGACATCTTTTGATTTCTGTGGATGGAACTAGAATTTAAGGCAGTTCTGTATACTAATAAGTATAGGGAGAGACATACTTCCTTTTACAAGTTCAAAGTTTGTGGATAAACTTTTAATGTCAATTTATATGAAGTAATCTAATTTGTGAAAGACTCGCTGTATTTCCAGTTCATTTTCACAACAGTGAGGTCTCTAGTACAGTTCCTGATACAGCACTGGATATACTATTAGATTTTTTTCTTAAATTACATGTGAATTATTATTGTGGAGAGTTTTGTGAGTTAATAAAAAGTTTGCACTCTTTCTTTACCATGTGAAATTCAGCAGTTTGGAAACTCAAGTATTGACACTTCTGTGTTGTTTTCAATTCTAGACACATTTCCTTGTACCCTTTGAAGGAGTCACATTGCTTTATAAAATCTCTTAATGTGTTTCTTTGAAGGTAATCAGCTGCTAAGTGGCAGGTAGGAATTATTGTATCTGGTGAGCAATGATTAGTGTTCGTAGTTACAATTTGTTACAAATGTTGGCAACTATCCGGTTCTAATTATACCTGTGTTTGGGAGTTCTTTTCTGTATACACAAAAGTAGTATAACTGAACCCAGTAAGATCAGCACACAATGCACTTTTAAAAAAATTATTTTATTTTATTTTTTCCGTGACAAGAAAACAAGCATCCTCTTAAGATATCTAAACAGTTCAAGATTTTTTTCTTTAACGAGCTGGTTGTGTGGGATCTCTAATCTGAAGTGTTTGCAGAAAACCAGGAAGCACTTCCAACTTTCTCCAGTGGCTGGTTATAACTGAATTTGCTGGGCTGTGCTCTCCTGTCTCCTCATTTAAACCTCCATGGGCATAACCTCACTCTCCTCTTCTGCAGTTTATGTTGTCTGCCTTGCTGCATCTGCCATGCTTGCCTCAAAGTTGCACTGAATTGAAGATTTATTAATTTTTTTTTCCTTGCTGGCTGAGCACAGCCTGATGACTCAAAGCTGTCATGAGGCTGGGAGAAGGAAGGATGCATCAGAACTGTGGCACTTGAATTGTTTTTATTTCTCTGAAAACATGCTCCAAATTTATGTTTGTTTTTTTTTCTTCAGAGAGAAAACTAGGAACAGAAGGCTAATAATTGTGACAACAATGTTAAGATTCAGGCTTCTATGCAATTTTTTTTTTTTTTTAATTGAAATAAGCTGTGATTTTGCTTAATAAGGATTTGGGATACCATGATCAATGTGTTTTCTTTAGATTGGAGCCCTTCTGTACCAGTGATAGGTATCTTGGTATACCTCATTTGTGAATAACAGAAAGCAGTTCTTCAAATCCTAATACAGTCTGGTTTTCTTTTGGATAAATTGGACCCATTCTCTCCTTTTCTGTCCATTTTCATTTTCAAAAGCTAATGTCCTGTGTAATTGGTGTGTGCTATTTTTTATGTAGTTAGTGTAGGAGGATCTGTCTCTGCTAGTACTGCCTAGAACCATATAAATAAGTGAAATAATGGATTTTCCCCTGTAAAGGAGGCTGATCTCAAAGGTGCATTTATCTGATGAAGATGTTGACTGAGGTGCTATGCTTTGAACCTACAAAGGTTTTAAAATCACAGACAACTCTCTTGCTATTAGTAAAATACTTGACATAATAAGAAGCTTGATACTATTGTTTTCAATGCCAGCTGTGCCCAGGGCCTTAAATGTCTCACGTGGAGTGTTCATATCAGATGCTCTGCTCAAGATGCCTGTGGCAAATGCATGTTGCTTTCATAGAACAGAGTTTTAAAAGGATCATTGAGAAACCAAAATGAAAATATGCATAATTATGCATGTTTAGCCCCACTGTTAACAAGTCAGAATTGTAAATTTGCACTGATTGGTCTCACACTATAACTGGAATGTAATTATGTTCTAATCCCTAGAGAGGCTCTCTTGAATGAGGAGATAATAGCCTTTATTTGTTGTCTCCAGGGAGATGCTGTGATAGTTCATGTTAAGGAGGTGGGGTTTTTTTGTTTGTTTTTAGGGTTTTTTTTGGTATGCTTTCTCTTGTGTAGTAGGGTTAAAATATGCACATAATGACAGTTCTGTGATGTGCTTTCAGGCTGTTAGGATGACTGCTGGAGGTCTTTTACTGAGTTATGCAGCTACTCTTGGGACTGGGAGCAAAAGTACAGTAAGAATGAAGACTAGCTACCTGGTGGAATTGCTGTGTCCCATTATTGGAAGGAATGGGAAAAGTGCCTGAGAAAGAAGTTGGGCAACTTAGAGAAAATGGATTTTAAGTTTGGGTTGCTTAAATATAATCAGTAATCGAGTTATAATTCTGAAGGATTAATGTTCTCCGCTACCTCGAGCCTTCCTGAGCACATCCCTGACCCTTTTGCATTACTCTCAAGTGCTCTTTTTTTGTTCCAGTTTAGTCCCTGGCACTGTATGTTATCAGAAATTCCTGAACAGAGACCATGGCTTAAGTGGGTTTTCAAGAGAGCATCTCAAAATGATGAGGACATGTTACAGTGACAGAGCTTCCTGCAACCTTGGAGTATTTCTTGTGCTCCTTGTAGGTAGTGTTTGGTGTTTCACTTATTCTAGTCTTGGATTCTCTAGCAAATTTAAGATGTTCATAAAACATACTGAGCAAAGAAACAGTTTGGTTAGAAGCATGATAAAACTGGAGCAGTTCTTTTTCTCGTCCAATACCTGAATAAAACCTCAACATTTTTTATTTCTTTTCCCCATCACGTACTTAAAGGTGGATAGCAGAGCTGAGTCAATTGACAAGAAAATCGCTAGGCTTGATGCAGAACTAGTGAAGTATAAGGATCAAATGAAGAAGATGAGAGAGGGGCCTGCAAAGGTAAGAATCTCCTGTAGGATTTAAGCATGAGAGGATGTGACTCACAGTTCTTGTCTCAGGTAGTGGGGTGATGTAGCCGGTTCATCAAGTTCTTAGAATTGTGTCTTGCTCTACTAATAGGTTATAATATCATGCAGGTTTATTTTAATTGTGAAGCATCTCTTAGACGTGAATTTTTAAACATTTGAATTGCTTTTTATTTCTTCCAAAGCAAAATATAATTCATCAATCAGAAATAGCTTGCTTTCTACCTTTCTTCCTTCTGTTACCTGAATTAAGTCTGGTAGAGAGGCTGTTTTGTTCAGCAGCTGAAATAAAAAGGGCTGCACTATGTCAAAAGGGACTAGGGAATCCCATTTTTTAAAGGGTATGAACATCTAAGAAGTACCTAGTAATAAATGCATCTAATTTTTGTTTAATAATAAACATTTCTAGCATAAACAGCATTGCTGAAGTACCTTTTGCAATAATAGTTGATGCTGACCATTAAAATGGGTTGATGAAAGATGGTTCTGATGGACTAAGTCTGACTTTGTATTCTGCTTCTAAAAAAAAAGATTAATTTAGAAGCCAGAAACTTTGGAAGTATTCGACTTTAGAAGTTTTATATATAAGCCTATTTAGCTAATCATTACAAACTCTGAATTTGAGTACTGTTAAACTCTTTTGTACTAGTAACCGAGGAATCTCTTGGAAAATTTTAACGTGATATATTAGATTTAAGCAGCATAATCCAGAGTAAAGTCAAATACTTTTCCTGACATAATAATATTGTGTCTTTCAGAATACAGTAAAGCAAAAAGCACTGAGAGTGTTGAAGCAGAAGCGAATGTAAGTTTAAACCTTTCTCATTCTGGGATTAACAAAAGCCTGTTTTCTTTAAGGGAGGTGGCACACTTTCATTTCCCTTTCCAGTACTCTTGCATCTGAGTGTTCTTGAGAGAAAAATGCTGCACAAGCTAGCCAGCTTTTCAAACTATCCATCAGCCTATTTGTACCTTATTTGAATGACAGTCCATAAATTTGGACTGGGACAAGCTGACCTCAGTCAGCTCATTTCTAAAGCTATGCTTGGCTCTTGAACTTTGAGTGTGCCTCATTTTATATCAATAATTGATTACAGTAAGTTGTATGATATGATACTGGTCTTCATGATATCGCTTCATGATATTGGTCTGGTTTACTGGAAATTTACCTGCTCTCTGTGAACACCCTTTAGGACTTCAGCACATGCAGTGCAGGTAAATGTGTTTATGCAAAAAACAAAAAGGTGATCCCATGGTCTGGTCTACTGTAGTGTCTTGAGAAGTGTCCAGCAACAAGTACAAAGGAGAGAATATCTGTCAGAATGTGGCACTGAATGTGTTCAAGGGTACCTCACCAAAATACCCTACAGTCCCTGAACTGCACATCTCTTAGGTGTTGTCTGACACAGAACTCATACTGTCTTGTGTTCCATATCCCTCAGAGGAACTGAAGCTCTACAGACTTCCTCAGTTAACTTGTCACATATTTGTGAACTCTTATAATCCAAAATATTGTATGATAAAGGCATGCAGTAGCTTAGGTAGATGTGAGGGCAACTGCTTGCTTTCTTTTTTATTTTCTTCTTTTTTGCCTTTGTCTTGTTTGTGTTTTTGACTCTGTCTGCTAATCTTTATAGGTTTTCTCCTATTGACAGTCACTGGACTTATAATAGGCTATCATCATATCCCTGTTATTTCTTTTTCATCTTGTTAATCAGCAACATATTCATTCCTTGTCCAGAAGCTGATTTGTATTTGGATTGTCCTTGTATTGCAGACCTCCTGTCTTGGGATGCTTTTGAGAAGGAATTATTGTTAATTTTTATTCTGTCATTTTTAATGTTCCACCATATATTTATGTTCAACCAATATGACATGCTTACATTCTTGATTAGATACAAGTTTAGCTTTGAGAAGGATTGTTTCTTGTTTTGTTTTTTTTAAGTCTCCCTTTTCTTTTTAGTTACTATGATAGTTCACTTTTTGTCCCCTGTCTCCTTCCTTTATCCCACTCTCTGCATGGCACAGCTCCAGTGCAGAACCATTTTGATTTGGGTAACCTGCATCCCTTCCATTCTGCTTATAGCACCAGTGAGCAGGGGCATGAGTCTATCTTAAAAATAAAAAAAAGTGATTAAAAAAAAAATAAAAAGTGATAAAAACCTCTGCTATGCCCTCAGCTACTGTGTAGGCCCACGCAAATATGGTATTGCCATGAGTTAAAACAGAAGCTTAGTTCAAGAGAAGCTTTGTCACCTTTAAATATGTAGAAATGCACAATGGCCAGATTTTTATGGAGCTATTTATTCTAATGCAATTGTTTATAATGAATTTTAAAAATGAATAATCCAATCCTGTCTTCGGACTACTGCTGGGGTTTGGGTTTTTTTCTCAATTTTTTTAACAATAATTTTTGTGGCAATAAATAGCGGTGTTTAAAAGCCATTATTCGCATTGTTTTTAACAGGTATGAACAACAGCGGGATAATCTATCACAGCAGTCCTTTAATATGGAACAAGCTAATTACACTATACAAGCACTGAAGGATACAAAGACAACGGTATCAATATATTAATCTGACATTTGTTTAATTTGCATACGCTCCATCAGATACAAGCATGTTGCTTGACTCTGTTCTAGGTCGATGCAATGAAACTGGGAGTGAAAGAAATGAAGAAAGCTTACAAGCAAGTCAAAATTGATCAAATTGAGGTGAGCTTCTGTAGTTTAAATTATTAAAGAACAGAAACAATGTACTGAAATAGTGACAGGTGAACTAAGTGACTAAAAGGTAAGCCAACTGGTTTAGTTAACGAGAGTTTTCCTCTCTGTTTTATGGGACCATCATCATAATTCCTTCCCAATTTCTTTGGTATAGTGTAGTCAGTTGTTGGCCTTTTTGCACTAATTGTTTCCTCGTGGGGCTAATTTTAATCTCATCTTTGCATTCATCAGCACTCCAGTATAAATGTTGCTGAATACTTCCTGCTGCTCTGGCTTTTCTGTCCTCCTCCAATTTTTTTTTTCCCTTCCACATTGCTACTTCTACATGCAGATTAGTCCTTTGGTCCCAAGTTCATGATAGAACCAGAGTGAAAAAGAAAATAACCAACCAAAGAAAGCCACAAAAACCCAAACAAAAACATTAATTTCAAGAGGTCTGCAAGTCCTGGTCCTGTTCTCTGAAAATGCAGTTTAAAAACATAGAATCTTTAATTTAAAATATGCTGCACTTAAAATCTGATCAGATGCCAGTGCTGAATTCCTTTGAGTTCTCATTTCTATGCTGTTTTTATATATAGGTCTGTCTTGTAAACCTTTAGGCAAGTGTTGTCTGTTCAGCTGTTCCTGAGTACCATGCCAATGGGTATGCTAAGATACCTTCTGAATTTTTCTGTGGCACAACACAGGCTAGTGCTTATTCCCCAGACAGTAGATTTAATTTCTCTAGATTTCATACTGTCCAGCCTTAACTCTGGCTTACTTACTAGAGGCTTTCAGTATACCCTGAAGAATAGTTCAAACAAAAAAACCAATAAAGCTCTGCAGAGATGTTGTTTCAATGTTTGTTTTTCTACCTCATAAATTTGTTGTAATTTTAGTAGTAGGTAAGGCCATGCTATAGTACTGAATTCATGCCTTGTCTTGTATTAATGCTGCTTTAAAAATGGTTTATGAATCAAAAGGTTTGAATACCTTGTATGTGGGAATTAATAAATGAAATTTTGCTTAAGCTCTGATGAATTTAACTATTAAACATGGACCAATTAAAATTGTTTCTTGCTCCAGGACATACAAGATCAGTTAGAGGATATGATGGAAGAAGCCAATGAAGTCCAGGAGGCACTGAGTCGTAGCTATGGAACACCAGAGATTGATGAAGATGACTTGGAAGCAGGTTAGGAAAGTGGAGGATGATTTTTACATTACTGAATGTAAAAATTGTCATACAATGTTTTTTAATTTCATTATTCAAACACTTGGTGTGGTTAAAACTTTTAATCACCTTTTTTTTTTTTTTTTTTTCCCAGAACTGGATGCATTAGGTGATGAGCTTTTAGCTGATGAAGACAACTCCTACTTAGATGAAGCTGCATCTGCTCCATCAATCCCAGAGGTCACTCCTACTGATGCGAAAAACAAAGTGAGTCTTTTCCTCTTTAAAAGCAAAATACACCTATATTTTTTTGTTTTGGATTAGTCACATTTGTGTTGGTTGCTTGATATTTGGAATCCTTAATATTTTGAAGAACAAAAAAAAGTGGTTATGTATTTTGGATACTGCCTATGAAAGAATAGTATCCTGAATGCTCTTTATTACATTTTAAAGAGTTAAAATGGCAACTTACAACACCTGTCTAACATGATCAGACTGCAAGTAGAATTAAGTGTGTACCATTACCTAGAAAGTCATTTCTATGTTTGTTTTGCGGGCTTTATAGTGAGGAAGAACACAGTTGTCACACAGTGACAACCACAGATATATCAGTTTATGGAAAGGGTAAGGAAACTGGGGAAATGTTTTGATTGGTGGGGAGTTGTTAAACTGTTGAGTTTTCTTTCTTACAGGATGGTGTCTTGGTGGATGAATTTGGATTGCCAAAGATCCCTGCAACATAAATGTTTCAAAAGCACAATGGATATCACGAACTATATTTTATAAACCAAATTAAGATTTTTTTTTTTTTTTAAATCCTGGAGAACCTGTCCTTCCGGTGTAACCTTAATATCACTACATCCTAGAATGCAATATGAATGCTGATGGTGTTCTTTCTTTGAAGAAAGTGGTTCTACTACTGACTTTTCTGTTAATGGAAAATTTGGCACAATTCCCTTCAGTGGAAGCAGTCAAATAGGTTTTGATTTCTCTCTTATGGACAAAGTATTATGTGGGGAGTAGTGGTGGCTGTTGATAGCTGAGGCTCTGACTTTGTATTACATTTCTCTTTCTTGAAACTAAGACACTATGTTGCTGCTTACTCTGTAAAATAGCTCCCTTATTACTATGCTTATTTGATAAAAAGAATTGAAAGCAATTTTTAATCCACTGCAGTCTCGAGACTTTCATGCTATTGTACTTGTAACCTTGTTGGAAGCTGTAATAAATAGAATTACTGTTAACTTTATGTATTCTGTTGACACATAAATTCATTTAGGTTAGCTGAATGGGTTCTGTGGTGTTTCTGGTAATTAATATGGTTTTAACCTGCCCTGTGCCTTTATCAGTGCCACGTGCTGTTTAGGTACAGGATCTGCCCAAGCCTGGAGTCTAGTTCCAAACCCAAATGCCCCTTCCTGTTGCCCTGCGTGGCATCACGTTAGAATCAGAATCATAGAATTGGCTGGGTTGGAAGGGACCTCAGAGATCATCAAGTCCAACCCTTGATCCACTACCACTGCAGTTACCAGACCATGGCACTGAGTGCCACATCCAGTCTCTTTTTAAATATCTCCAGGGACAGAGAATCCACCACTTCCCTGGGCAGCCCATTCCAGTGTCTGATCACCCTCTCAGTAAAGAAATTCCTTCTAATGTCCAACCTAAACCTCCCCCAGCACAACCTAAGACCGTGCCCTCTTGTCTTGCTGAGGGTTGCCTGGGAAAAGAGACCAACCCCCCCCTGGCTACCCCCTCCTTTCAGGGAGTTGTAGAGAGTGATGAGGTCTCCTCTGAGCCTCCTCTTCTCCAGCCTCAACAACCCCAGCTCCCTCAGCCTCTCCTCATAGGATCTGTGCTTGATTTGGTTGCCTCTCTCCTGCTGTCAGGAGTTGCTCGGAGCTGCAATGCAAACCAGTAGGGACACCAACCTCCTACCAAAAACCAAATCAAACCCCAAACCCAACCCAAACCTGCTGCCGGCCGCGGCTCTGGGGCTGCCGTGCCGCTGATCAGTGGAGGGGCCCTGGGAGGCGAAGCCGCGGTAAGGGTTGGGGGCCCTAAACGCCCCTGCTGCCTGCCCCCGCCCCTACCTTTGAGGGAGTTCGCCGTATCCCCTTCCCCACTACCCTCCCCGCGACTGATGGCGTCACGCCACCGATGACGCAAAACACGCTCGGTCCCGCCCTCCCGATGGCGTCACGTCCCCTCGCCCTATCCTGCGGAGAGGGGCGGAAGTGACGCGCTGCCCGCGCGCCCCGGGAGGCGCCTGCAGAACGGTTTCCAGGCGGCAGGGTGAGATGGCGGCGCCCGGAGCCCCGGTGACCGTCACCGTCACATACAGTAAGAGCCGCCCCGCGGCAGGGAGGGCGGGGGGCCCGGGGCACAGCTGCTGCCCCAGCCGAGCGCAGCGACTCCCGCCGTGTCTCAGCCCTCGTGTCTCAGGCACCGCCGGCACCGTGCAGGGCGGGCCACGGCTTTTCCCTTGGGGGCTCGTCCCGGCCTGTGGGGCCGCCGTTCCCGGTCGCTCAAGCCCAGCCTCGCCTGAGCCATTAACGGTAGCCGGGCCGGGTCGGGCGGGCCCGCGGTGCCTCTGGCGCCCGGAGCAACGGGGAAACTGGCGGGCCGCGGTGGCGGAAGGCGTCCGGGAGCGGCTGTAAGCAGCGGGCGGGTGTGAGTGTGTGTGAGCGCCTCTGGCACCCCCCCCTGCAGCGCTTCACAGCCTCAAGCAGGCAGAAAATGCCGGCGCTGCCGGCGCCTGCGCGGGGCTGCGGCTGTCAGCTGGGTGGAGGCAGCGACCCCGGCCTCGGGGAGGGGAGGGTTCGCCCTCTGCCCAGCCTGACCTCGGTGCTGATTTCTTCCGTGAGGTTTCACTCCTCTGTCGGCCACGTTTTCCCTCTGTCTGCCCTAAACTGATCCAACATAAGGGAGAAAAAAAAAAAGAAAAAAGAAAATAAATTTCTATATCAATAAATCATCAAACAGATGATCAAACTCGCTGCACGGGGATAGATCTACTGTAAGGATGATGGTGGGAACGGATGACAGGGCTTGCCCGAGAGTGCAGAGCAGCCGTCACTTTTTTTGTAGCAGTCTTCATTTAGATGGAATACATCACGAAGTCAGCTGTGTATGATAAAAGAAGATGCTACCCAGTGGGCTCTCACCTTGTTGAATAAACTTGAATGTTTTCGAGACTGCAGCTGAAAGCAGTGTGATTTCATCAGGGCGCTGACCTCATGAAATGGGTTACTCAAAGGTCAGCTGGCATGATGGGGCTTTTTTAGCTCAGGAAGAAAAAGAGAAGAAGGTGGAAGGGAAGATGTGGTAAAGTCCACAAATAAGTATAAAAAGTTACTGCAAAGAGTAAGAATAGCCTGGACTCACCAGTTATTAAAAGTAAGATGGGAGAGACAATGGTTAAATTTTAATGAAGTGTATCTAACAGTAGGAAAAATTAGGAGGATAGCGTATTAAATCAGGGAGGTATTTGTCAGTTGATTTTTGTTAACAAAACTTGTTAATTTTTTATGATACAACTTGACTTATTTTTTAATTATTGAAAAAGGAGTTCTTCTGTTCCTTTTGGACTGTGTTGGTGACATCCTTTCACCTTTAGAATTTATTTCTACCTCTCGGTGTTTTCAAGCTGTTACTGTGCTATGTGGTACACTGTTTAGTGAAAATGTTTCTCTTGTCACCTGGCAGTTTTATCTGAGACTCTGTGGAATAATCTGTTTGAATCTTCATGATTCATGTGCTCATTAATGCCCTCAGAGAGCTCCATTTGATCTGAGGGGCTTTAATTTGCAAAGATGTATACATATGTGTAAGGAATTTATAATTCAAACATCTTGCTGTTTAACAACAGTTATTTGAGAATGTTTTTATCATTCTAGTTGTTTTCTTATCTGGTAATTTTTTTGTCATTAATAAATAGCAAGTAGAAGACATCCTTCACCTTTGACTTTGACTGTCTGAGTTGTACCTGTTGCTGCCAGATGCTGGTTTACTGCTTAGCACAAATATTTTTATTGTAGCTTTGCATGCATGAATTAAAGTGGGAGAGGATCGAAATAAAGGTGAAGAAACAGAATGGTAGTAGGCCCAGATGCAGCACTTGATGGTCTTCAAGAAATTGAATTGACCTGTTTTTTTAAACTTGCATAGGTGTTTTCAAAAAGATTTTTGAATTTTGCACTAGTGATTACTTTAAATTAGTATATCCATGTATTGAAGCAAACTGATAAGGTACCAGTTCTAACATGGTAATTTCACTCTGCTGTGAGTTTTTGTTACAGTCTGCCCAAAATGGTACTCATAATTTGTAATTAAAACTCTTCCTGTTGCTAGGCAAAATTCAGCTGTTCTCTTCCCCATTTGCTGTTTGTTTTGTTGTTTTTCTCTCAACTGCTGACAGGCACAGCCCTTACCCAAAGCAGTTGTATCTATCAAAATGGCCTTTTGAAATATATTGAGGTTAGTTTATGGAAGATGCTTGTGTAATGTGGTTTTGAGCTTAAAACCATTTTGGAATTAAGAAATACTGTAGTTTGCAAGTTTTTCAGGCCAGTGTCATGTGATTCTGGGAGGCTGGAACATCTGAAAATCTGTTTCTAGCACTTTTCTTTATAAAACATATGTGTACTTCGAATCGGTGGCATGAGAATAGTTTTCTTCCCAGTATCTTTTTAAGAATTCTTTCTGCAAACTAAGAATCTTGGTTTTCCTTGCAGCCAGTGGTGGCTGATTCCTGTGGGTGCTTTCAGATTGATGGGCCTGAAGTGTGTGGGAGCAGAGAGTTATAGAACGGGCCTACTGCAAAGCAGAGATTAACTGATAGACTCCTATTTTTAGAATAACTTGCTTTAATGCAAATAATCTGAGAGAGCCTGAGTAGGATGCTTCGTAAGTGGAAGGTGATATGCGGGCTGAGAATTCTCAAAGTGGTTAAGGCTGGTAGGTCAGCAGTATTATGGGGAGAAGTAATTTTTGGACTGTGAGAATTATTTCAGGTGTATGGTGGAGGCAGGGTAGACACTGACTGCTTGCATCTCATGGGTACAAAGTGGGGAGCAAAGGAAGTGTAAATTGTCTCAGATTCTTCAAGACTCAATCATTAAAAGTTCCTACAAGTAGGAAATTGAATAAATCAGAAAGTGTGAGCTTTCATGCTTTAGCTTGCCAGATGTCTGAACACCATTCACACTCTTGAAAAGAGGTGGGGATTACTATTTAGCAGGACTCTTATGCCAGTAGAATCCATCTCTTCAGATTGTTATAATGTAGAACAAATGTTTCAGCTGAGGTAAGTAATGAAGGAAAGGCAATAGAATCCTTTGAAAATTATGATTGTACTTGAGAATCAGTGACTTGAGAACTTTCTACATTAATGAAAATAGATACTAGAAACAGATTCCCTGTAATACTCTCTAGGTAACAATAAGTATTACCATTACTCTGCTTTTTGTTAGGTAATGAAAAACACAGTATTCAGGTTGCTTCTCAACA
This sequence comes from Heliangelus exortis, assembly GCF_036169615.1. Lineage (NCBI taxonomy): Eukaryota > Metazoa > Chordata > Aves > Apodiformes > Trochilidae > Heliangelus > Heliangelus exortis. Next base: position 86,714,410 of record NC_092423.1, on the reverse strand, counting down.
AGAAGATGGTGAACCTACACTACAAGACATGGCTGTACTTATTGAACAAGTCACTGGAGTTCCAGTTCCTTTTCAGAAACTGATATACAAAGGTAACTTATAAATCTGTCAATGTTTCTTACTGATGATAGGTTTCATTTTAGTTACTTTCAGATGTCCATGTTTTAATTGTCTTCTATGTCATTAGCTATCTTTTCCTTTCTCATTTTCCATTTAGGGAAGTCTCTGAAAGAACTGGAACAACCGTTGTCAGCACTTGGTGTTAAAAATGGATGCAAAGTCATGTTGATTGGGAAAAGGGTAAGTGTTGCTTTTGTACTTTTTTTTTTTTACTTTTTTTTCTTTTTCTTAAATTATTGATATTTTTTTAGTGATTCAGTTGCTAAGCACAGAAGCAAGTTACAGCATAAAGCTAATCTTGTGTACCTACCCACAAAATTGAGTTCAATCTCATGTTGTACTGTGAATAACTCAGGAGTTTGTACATTTCTGAAATTACATTATTGACTGACTTCTGCCTTACATTATTGACAAACTTTTGCCTAATATGTTGCTTGTCAGTGCTTTGTGCACTGATGACCCTGTCTGCCCATATTATTTTTCTGGTTAAAAAAATTTTAAAAATATAGCTACTGAACCTGCTGGGTTATTTCTAGTGAAATAACTTGTGTCTGTCTTTGCCAAGTAGAGGTCAAGTTAATATATCATGATATAAATGTTACCACTACTTTAAAAGTAAAAAAATTGTTTGCACTTTTTCTTTCTCCCTTCAAATTAGTATTATTTAATGTGCTTATGTACAGTTGACTTTGACTGTTTTTGCAATTAAGCTTTGGAAGATACCTACTTGATAGGTATTATTGTTACGTCTGTATCACCACTGTTGCTGCATTTTAGCTCCACAGTGACACTATTTGTTCCATAGTTGTGAATGCTGTACTTTTGAATACACAGAATAGTCCAGAAGAAGAGGCTGAATTAAAGAAGTTAAAAGATTTGGAGAAATCAGTGGAGCAAATAGCTAATAAGTTAGAGGAAGTTAATAAAGAGTTCACAAGTATCCAGAAGGTATGCCAGTTTTGTATCATTTTATATCTCTGCAGAATTTCTAGGTGTATATGTTTTTAAGAACTACTGTTTAAAGGTTTTGTGTAGTCAGTAATAAGATGGTCCTTTTAACTGTCCAAAGGGCCTGTAAAATTCTCACTGTATTTCAAATGGTGTTTATGAATTTGCAAAATAGAGGCATGGCACTGTTTAGAAAGAAAAAGGATAAATATTGTAGCATGCGAAATAAATTATATTCTTTAGATCTAGAAAAACATAAATACTTCTCTCAAAGTCCAAAGGAGAACATTTGTTACTTGTTTAATCTTTTAAGTAAGCCTAGCAGACCTTACATTTAGCATTTCAAAGACTGACAGAATACAGATTGAGATAAGAAACCCTATCATACAGAAACAGTAAAAGATGCTTTCTGCTCTGATAGACTGACAGGTTTTCTAAACTGAGTATTCTGCAGGGTGTAGAATAATTTTGTCTTTCCTTGCATCCTTTTCCTCCTCAGGGATTTTTAGCCAAGGATCTCCAAGCAGAAGCACTAAAACAGCTGGACAAGAGGATAAAAGGAACTGCAGAGCAGTTCATGAAGATCCTGGAACAGATTGATGCCATGGTATGTCAATAATTACAGAAAAGGGTCAAATTCCAGCAGAAACCTAGAACTTACATCTTTCTTGTAATTTATTTGATACTTCAGAATACTGAAAAATTTATTTGAAAATCAATTAATTGGTTTGCTCATTTTTCTTTAATATCCAGCTCTTGCCCCTGTAAGTCTCCAAAAGAATACTAAAGAATCTAAATGTGACATTAATGCCTGTGTATGCATCCCCATTCTACAGAAGAGTTTAATTTGGGGCAGCAGCCTGTTAAGACTACGTGAAATGGGTATCCTTTACTCAAGTTTTGCCCTTTTAGTTTATCTTGGCAAACTTTTAACATTAAACTTCATGGTAATAGTAAAGGCCTGGAAAAAACACACCAGATAAACTTTGTATTCAGTATTGCATAAGAACGAGGAGGTCCTGAAGAATTTTCTGGTCAGTCATATGTAGACTGACAGTACTTTGATTTGAGAAGCCTGCATATACAAGACTGCTTGCTTTCTTTGGCATGTACTAGGGTATATCCAAGTGCTTCACAGTCATTAATGGATCATAACCTTACAGCATATTTCCAGAATGTAATATATATTTGCATCATATAGTAGCTGAGACCTACGTGGTTATAAGGGACTTATGCAGAGATAAATAGAAGATTGTGGCAACTTGAGTATTTCCTTATTCTGTTTCTCTCTTTGTTGATGATTCTCTATAAACATCTTTTTATGATTACATTGTATATTACAATCATAATATCCTGCTCTGGAGGAAAAATGCTACTTTTCTGTGGTAGTGATGTCTTTGTACAGTCACACTTCATGGGATTGGTTCAGAAAGGTTCCATGCAGTTGCCTATAATTGGTGAGCCAAATGTAGTTTAATGAAGAAGTTCATCATCAAACTAGATCATAGAGTAATAGTTTGACTTGACCATCATCAGATGCTGAACAATATAGGTATGTTTCTAGGAATGAAGGGGAGCTCCTTAACTTGTTTCCTCCTTTTCTGATGTACACTTTTCATGGTAAACCAACTTTTGCTATTTTATAGCAAACAGATCCTAAATACTTTTAAAAAATTCTAATATGCTTGTTTTAAAGTCTGAAAATTCTACTTTCTGACTCATATAGAGGAAAATATTTTGCTGACAGTCCTTGAATGCTGTCATACAGACATTCATGTAACATGCTTCTGTATTTGATATATCAGATATACTATGCGTTACCATGAAAACAGCAATCAGGTTACAACTGTTTCGACTGGATGGGATTAAAGCTTATTTCTGATCCCTTCAATTTTTTGATACTAAGTCTTATTTAGGAAAAGGTCAGTATTTGTATAGTGGTGCACAGTGCTGGAACCCAGCTTTGCAAAAAGCAGCCTTGCAAAACCCTCTTCACTGCTTTCTAATTAATCCAAACTGAGTTTCCGAAGTTTATTTTTGATTCTGGTACCTTTTGCATGGCTTAAACAGAAAGCTATTATTTACTTGCCTATTCAAAATACATTAAATAATACTGGATGGGGGACTTTCAGGTTTAGTACAGGATTTTAGAAGACATAAGCTACTGACTTCATGTTTAGATTTAGGAAATAATGGAGTCCTGTACCTTAGTTTTGTCTCTTGTGGAAGTGGAGCAACCAGAGCTAAAACTAATTGTAACTAGTATCTTTTAAAAGATACTGATCTTTTAAAATTTGTAATTGTTGTTTTTTACTCTGTTGCATAAGAACTTAATAAGACATTGATGAGCCTCAATTTTTTTAAAGGAAGAAATAAGTTTTATAACCACTAATTGAAATTATGTTACACATATCAAAGTAGTTATTTAGTTGTTGCAATAAACAAAGGTGGCTGTGTTTTTGTAATGAAAACTGAACTTCCATGAAACTTGTGTGCAATCTTGCAGATGAGGTAGGCAAAGTTAGGTGGAATCTTTACATGAAATGTAGCTGTTCATTGTACTGGTGTTAGGCTAGATGAGGTGAGTGGGCCACCAACTACCTTAGGTATTACTTAGCTGTAAGGTAGTTGAGAAACAACACAGAGGTGGCAACACAAAACAGTAATTGGGTATGTAGATGAATTATAAACCACAGAATGTCAGGTTGGAAGGGGTCCTAAGGATCATCTGGTCCAACCCTACTAATATTATTGAGGTATGTCTCAACACCCTGTCAAGCTGAGACTTAAAACTTGCCAAAGTGAATCCACCACTTCCCCCAATAGGTCATTCCAATGTCTGACTGTCCTCCTGGTGAAAAATTCTTGTGTTCAAACAGAATCTCACCAGGAGCAGACCAGGTTGCTCAAAGCCCCATATAGCCTGTCCTTGAGCACTTTCAGGGAGTGGGCATCCACAGCTTCCTTAGGAAACCTGTCCCAGTGTCTCACCACCCTCACAATGAAGACTTTCTTCCTAATGTCTTGTCTAATTCTATCTTCATCCTGTTGAAAACCGTTACCCCTTGTCCTGGCATTCCTGCCTTTCTAAAAAGTCCCTCTTCAGCTTTCTGGTAGTGAACATTAGTAGTACTGGGAGCTGTTGCAGCATTTTTGGTTTTTAATCCAGACAGAGGTTACCTCTAGTCATGGTACCAGCCAGATGCTAGTAGTGTATTTGGAAGTTTCTGTACTCTAGGAATGTGAGAGAAATGATTGACAACTGCTGTTGTCTTATTTACCTGCACTTGTTGGATCATTATTAATATCTCTACCCCATCAGCTAGTGGACTGTCGGGAAGAGCGCAGTGGACAACATGCAGATGAATATAATCAAAGTATTGCCATTTATTGAGAGTAGCGGTAGCCCTTTTATACACAGTCAGGCTGATAACATGATATAAGCATATTGCTGGTTGGTACAACACATTCTTTGTATGCCACAGGGCTCTAACTGGTTAAATACAACTGTTTATGTGCTGTCTATGCGATGCTTTCCCGTCCTGTTGTTCTTCTTTTCTGCTGCCAACTCCCTTATCTTTTGCCCATAGCTGATCTTTTAGTAACCTTGCAGCTGGGTTTTGAGGCCCTTAGCTCACTCTGGCTAAAGCTAAATAGTCAGGATTGCTCACATGTCCATTTTCTTCCAAAAACTCAGTGGACCTTGGACTTTATTTTTGTGTGAGTTGATGTTTCTCTGTAGGGAAGATGATCCTGTGGAAAAGACTTGTGTGTCTTTTCTGTTTGTGGAAGCTGAGACGTAGTTGTTCAATTAAAACTAAAAAAAGAGAAGTGAGTTCCATGTTACTTGGTGATGTTAGCAACTGTAATGGGAGGGGGGGTGCAAAGGCAGGACAGCTGATGGGGACATGTCCTTTGCCATCTGGCCAAGGCAACAGCTGGATGGAAGCCAGGCCCTCTCCTCCACTCTCCCGCTGGGCTTAGTGCAGAGGAGTGGAACTGGGTAGTGGTGGAGGCTGGAAAAGAAGGGTCTGTGAAGGCCTTGGTAAGGAACAAGGGAACTGTCTATTGCTGGGAGAAGTTAAGAGGAGCCTGTGGGAAGCCCACAGAGTTTGTTTTGTTGGCAGTCACTGCCTGTGACCAGTGACTGTGTTGTCTCTCATGCCCGGGCCTCACACCAAGCCCCAGCAGACAGACACGCCAGGGCCCTGTGCTGTTTGCCCGTGCTGGGCAGCATCAGCTGTGTGAGCCCGGGCAGTGGCTGTCATGGTGTGAGGGGGGATGTTCCTCCTCTGCTGCTTACCCTTCTCCAGGCCCCTGGGAGGTGGCTGCCGGAACCGTCTGTGTGCTGCCCCACGGCAAGGTGGGCGGCCCGGCCCCTCGCTGCTCTGGCTCCTGGCAGGCAGGCAGCAGCCTGTGCTCCACAGCCTTCCCTGCTGGGCACAGAGACAGGAGCTGCATGGCCCGGCACAGAGACACCAGGTCACTTTCGCTCACAGCAGGAGGGCTCCTCCTCCTTCTCCTCTTCTGCTGCCTCCCTTTCCTCCTCCTGGGAGGTGCCTTCCTCCTCTGCGGCTCTGGGGAGCGGCTCTGTGGCCTCCCCTGCCGAGATGGGCAGGCACTCTCCTCCCTGCGACAGCTTCTCTTCCTTCCACCCATGATTGGCATCCGGAGGCCTCAAAGCTCGAGGGTGAACTGTGGGTCAGGTGTGGGGGCTCCTGCTTTTATAGGGCAGCAGACCACTGGGATGTCAGCTGTGGCTGATGGGTGTGGCCATACATCATAAAATCATAGAATGTCACATTGAAGGGGAACCCTTCTAGTGTTATGTCTTGGCACCCTGTTGAGCTGAGACCAAAAACTTTCCAAAGTGGGGGAATCCTCCAGTTCCCCTGGGAGACTATTCCAATGTCTGACTGTGAAAAATTTTCCTCTTGTGTTTAAATGGAATCTCACCAGGAGCACCTTGTGCCTACTGCCCTTTGTCTTGTCCATGTGACTTCTTGTAAATAGAGTCTCCATCTTTGTAGCTGCCCTTTAAGTACTGGAACATTGTAATAACATCTCCCCTCAGCCGTCTTTTCTCACCGCTGAACAGACACAATTTTCTCAGAGTCTTCTCATATTGCAGGTGCTCCAGTCCTCTGATCATCCTGATGTCTCTTTTCTGGACCCTCTCCAGCCTTTCCACATCCTTTTTGTACAGTGGGGACCAAAACTGAATGCAGTACTTCCTGTGTGCTCTGGCAAGCACTGAGTAGAGCAGGGTGGTAACTTCTTTGTCTCTGCTGGTGATGCCCTTGTTGATGCAACCCAGCACCCCATTGGCTTTCTTTGCTGCTGCAGCACACCGTTTGCTCATGTTGAGCCTGTTGGCCACCAAGACCCCCAGGTCCCATTCCACAAGGCTGCTCTCCAGCAAAGTGGATTCCAGTCTGAACTGCACTCCTGGGTTATGTGTTCCCAGGTGCAAGATCTTGCAGTTCTCTACGTTGAACTTCATGAAGTTCCTGTTAGCCCACTTCTCCAGTCTGTCTTAGTCATCCTTGAGGGTGGCTCTCCCTTCTGGAGTGTCAACCTCTGCACTCATCTTGGTGTCATCAGCAAACTTCATCAGGATGCTCTTGATTGCAACATCCAGGTCACTTATGAAGATGCTAAACAGCATCGCTCCCAATATCGATCCCTGGGGAGCTCCATTTGTGGCCTGTTGCCAGTTGGAGGATGAACTACTTACTGTCACCCTCTGGGAATGGTCTGTCAGCCAGTTCCCCACTCACTGCACAGACCACTTGTCCAGGACATGCCGAGTCAGTTTTCCAAGGATGAGGCCGTGGAGGTACTGTATCAAAAGCCTTGGAAAAGTCCAGGTAGATGATGTGCACTGCTTGCCCTGCATCAGCCGAGTGGGTTACTTTGCATTAGAAGGCAATATGGCTTGTTAGGCATGACCCTTAATAGTCCCCAGGATGATTCGCTTCTTGACATTCCCAGGGACTGAGATGCGACTAATGGGTCTCTTGGAACCCTTCTTAAGTATGGGGGTGGCATTAAGCCTTCCTCAAAGTCTTCATATATGTCTCCCAATATCCACAATTTCTCAAAGATTATGGAGAGCAGCTTCGCAACAACATCAGCGAGCTCTCTCAACACCCTAGGGTAGATGGCATCTGGCCCCATTGATTCGTATGGCTCAAGCTCCTGCAACAGCTGAAATGGGTTCCACTGAAGTAAAAAGTGGTAAACAGAAATGCAAAGCAGAATAGCATAAAGCTTCCAGAAAGTATTTTATTGTTTTATACAGTATTTACTATTCTTTTTGTTAGCCGTGTAAAAAAAAAAAGTTCTGACAAATCTCTTGAATGCTGTTGATGATATCAGTATGCTACTGATTCAGTCAACACCATGTTAAAAAAAAAAAAGTGACCGAGCTGTTTTCTTAAGACAGAAGAATGGATGCATTGTAGAAATGAAATTCACCAGCAAGCTCACAATGAAAATGTTTCAGTTTCATGGGGTTTTTTTCCAGAATTTTCGTGAAAGTTTCTTTAGTGTCTTGGTTGTCATATATTGTTTGGATCAGTGAAATACAACTAGCTTCAGATAAAATGAGATTTGTATGGTTATAGAGAGCTAAGGGTGAGGAAGCCTACATGTTGTTTTCTATCCTAGCAATGTCATGGTCTTACTGTTAGTGGAAAAGCTAATTAATTAGAGGAGTTGAGTTTGGAACTAATACTCCTTTTCACTAGATTCCATGTGTTCGACACCTGTGAATTTAGAAATGATTTAAGAAATGGAGACATAGGTGGGTAGTCATACAGTATTGGTGTGGGAGAATAAATATAGTGTTGTCTTTGCCAGAGGTGTGAAAGCGAAGTCATAGAATCACTGAATCATCAAATCATCAAGGTTGGAAAAGATGTCTAAGCTCATCAAGTCCAACCATCTGCCCTACAACCCCTAACCACTAAACCATCTGCTATAGAACCTCATCTGCCTGTCTTTTGAACACCACCAGGTGCATCCACCACCTTCCTGGGCAGCCTATTCCAATGTTTACCCACTCTTTCTATGAAGAAATTTTTTCTAATACCAAACCTGAACAACCTCCCCAAGTGGAACTTGATCCCACTTCCTCTTGTCCTATCACTGGTCTCCAAGGAAAAGAGGCCAACATCTGTCTCACTACAGCCTCCTTTCAGATAGTGGTAGAGAGCAATGAGGTCTCCCCTCAGCCTCCTCTTCCTTACGCTGAACAGCCCCAGTTCCCTCAGCCTCTCCTCATCAGGCCTGTTCTCCAGACCCCTAATCAGCCCAGTTGCCCTTCTCTGCACCCTCTCCAGCACCTCAGTGTCCTTCCTACACTGGGGTGCCCAAAACTGCACACAGTGCTTGAGGTGTGGCCTCACCAAGACTGAGTGTAGGGGCAGGATCACCCACCTGGCCCTGCTGGTTACATGATTCCTGATGCAGGTTAGGGTGGTGCTGGCCTTCTTGGCCAAGTCTTGAAGGAATTCTTTTGAGCTGTAACATTCTTTAAATGGTGATTGGTTTTAAAATAAGTAAAGCATGAGCATTGTGTAAACAAGAAGGAATCATGTTAGTGTATTCTGCAGGGTGACAACTCTTGAGGAGATGTGGTTAGCAATTCTGAATTTGGGGATGGTAATAGCTGGTAAGGAGAAACTGGGCTCTGTTTTTGGCTGGAGGAGGGGAGGATAAAGAACCTTTGCCAGGAATTACACAGAAATTGGTGACATGAAGCCAGCAATTCCGTCACTTTTGAAAGTTTTAATACCTTGCAGACAAAGGACTATGAGACTTGATCAGGGTTTTTCACAGAGAAAATACAATGAGAAGAGGAAACCTGCTCTAAAATTAAGAATACACTGAGCAGTAAAAAGACATATGTCAATCCAAACTGCTCCTCTGTAAGCAATGTTAGTACCTAAATGTAGATTTGGCAAGATTTTTGCAGAAGCACTGCCTAGTCTTAAGATACTCCTCCTTTAATTAAATTTTATTTTAATTAAATAGTGTTACAGTGACTTAAGGTTTATTGCCAGCTTCACCTGTTAAGCCCTGAATAGTTGGACAACGTATTCCTGGAGAGGAGATGTAAACTGACTAAGGTAAAACAGAGAGACTGTGAGATTTAATTCCATGTTAAAATTTGTAAACGTAACGAATTTGATTGCAAAACACCTTTAAAGCATCTTGGTGAGTTAGTACATTTAGTCCTTCCAATTCCATGTCTCTGCCAAGGGGATTACAAAGTGTGATTTAAAAAAACCAAACAAACAACAAAAAAGCCCCAGCAAACCAAAAACTAGACAGTTAGGAGAGTGTGCAAGAAAACATAGTTGAAAATACGGATGTAATTAAAAAGAGCAGTTTTGAAAAATGTTCTCAGAAATAGAAATAGTCTGAATATCTTCTTTATGCTAAGGTTTCAAAGTTTCTTCCAGTTTCTAGTATTTGCTTTAGAAACAGACTTTGTGCAGTAAGCCCAGCTAGAGCTCCCTGTCTGCTCCTGCAAGTTAACTTAGGCCTGTTGTGATAATCAGAAAATTGTTTGTTAATCTGCTGATTCAGATTGGTAGGAATACTTGCATAGGCCAGAATCTCCTTCAGAAAGCACAGCCTGAGATAGATATTCAGCAAGGGAGATGAGCAGTGTATCTGATCTAGTGCATAATTTCATTTTTATATTGATTATTGAGAAATTCAAAGTCATGGAAGAGTGCAAGTAATAAAATAATTTATGTGACAGTTAGATAGCATCTTCATTTTCTGTTAAGAATCAGCCATTAATAATTAGGCCTAACATATCTTTGTTCTTTCAGGATTTTATACACATGGAGTCAAAGTAGTACACACCAAATACGCTTTATGTTAAATGTTTCTTGTCATATATTTGTAGTTTCAAAAAGTGAATTGTGTTTTTGAAAGCCAAGGGAAAATTAGGGTTATTTTCTCACCTGGTTTCATGATCATATGTCTAAAATCTCTCAGAATACTTTTTAGAAACTTTTTTTTCCCTGTGACAACTTACAAGTACTCCAAAAGCTGCCTTTTTAAAATTTGTGAACTAGTGTTTAAGGGAATTCACCCATAGCTTTAACTTCTCAGTTGTTTTGTAATCTTTGGAGCATCCAGTGTCTGAAAGAAAAGTAGGTAACAGTATTTTCAGTGCCCTGCTTATTGGGAGGAGACATGCAGGTTGCTATGTTGCAGCATGCTACAGTGAGCAAGGGCTTACTATGCTATACAGCACTAGAAAAGACACTGTAAACAGCAAAATAGATTCCAAAATGAACAAATGAAGAAAGGCTGTGGTTTGGAAAATAGACATGTACCACTTTTAAAAAGGGAGTTTTCACTTTAGGGAGACAGTTTTTGAGAACATAATACCTTCTGAACCTATCCTGTGCTGTAGATCCAAGGATGTAAGGTATATAACATAAATTAAGAAAGTGACTGCTGTAGAACAGGCTCCTTTAGGAAGATTTACATCATGCATGACAGATTCCTGGAGTTAACTTTGTAACTTACTTTCAAAGTTACATCTTCCCCCTATTTCTCACAAAATATATAAAGGTTAGATATGTGATGGAATTAATCTTAGAACATATTGAAGAGTGTTTTTGGTATTAAGAGGGTTAATATCAATTTTAAAAATAAAACAAAACAAAACAAGGAAATAAAGGCAGCATAAGTTTCAATTTTATATATTTCTGTCCCTGTTCATAAGATAAAACTGCACCAGTTTGTATTTGGAAGGGTATCTCCCTTAATCCACATTCTCTGTGATGGTCAGGCTGATGGTCATATTCAGCAGAACAGTTCACATGCACTACAGTAGACAGAAGTAGCATCTATGGTTATTGCTGTATGTTGCCTAAGGACACGTGACAACTTTTCTAGTTTAGTCCTTTGTAATCAGCATGCAGTATGCCAGAATTCCTGCATTCATTACTTTTTCTATTGAATTCTTCTGCAAGCATCATTACTGAGCAGGCATCTCATTTTCAGGATTCCTGTCAAGAGGATTATTTGATACTTTAATTAAGCTGCATCAACTTCTTTGTTTATTTTACTACAGAGTCTGCCAGAAAATTTCAGTGATTGTAAATTGAAAAAGAAGGGGTTGGTGAAAAGAGTTCAGGTGAGCATTTTTTTTGTTTTGTTTTCCATAAATGCGGGGTACTTGTATACCTAGAGTTTGTGAAAATGATGGCTGTTTAGATCTTAGAGATTTTTCCATGTTTATTCTTACACTGGTATATTTACGATCTCCCTTTGAGAGATATTTAATGGCTTTATAAAACATGCAAAAATACAGATTCCATAGTTCGTGTTTTTTTCAGGTACTATTTGTAACTTACATTAATGATTGGCCTTACAGCTTCCTGATTCTTTTAAAGTAATTCAGGTAGCTGGTACAGAAAATGGGATGATTCCTCCCTAGCTGTATGTTGGTGGCTGGAATAATCAACACAAAGTTCTGAACACAAAGATGCAGTCAACTAACTCCTTCTGAACCTTACTAGCAGTGTTATTGTTCCAGGGCAGTCAACAACAATTTGGTTTTCCAGAACAAGAAAACTGTGTCAATATATGCTTAGTTAATAAAGCATAAACTTAATGAAGTTGATGCCAGCTCAGGGATTAGTTGAAGACAAATGATTGAAAACAGTGTGGTGGTTGAGAGGTATTCATGTGGCACAACAGTTTCCTTCCTAGAGGGAAGGAAGTTTCTTAATGTCATTTTCATGTAATAACATTAAGTATCTGTTTTGACTATTAAAGTCTCATGCAGGCACTGCAAAACTGAGAGCAAGACATGTATAGATAGTGGAAGAATCTGCCCAGAAACTACAATGTTGTCTCACTCATTGAGATTGGCCTAAAAATTTACTGGCTCAATGTGCTGGTGTTTTGTGCTTTGTACAAGCAAAGTCACTACTGGCTGCTTGCACTTAATTCCTGTGTGTGGGTTGCTATACTTGTAAGAACTGGTAAGCAGGTTCTAAGAAAGCTTAAGGTGCTGTGGACTGCCCCTTTTTTATGTCTTTTGAGGCCCACCAGCTACCTACTGATAAAGCTGAGAGTTCATGTTGCCCTGTAGTCCTGAGAAATAGAAAAGGCTTTGGTTTATTGAAAGTTTGGTTTAGATTTGACTGAGTAGGTTTAGCACTCCCCCCCTTGGCTACAGAAGTGTTTCAGAAAGGAGTTTAAAAGTCATGTTCAAAACTGAAGCACTGACTTTTCTGAACCTTTATGATCCTTACTGTTGTTCATGGATTTTGGATCAACTCAAAGTATTTAAGTGGCAGGACTGGTGAGAATGGGCAACCATGTTATTGCTGTATCAAATATCATGTTTCTGTTGGATTCTAGGTAAACAAAATTGTGAAAAAGTTATTACCAAAACTGAGCTGGAAGATGGTTGTTGAGTTGGCATCCTTAACTCGATGATCCACACTGTAGTTTATATTCTTAAGAAGCATCTGCTGTTGCTGTAACTGCATTCCCAATAATATATCTTTGTTTATTATTCCCAGGTTTTTCTTGCCCAGTGTGATACCATTGAGGGAAACATTGGCCAAGAAATGGACAAGCTACAGTCAAAGAATTTGGCACTGGCAGAATGAGGCATTGCCCTACATAATTAGGAAACATAATTGCTCTATGAGCAAGAAGAAGAGTTTGCTCTTTGTTTTGGAGCATGTATTCAGCTTTTTTTTTTTTTTTTTTTAAAGCCCAGTCTGTTAGACTGGTACTAGTCAAAAATTTCTTGCTGGTTGTCTTATTTGCCGCTTGGTTAGACCTGTTATTTTGAAAAGAAAATCTTTCCTGAAGCATTGCAGACCTAATCTTTGTGATGAATTGTTATGTATCTTATGGATGAATGTTTAGTTGACCAAGATGCAAAGTTTTCAGTGATGGGCAGTGTTGTCTGGTATGTCTTGGAATTTATTTTCAGTTCAAATCAGAGAAGGTCTATAATCCTACAAGTGCCATGAGTTGCAATTGTAGGACTTCAGCTTGATTAAAAAAGACAAACTGAGATGACATCTGGGAAAGTCGAACATTCTAGTAGACAATTCAGAGCAATAAAAACCCCCTACGCATTTGTATCTACTTAATGTTTGTATGCATTTATAAATATAAGAAAGCTTGACTTTAAGGGAGTCGTACCTATTTTAGCCTTAAATTGTCATAATAAATGGAATGTACTGTAACAGGTATGGTACTTAATTTTGAGTGGTGCTTTAAGTTGTTACTGAGCTCCTTGATACGGTTGGTTTTTTTACATGGATTTCTCATGTACTGTGGTTTTTATATCTTATTTTTTTATTGTTTGTGTTCTTTCTTGTGTTATGGTGGGGAATGAAATGAGATTACTCATGCTGCTCATATACCAAGGGTTCAGTTCAAGCAAGGTGCAACTAAGGAGCTATTTTGAAAGGTTTTCTTATATTTTTTTTTCTCTGATTTCACTGAATTAATGATGCTATATTTAATGGAAAACTGCAGTGATTATTTCTAAGTCTTTATTCAGTTAATTTTTGTAACTTGTTAAGAAGTGAAACATCTTTATTTTAGCAATGCCATGCAACTGAGGGTTATGACTGATTTCCACAGGCAGATACATGCCAGGCTTAGTTTTCTCTGTTAAGTGAAAAATAAACTTTTGCAGAAGATGGTAACTCTCAGCAGATGCAACCAACTTTGCAGTTGCTGATCAGAGCTGCCAGTAGCTAATGTGCATTGGCTGGTGAAGGTAGTGACTGATAAGGAGCCTGTTTTAATTTTTTTTTTTTTTTGGGGTGGGTAAACCTCTCTTGTCTCAAATGAGTCAGACTGAGAATGTTTAAAAATGGCTCTTAAGTAGCAAGCCTTTATCAACATGTGACTGTTTTAAGATTGGCTGCCCTTTCAAGATGAAAATAGGAAATGTGTGTAAAAAAATCTAACTTTAATAAATTATAAACCTTAAATAATACCTGAAGTATAATTATTAAATTATTATCTTTTATATTTTTAGTTGGAGGAGCATTTCTTTAGTGGAAAATGCTATTGGACAAACGAAGCGACAGCCCTGCACTAGAAAGGGTCACTTTTATTCTAAAAACACCTTTTGCCCATACCAGGATTGGAGTTGTCATATTTTTTACTGTTAACCAGCTTCTTCAAGGTTGATTTTGTTGGGGTTTTTTTTTTCCATGTGTAACTCTCTTTTCAGCATCTGTGGAGCATTTTAAAGGCTAGACTCTTAGGAAGCTTGTGTATCATAAATTAGGAAATGTTATGTTTGGTAGGATTTGGGGTATTTTTCCCTAGGCTACTAGTCTGGGCACCCTGCATTTTCTCTGCACTGTAAAGTTAGGAGGAAGAAGAGTTGATTGTAGCCATTTTTGTGAAGTCCTGCCTAGCTTGTTGCTGCTTCTGGACTGAATCTGGATTAATCTGACTCTTAAACTGCCAGCAATACTGTTGCCTAATTCAGAAGATGCAAATTTACCAACTTTTCTGTGACAGAAAGGATCCTCACCCTCTCAAATACACCTCCTCTAATGCACTGAACTTTCATGGGTGCATATGAGCCAAGTATCCTCTTGTGCCCATGAAGAGAATTGGGAGCTGTGGCCATGACTAGAACTGCAACCATTTCTGCTGCTCCTTAGTAATTTTCTCTCCTAGATGAGAACACAAGGCTGTGAGCAGATTTATCATTCTGTCAGTGGAAAAAGCTATTGACTTCAGGCACTTCCTAGCACTCCTTCCCAGAAACCACTGCTTCTTGGGATGTGCTTGTGTGAGCACACCCTCAGCCTGTCTCAGAGCCAGATGGATTAACTTTTAAGATGTTCCACAGCAATCTTTTGATAATCTGGCACTGGAAGGCAGAGAATGATGATGAGCTGCTCCCACCAGCACATCTGGATTCAGCAATAGGTGGGTGTCCTGAGCTGAAGTTACTTTATGGTCATAGCTCCTGGTATCAAGAGTACTTGGTTTCTAGGACAAAAGTGTAAGTTCATGCAGACAAACTTTTGGAGTATATATTTTTTTTACTTCCAAATATAAACATGAATTGAATCACAAGGAATGGATGGTTGTATTTAGTTACATAAGACCTTCTAGAGTGGATTGACTTTTATATCTAGTTTTGAAAGATGAGCTCTATGCTTCCATTTTTTTCCATAGTAGCTTTACATTGCAGTAAAAGCAAACTTCTGTGCTTCTGGAAAGTGCAGCAGATTACAGTTGTGAAAGAAAGCGGAGATGTTAAATATTCTTCAGAATTTGTAAAGGCAACCAAGCTTGAGCTATATTCTCACTGATTCTGTATCCTAGGTGTACCGTGATACCTGTTTCACTGCTGAGTCAGTTTCCTGCCCCAGCCACCTTCTCTGATCATTTCAAAAGAAAAGTGACTCCCTTTTGCCCGAGTTGCACTTATTCATTGTCTTCCTCCAGTTGCTGCATTGCTCTGGCTGTGTTTACACACCTTGAATTTGCCATGTGGGCAAAATATCATAGCACAAAGCTTGTCTTCTATGAGAATGAATATTGAATCACACACTTCCCTGCCTCTCTTTCTCCCGAAGCTCTCTGCAAGCTGTTGAGTGAGAGGAACCAATGTTTAGGGAGCTGGGGAGTCTGGACCCATGGAACGGCTTGTTCTCTGGGAATGGTGTGAAGTAAGCTGCATGTAGCAGTGTTCCCTCTGAACAAGTCAGTCCTCCTGAAGGAAATGTCTCTGTAAACCCAGACTAATGTGTACTTGGCTTTCCAAAGTCACTAAAGGTTTGCAGTTGGGAGTACTTGGCGACGTGGAAGTCGGGGCTAGATTTTTTATTTTTTTTTTAGCGTTATTTTACTGTACTATCATAAATGAAAAGGTGGAAATAAAATATGGAAAATTCTCTGTGTTGGTGGTCATCATGCAATTACTGGGTGCTGTAGGCGACGAGGATATGTGCTGCTCACCCCCGTTAGGGCTGAGTGGGAAGTGCTCCGTACCGGCATCCCCAGGAGGCTGCAGCAATTTGGAGCCTGGAATGTTGGATTTGGGATTGGACGCGAGGATAGGCATCAAATTAAAGCCCTCTTTTAGGCACTTTTTGAAGAATTTACTCAGAGGTACGGCCAGCAGCTGGATGATGGTGCCTCTTTTGTTATAGCCGTGCTCTAAGGGCATAACTCCCGAAAAAAAACCTGAACAAACTTGAGGATTCAATCACCTTTCGTTGCTGCCATCGTTTTCTATAGTACCAACACCCGCCCGGGTCACCCCTCCCTCAAAACTCCACCCCCTCCATCACTCCCAGCCTGGGTCCCGCCCTCCCGGCGTCCGGGGCGGGGCGGAACCGAAGCCCGGTTCCGCTCGGCTGGGAGAAGATGGCGGCGGCCGGGGCGGGCCCGGGGCGGAAGCAAGTGCGACAGGAGGAGCTGCGGCGCCTCATGCGGGAAAAGCAGCGTCAGAACGCGGGAAAGAAGCGGATAGATTCGCCCTTCGCCAAATATCCTCGGCACCGGGCTCCGTAGCCCCTCGCTGCGGGGCTGGCCGGGATGGTGGGGAGGAGGGTGGCTGGGAGAGGGCGGCCTCGGCTCCCTGCGTTCCTTAACGGCGGCCGCCACATACAACAGCCTGGGACACCTGAGCTGCACGCTGTGCAACGCCCCCGTGAAGAGCGAGCTGCTCTGGCAGACCCACGTCCTGGGCAAGCAGCACCGGGAGGTGAGCGGTCGCCGGCCTCCTCCCACCCCCTGGGCTGGCGGGCTGGGCCGCGGTGCCGGAGCTCTGGTAGCCCCGGCTGCCCGCCGCGGTCTGGGGGTTTGTTGTGCAGCAGTAACGGGGCACCGGGAGAGGGAGGGGAGGACGGGGGAGCTTACGCAGCCTTAACGGAGGCTGAGGGGGTGTTGCTGCGCTGTGAGGTGAGGGAACAGCTGAGGGTCTGCCTGGAGAGAGTTGTGTGAAGAGCCGCGTTGTCCTGACTTGTTTGTTCACCGGAACCTATGGGAAGGACAGCGCTCCAGAGAGTCGTCCGGTGTCTTCGGAGGTGATGCTGCTCCCCTCTTGGCCTCAGCTGGGGGCTGGGAAACCCTCCTGGGGGTTGCTTTGATATCTGTATGTTACCAGCTGGAAACGTCGTCAAGAAAACGTGTGGGTTTTTTATAACTCAGTAGTATAGATAAAGCATTTGTAAAGCAATTTCGGGGAACTTGGGTGCAGCCCTGGGTCTGTTTTTTTTATCCTTTCAAATACTGCCCAGTGGAAAAAGATGTTACATTTAATTTCCCAAGTACTGAGGTAAAGGAGGGGTCCCTAGTTCGTTGCGTGCATTTTGAGTAGATCATTATGGCAATGTCATATGTCAAAGTAGATCATCATGTCTTTAATATAGATCCCGTGTTTCAGTTTTAAAACACTTTTAATGTTCCAGACCTTAGGGTGAGTCCATCCTTCCTGCTTGTTCCTCCTGAGTTTTACTGCTGTACATGTGTCACTGATGTTAGTCTTTCCTTTCTCACTTGTACAGCCTCCCATGTGCAAGCCTCAATGCCTCTGCCCCCATGCCACATCATTCAAGAGGCTGACAAAAAATTGGTGTTGGCTTTGGTGTCCATGATACCTGTTTCAGTGGTCTTGTTCTGGAATTATACTGTCTCACTTTAATAAATGGTTCTAAAAGTGCTGTATTTTAAGCTACAAACTGGGAGTTCCTGCTGAGAAAGCTCCTGATTTTTGTACTTCTTTACAGAGAATTGCAGAATTAAAAGGCACAAAGCAGACAGCAACTGTTTCAGCTGCTAGCACGTCATCTCATCCTGTCAAGCGAAAAACTGTTGAATCAGAAAACACAGAGTTAAAGAGAGTAAAAGGTAAGGAGAGAAAAATACTTACCAAGCACTTGCCAGAATCTAGTCAGTTTACATCTTACTAGCCAGTAACATCTTGAATGTTACTGTTTGTTGTTGTTTTAATTCTTTTTCCCATGGAAGTGAGTGTGAGTACACAAGACTATTGGGTTAATGACAGCTTGTTGCTGCTGAAAAGGGAAAAAGCCCATCATTTTATTCTTTTGTGAGTTTACTGATCAGGAGAAAACTGCACTTTTGGTAGTTTATTTAGTTTTTTTCTGGGTTATTGGGTTGTATTAGATCATGGAGCCGTAGGCTCAATTCAAACAGAACCAGAAGTACTAAATTAAACAGTAGAAGCACTTGCTGCTACTAAAAGAAGTGGCCTTATTCCTTTTCAGTGGAATCAAGCCACTTGTTAACCTCAGATCATATGTGTGGGGTTTTTTAGCTCATGCTAAAGAAAAGATCGTTAATTTTTTCCCCATGGTACTACTGAACATGTAATTATATGAAATATATGAAAATGTGCATTGCTGAACTTGCTATTGTAGTAAGATACTGTTTGAAGGATGTTTCTTTTAAAAATACGGATTGTAAGAAGTGACTCTTGGCCATTATACAGGTACAGACGAGAAGCCACATACATCTACATCTGGGTAAGTAGATTTTATTACATATGAGTTTTTCATAACTGTGCCAACTGCTGTAATATCACCCTGTTCCTTGTTCCATCTTCCTAGCCAAGGGTAAAGGTTCAGAGAATCAGCAGATCCCTCCCTCTGCTCATTTTCTAATGTGGGTGTATAATCCTGGACATAGGTAGCGCCTTCCTCAGTTCAGATGAGAAAATAATGTCTGTGACAAAACAGGGATTACTTTACTGTTGCTATCAAACTTTTAAGAATCAATATGTGTTGATATGCAGTTTGCTGAAATGCATAAATGAAATATGCATTTGCTGAAATGAAAATAGTACTCTTATCTGTAATGCAAGCATACTGCAGAAGAGATAGAAGTCTGAAGACAGATTTTAAATGTATGTTCACATGATACTCACAGAAGTTACTAATAAATATCATCAACTGATGTTCTTGTCACTTAAAATGCACGTAAATTTGTATCTTGTGGGTGAACTTTAGCAAGTATAGGAGTGTATTTGATTTCAAGTGATTGGGCTAAGCATCTTGCTACCACTACAGATTTCTGATAGTACTGGGACATGTTTGTAGCCTTGTTAGCTATTACACGAGGCCTGCATGTCTCCTGTGTGCTTCTTCACAGGCTAAATTATTATTATCTTGCATAAATATTATATGCTGTTATCTTGACTCTGGAAGACACTTACCTTGTGAAAATTTTGAGTCTGATATGTGCAAAATTAACAGTCTAAAGGTCGATTGATCATTAAACTGGTTGGTGTGATTATTTTAAAATATGACCTGAAATGATGTTTGACTTGGGGGGTTGCAGCTGTTCTAAGCAGATCTGGGTTTTCTCATTGCTGAGCTCGTGTGGCTCTTCTAAAGCTGCAGTTCTGAGCAGCAGTAGGTATCTGAAAGAGGTTGGTTTTGTTATATGTGAAGTTTGTCAAGGTTTAGGTGACATTAATACGACTGCTGAACTATAAATTTTGAATTTTAATGTCTTGACAGCAGGTATACCAATGCAGAAAACTTTGAATGTGGAAACAGCATTACCTAAGCTGCTATTGCTCCAAATATACTTAATTATAGGGTATTTTTATTAATGTTTCTCATACTGAATATTAAAATTAAAAAATGGAACTGAAGCGTTTTGAGAATTACCCTGAGCATTTCTTGGGAACTTAAAGCAACAAGTATGTGCTGCTCTAAGTATGTGGTTACCTCAGTAGCTATACAGTTTAGAGTATTGCATAATATCTGAAAGACTGTATAGCTCACAGATTGAATAGATTTTGGATGATAAGACCATGACTGATTTTTATGAGGTTTGAAATAGTTATTGTGTGTTCTTTACTAGGCTACCAGCAGATTTTTTTGATGAAACAGAGCAAGGTAGCACAAATAAACACCTCCCAAAGGCTCCGGGTCCCAGTTTATTGTCAGGAAATTACGATGATGATGACGATGATGAAGAGGAGGAGGAACAAGATCAATCAAACAAATCTTCTATTACGCATAAAACCGAAGTTCCACCTCCAGCTCCAGAAGTAATAGCTAATTCTCTGCCTGCAGGTAATTCTGACTGGAACACGAAGTGATTCACTAAGTAGAAGCTGTTTTTTAACTGATGATGGAAGGATTTTAGTTTATTTTTCTAATTATTGCCATTAGCTTTTTAGGATGCATAATAATGGAAGCAGAGCAAGGAGTCTCTTAGCTAGTTTGTTACTGTGTAGTGTTTTCTCAGCATGCTTATTGATTTTATGGTCTAATTGTTTGAGACTGTCAAGTGAAATAATGTCTGTCTGTTGTTCCCTTGATTCAGTAAGGTATTAATTGAAGTTCCTGTCTAATCAGAGCTTCTTATAAATAACCTTGAGCAGTACTTTTTGTTCATAGGCTTCTGTCCTTTCTTACAGACTTCTTTGACAGCAAAACTACAGCTGCGCCTATACTGTCCCACTCAGGAACCATACAGAAAGCAGAGGTACAAGAGAAGGTAGTGGAAAGGTAAGCAGTCAAAATATTGATGCATTTGGGAACTGTAAATAAATATTAGCTCCAGAAAATACAGACAGTGGTCACTTAGAAGTCTGTCATATTGTTAGCTTGTATTCAGAGTAGTTTGTATACACGTCTGTGTATAGCGTTGCTTTAGGCAGGTATTTCACACCCTAAGGACAAGATAAAAGATGGAGCAGAGCCATACAATGTCTGTTAGACATCTAGATACCCAGTTTTTAACACAGGATACATTTAAAGCTTTAAGTATTAGCCACTGGTTTTAACTGTGTAAAGAAAACCATTTGCTTGCTCTGTAGTAATGGTTCAGCTCACTTGAACACTTTTAGACAGTGGTTTAGGTTTTCAAAAATGGACACTGTGATGTTGACGTGTTGGGTGCTCAACACACTGGCAAGAACAGTCTAAGAAGCCTAAGCTATAGCTCTTGATTTCACTGTGACATTTAAACCTGTCTGTGCAGTTCCCCCTAAGTTAGTTCAACCAAGCTGAAGAAACAAACTTTGATGGTTGTAGGTAGAACTTGGGGTGTAAAGAAGCTTGCTTCAGTTTTAGGTCCTTTTATAAAATGGATTTTATTCTTGACTATTTTTAACCTTCTAATAAAGCAAGTTGTAAAATTTTAATTTGGGGTAATAGTCAAATTATTCAGGAGGCATCAAATATCAATATTTCAATCAAATATTTCAGGAGGGAGAACACAGCTGAAGCTTTGCCAGAAGGTTTCTTTGATGATCCTGAAGTGGATGCAAAAGTAAGTGATCTGCTCCTTTGATGCTGCTGGTTTTATTTTTTGCCAGGTGTATGGATTTTATGAGTAGTGAAGATGTTTTTCCAGGTAATTCAGTTTTACCAGAATATAAGAAAATGCCTGAACTATTTTGGTTCATATTAATGCCATGAAGACATGGAATGCAAATATTTTTTTTGTATAATTTACTACAGATTTGATGTCTTTTCTGCTTTCTTTATTGAAATAATAGTGCTGTAGGCTCGAAGTCTTTATTTTCCTTGAGTATATTTCTGTATTTTTCACACTGTAGAAGGTTGCTGGTGTGTTTAAATGGGACTGTGAGATGGAGGCATGACTTCTGATTTGGAGATGTTCCAAATAATGTCTCTTTATGTTCACTTAGTTCCACTATCACAATTGCAATCTTAGGTGTCTCTTGCTCTGGCAAGATTTCTTTTTGGTACTACTCATGCCCATGTATAAAGATGCTTTTTAATTTTTTTTTCTTTTTTTCTTTTTTTTTCTTTTAAATATGAGTGTTTCACTTCTCAAATACTTTGTTTCACTGTGAGTTGTGAATCTTCTACAAGGCCTAGCCAGGCAAAGGAGGACCTGCTTGTATCTGTGGGTGCATAGTGATCTTTTTTCCATCCATTACTAAGCTGATAAAATTTACAAGTGGATACTTGTTCTAAAAAATTCCAATTGCTTACAGGTGCTCTTCTTTTTAATCAGCCCTAAGTTTAGCTAATCAAGCATGGGATTTAACTAATATACACAGTAGGAAAATGTTTGTGACGTTGTTTCTACTGTGATGGTTGCAGTGATTCTGTGTTGGAATCATGAGCAAAATAATTATTGTCAGAAATAAGAGAGCTCTTTGGACAGGAGATGATGGGATTGAAAAATATTGGTTCTTTACATCAGGAATTCTTAAAGTGTGTAAATTCTGGGTTAGAGAAATATTTCAAGAAAAAAATAATATCTTTAGAGTTTAAATTTATTGTAAGAAATACAAATAATTATGAATTACAAAAGACAACCACAATGCATAATAACACAGTACATATACATATGATAGAAATAATCACAGAACAGAAAAATGAAATGATGACTATTACTTCCCAGTATGTAGTTTTCTTGGAAGCTTCTAATTTATTCTATAAACTTAGTTCGTACTACTGTATTTTGTATATTCATTTAGGAACAAAACATACTAAACTGTGATGTTTACCATGGTGGTGACTGATGTGTTACCAAAAGAGAAGAATGAGGAAAAGAAAATTAAAACTAATGCAAAAAAGATGGTGTAATTAATTAATCTGTTCAGACTGCTTAGTTCTCCTAGATATATGTAATTTCCACCCAGTCCAGAGCCAGACATAATCTGGGGTTTAACATATGCTATGTCTCATCTTGAATTGTCAGATTTTTGGTTACACAGTTATCTTGTTGATTTGCTCCTGTTAAAAATACAGTCTGGTTTTCATTGCCTTATCTGTAGATCTTAAACACATTCTTACGGATGCTACTTTTTCAGTTGTCTTGTCTCAATATTTAATGCTGCTTGCCACAGAAGAAAAAGCTTTGTATGTTGTTAAAATTGGTATGCAACTGTATTTCTTCTGTTAGGCAACAAAGTGAGACCAGATTTTAAATACAGTTAAATACATAACCCCAGTCAGAGTAGTGACTGAATCACTTGATACTTTACATTATGCCAAAGGCAAAGAATTCACTGCTTTTTGGTTTGTGAAATAGTTACCATATAGAATTGAACAGGCAGCTTACAGAAGAATTTAAAACTTCTCACCTGACACAGTGAAATTACAGACCATCAAATTAATGGTCTTAGTCAATTTTGTAACCCAGACTTTCCACACCCTCCATTCTTAGTCAATTATTTTTTAGTGCTGCAGTCAAGCATGTTTTAATCTAGGAGCAGAGTCAGATTTTTCCTCCACAACCCGTGTGCATCTGCACTCTCTTATCCACATGCATCACTCAAACTGAAGTGTGTTGACCACACAGTTCTGAGAACACAGCATAATTTGTCCTATTTCTCCAGGTGTTTTACAGTGCCCCCAGAGAGTCACTAGACAAAAACCATTAATAAGCCTCTTTTTTTCATGTTCTTCAGGTGCGAAAAGTTGATGCTCCAAAGGATCAGATGGACAAAGAATGGGATGAATTTCAAAAGGCAATGCGACAGGTCAACACAGTAAGTAATGGAATCTACTTTTATTGATTCTAAGTACTATACACAATAAGGAAAACAACAGTTTCATGCAGCTCTGCAGAATGACTGACATCTGCATTTGTCAGTTGTTTGTTGCAATGCAGTGTGTAGTTAAATGCACTTTATAAATGAGCAAAAGTTCCTGCCTTTTAAGTTGAAAAAAACTTTTGATCAGGATCCAGTCATATATATATATATATATATAGTTACATTTGTTAAATTGTAATTAAATAAGGTAGCATATATCTCAGGTCCATGTCATATACCCAAACAGGACATAATTGTGGGCTCTTCTTGAGATGAGATATATTAATATTTTAACCTTGAGAAAAACAGAACAAAACACCACCTGTTTGTCTGTATTTTTCAAAAAGCATCTACAAATTGTAGGTAACCTGGGTTTTATGGTTAATTTAAATGTACAGGGGGAAAAAAAACCCCAAAGTTTGGGAGACCGACAAAAGACTTTATGTATGAGAGACAGAAGTTGGCCACAATTTTTCCATGCCTCCATTTTTTACTTTTTAGCATTTCATGGAAAGTCTTCCTGGAACAGGTTTTTATCTTCCCTTTTGTACAATATAAAACTGTCAGTACCAGATACCAGGTGTTCTCAGTCTTTCCCTAGGAGAGTATTAGATCGTTTTAAAATTGTACTTGTAAATATTTGCTCAAAAGTCAACTGCTGAGAGAAGTGGTGCAAAAAAATGATCATTGCTCATTTTAAAGTGGTCAGCACTATAAACAGAGCGAATGTTCATACAAAAGCAGTGGTGGATACATTTTGCTAGCATTAGCCATTCAGATAATTCTTCAGCTTAGAAGGAATCTTCTCAGTTATGCGTGGACCATTGATTGCATAGCATCTCCCAGACATTCAGATTTGAGAAAGTATATGCTGAAAGAAATAACAGGTTAGAAACACTTCGGGATCTAGTGGGAATATTTAACCAATACTTTCAATAAGCTTGTGTAATTAAATCCCAAGCACAGGGACTCAGCTCCTGTTTCAGCTTCAGACTTTGGATGCGCACAGTTTGTTTATGCTCGGTTTCAGATAGTACTGTATTGAAAAAAATCCAAAAGATTAACCCCAAAGCAGCCAAACTACTTTTAGTTTTAAGAAAAAAAAAATTTTCCGTTTCAAATTGAACCAGATCAGTTTGGTTTTTTTTTTTCTGTATTTGCCTCCAGAGTCTTTTGTGAAGGTGGGAGTATACGTATAGGAGATTGACACTGAGTTGAGGTAGAGGGGAGGGAGGGAAGGCACAGACATCAAAAAGGAACAACAGTGGAATTCAGGATGAAGGTGGATTATCTTAGAGCTTTTCTGGTTTAGATTTCAGAAGCAATAGTGGCAGAGGAGGATGAGGAGGGACGACTAGATCGTCAGATTGGAGAAATTGACGAGCAGATGTAAGTAGATCAATTTTTCCTCAAACTTTCTGTTCTCCAGCAGTAATGGGTTGCTATTTAACTACAGCAATAAAAACAAATTTAATCTTCTGCAAGACTACCTGTCGTTAATCACCTAAATATTTGAAGGAAAAAGACTCCCTCAAATTGCAGAATGATGCCTCATAAAAACAAGAATTTTGGTGCAAAATTAAGTAATTATTTGCAAAAAGAAAGAATGTGCTATAATAACTGAAAATACAGCAAGCAGGCATTGGCAGAATAAAGCAATATAATGCAAATTCTTTGAACAAACTGTCCCCCTTCTCCCTGTCAGTTTTTTTTAATTTGTATTTCTTTGTGAATTTTGATTCATGTAGACTTTGTGTGAACCTTTTAAAAAACAAGGGTTGATACTCTGCACTAAAATTAAAATTTTCATAATGAGATTTATGTTCTGCTGTACTGAAAATGCCCTGTTCTATGACTGAATCTCCTTGTTTCTAATACAAGTGTGTGTGAAGGTTTTGTTGAACGATGCACTTCAGTATGTGAAGTGTTTGGGGTTTTTTACATTGAAATAGTAGTACAGTAGTTGAATAAGCATTATTTTAAACTCTCAAGTAACCTGAGATACAGTTTAGTGGAACAGATTGTTACCATTATCATATAACTTAACACATTTATTAACAGTGATTGTGGCAATGCTGGAGGTTGAAAAGAATTAAGATTAATTCTGATTTTAATGAACTTTGCAACAAGAAGACGACTCTAAAAATTAAAATAGTACTTAAAGCATCTGGTCAGGTATACATGCTACTGATAATGAATATAAGATAACAATAGCTTTGGCTTCAAACTGAGCTTTGGTAGTACAGGGATGTCTTTTAACAATATCTGTGTAATTTTGGAGAGGGGTTGAGTTAATCCTGGCTCATTGAGGCTCATTTTTGCCAGTAGCTTAGGATGCTACAGAATGTAGAACCAAATTCAGAAATTTGTAGAGAATTTCAAGTTTGTTCCCGTAATTACTTTCCCCCAAATAAAAGTTTCAAATAGATTTTTAAAGACTACTTTCGTAGCTTGTCTTCTGAGTGCATTTAAATGCAGGCTATTACAAATTAAATTAAAAATAAAATTACTTCCAGGGGCATTCATATTTGCCCTAGCCTTAGCCTGCAGATATGCAGGGGGAAACAGGATCCAGATAATCATCGTTCCATGTTGACTGTTCCTAGCAACTAGAAATGAAAGAGACAAAGATGTATTTAAATCAGGCTGATAATACTTGATATTTTCAATAAAATGCCCTGTTAAAATGGTTAGAATAATTGTTAAGAAAATCTGTCCTTGAAAGACATTTTTATAAGTGGAAAACTGAAATTCCTGGATTATGTTTACTTTAATAGTTCTGTTGCAGCACACAGCAAGCAAATAAAGGATCTGAACACTTTTGCTGCTTTTTTATTTTCAGAGATGCCATCACTAAGTTACTGAAAATTTTAGTGAATGTATCTCTCACCTTTATACCATGTATGAAAACCATAAGTGGTGCAAACAACGGTGTCTCTTCTTGTGTGGGAAGTGGGTGTTGGTTCTCTGCTTATTTTGAAAATGCTTTGTGGTTTTATTGCAGTTGTTAAATATTTGGATTAGATCTGACTGCTAGAGAATCGACCACACCTCTCCTCTGGTGTGTTTCCACTTGATTAATACAGAGAAGGTGGAAGGCTTATTTTTTTAATTGATGGGAAGCTGTGGAGTTGTTTTGTTGCTTTTTTTTTTTTAATCCAAAATTGAAAAAGCAAAATCCAGACCTGTAGAAAACCCTATGGATATTGTAAGGCCACAGGTACTAACAGGTGGTTTGCTTTTCCACAGCGAATGTTATCGCCGTGTTGAGCTTTTACGTAACCGCCAGGACCTGATGAAGGAGAAGTTAAAGGAAGCCATGAGATTAAAAGCAGCTCAAGAAAAAGAGGATGAGGCTGTTGGTAGTGAAGATGAAGAAGAATTGCAGGATTTGCTGTCCCAAGACTGGCGGGTGAAAGGGGCTTTGTTGTAGCATTTCTGCAACGTGGCTGATACTCTTATCATTGTTAGAAGTGAGATGCTTTTGTTAAATATTTATTTAAAGAGGATTGTGAGATGATAAAGAGCCAAGTGTATTGAACAAAACAATCTCTGCAGACCAACAGTGGTGTCTTACTTGCTGTAAAAACTGTATATTGCAGAAGTTTTTCAATATTGAATGTACCTTTCCTATTAAAATTATTGGTTTCCTACTAGAGAGAGGTATTTAATGAGATTAATAGGTAACTAAAGAATCTTTTAAGGTTTTGGAAGCATTAGATACTTCTGGTAATTTTGATACTCGGATTAGTATGTATAGAAGTAAAGGACTAGCAAAAGTGGTAGTGCGTAGAGTTTTCCCAAAGAGGGGAGTTAGGGAAAGGAAAATCTGCATATATGTTATCTTAAAATTTATAAGTGCTCTTCCGCCCATTGCCCCACATCCCAATAAAATCTGTAAATTTTTTTCAGGATCTGTGACAGTTTCTCTATGTGTAAGGGCTCAGAAATGTTGAGCCAAAGCTTCTTCAGAGTGTTTGCTCTGTGATGCTCAATGGTTATGCATTTGCATAACTAAATGAAAGGGTGACAAGATGCCAGAGAGGAAGTCTGTGCTTACAGACTTTACAGTGAAACCTTAGAAGCAGCTTGCCCGTGCAGCTTGGTGAGGCTGAGGCATTTCTCAGATGTCTACATTAGTGGCATGGGTGAGATTTATGCTTTTGGCTTCCTAGGAGCCTTGGCTGGCACAAATAAGCACGTGGTGGCCCCACAGATGCCTTCTGGCTGTGTTTGAGAAGAGAAGGCACTCTGCATGTTAGCAATGGAATAAGTTGTGAAGCTAAATACCTCTAACTTCATTTTCTTTCTGGTTGACTCTTCCAGCCAGCATTCATACTTTCTGTTTTTTTTTCACTAGAGAAATGCAACATAGCTGCTTGAATCTGAGATGTTTGCCAGAACTCTGGTACTGATTTGTTGATGTGAAAGCTTCAGAATTTGTATTGTGTGAATTTCATTTGGAAATTCACAGTTGTCTGGGCAGTGACCTTTTTGTATCTGGTGCTTGCCTCCTCTTGCCTACCTTTGGGCATGAGTGCTTTAGTTTTTTATCTTGGCTAGTATTATTTTTTTCCTTTTTGTTTTTTCTCCTCCAACTGCACCTTCTTGTGTTTTATTGCCTGATTTGTATGTTAAAGCTATTGAGAAAATTTTTCTTGCCATTCAGAAATCTTTTCCAATTAAAATAATTGAGTCCTGAGTTAGCCTAGATAGATTTTTAACACATTTCTGCTTGTGTTTTTTTGCAAAAGCCCTCAAGAAGGACTTTTTTTTCCTTCTTTTTTTAAGTGCCTCTAGTCTACCTCTCCTCTTTCTACACACAAATGTGCCCCTGCACTAGTTTAAATCTCACTCTGTTCTAGCCAGTTCTGCAAGGTGCATGGGCATTATTTATGTGAAAGATGCTATACGTGGGAGCTGCTGCTGCCCTTTTCTTGACAGCACAGCAATATTAGGAGAGCAAAATTTCACCTACTTAGCGCTGAGCTCTGATAAGGGTCTCTTTTCCATTTAAATTAGCCAGGCTAGCTAGAGAAATAGCTTTTGATGTTTAGGAAATAAAGAATATGGAGGTCCCTGCTGTGAAAACAGCTTCAGCCCTCCTTTCAAGAGTAAGAAGTTAAATGTATTTTAAGTAATAATAACAAAGAATTTTACCAAGGTTAGTGCTACAGCCTACAGCTGTTCCAACCCAAGTAGCTAATTGAACATCAGGCAAAGCTTCCAGGTTTCTGGGATGCAACGAGGAGGTATTCTGTAATATTCCTCTTTAGCCTTTATTGTCAAGAGTTGCTCGTTGGCCTCATCTCTACTGAAAAAGTTGTTTCAGATCTGTATGGATGTCTTGGTCATATCATAGTTCCAGGCTCAGACTCAAGACCCAGATACATAGGAGCTCTCTGTACCCTAAACCCTATGGAAATTAATAATGGTATGCCCCAAAAGTACTCCTCTGGGGAAGTGAGGAGGAGCAAGGACCCTGAGCTAAATACCAGGAGACTTCAGTAGAGTAGGGATGGAGGTTTTGAAATCAGTCTCACATCATTAATGATGTTTCTCACTTGCACTGCCAAAAAACTGCTTTCTCATGAAGATAACACGAGGGTATTGCCAGTGTCCTAAGAGATGGCCAGAGCCCAGCCAGAAGCTCTGAATGCAGCAACAACTCAGAGCCAGCCCCTTCTCCTTCACTTCCCTGTGGAGAAAGAACCCGAGGCTTTGACTGCAGCGCTTCAGCAGATCCAGGGGAGGAACTGGATGGCTCAAGCAGGCTGTCAAGGGCAGAATTAGACACTTGCCTGGGCTAGCTCTCCATTCCCCCTTTTTAATGCAAATTGTAATTCTCCTCCCAGCTGCTGTGAGGGTGAAAGGTGCTATCTAGAAGCCTTGCCACTGAGCAGTCCTGTGGGGAATGGGAAAATAGGAAGTGTTTTAGCAATACTGTACTCAGTACCCAAGTTTGTTCTTTTTGCTCTTGATCTTCTTTCCCCATTATCTGATCTTAAAATAAGCTTGGGAAAACGTGAGAGAGACAAACCAGTGCCTTCGTGTACCAAGAAGCCAAATTCTGTCTTTTCTCTGCAGTGTGAAAAGTTTGCTAAGAGCAACCTTGTTAAAAGCCAGATAAGGTTTAGCAGAAATACTGCTTGCTGCACTAATTACACAATCTGTCTCCATCTAATGAAAAGACTCTTTCCCAATGAGCACTGGGACCTTAAGCGTGAAGATATGAAACCTTTAATCATAAACGAAAACAAGCAATTTGTCTAAGAGCTTAGTTTGACAATCCATAAAATAGTGTTTCTCAAATGACAAATTAGCAACTTGGTTACAAAGAACAAAGTTTAAACAACACAACAGTTGTATGCACAAAGCTACCACGGCTGGTACTCTTTTTTTTTTTTTTTTTTTTTTTTTTTTTTTAAATCAAGAAAAAAATTTATTATAAAAACGTCTCAATTTACTGGCAAGTCTCTAGCTGAATACAGTGGTTTAGAATACTAACAGCCCATGC
Organism: Heliangelus exortis; assembly: GCF_036169615.1. NCBI lineage: Eukaryota > Metazoa > Chordata > Aves > Apodiformes > Trochilidae > Heliangelus > Heliangelus exortis. The sequence goes on along the minus strand of NC_092423.1, from coordinate 86,684,276 downwards.
TTTTATACAGATTAGCTAAAGCATGAACATCAATGAAAATTAACTCCCGAAAATAGCTTTTCTTTGTTTTATGTTATGAGCCACAACAGTGTTAACACTGGAACAGTAATGAAGCAACACAAGAGTTAGGAAGCACAGTTGCTTAGAGAGTAAAAGAAGTATTTTCTGTTGATGATTCAGAATAATAAGAAAGTTAGAAATGGCAGAAACTCCTCTGTAGATTAGTCCATAGAAAGCATTGTCTCATGGGGCTTTGGAAAAGTCCTGTCTGGTGGCTAATGCACTAGGGCATTGATGAGATACATTATAGAGCCCCCAGGCCAGTAACTTCTGAAGACAGCCTAAAATGTAGGAACAAAAATGAGGAAAAGAAAAGGGGGAAAATAAAAAAAAAAAAAGAAAAAAAAAGAAAAAAAAAAAAAGAAAAAAAAAAAAGAAAAAAAGTCTTCTCACTATTAAAAAAATAACATTTAAGTACAACCAGCACAGAACAGCATTTCAATGCAGGCAAGTTTTCTCACAAAGAGAGAGATGGTGTTTGTTGCTTTTTTAAAACGGTGTCAGTTATTGAAACACAGTAGTCCAGAACAATTTTACAGCAGTTTTCTAGAGCTGTTAAATAGTTGAGGTACCTTGACATTATTTCCAGTTTTTCCTTCAATATATCTTAAAAAAACCAAAACCAACCAAAAACCAAACCCAAAGCCAAAAAAACCCAACACCAAAACAAAAGAAAAAAAAAAAAAATCAAACTGAAAGCCCCATTTGGATAGGTGCAAAGTGTAACAATGGCAGTTCTACAAATGGTTACACTGACAAAACTTAGTGCAAAGGTGCTAAGGTGAAGAAAAGCCCACAGAATACAGAAATGACACAAAATACTGAGATAGTACTTAGCCCTATACAATAATAATAACAACACACTTTGAAATACCATGATTTAAAAAGTATTGCATTTGCATTGTGGGGTGTTTTTTTTTTTTGTTTGTTTGTTTGTTGTTTTTTTTTTAGTTTATATTAAAATGCACTGAATACAGTTTAATTGTTAAAGCTTTGTGTCCAAGGAGTGCAAAGTGGATGACCATGGCGGGCTGTATGGGATTCTGGGTTCGGAAGTGGTGAGGAAAACAACAGTGCCTTACTGAGTCATGCAACAGAAATGAAAAAAGAAGGCAGATGGACAAACAGGAGATGCAGTTAACTAGTTCCAACAGCTAGCAACCAGCCATGGCATCACCCAGCTCTCCTCGGCTTGGCTGCGATGAGGGGGTCTTGGTTTGCTTAATCTGAACACCGTCAAGTGCTTGTTAAAGGGATGTTCCCTATCCAGGCAGCAGCAACCTTTGGGCGTCCTTCGGTATTAAAATTATTCGTGATTAAAATACAGTCTGATTGCGTGATTAAGGGTGAGCTAACAAGGGATGTATTTAGAGCGGCCTAACAAAACAATGGGCATTCTGGCTCAACAAAAGAGATGCAGGAGGGGGTATCGGAGTAGTGGCTGTGAGTATTTGTAGCTACTATTAGGTACTTACAGAAATAAGCACTTTGTCAGTATCTATAAGAGTAAAGCATCTGAGTGCAAAAGGAGGAGCCTGCTCTCCCTCTCTACAGAGGACTTCTTAAAATGATGTTTTCTTTCAAACCAGAGAAAAATGATTGCACCCTCTAAAAGAAGGCAGTGCAAAGGCACAGGTGCCTGACACTGTTTTTCTTGTTGCCTACCAATGACTTTTAATTCAGGAGTTTTTCTCGGACCACTAAACTTGATCTGTTGTACGCAGAGGTACCTGAGGTTTGGTACTTCCCAGCCCCTCTCTCCTGCTCGTGGGCAGGTGTTGAGGCAAGGAAGAGGGGGGTTCTTCCCAACTCACGGGAAGTTGGGAGCAGTAGAATGCCTGAGGGGCCAGTGCTTTACATGGCATTTCAGATTTCAGGGGCACCAGCTCTCATCCAAAAGTGCCAGATGTGCAGGTTCTAGCAATAGAAAAAATCCATCAGAGGTGCCAATTTGCCCCAGAAAACCTGTCCTGCAGCTGGAGGGATCCATTGATACGGATACAAATGTACTGCTACGCCACATGGTCCTGGAGAAGGACCCGGCTGTCAAAATTTTGCCTAATTCATGTTTGCTTTGGGGGTTTGTTATTTTAGTTTCTTCCTTGCTAGGCGCTTCCTTGCTGGGTTGGGGGCACCCTGCCCTGCTGCGGGGCTGCCAATGGGCCAGCCCTGGCTGCATCCCCAAAAGGGGGACGGAGTCAGGAGGGGTGGAAAACCCTCGGCCCTGGCACCCGCCCGCTGTTGGAACTAGTTGGTAGGTGGTGCCCGGGTGTTAGTAGTTATGGAGAGCGGAAGAGGACTTGAGTTGGCAACAGTTAACACTAGCAATTTAACAGAAAATAAAAAGATGCCGTATTGTTTCCTTGGTAACTAGGATCTACCAGAGGCTCTTGGTAGAGCTGGCAAAGCTTGCATTGTGTGTCTCATCCCTTCAATATGGAGCAAACTTCTGGCGGTCAGATTTCTTAACCCCGCTCGTCGAAGGAATTTTGGCAGTGTAAGCGGACAAACTCCCCGTGGCCCCCGCGGCGGCCGCGGCATTTAGTGCCAGGAGTGGGACAGTTTTCATGCCAAGCAGACTGGAGACAGGAACGGCATAGTGGGTGGTTGGCAGAGTTGGTAAGGGAGGGGGGGTACTGACGGTAACGGCGGAGGCGGCCGCCAGCACGGCCATGGAGGTGGGGGTGGAGGTAGGGGTGGCAGACTGAGAGAGGTTCATGTTGAGGTCAACAGGGGTCGTGACGGAAGCGGTCTGGGTGCTGACTTTAGCCATCTCTAAGCTGCAAACGAAGAGAGGAAGAGGAACAAACAGGTTGGGAGGGTCCAGCCAGGGTGGTGGGGCCAGGAGGAGGAGGAGGAGGAGGAGGGAGGGAAGGGAAGGAGGAAGAAACAGCAACCACAAAAGGGCAGGATTAGATCGGTGGACGAAGGGGACGGACAAGAGGGAGGAAGGGAGGGAGGGAGGGAGGGAGGAAGGGGGAGAGAGAGAAAAAAAGGGAAAATATGAGGGTCAAAGGAGGAACATGTTATGTGTTAAAGAAGAGAAATAACAAAAGGGTTTTTCATGGTTCGATGATGAAAACATTACTGAGACTCTAATGTTCTTTCCAGAGGAAATAAAAAAAAAAAAAAAAAAAAAAGAGAGGTTGGGGGAGAAGGGAGGGTTTGCTAGTTCATTTTCATATGAACAAAAGGAAATATAAGGAATGTAGGCATGGCAAAAAGATGGAAAAAACGGAACTTAAGGGAAAACGTAAAAGAACTATGAAGTTTACTCCCCAGCACTGATATGGTGAACTTTGCTTTTCGAAATTACGGTATTTTTGAAAGGGGGACGCGGGGGGTTTTGGTAATTTTTTCAATTTGTCAATTTTGTGACATAAATTTAACCCTTTCTGATTTTGCTAGGATGAGAGGAGAATGAGCAACAATTTGCTCTTTCCAACTAAGGCATAAAGTTTTGGGTTTTCTTTTTTGAAAAATTCAGTTTTTAATTTCGTTCTCTGCGAGGTCTATGTGCATTTTTCATATAAAACAAACCTGATTAGCCAGTGTATTCACATCTGTTTGTACTTGCCCCAGCCTTTTTTTTTTTTTTTTTTTTTTTTTTTTTAAATCACAACAACATATTTATGCAATCTAATGTTAAGGAAATCAGTTAAAAGGAAGACTGAAAATCATCCCGGCTTCCACAGCAGCAGAATCCATTCTGAGTTTTTGGCATTGATTACAGTGAACATAAAAGAGTTTACCAGCTGACAGACAGGGTGCTCCACAGACACAGCATACACATTGTCAGACAGACCCTGCCAGCACAAGGAAGTTCAGATTGAGCTGACCCCTGAGCCCCAGGCTGTGATGGGCTCTTTGGAGGACACAGGTATCAAACTCCCTCCTCTTTAGTCTAACTCCACCCATCAGCAGGCAAGATGAGTTTGGCCCATGCACTTAGGCTTTTCAGGACATTTTTAGATATTAAAATACAGCAATTCCAAGGGTGCATTGCTTTTTTCAGGTTACAAAATGGTTACCTAGAAAAAAAATCCTTTCTTTGCCTTGTGTTTGTTGTAGTTTATGCACTGGCTTTTGGGCTGGCACACAACCTAAGTACTAATTTTCAGCTGGGAGGCACGGCAGACTAACATGATAAATGGGACTATAGGTTAGAAAATCCTTGCTAGTTAAGGGTAATGCATGTATTAATTTCAATTTTAGGTTGGTTTTTTTTTTTTCCTTAGTAATTACTAACTTGTCAGGCTCCTGGGCTTTTTTCCCTAAGGTGAGCTGCAGCAGTTTCTCCTTCCTGGAGTGGAACACCAGTGAGTGATGGTCTGGTCATGAAGAGGGCCTGAGTAAGGAGGCCCTGCTGCTTTCTTATCAAGTCCTATCAGGCCTGGGGGAAACTTCCCAGTGCAGGGTTTCTGCTGGTCCCTGTAGGCAGCAGCAGCTGGGAGTGCAGGGTTCGGGACCAGCTGTAGCTCTGCTCCTTGCCCAGGACAAGGGAGGGGACCACGGTCACCCTACTCAGGGCTTGGGAGAGGCTTGCTTTTCCTCACCTTAGGCTTACATGCAGTTGTGGGAGTAACAGCCCCTGGTCTATTTGTGGCCAGAGAAAGGCAAAGACCAGAGGGCTCACCCACACTGCACAAGGGTAAGGATGCAACCGAAGAACCAGCGCTAAATAGGGGATGGGGATGTTGGCCTAAAGCTTCCCAAAGCACTGCTGCTGTAGGTGAGCCTAAAAGGATACCTGAAGCAGGTCTGAGCTGGGGAGAGGAGAGTGGAGGAGAGAGGGAAACGCTTGAGAACCGAGCTTCTCTCCTCCCTGCAAAATAAAGAGGGCTCTGGGAGTATTAAGTCCTTGGCAGGTTTTGCAGGGAGGTGCACGGCTTCTCTAAGGGGCTGGGAGGGGAGGAGGGCGAGTGCATGAAATGCAGACCCGTTTGTGGGAGGTAAAGCTTTGATTTTCCTACCCTGTGGTGTTTGTCTGTCCCCGTGGACGAGCATCTTGGAATTTTTCTAACCCTCGCAGCAGAGTTGTTGTTTGCAGAGAGAAGAGCATCCTTGTGCTGTTAGTCGTGCTCCTTGCAATCTACTCACACAGTGGGATTTACATCAACAATACTGAGTCAGTGGATCCAACTCCAGTGTACATCCTTGACTCGGGGTGTAAGAGTTACACAGTGATACCTCAGTAGGTTTTGAAAAACTCAGTTTATACAGTTGGATTTTTTAGTATTTCTAACTCAGCATCATTCTGGGAGGGAGGGAGGCAGACAGAAAGAAAATGCAGGACTCACTGTTTCAGTGACTCCAATTTGCCTGCTTTGCAATTAACAAACAAGTCTTTACTGTTAGGGGGGTATTGAAGCCTGGGCTTTTTCCTGCACCAGCAGACAGACAAGATCCCAGAGGCTAAATGTTGGTGAGGGTGGCAGCCACTCGAACTCCCTGTCTCAGCTGTACTTGCAGAGGTACAGTTAAAGCTCTCATTTGCCCTGCTTCATATTTATTACTGGCACTAAAGCATAAAGTGAAAGTATATCAGGCTGGTTATCAGCTCTCCTGTGGCATTGACCATTTCCAAAACCAATTGTAGATGCAATAAAATTGAATGTGAAAGCGGATGAGGCAGCCTTCATACAGAATTTCATGGTGCCAGTTTTACACCGTTTCTTTGAAGAGCTAAACTTTGTCAATTATGCACCAAAGGCCACAGCCTGCATTACCCGAAAAAGGTGAAAGGAATAAAGCTCAAGTGTGGCTTTGGTGGTCCTGCTAGTTCTGTGAACTGACCTTTCATCAAAAGGGCAAGAAAATATCTTCAGGAAACTGCCCTTCAACAAGTAGAAAGTGCTGCTGGCTAAAGTTAATTTATAATCCAAAGTCAAATATTACACAGAAAACCTTAGCTCTGGTTCATTCTTAATAAAAGCTAAAAGATGGAATCAGACAACGACAATCCAGTTACTACAGTAGAGACCATTCAGAAGACAGAAGTTTTTACAGGAAAAAAGACACTTCTACTGCAAACAAGCTGGGACACATTCTACTCATACAGTGGGCAGCACTTGGGTATTCAATACAGAATCGAAACAATAACACAGAAAGATTTAAACACCTATCTTGATATTGTATAAATGTATTTATAGATCTATAATTTAGAGTATATTATTTACATATTCAACACCAGATTGCAACAAAAGTCTTAAAACAACTTGATCAATTATTCTATAGATGGCAACTTTGGTTGGAGGATAGTTTAAAGATACACACAGTTCATTTCAGGAATACAGCGGATAGATTTTTTTTTTTCCTTACATCCTATACTGCTGTAGGACACCAATCTATGCAGAAATATTGGCCCTGGAAACCAAATCCACAAGAATAACATATCTTGTGGGAGAGAAAAAAAATTCCACATTACCCTGAAGGCTTATATGGCTTTAATTTATTATTATCATTATTATTTAATTATTATAATGACTATTAATAATGTTATTATTTTGACATACCAGAATATATTGTGGGCAGCCTAGTTACTGTACATAGCTGTTTCTCAACACTGTTTACTTCATGCCAACAGCTTTAAAAGAGACAACAGTACTTGTGGCAGGTTTAACACCCAAAAGCACTGAAACTGTCTCCCAGAGTGCACAGGCGGTGGCAGCTGAGATCTGCCTCTCAGGAACCTGCCCAAGCACCTAAATCCCTCTTGCTGAATGTTCCCCAGTTCTTCCTCCAGTGTGACTGCAAACTCACACTGCTGCTGTGGTGGAACCTAACTGGACAGGAATTTCTCTTGGGAAAAGAGAAATCTGGAACAGTGTCATTTTAAAATGAAAAAGCCACCTTAATGTCCTATGTTACCATAGAGCTTAATTTATTACACATTACTTTAAGAGTCTTCATTTACAAATGAAGTCGCTTCTCCTAAGTACAGTTTCAACACATGATACATTATAATAGATGATGGTTTATTGTAGAAGATGGTAACAAATCACTAATATCTAGAAATTCAACAGGAAGAAAATATTTTGTTTCGGGTTTCACAAGGTATAGATAGAGCATCCATGGTATATGACTGCTGAGAAGTTTTCTTCTTTGCAAAGGTATGTTAAAAGACCTCAGATATATCCAATTCCGTCAAAAGAATCGTTAAGCAGTAATAAACAGAAGTGTGAGAGTTCACAGGCTTTTCTAAAGTGAGTCAAACAGAAGTTTGTTCACTAGAGTTTCTGTCTCTGGTGAGCAGCTCACTGCAACTCCATTAATAAGTGCATTATATTATTTACATGCTTTAGCTGTCTTGAAGATCTTAAATTGTTATCTTCTGAGATCCAGATGCATGCCATATGGTGTTTGTGCAACTAAAAATGAAGGGGTCTATTCTCGTCTCGATGTGTGGGGAATCCCTGAACACCAAGAGAAGAACATATCCTTAAGGGTTAAAGGAGGGAACACATTTTTATTTGATTACAGGGCTTATGGAAGTGACTTATATTTGCTACAAAGAATATAAATCAAAAGAGCTGTAGCTTGTTCTAGGATTCCAGAAATGTCTTAATCTTAGGCTTCACAGCACAACCCCTCAACATATTTCTCCCTAGAAAACTACGTTCAAACTGAATTGTAAAAAGTCATATTTTTTGTTTGCTGGAACAGAGAGCTGCACAAACATCCTTCTCCTCCACTAAGACATTTACAGTGGCTTGCAGTGGTGCACTGCAGAACTGGGCTGGAGAGGAGGTAGGACCACAGGAGACTACAGACCTCCTATGACTACAGGTCCCCATATAAATCACTTACTTTCTGCTACCTTAACAGCAAACATAGTTAAACACAAAGCTTGAATCATACCAGAGTATTTTGCAGGGAAAAAACCCCCCCAAACAAACAGTAAAATATGTAGGTACTCCCCCTCCCCACAATATATTGCCTTGGTTCACCATTTACAAGTAGATCTATGAGACAGCACTATATCCATTGCACTTTCTGCTCAGGATAATTGCAAATAAAGGTGGTATAAATTTTAATATTTGTCTAAATAATCATTAAAAAACTGATAGAGACTTAAGCCCTCACAACGGCTTAGCTAAACAGCCAGTTGTTTCATTAATTCTGGCGCTGAGAAGTGGAGTAGATAGTCACATTCTGTCTCATTAGAGAATGCTTTTTACAAATTTGTGAGGCTGTCTCTGAAAAAACAAATCCTGTGCCTCTTTAGCAACTCAATGTCATTTCTGTATCAACTCTGAGTAGCAATTTCCAGTTAGTAAATTAAATCTGCTTTGCAATGTGCTTCACTATATTTGCCATTTAGGACAGTTAGAAAAAGTATTTTCTTCTGAATAATTTATGATTGTCACTTCATTTAATTTATCTGCTTATATTTTAGGTGGATGCTAATGGGAATATTCAGACTTTTCAGCTTTTGTCATTCATCCCGGACCTTGAATTGCACCAGATTAAGCTCCTCGCCATATAAACCAACAGCAAACACAGGTTCTAATGATACAGGCTTAACAAATCATTAGGAATGGAATAATACTATGCAAAATGGACACTGCGAAGCAACTTTCTGGATCTATCCAAGACAGACATTTGCCGGAGAGCAGACAGAGCAATCTCGCAGAAGCATTATCACTTACAGAGCAAACTTACCTTGCATTAATGAGGTACTGTGCTAAGCTGATGTTTGCAGGGGATCCTGTGATTGTAACTTGTCGTTCTGCGGAGCCTTCTGTGGCATTAGCAATCTTGATCTGCGCTCCTGACATCTGCCTGATTTCATTTATCTTACTGCCTTGTCTGCCAATAATGCAGCCTATTAACTGGAGCGGGACAAAGACTGAGATTAGTGCCACAGACACAAGCCAAAACCACTTAACTGCAATTTGTAGTATTGCTAAAAACACGAATATGAAAAGCTCAATATCAAACCAAAAGATTTTCGCTGTGCTGTTTGGAAGGAATGGCTAGCACAGCCTATTGGCTCTTTGGTCCTACATCTCTAAGTGAAGTTTCACTGCTGCACGGCTGTCCAACTCCACATCACATCATTTAGCTGAATTCTGTGGCAGAAAGTGACAGTGTGCCCTGGAGCTGCCAAATACGAAACACAGCCCAGCTTGAGTTGCCAGTGGTGGCAGCAGGCTGAGAACAGCAGCTGGAAGCCAGGCTGATCACCCAAAGCTGCTGCCGTGGGGCTCTGCACCCTCGCCCTGTGTCTGCTGGCCCTAGCCCTCCCTGGGCACACACGCTCCTTGCTTGACCAGTCCTGCACTATTAAAGTCAGTGGGATTTACAGTTCTGTAACTGCAGGCAGAAGCAAGTGTAGGAAAAGACTGAAATTTGTCTGTGCTCCTTCACAAAAGCTTAGCAGAATGGGTATTTTGTGAAGAAAACTGAGCCTGAGTGTGTGTCCCTAGATCCCCCCAATTCGGGGGGCAATAACGTGTTGGTGGTATCTTCAATTAACTGTGCTTTAAAGGTTGTTTAAATGGTTTTGGTGGAATCACAAGCTTTTGGAAGCTGAGTGCAAGACCTGGAGAAGGTGTTTAGCATCACACAGTACTGCTGCAGCTGGGGTGCAGGAGTGTGGTGCCAGCTGTGCCAGGGTGCTGCTTCTCCTGCACGGGGAGTCCCCAGAAGCAAGCGAGCACCAAGCCAGCAGCTGAGGCTGAGATGATTTGGCTTCTGTAAGGGATTTCCAAGAGGGACTTTTGTTTTGTGTTAAAAGAGGATGGGTGCTCAAAAGCTCATCAATGGCCGGAATGGGTAGAAAATGGAAACTTCGCCCTACAAGTCTGTTGACACTGGGATGATGTTGCCAGTTTGGCGGAGGAGATGACAAGATGCAGAGACTGCCCTCACCTCCCACCCTTCCTGCTGCTGCAGGGACATGTTACTCTTTCTGCTACAGCAGTACTTTGAGTATCTTCCCAGAAGCAAATTCACATCATCCAGACATTTTATCAAAGAAGAAACCCTCCCCAATGTAATCTTTACTTCATGCTCAGGAACGAGGAAGCTGAAATGGGTACCCAGGTAGCTGAAACAGACCAAGCACAAAAGGAGTACTCATGAAGGGGAAAAATGGAGTTTCAGGAAGCACACACAGGGTTTCCTGTTGTGTTCAACCAGGAGGGCCTCTTTCTGAGCTCCATCTCCTTATCCTGAGGACCTCTCTTAGTGTGTGACTGCAGAGGACTCACGTGAGCTTCACTGGGAAGCCTCTAGTCCAGCTCTGTACTCACACAAACGTGCCTGTGTATGTTGGCTGTTAGCAGCACAGGCATCCCTAAGCATCCCTTTCCTATGTGTCAGTGTCACTGTCCCGCATGGTCCACAGGTAGTGAAAGTGAAGCAGGAGACAAGAGTGCTGAGACCACAGGCAGTAGCACCAGAGCCAGCCAATGGTGGGGGTTAGTTTTTATCAGAGTACAGCATCAGTGTGAGGAAAGTAAAGGCGGGCCTACCACAGCATCACTGTGCAGCAAAGCTGGCAGCACTACATCCACCCTTATGTATTAGAACATGGAGGCAGACTTCCATAATTCTGTTCCTGTGAATCACCTGCATGCCATACTCTAGTTCTTGTTTGCCCAAGTCTGGTCAGATGCATTCACTACTTCAGAAGCAGAATGGAGTGCAGAGTGAGGAAAAACCATAGGTTGCCTTTACTTGACTGCTACCCAGAGTTGTTCCCCCAGATGTCAGGTTGGCTTGAAAGGGCCAACAGGAATGGAAGCTTTCAGTATCTCCTTCTGCCACAACCAACATCTAATTGTTTTTGTGATGATGATCTTAAAGTGACAGATCAAGAATCCATCCGTTGCTGCTTGTGATTTTATGAACCAGTGACCAGGACTCAGGATCTGCGAAGCAGTTGTTATGGTGCCCATCGTGTTTTCATATTCTCTTATACTTCCCACCCCATGTGCAGGCCTGAATATGCTTCTGCTTGCTTTAATAATTATATCCTAAATTCTAAAACAGGAAAATATAGACTGCACATATACCCAAAGGAGAAGGGTAGTAATCTGTTAAAATTACTTGGTGTAAAAAAACTTGCAAAATTGTTTTATCTAGAGGAATTTCAAGGAATTTCAGTTCACAGGCATGGCTGTTATTGTGGCATTCAAAGCAGAGGAACTGTATGGAACTGCTGGTTCTTCAGGCATGTTGTGAGATATAGTCTCACATGTTTGGGTCACCAGCTTTGAGAAGGCACTTGCCAGGAGGCTACCACTTGTATATATTGAGGGTCCTGCATCAGGGCTTCCAACCCAAGTGGGTCAGCAGAAAGCATCTGCAGTCTCCTAGCTCAGTTTTAGTTAGGTGATGAGGATTCATTACAGACCAATCAAGGATATTGGTGATGCAAGCACCTGGAAAAGAGGTTTGGTAACCTTTGGTCTGAAGCTCTCCAAAGTCATCCTTTGTTGCTGTGACAACCAGCATAAGCTCTGCAAACCATAATATGACCTGCAGCTCACGTAGAATACCATTCGCCATGCAGGGAAGCCAGTAGTGGTGGGGAGCTTGGGCTTTCTCTGGGGTGCCTTTCCTATTACATATCACACTGAAATCTGTGCAGTATCTGAATATTCAAGAGCTGATGGGTTCTGGAAGAAGTTCAACTGACTGGCTTTGATCAATCAGGCTGTGGACATTTGGTTTTACATAAAAACAACCACCCTGCCTTGCTTTGAGATGAAGCTATGTCAAATTGCATCCAAGCACGTATTTCTTTTCAAGACTGACCTTTCTAATGCTGCCCCCCCGTTGTTCTTTAGCTGGTCTTTTCACAGGATCTGGCAGGCTATGTGTAATTCAGCCCCACAGAAGTCTCTCACCACAAAAAGTAAGGTTCCCCCAGGCCTTGAAAGCTGCTGCTTTGCATCCAAAGCTGCATGTTTCACAGGCACAGGGTCACTGCTTTTCCAGGCTCAATAGACCAACTTAGGGAGCATGGAGGACAGTAAACATGTACCTGTCCTCAAGGACTTTAGGTGCCACATTATTTTTGGTGCTCACCTGCTTGCTCAGCATTCAGTGAGATTTACTCGTGCTTAAGGAATAAATCAAGATGAAATTCTCTGGAAAACAAGTGAAAATGCTGGTCTGTGTGAGAGAGGAGCCAAACCTACTAAGCCTATGCCAAGTCTACTATGCACAGTAGTAAAATATATATACTCCAAATGTATATATTTATAATATCTACAATAATCACATATGTACACATAAACACACACGACTAATATGTGTATGTATATGCATATTGATTTCATCTCTCTCAAAACTTGAGCAGAATAGCCCAGCAGCCTGTCTCTGGCTGCGACAATAGCACATGCTTACAGAAAGGAGGAGAAAAACAGTGTAAGGTATAAAATATAGTTTCCAGTGGTATCCCAAATTCCCACCTAAGTCTTACAGACCACCTGAGATGCATCTGGTGTCTTTACCTTTAAACTCCATAGTCCATCTGACTTATTTCTTTTTGAAACTCTTTCCCCTTCTGTTGCCCAAGAATGTTCGGAGCAGTGACCTGCAGAACTTGCTCCTGTGTTGTGTATAAGTATCATCATTAGTCCCTACATCTCAAAATTTCAGCTGCTGCCCCATCCTTCTTGGATGGTGAGCATTAGGGAAAAACTATTCACTTTTCACATTCTCTACACCTCTTCTGGTCCGTCTTCCTCTAACACAGTGTAACTCATTTCTTCCTCATGCCAAAAAAATCTCAAACAAACCAGTCCTAAATCCTTCTAATTTTACTCTGTCCTTCAGTAAAGTTCTACTGGTACCAATGTCAACAGGTCTCAGTCTGGAGTCTGGAGTCCTGAAGGCTGGGACTGGAAGGTCTTCTGCCCCAGACTCTTCATGCTGATAGTTTCTCCCTGTATGCTTTGCCATCTCTGTTACAGGTCCCTCTCTCCATTTTTTTTTTTTTCTTTGCAATAATGCTAAATATAAATGCTATACATATTTTTTTTTTTCCCCATAATGCTGAAGTCAAAGACAGAGCCTTCTGCTGGATGTTTCCTACAGATTTGTTCCTCCAAGTCCATCACACTGCATTACTTTTCTGCAACACTGGGGGAATGAGAATTTTAGTTTTGGGTTTATTGTCCAGGTCCAACACTACAGGGTATTGCTTGCCAGAGGAAGTGATGTGGAGTTCACTTTCTTTTTAAATACTGGTAAAAAAATCAGATTCTTTTCCTATAATGAATGTAGCACTGGTAAAAAGGACCAAGGAAGTAGTCTGCAGCTTGATAGCAGAGGGGTTGACCATACTTGTCTATGGGTACACGTGGTTCTACTTGGTTCTGCCAACCCAAAGCACTTCCATTGGCTTTGGCCAGTCCTTGGCCTTAATTGGGCAAGCAGGTGTTCATCATGAAGGAGACTCTTCAACCATTTTTCATAAAGATACAGGCTTTCTTAGTTCCAAGTTTGGGTTAGAAATGCTAAGGCAGAATACTTTACGGGGAAAAATAATCTCCTGAGGTATGAGTAGAGTTCTTTATAGACTTACTGCAGGGCCTGGAAAGAGGTGCTGAAATACTCTCTGCTTATTAAAAAACCAACCAACCAACCAACCAACCAACCAACCAATAATAATAATAAACCAACTTCATTTTCCTTGCCAGGGTAATGTAAAATCAGGACTAGAATGATTTCAGAGGCTTTGCAAGAAGGCATACAGAAAACTGAGAACTTATTTCCACAAATGAGCCTTCCTATTACATGTACTATAACCCAAATGGCTCTGCAGATTTGTGTGCATTTCAGTTTATTGAGGGTCCAACATTAGCTCCCACTCAGTTCCCTAAAGTGAGGAGTAGGTGGTTCAAGGGAAATTACTTTTTGTGCTCAGAAGTGCCTTGTTCCACCAAAGGTCTCACTTTGCTTCTGATGAATATTAAGCTTGTGAAATCATTCTATTGATTCTTGACCTCACCTGGGCAGGTATACTTGAGAAATCAATTGCCATTTCCTTAGATTAAAGGGAGAGAAAAAATCAGGTCACATTCAAACATATCAAAAGTGTCAAAAAACCCCAAACTTTTTTGATATCATGTTTCCTTAAACATGGTGACTTGACAGAATCTGTTAATTCTGTAGTTTTGCTCTGCACATAGTCTTGCTCTGTTACAAGAGAGGCTTTCGGTAGTAAGGTAAATTTATTGAGCTTGAATTCACAGGTCCCTTGCCTTCAGTAGAAAAGCTTTGACTTACACCACTGCAGGACCTTTTCCAGCATGTCTTGTGTGGATTATTAAGTCTTTGCTTAACCACTTCCTTTAAACTGTCTCATACAACTGGAAAGTTTTTGAGGAAGGGATGGACTCAGCCAGCAGCTTAGTTTTATAAGAACATGGCACTTTTTCTCAGGACTTTTTTGGAAGAGGGCAGTAGGGAGAATGAAGCGTACTTTTCCTGTAATGTGTAGGTGGTGGGTGGCCTTGCTGTAAGTCACAGATAGGATTCTGGGATTTTCTGGGATTTGTGTTAGACACAATTCTGTTGTGTAATTTAGGCACCAGTGGAAAGCAAGACAAGAGCCCAGCAAGGAAAGAAAGGCAAGCAAATGACTCTTTAAGAGGTTTTGGTGAAGAAAAGGAGATACTAGATAACAATTCAAGTGACTTCTGAGAGGGACCTGGAGAAACGTGGACCTCTCTTCTCTTTTTGGGGATACCCAGAAGTTATAAGAAAACCTAGGCAAATCTTCTGAATTTACCATTTGGAAGGAAAGCCTGGGCATTTCAGTATACAGAAAAGGACTTTTTGTAAAATACATTTCCTTATTGTCTAGTATCTCTTTGTTATTTAGCAACAGGTTAGTTGCAATTATCAGCATACTGCATGAAGAAAGCAGTATGATGTTATAGTAATTATTAATAACCAAAAAAAATTCACTATTGCTTTAATGCTGGAAGGAGTGAAGAAATTTTATTTTAATATGAGTCTATGCTTTGTTAATGGTGATTAATATCACTTTCTGTAGACTAGGCTAAAGTCTGACGTCTTTATTGTCTTCATATTTGATTTTGCTGCATCAGATTCTTACAGACTTTGGCTTTTTGTGCTTACCATCACCTTGTTTTTTAAAAACATGTAGTACACATGCAGACACACACTGACTTCTCTGGCAGCTGCAGATATTTGAAGTCTCATGTTCCTCTTACCCATGCAGGACTTTTGCACACATAGGCATACACCACAAGAAAGATACAGGACTCACATAGGGCAGAACCCTGGGGCCAGGGAGGCAGGGGACTGGCCACGGCCATCCTTGGGCTGTGTCGTAGCCCCGTGCCAGGACCTGGAGCTTCCTTTACCATCAACCACAAAGGTAATCACTGTGTCACACTGTTATTCTATCAAAGCCAGGGCTGGGAGATGCTTACCAGGAAAGCAAAGTCAAATTATCAACGGAGGGTTGGCTGCACAACTGCTGTGGCCTCTCCCTCCCTGACCTCCCTCTGCACATAGAATCTGACTGATGAGACACAGGTGAAACACGGGCACTTGTGCCACCTCACCTGACTCCCTCTTTTCCCCATGTCCCTCTGTCTCTCCTCATCTCCTCATTTCTAGCCAGGAGGCTGCTCGGAGAGCAGCCTCACCGCGGCGGCTGTGGCTGTGAGAGCCTTAGGGTCTAGCAGGGCACACGGGTGTCGAGGAGGCACACAGGGAAATGGTTTTCTCCCTTACAAAATTCCCAAGCAGCACCTGTTGCCTGATGGGACTCAGGAGCCCTTCCTCTGTCCTGGCACTGCACGCACACACACACACACACACAGAGAAACTCTCAAGTGTACATGGGCACTTCCAGGCCTTTCAGCCCTTTAATGCACACCCAGACCCAGTACAAAGAGTAGAACTTCTTATACTCTATGTGGAGCTGCTGCACTCTGTTGCTGAGCCATTTTGGCCTTGGTTTTGCTCTTCTAGCAGTACCAGTGAGTTATGCACTGTGCAGCCAGCAAAACCTATTGGAAACAGCATGGATGTGTTTGCTTCTCAGAGGATGGTGCTGAGCCAGCAAATGTCATGCCTCCTAGATAAGAAACTGCTGTGTTTTTAGAATTTTCTATCACTCTACAGAACACAAAGCCAACTGTCCCAGAATCATAGAGTCACAGAATGGTTTGGGTAGGAAGGGACCTTCAAGATCATCTAGTCCAATCCCCCTGCATGGGCAGGGACACCTCTCACTAGACCAGGTTGCTCAAAACCACATCCAACCTGGCCTTGAACACTTCCAGGGAGGGGGCATCCACAGACTCTCTGGGCAACCTGTTCCATGTTGCCTGTTCCAACCTTTCTCCTTCTCTTTCTCTGCTATGAACCCAGAAAGAAGTGAATTCAGGAGTGACATTGGACTTATTTTACTGATGGTAAGAACAACATCTGCCTGAATGTGAGATTTAAAGACTTCGAGACTCTAAGGATAAACAGGAAACTCCCATAAAATTCTCAACATACAAGAAATTGGGTTATAAAGCAGGTACTGCTAAATCAGTTGGGCATCTTTTAAGAAACAGAAAGCTTACAAAGTCACAGCACTCCCACCTTCACTCCTCTGTTATTCTGTATATTTTTTCTTACTGTAAATCATTGCCACTGAGTTTAATAGGGCTTGCAGAATGTTGTAAGTATCTCCTAAGTAATATAATTGATATTTGTTACCCTGCTCATGCTTGAAAGCCTTTTTTGCTGGAAAGCAAATCTTCCATTTTCCAAGTGACTCATTTGTAATGAAAACTTAAAAAACCCCACCCTGTTTGCAATGAAGTGAGTAAAATGGAAAGGCATTTCTGTATGATTCACAGTGTACCAGTTGGGCATTCTGAGTAGATGTTTTAAGATTCAGCACCACATTGCTCGTGGAGACTGGGTCTATTGGTCACAGCTGGTTCAGAGTTGCTGGAGCAGGAATCTTTTTAGCCCTTGTTTTTCAAATAATCCCTTATATTTCACCTTCACCTAACTGAAGTACCTTTCTTTGCCACCTCAAGTAAGTGCAGGATGCAGCAGAGACTGGTGCAGCGCAAGCCATTGCGGTGCCAGCTCTCCACCCCCCCTGGCATGGAGGACCCCAGCCCAACACTCAGAACAGGGGGCTGCACAATTTTGCACCCTCTTTAACTCAGGCTGGTGCCACCAGAGAGCCGAGTTTTGATAACTCAGTTCTAAACCACTGTAAGCAGCAGGCAGCCAGGCTTTGGTGGAGCTGGTGAAGCGCTGCGGCACCAGCACTGGGGTGCAACTAAACCAGCGATGCTGGAGCCCTGACCTGAGAGGGGACAGTCACTGCTGCTGCTTCTGTCCAGCATTTCACACCTAATACCTAATACCCCCTCCACAACAGACTGAAAATGCTGTAAAGTTTATTCTGGGGGCTCGTGCTTAGAAATGAACCGGAGATGAGAGGTTTCCCCTCTGGTGACAGAGGAGCGAGAGAAGAGAAAGTGATACTGACTATTGGTCCACTTACATCATTGGGAATAGTAAGTTCATGGGAACTGGTTGGAGTGGTGGCATCCAGTCCTATTCAGGGGACAGAGGGAAAATGTTACGCTGGTTGTTTGCAAGAAGGGCAAGACACAACAAATGATATTTTAAAGAAGGAAACATACAGAAAAAAAAGGAAAAAAAAGAAAAAAAAAAAGAAAGAAAGAAAGAAAAAAAGAGGAGCAAAGAAAGAGAACTGCTAGCGAAACAGAAAAGAAGGCAAAAGATGCAAAACTCAGAGGGCTGGAGTAATTTTAAACGACTCTTATTTTAATTAACCTTTAACCCACCAAAGCAACAAACGTCACATGAGATACCACAGCGTCGTAAAATGCTTCTAGAAAATGAAGGGTTTCCCCTAAAAATACTCTCTGAACTTCGTTCTAAACACATCAATGGAGAAATTAATGGATGGCTGAAATTTGACCTGTCTAACAGGAGTTCTAGAATACGGAAAACGAAAGTGGAAGTCAAATGAACAGTTAGCAGAACAAAATGCATTGATACGAAAAAGAAAAATTAATAACTTAAAATATGCATGGGGAAATTAACCTAGGAAAATTTGGAAATTGTATGTGGGATTAGTTGCTGAAGAAATGCTGGGAAGGGAAATTTCTGAAGGAAAACGTACAAAATACTCTAAGCTGCATACATTTGTTTGTAAATTGAGTGGACAAAAGGAAAATGTTCAGGAAAAATGGAATTACTGCTCTAACACACTGTAACATTACAGAAACATAAATCTCACAGATATAACCAGGAGAAGATTAAGGAGCAGCATGTTAATGACAAGAATGAGCTTAGGAAAATAATAAAGCTAGGAAAGGCAATTTAGTTTTACTTGGAGATATTTTATCAGATACATCATGACTAAACAAAAGTATAATTTGGATGTCATGTCTCTGCCATTCCTTTCCTCTTTTTTTTTTTTTTTTTTTTTTTTGGTGGTGATGATTATTATTATCCATAAAGACATGCCAAAAATACTAATTTCCAACTAGAAAAGATGGACAAGAAAGACTTGAAAAGCCAGTAAGGCATTTTATTACATTTTACTTATGTTTACATTCGATTATGAGTTGCATTTGCTTATTTTACACTGAATATAAAACAATCTAGTTGCTCAGAGAATTTGATGTATGTGATAAAATGTTATTTGCCATACAAAGCATGTACCAGTAAATATGTACATCTGCTTTGCAAAGTTTTAAAATGCCAAGCATGTACTTAGTGAAGTACAGTAAAAATTATTTTTTGCAGGGTTAACTGACTTCTCATTCTTGAATCAAGAATTCAACTTCAGCTTTAGTAAGTATGGACCAAATCTGCAGTCCTCAATTTAACCAAATTTTCCACTGCATTTTGTAGCTGTACCTGCATATCTAATAGATAGAGAGGCACTTATCCCAGCAGTGATCATTATAGGTGCTCTTCAAACATTAGGCTCTACAAGAAATCTGAGTTTCAGCATACCATAATTTCTTTAATCAGTATTTCTGTTACACAATTACACGCTGTTTTCCTATGTTTGCTTCTTTCTGAACCATGTTACCAAACTGGAAATTTGAGAAGATGCACGCCCAAGTGCTGCACTTGAGTCCAACTGGTACATACTGTATGGTCCACAATAACTTTAGGAGGACTGAACAGAAGAAACTCAGGGCTCTAACCAATAGCACAGATGAAGCGGTTTTGATTAAATAAATGTAACAAAGCACATTTTAGTAATGAGGAAAGGAACTGTAACAGAGGCAGGGGAGGGAAGAACAGAGATTAATGTGCAAAAACAGAAGGATCGCTGGTCATTGACCACATTTATTATTAAAATGATGTAATGACCACGGGAAACAAAGCTGTTAAGAAGAAGGACATCCCCAGGGAGTCATGGGTACGTACCAGGGAAACCAGGGGTGGTCTGCCCAAGGGGAGTAAAGGGGGGATGCTGCATAGCCAACTGGTGAAGCTTGGTCAACTGCAGGGCAGGATGGGAAATTAGAACTAACCAATCAAATGGAATTATTTCAGAGCAGAGAAACCATCTTACATGTTCTAAAACTGGATTAATTAAAATTATATTGAAAAAAAAAAAAAAGGTTTAATAATTCATTCTAATCTACCGTAGAGGAAAAAAAAGCCCAAACTGGTTATAAATGACATCTCCACTGTTATTACATGTAATGACTATTGTTAATATTAACTAATTACTGTAGAATTACATATTAAAATAACTCAAATATAACCCATGCAAAAAGGACCAAGGTAACTGTCATTTGTTCCTGGGCCATGTACTTTCTAGTGATTATTACACAAAGTAGAAGGTGCAGCTGAGCTAACACTTGGCTCAACAGTTGTTCTTCAGGAAAAGGATCCTTAGGCTGTATCTTTATTGATGTCTGTAGAAAGCAAATGTTGCCCGGAACAAATAAGAGAGAGAGGCAGAAAAGGAGAGTAATTTACACATGCAGGACTCACGTCTGGATGAGGGATGGCGTACTGCCCCTGAATTGTGAACGCCTGAAAAGAAAAAACAGATTTAAGACACAGGTCAGTCAGGTGGGACAAGCAGCATTCCCATTCTCATCAGAAAAGCTCTTTGTAGCCCCCCAGGCAAATGCCACCTGCATTGCTTCCAATGCTGAGTGGAGCTTGTCTTGTGCTGCTTGATAATGCTTGGCACAGTACTGAAAGGTCTCTGTCAGGCTGCCCATGCATCCCTTCCAAGTAGGGGACTCCAAATGCCTCTGCCTGAGCAATGATGACTTTGGTTCTCAGGACCTGCCTTTGGTTCATCTCCATCTTCTTGGAGCAGTGTCAGGGACACTGCAGGGGTTGTGGAGCACAGGAGGTGGAAAATTCCCCTCCCTGCTGTTGCCACTGATGCTGCTGCTCCCGTTGCCACAAGGAGACGCCAAAGCAGCACGGGGGGAGTCAGCATGGGGCAGACCTGCCCAGGGGATGCCCTGACACCCAGCTCCTGTCTGCTGTGTGCAGGGATGCAGGCCAGCTGGCTCCCAGCTATCTCATCTGGCTACTGATAGCCACATCACCTGCCCTGGTGCATCCCACGGGGCTCATAGAATCATCATAGAATCATAGAACTGGCTGGGTTGGCAGGGACCTCACATCCAGTCTCTTTTTAAATATCTCCAGGGATGGAGAATCTACCACTTCCCAGGGCAGCCCATTCCAATGTCTGATCACCCTCTCAGTAAAGAAATTCTTCCTAATGTCCAACCTAAACCTCCCCTGGCACAACTTGAGACCGTGCCCTCCTGTCTTGAGCATCTTGTTTTCCTTCTCACTGGAACTGGGAACTATGATGGGATGTGACCGTGCAGTCATGCCCCAGGCTTCCATGCCAGCTGGGATGTGAGCACACGTGCTGGGTGGCAGCCTGTCCTGTGGTGCCTGGGCACACCAGCTGGGAGATGGGAGCATGATGAAGACTCCCAGAGTGGTGGCCTTATCTTCTGCAAGAAGTCAAATATTGCCCCCCTCCCAGTCCAGCCTCTTTGCACCACAGGAGCAGAGCAAAGGCCATAGTTTCTGGCACCACTTCTGGCAGCACTGGAGCAAGGTGAAGGAGACAAAAAAAAAGCACAGTGATTTATTTCTTAGGCTCCCAAAAGGTTATTTGATTGACTGAGGTTGATAACACACGAGAGAGAGGAGGAATATGGGGGCATGCCTGGCATCAGTTAGCAAAGCCTTTCTTTTCCCTGCTGGCTCTGTTCAACTCCTTGCAATGGCTTACAAAGAAAAACCTATAGAGAGCTTATAATTTTATATTACATCCTGTAGGGCTTTTCTGAAAGTAATGGCATGTCAGAAAAAATTCAATGTGCTTGTGCTTAGACAGGCAGGAAAACAGAAGGGCAAATTAAAACATATAAATATTTGTAGTGGGAGAATAAAAAACAGGAACAGAGCTGATTAATTTGCAAAATGCTTATTTGACAAAAGGCCTCTTAGAATGTAATGAATCCTCTGCAAATGATGGAACAATTCATTTAATGGAGTTGGAATAGTAAAAACTTTAATGCCCCAACTGCTTGATGCACATTTTTGCGGAAGAACTTCCCTTCTGGAGAGGAAAAACGATCGTTTAAAGGCCACAATCCAGCAAACATTATGCACATGAGCAGTTTGCAGACAGAAGTGTGTGCACCTGGGCTCAACGGGATGCTCATGGGCAAACATATCCATGTGCAGCTATGAGGGGTGGCCAGAACTGATTGTTTATAAATGACAAGAAAAGGCTCCTGTTCACCAAAACAAATGATCACTGCTGTCAGTGGGTCTTAAGCAAGCACGTATGCAAGCAAGCAAGGCATGTGTTTAGGTGTTATACCAAATGAGGACAACCTTAAGAAACTGTTGTGATGCTTTTCTGAGTGAGGGCTCTGTGCATAGCCAAGCACAGGAGCAGCCTCAGGGAGGGTATAGCTGGAAATGGCACTGGATGGGGACTTAGGTCCATGGTTTGGAAACTATGTTTTGTCCTCTGAGCCTCTGTGCTGGATCACAATGTCTTTTCTGATCTTGGCTTTACTTCAAACCCAACTGAGACACCATCTTTTCTGTGGGGGATTCCCAAGCAGTGGGCTGCAAACCAGCAAACCACCACAAAAAAATCACCAGCAAACCTCACAGAAGTCACCAGCAAACCTTATAGAAATCATTCCTTTCTTTCTTACTCCACTCCCTCATGCTGCCATGTATACATAGGAAGAAGCAAACAAACTGGAGAGATAACAAAATTAATGAGCATTCAGAGCTCAGACTGGCTTTTATGTGGTTGTCAATGAGAACCATCAAAGCAGCATGGACAAGATGGTTCTTGCATATTCTTTCCCATCACAAAAAGCAACAAAGCCTTTCACTTCTTAGTCTCCCAAAAGGTCATTTGATTGACTTAGGTTGAAAAAAACTGTCTTTCACTGCTTTACCCCTTGGCAGAGGAACTGTGCCCTTCTGTGTCTGAAAGATGCCAAGTACAAGCCTTGTAGAGGCTTCTGAGACATCTGCACTGTAATGTCTCACTAAGGAAATGAGTGATGGGTTCATCAAAGTCAAGGGCAACTTTCCTACCTAGGTACTGGCATTAGTAGCAGGAGAAATGACCTGGCCTACAAATTTACAATTTAAACAGTAAAACTGCTATGAGATGCAAAGCAAAGATGTACCTCATGAGTACCCATCTAAACAGCAATGTCTCACAGGGGGTAGAAATTTCCAATTTCTTTCCATCAGGCAGAAAGGCTGGATTTATTTTATTTTTTTTTTTAAACCAGGGCATATGCCAGATATTGTTAAGGAGCAGGGCAGGACAGGACAGTGCTCAGCTTCTTTTTAGTTCTGTTATGCAATGCAGCATCAAAGAAGCACAAGAGAATTAAAAGCAGTATTTAAAACAGAAGAACCCAAACTTGTTAATGAAAATTAGAACTTGATTTTTCTAATGTTATTGATATGCAAGCATTAAACAACCCAAAACCTTTCAAGATAGCCACAAAATAGTTTATGAAGGAAAAATAACTTCTGTTAACAGCCAAAATGTTGGTTGGAATAAAAAGTACTGATAAAATTGCATTTTCAGCATTAATATCCACTTCTGAAACCTGTTTGTCTATCCATATTGACTTCCAAACACAGTTCAAGTATTTTCTTAAAAAGTTTGCTTAGTCAGAGACTAATTTAAAAGCAAACAGAAAGTGTCTGTCTCTTTATTTCTCACCTCAACAAGGCTGCATTAGAAAACTGAGAACTTTTTTTAACTGATGAAAGTGAAGATGACAAGAACTATTAGACCTTAAAATAGGACACACTCAATTATTTATACAAACCACTCAGAACACTCTAGCAAACACTTTCAACATTTTTGAGTAATCATATTCAGAGACAGTCTTTGAAGGCAGTGGCAATTACAATACTGGCAACATGGGCTGCTCCATATATGTATACACAAATCTTTCTTAAAGGAAAGCACTGCAGTGTAAACTTAATTTATATATTATAGAATAAATGATTCTGAATAATTCACTGACCGATTTTGGGCAAACTATTTTATCATAGAATCATAGAATGCCAGGTTGGAAGAGACCTCAAGGATCATCTGGTCCAAACTTTCTGGGTAATAATACAGTTTAAAAGAGGTGGCTCAGCATCCTGTCAAGCTGAGTCTTAAAACTCAAACTTAAAACTTAAACTTAACGTAGGGGTATCCACCACTTCCCTTGGGAAAATATTCCAGTGTATAACTGGATATTCCCAGTGTATAACTCTTATCATGGTGAAAAATTTTCTTTTGCAGTCCAATTGGAGTCTCCCCAGGAGTAACTTGTACCCATTACCCCTTGTTTTTTCCATGTGACTCCTTTTAAAAGGGAGTCTCCATCTTCTTGGCAGCCACCCTCTATGTACTGGTACTTGGTAATATGGTTCTGATGGCTTGTGCTTGGCTAATGGGACTGGAGGTGGGACCTGCCATACAGATGTGTGGCCCCTTCCTTTCAGGAAACTGCTTTAAAAGGGGTTTGGTGTCAGTTTGGGGAAAAGATTTGGCTGGATGGGGGTTCCTTAATGCCAGAGAGGCTTCAAGTATGTGAATCACAAGTAGAGAGATGGTTGCCTTCATCTGGGCCAGATTCAGGAGATCAGTTTCCCTTGAGTTGGGCAGGGCTTGCAGCATCTCACTCCTCTGCATCTGCACATCCCTGGGCAGTGCTGCTTTTGGCCTGTTGGCTTTAGGGGTCCCCTTGTGAGCCTCCTAAGGTGTTTTTAGGGTACATATCAGCTGTGTTCATTGCTGGCTCATCAGTTAAAAAAATGCATTCCCCCTGCAACAAGTGATGGCAGAGCAAATTCCCCCCTTGTCCCAGTGGCACACTGCAGAGCCATTTCAGAACATTATCAAAAGACAAGGAAGAGTCACATTGCACATGGGCTTTTCAAGATAAAGCTGACTGATATAATTTCAGATGAAGGGGGAATCATCAAAACTTCACCATATAAAAGAGAAACAGGAAAAATGTGCTTGAAGGCTGCTGTGTGTAATGACTGGGAAGGGCTACACTTGCACATATGTACTTCCTGTAACCCAATTTTTCTTGCTCATGAGGAACTAAAAGCAGTAGAAATTATGTGTGTAGAGATTTTTACTGCAAAATGCACTATTTGGTCCCAAAAATGTGAGAAGAAAGAAAAATGATGTCTTTCATGAGAAAAGGTATGCTGCTGTTTGATCATCTCTGAAAAGATGACAAAACCTCGTATACTGCTGGTGAAACTGCAGCCTAAGAGTGGAAAAACCCCCTTTCAATAAACAGTTTTGTCCCACTCAGGGAGCATCTGATTTGAACACCTCTCAGTTCGCAGGAGAGCAAACTTTTCCTGACTACAGAATTTTATTTTGACCCTTGGTAAAATGCCAGAATTCGTGTCAAGTTCGCAATGCAGTGTTCTCCTTCCCTGCCAACTGTAAGCACGCAGAGTAGACAAAGCACAGCAATACTATACCAGGCAGAAAAGAGTAAAAGTTGAAAACTAACAGGCGCTGGCTGAGGTTGGGCCAAGACGGTGTGGTTTCCAGCTGAAGCCAAAATGGTGTCTGCTCTTACCTGGCCACCTGCAAAAATGATAGGTGCAGAGGCAGGTTTGGGACGGTAAGGGATGGTGGCACCTTTGGGTGGGGACTGCAAACAAAAACACAAAGGGATCAAAATGCAGAATGAAGCAGAGCTAATATTAAAAAAAAAAAAAATCACTCCTTACTTTAGCCACTTCAGATGACAATGCAGGCAACCAATGCAACCCAACCCAGCCCACCACCCCATCCACCCAAAAGCAAGCCAGAGCCTGGCAGTCTGGGCTTTGAGGGTAGGAGCCAAGGTGCCGACTGCACAGCACAAAGAGGCAGTGCTGACACTTGTGGTTTCATTACCTCCACCAGTGTAAGAACCTAAGAAGCCTCATAAAGTGTTTCAAAACATTTATGGAAACTTGGGCATAATTTTGAAGTCTGTCGATGCTTTAGAAGAATCTGGCCTGTGTTCTATTAACACAGAGCACACCTCCTGCTTACAGATTTTTTCTGCGCTGTTACACATCAAAATTTTGTGTTTTACCAACTCATTTAAGTTACCAACTTCAAATGGCCACCATGATCCTGCTTTTGTCTGACTGAGCTGGAATTTTGGAGAAAAACCCTTCTACCTTCAGCAGGAGCATAACCATGGCCTTTGAAAGGCATGGAAAGGGAGTTTGTTCCCTCCAGCCCAAGGCAAGGACCCAAAGCGAAAACCTCTGACAGGGACTGACTGTCTCCTCATAAATAAAGCAGAAGCATCTGCATGTAAAAAAAAGGCTTTAACCTGTCCATGCAACACCTAGCAGAATGGTGTCCTGGTTTCAGTGTATTAACTAGAACTAAATCAGGTAATAGCAGTATCACTCCCATTAATATCATATAATTATCTATTCATGTCAATGAAAATGGTTTTTTTCAAATTAAATATATGCTGCAAGTCTGACCACATTCATTTTCTTTGAAGTCTGAGGAAGTAAACTGTAGTTTAGCCAGTGTTTTCTTAGTGTTGCTTCCAATTTGACTTATGTTAAAGTTAAGTACTTCTTATGTCAAAACTGGTTATTTAAAAAGTGGCTTTACCTGCAGAAAAATAAGACTGTGTCTCTCTGATTTGGAGAAGTAGCTTCTCTTATATTCTTTAGCAAATAATGAGTTATCGCACCAGTGTCACCTGGACTTGGACCATACACAGTGTTCTCAGAGCTGGTAATTATTGCCACTATGTATTCCATCTCTAACAAACAAAATTAATGTTTTTTATATTTTCTCCCATATTTTCTTTTGGTTCTCTTGCATTTTTATAAAGAAATTCCTTCCTCATAGTTCTTTAAAAAAAAAAAAAAGCACAACAAAAACCCAAGAGTCACTTTTCCACAGTAAAACACAGTGTTTTCATTATTTTTTATGCTTTTATTTGTATTACACTCTATGCTATATTGATGCAAAGGCTGTGTGTCATTTTGGTGCATTGCATACTTCTGAAGAGCCAATAACTACAGTGCTATCTCACTCTATTGTTTTTCCTTCCTTTAAAGAATAACAGGACAGTAGGTGTCAAAAATCATGACACAGCCCTTGGGTAGATTTAAGTAAAAAACCCAAACCAAACTAAAATAAAAAAATCCAGAGAATTTACATAAGAAAATGTGATAAAAGCAGAGATGTTTTCATGTTCCATGTCAAAAAATACTGTTACTAGATCAAGATATTTAATTTCGATTTCCTGAATTCTTAGCCTTTTTCAAACTTCTGTTCAACTTGATCACTTGAGAAACAAGCTTGCATGAAATGATGGGCATTTTCAGCAAGGGTGAAAATGCTCAAATGTTTGTATAAATTAATTTTGTATCATTTAATCTAAGAGCTGAAAAAATTGCCATCAAAATGAAACGTTCTGGCCTTCTGGAATGACCTGAACCTAAGGAAGCAAAAAGTCCTGATAAATCTAAATTATACCAGTCGGAATTATTTATTTATAGTACCAGACTTGGATGGTTTCTGCCCTGTTCTGTTTCAGAATAAAATGCTTTTCTCTCAGAATGGGCTGCAGCTCAGTGCAGGACCTGGTTTGTTGTTTGACAGTGTCATCAGAGATCTGGTCTTTGATCGCTAAACTCTGCTGCAGGAGGCTCTCAGAGGCCAGGTAGGACCCAGTCTAGCAGAGTCCTCTGGAAATCCCTGGCACCCGGAGGGCAGGAAGCACCCTCGGGAAACCCAGGGTGCTTGCAAATTAAAAATAATGTGCTTGAGCACACCAAGTGAGAGGTGATCATAGAATAGAATCATAGAATTGGCTGGGTTGCAAGGGACCCCTGAGATCATCAAGTCCAACCCTTGATCCACTACAGCTGCAGTTACCAGACCATGGCACTGAGTGCCACATCCAGTCTCTTTTTAAATATCTCCAGGGACGGAGAATCCACCACTTCCCGGGGCAGCCCATTCCAGTGTTTGATCACCCTCTCTGTAAAGAAATTCTTTCTAATGTCCAACCTAAACCTCCCCCGGCACAACTTGAGACCGTGCCCTCTTGTCTTGCTGAGAGCTGCCTGGGAAAAGAGACCCAGTGATAACCCCAGGCACTTCCTTACCTCCAGCATAACCACGCAGATCTGTTTCACACACTGGATGATGGCATCGGGGGTGCCCGAGATGGTGACTGCGCGCTCCGTCGAGTTTGGCAGCATGTCCCCTGCCACCTGCACCTGGGCACCTGTGGACTTCAGCAGAGACAAAGCAAAGAGGGCGTCACCATAGGGCAGGGGCCTCTCCAAAGCAATTCTCTGATGTCATGGAAGGGAGGTGCTGCTAAACTCCTGTGTTTTCTTTGCTAGATGTGCGGTAAGGTGTGTGCCTAAACTCACTCCCAGGCAGGGTAACTGGGGTCTGGCAGGACAGGGATTTGCCTCTTCAAGACAATTTGCAAACATTCCCATCCTAGGAAGATTAGGAAGATTAGTTTTGGAATGAAACTGTGATGCAAATTTCAGGACAAGACTTTTAACCCACTTAAAGACAGTCAGCTGCAATGCTGACTTAAAAATAAGAAAAAGGTGAAGCAAAATACTTTCCAATAACAAAAGACAAAAGAAAATAAAAAAATTCCTTATAAATGAAGAAGGCCTGGCAGGGATTTGCCTCTTCAAGTCAATTTGCAAACAAAATTAATCATCCTAGGAAGATTAGTCCTGTTTTGGAATCAAACAAATTTCAGGACAAGACTTTTAACCCACTTAAAGACAGACAGCTGCAAAGCTGACTAAAAAATAAGAAAAAGGTGAAGCAAAATACTTTCCAATAACAAAAAACAAAATAAAACAAAAAATTGCTGATAAATGAAGAAGGCCTGGCAGGACAGGGATTTGCCTCTTCAAGTCAATTTGCAAACATTCCCATCCTAGGAAGATCAGTCCTCAGTTGCTGTTTTGGAATCAAACTGTGACATGAATTTCAGGACAAGATTTTTAACCCACTTAAAGAGAGACAGCTACAAAGCTGACTAAAAAATAAGAAAAAGGTGAAGCAAAATACTTTCCAATAACAAACCAAACCAAGACAGTAAAAAGTTGCAGATAAATGAAGAAGGTCTGCTAATCAAATAAGTTGCAGGTAAATGGCTCTTTAATCCACTGATGGCTGACTTGTATGTCTGGATGGAAATTGAGGCTGCTTATTACTCTGCAATATTTCAGGATGGTACAGAAGAGCTTCTAAATTATAATTACTGATGATTAAATATATGCACATCTTCAACTTTTAATGAATCCAAGGAGGTAATGAGCCATTTTTGTTTTACTTTTCTTTTTTTTTTTTTTTTTTTTAATTTGATTTCAGTACTGATGTATCTTAGCTAACCAAAAAACCCCCAAAACAAAACCCAAAAACAAAACAACAAACCCCACAACAAATCTAAACAAAAAACCCAAAAAAACAGAAGACTCTTTGGCATTATTTCACAAGCCTCCTGAAGGACCTTTTCAGTCAATTGAAAAAAACCCAGGCATTTCATATTGAGTTAGCATTTTCATGTATTAAAATCTATGCCTGACTGTTATTGCAATGCAATTATTTTGGCTTTTTAAAAAAAATTATTTTCAGTAACCATTGACTTTGTGCTAGTCAGCAAGGAGTTAATTTGCTTTCCTGCTGGTCACATAGAACACGTTACTCTATTTTCCAGAGACTGATTAAATTACTGATTGCATGGTCTGCTTGCTACTGCTGTTTAAGGCCAGAATATCAATTCTATGCTCTGTAATAGACTTCGGAATTTCGCCACAATTTGATCAATCAGTCACGCTTCTCTTTTTTTTTTTTTTTGTGTTGTTGTTATCTTACCTTGAAAATAGTTCAGCAACCCTACATGTTATTCCTGAGTACATGACTGAACACAAAAGTCCATTCCTTAAGCAATTGTGGCTCAGTGTGGAGTGTGATGGGCAAATTAGACCATTTCAAGATGGATGATCCTTTTGTTTCCTGTTTGATCATCTTTGCTGTTTAATATACAGTGCAGGGTATCTTTACACCCAGCATAAAACACTCTGCCAAATACTGCAGTTATTTATGCATCTGGTTCCAGTGTTAAAGTTGCTTATTCTTTGACTTCGGTCATATGTCAGCAATAAAAAAATGAGAAATATTTTTGCACATTACCCTTATGCTTAAGAAAATGTGCAGTGTGATTTCTTGCTACATTAGCTTTATTAAAAAGACCTATTTGGCCAAACACTACTCTCTTACTGCTTTGTACTAGACTAGTAGGTAATTGCTTCTGAAACTGTGCACACCAGGATAATCATTTCCATCATTTAATCTTCACAGACCAGCAGGCCATTCCCACCTTTAATAGCCTACGTCCTAAAAGCACTTACTCAGTGCTTTGGATGAGGTTACCAATATTTAAAATAAACTCCAAAGTATCGACAAGCTATAAAACCAGAGATAAACACTCTCTATCACATGCTTCACACTTATGCCTACTCCTATTTCCACACAAAGAAGAAATCAATTGAATTCCTGCTTCCTGACAGTTCTGGACATCTGTGGGGCTTGGAGAACCATAAGAAATCATGTCTCATGGCTGAGGTAACTTCTGACCATGTGCTCTGATTGTAGCTCTGCCCTCTCCTGTGGCAAGGCTTGAGTGTGGCTTTGCTCACCCAGACATAAACCGTGGCAAACACCAACAACGTGGTGGCCAAGCAGGATCTGAGCTGGAAATGTCCCCTGCATAAGGCAAATCAAACACCCACAACGTGCACTTCAACACAATAGAATCTTCTTCCATCCATATGAAGTTCTAAACTAAAACAGAGAGTCCCCTATGACATTAACATCTGCACAGAAATAGTTTTCTTCTCCTCATTGTCACCAAGTGACTCTTTTCTCTCACATCTCAAAAGCTGGCTTGACAACAAGGACTACTAAGGGGGACGGCTCCTACTCTGATGAAAAATAAAGTAAGAGCATTCCAAGGAAAAAAATAACATCTGATTTGTAATTGCCTTTTATTTGCAAGTTTCAGAAAGCAGGGGGACCCCTGTCAGAAGGCAGGGCTCTGAATTTTTTTTCTGCACATTTTCATTAACACAGTTTATGAAGAAAGAGGCTCCTGGAGGAACAACATATTCTTTGCTTGGTAACAAAACCCCTGAAATAGCTTTTGGCAGCTCCACCAGCTAATGGAATCAGTACACACTGTTTTTGCTTTCCTGTATGCAAGGAGAGAAAAAACTCTTTCAGAAGCAGCCAAAATCTGAAAGGTAAAAATAATTCTTCAGAAGGAACTTTGTTAAAAAAGACTGAGAGAATCAAATTGGAATTGAAATGAAAAGATTTGGGAGAACCTGAAAGTCAACAAGATGAGACCCTTAACTGTCCTCATCATCACCTTTTCTCCCAAGGCTGCCATAGACTAACATTTCACAGCAACTGCTGGATATAAATTTTTGATCAATTATTTTTCCACTCCTTTTTGACATTTGATCAGATTTTCTTTCATAGAAAAATAACTGTTAACTTCTTCTTTTTTTTTTTTTTCATTTGAAAAAAAAAGGAAAATACTGACTCAAATCCATATTTTAGATAAAAATAGGTCTGTCAAAAGCTTCTATTTTGACACAGTCAAATGAAAAAAAAAAAAGATTGGTATTTTTCTTTGATATTCAGCACCTCATGCCACACTGGAAGGAATAAGAATTAAGTTGGAGTACTGCTACTTTCTCCAGAATAAAAATCCATTTTTCTGAAATTTTCTGTTCAGATTTTCTCTACATAACTGAGCATTTACCTAATTTTCTTGTCTGACTAATTGCAAACGTATCCTTGTCTTGGCATGTGCTGTGTAGCTACAGTCATGTACAGAAGAATTAAACCTGGCTCTGTAGGATAACTTTTGCATTTTCTTGTTAAAGGAAAAAGCAGCTGCTAGCACACCACATCAAATAAACACCTTTAGATAAAAGTCTAAAGGTTTTTAAAAAATGTCAACAGGGGGTTGGAATACAGGAAATCAGATCACCCATGGCACAGTGATATTAGGGAGAAACAGTAAAATAGTATTACATTTTTTTTTTTTCCCAAAAAGTAGATCAAATGTTTGATCTACAAACCTGGAAGTGCCAGCTGGGTCTTTCTCTGGCTGCAAGAGTGGTGGCTAATCTGGAAAAGGCTGCAATGCTCCAACTCAGGATGACCTAAGTACTGCTGGGGAGGGTGCTGTGCCTGAAGAGAAACTGGACGACTCATTTCCACGGCTAAAATTCTGCTTTGCTGAATTGTGCATCAGTGAAGCTCTGTCTTTATTTCACATGCTGCTGTCTTTAGCTTCAAGGAAGATAGAGGGGTACAGCAGGGCAAGGCTTTTCACTCAGCACATGTTTTCATTGGTGTGATGAGCAAAGTGCAGTGGCCCATGGTGGCAGGGAATGGCTGCAGTAGGACACCAAGCTAGCCTGTGCTCCTGGCAGACTTCCCAGGACTTACCTCCCTGATTTCTTTGATTTTGGAACCTCCTTTTCCTATGAGGGATCCACACTGGCTTGCTGGGACGACGAGCCTCAGTGTTACAGGCGGCTTGCTTGTCACCGTGCTGTTTGTCATCGAGGCATTTATGTCCTGTAATCACAACGTCACTGAGAATTAGGGAAGGATTTGTCATTCCTGGTAAGCACTGTAGGTTCAGACCTAATGCCTGAGCTGTTTGTGGAGACCTGGGGAATCTGCAAGCAATCATAATCTGTTTCTCTGGCAGCAGCTCTGCTGCTGCTATCTCGAAGCTGGAAACTCAGGAGCACCTTGTGCTAGAAGAAGCCCTTTTCCTGTCCTGTGTTGCAGCCCCATGCTGCAGGACCATAGAAGAGAATATTTATATTTATATTTATATTTATATTTATATTTATATTTATATTTATATTTATATTTATATTTATATTTATATTTATATTTATATCTATATTTATATTTATATTTATATTTATTTATATTTATATTGTGCCTATGACCATATTGATAAACATTCTTTGTAACCACTCTGACAGCAAAGATGAGAACAGAAGTCAGCCTGTTAGTACCTCAGCACTTCTGTTTCCAACCAATTTAAAAAAATAAAAAGACACAAGACTTTGCTGCCAGCCTGTCACTTGACCAGCCAAAGCAGATGGAAAAGACAGAAGAGGCTTTTGAGTCCACAGGGCTCCAAACCCTGATTTGGTCTCTTTTCCACCTTCTCAATTAGAGCACTTCCACTAAATTACATGTCTTCACATTTCACACCATTTCATGTCAGGTTTGATACAAAATAAAAATGTTAAAAATGGGAATGACGAAGAACCTGTGAATAATTGGAAGCAGGGGAAATCAGATTATTTTAATAAATGTTTTGCTACGTCCCAGGTTTAATTTATCTCTTTTTAGCACAGACATAAGTATTTGTAGTACTATATAATTTCTAAAATCTTTTCCATCACAGCTCTTAGCAAGAATACAAGAAACTCAACAGAATATCCATTACTTGTATACAGGTAATGTAACCTGTATCTGTGTATCTCATTATCCAATGATACTACACTGAGAATTTTGAGATACTACTTCTAGTAGTTTACTAAAACTATAGCAAGGTTTACATTGTTTTAAATACATTTTGCTAGTTTAAAATCTTCTAGGCAAGACAAAGCAATCCCTCCAATGCCTCCATCACAGAGGAAAAATTAAAGCTTATATTCCCAGCAATCATTAGGATGCTACTGAGAGTACTTAGGATCACTAAAAAGGCCACAAACTGCATAGCACCTCTCCAGCAACTCATGAGAACCTCGAAGAGGTTTGCTAACACTAGCTACTAGCTGCAGGCTGAAAAGACCATCTCATCCATCTGTGAAGTGATAGCACAGTTATTACACCTTTCACATAAACGGTATCCAAAAGATTAGGACAGGTATGACAGAAAATTTTAATTTCACATTAAATTAGCTAACAATCCAACGAGAGTTCCAGCAGACACAGCTAATGTTTTCCCCTACATGCTTGCATACCAAGACTAACAGTTATTAAAAAATAATTACAAAATGCCTGTGCAGTGTGATCAGAACCCCAAATCCTTGTTGAATCAGACTGGGAGCTCAGTGACACCAGCTCTGATTCCTGCATTACCTCCGCATCTGTGATGGCAACATTGGCATTTTTTGACCTTGCTTATCTCAAAAGAGCAGGAAAAAAATCTTGAATGGAATGAGGCATTGCTGCATGCCACAAGACAGCTATCAAATCACTCCTCTGCCAGCCACTAACTCACATTTTGTTTAGTGCCTGTGTCAGTGAGAGACCGCAATCCAAAATAAAGTGAGAGGGAAAACAGAATTTTGCAGCACCCATGTATCTGAAATAAAGCTTAAGATGCCATCTTACTCTGTCATGTTTGTGTCAGGTGGAGACACAAGATTATCCAGATGTAATAACTCTTCTCAGCCACCCAACATGACCATGATGTCTCCCACTTCCATATCACATCTGCCCTGTCCTCAAGGCTTTCACTGCACTTTGTACCATCAGAAGCATTTCACAAAAACTGGAAGCTGCTATTCTCTTTATTTTCTCCTCATCATTAAAAAAAGAGCAAAATCTAAGCAGACAGGCTCATCAGCATGGGATTCAAAAAGGAGTTTGTCCAGATTAAAAACACAACTAAAGAAAAATGAGCAGGAAAAAAAAGCCCCTCCAGAACTACAGGGTCCCAAGTAGGGCTGGCCAGAGACTTTCTCACAGAACAATCATCTTTCAAACTGGGAGATTCCCAGTTCTTTCATGTCTAACTTTCTGGGGCATTACCTCAGGGCTGAATCAGAGATGAGAGATGGATCTTGCATGGCTTTCTGGTTGCTTGCCTTGGGTGTTCCTCAGCCAGGATGAGCTAACTGGGAGCCTGGAAGTGTGGGAGCCAGTGGTCCACTGGCTTCAAACCAGTGCTGAAGCCTTGCAGCATCTCTGCCTCTGGCATCCCAGAGTCACAGTGTCTAAGGCTTCCCAGAGCAGGCAAATCTGGCTGCTTAAAAATCTACCAAACTTCCTGGGAAAAATGTATCAAAATTCTTTTTTACTGAAGAATGAAATGCTAAACCTGTCATATTTCAACATTAAGTTGAAAGTACAACAAGTCTGTGAGGTGGCTTCTCACTTGGTAAATGACCACCACAGGATTTACCTTGGTTGTAGCAGCATATCTCAAAAAGACATCTCAATTGCATGTATCACTTTGCCTTTCCTTCTTATTCCTGGAGCTGAGCACATTTCTTCTTAAATATTTGCAAACAAACAAGGATTCCACCACACTTTTATTTATTTGGAGAAGGTCTGACCACTGAGATCTGACTGCAGATTTTTCCAGCATTTAACTACCATGTATTTACTGTGGATTATGCATATTTATACTCAAAACCAGAGCTTTACTGCTCACTTGTGAACTTTCTGCTTAATTTCTTGGGTCTCAGCCTCTAGCCTGCAAATCATTGCTCTAAAACAGCCTCTCTTGCAACTCCAGTGGTCTGGCTGGGTTAGTGCCATTTTTTAACAACCCTCTTTTTCCTCTGCAGTGAATACTTTAATTGTTTATATAATTACCCACCTAGCTTGTAAATTCATCACCAGACTCCTAGAAAATAAACTTTTATTAGGAAGGTTATCAAATCAGAGTGATATAAAGCTGTGGAGCAGCTACACAGTAAACACTTCTCCAGCTCTTCATTTTTATCTTTTTGGTGTATTTTGGGAGTTTTTCTAACATTAGAAAAATATTCCAGTGCTCCCATATCTTCCTAGACATGCTTATCCCCAGCTATGCAACTTGTAGGGTTGAAGGGCTTCATGTGAGCATGCATAACAAATACTGAAAAATCCCTTAAACCATCAGTCTTATACATGCATCTTATTTTGTTCTGCTTCAAGGTAGCTGGAATAACTAGAGCTGGGCCAGACACTTTCTGCTGTGGGATTTTCATTTTTTAAAATGGTTGAAGACATTCCCAGCAAAATATGTGAATGAAAAATAACATTTGATAGCTAGCTCATTTGTAATTTCTGAAACAGTGATGTATTATGCCTCCAAATTGTTAGTTACCTCATTTTATTGACAGGGATAGGAAATCAACTGATTATATGAGATATTTTTCTTTACCACTGTCCTTATAAATATACCAAAAGCCAATTACATTAAACCAAATACAGATATTTCAGAATATAACTGCAGCACCTTATCTGCAGGGAGCACCAATTCCCCCTCGCTAATATCCACATGAAGACTCCAGATGACCCTCTAAAATCTGCAAGGGTAAATATGTATAAAACCCTGGAGTTCAGATTTCTTTGCCTATTGCAACCTACAGCACTTTGAAAGACAACGTGGTGTTGGGTGGTAGGGTGGGGATCTGATTCTGTGCATTGTTCTACATTTTTTTTTTTTTTTAGAAATGCAGTGTTATTTCCATTTGGTGGCTATTTTGGTGGGAACTGCCAGGGATTACATCCATTAGTGGTTTCCTGAGGATTTTTCAGGATAAGGACTTAGGCAGAGCATGCTTTTCATGCAAAGAGCAGAGAGACTGCTTTCTCTAGGTTTCCATGGATTGGAGAGTGTGGTAACATACACAAAGCTGCCTCTTAAGCTAGAAGAAACACCCATTGGTACAAGATGGGTAGGAAATAAAGCTGAAAAGGAGATGACAACAGGTAATTTTAAATTTGGCCTGGAGAGATTTACTTGCATGGTCCTTCAGGATTCAACCTCAAGATTATTATTATCTCATTAATAATTGACCCAGAAAAAACCCAAAAGCATTCTTAAAAACTATACCATGCCACAAAATCAGGGTACTTTATCAACATGTTTAAAGTCTGGAATATCACAAAGGAAGATCTAAAAACCCATGAAGGATTGGAGAAATATAAATAGGATTAACATTTGAGGTATGGAAAAAAAAAGCGCCATGTCCTTTGTCTGGGGGCTGACAGGAATGTCTGCTGAGACCAAAGAGAGGTGTTTTCCTACTGAAAACACCTGAGCAGGAGCAGGGGTTACCTGCCAGGCACAGCATGGTTGAGTGAAAGGCATTACACTGGCTGGAGGTGAGGAGTTCCCAGCAGCATTCCCAAGGGTATATTAGCACCACAGCCAGGACAGAAGACTGCTAGCACCATAAAATAAGCCACTGTGGAACTTCCTTTGCAACCTTTCCACAATCAAACATACTTTTAAAACAAACTGTAGCTGGGAAAAAGGTAGAAAGGGACTACTGGAGTCACGAGAGGGGTGGGGGATTCATTTCCTGAAAGACTGATGTTGGTTCTCTTCACTTACTCTGGCAAAAGCAAGAGTGTGAGAGGCTTAAACTGGTTTCTTAAAAGTATATCTAAGAGCAGAATCTTCAAGGATGGAGAGGAAACTGCTTAAACTAATGGCCAGTGCTGGCACAGGAACAAAGGTGTATAAAGTGCTCATGAAGAAATTTAGATGAGGAGTGAAAAGGTGCCTGGTTATCAGAGAACTGAGGTTGTGGATCCAGTATCAGGGAAAAGTAGGACATAAATCTAACTAGTTTTTGATCATGCAGAAGGTTGCAAGACATACCACTTATGCTGGAAGATTACTGCATCTAGTGTCCAGCAAGCTCTCTTCTAGTGTTCTTACTATAAATGTGAGCAATCACCACAGACAAATGAAGGCACATGCTGATGTTTCCCATTGATGCCAGCACCTCCCAGTGCTATGGGGAGATGTAGAGACTAACCTCACTGAACTGGAGAAATGAATACTGATGAGAAAGGGACTCAAATCCCTTTAGCTTGGTTACTGATGGAAAGACACAGACCCTTTCTCCTGTTGCAGGTGATTCAGTTCACCCATCTGCAGACTCTTCCTTCAGCAGAAGGTAAATTACCTTCAGCAGGGGTCTCAGTCTCTCTACAGAGGATGGGTGAGGTGCTTGGATTAGATTTTTGAAAGTCAAGCCTCTCCTGCATGGCAAGAGTTCATATTCCATGGCCTGCTGCCTTTTCTGTGACATTTCCCTTTGAAGTGGTGACCATATCTAATCACAGTCAGTCCATGAAAGTTGAAGAGATGCCAGCACTTTAGGTATATATCTTCACTGAACTGTAATTCTACAGTAATCTGAGTACTTCCTTTCCTTTCCTTTACTAATAGTAAAGATACTATTAGTATCTTTATTTTAATTAATTCTTAACATTAATTTTAAAATCCAAACTTTAAATGTGAGAACTGGTAATCATACAGCTTGTTTTTCAATAAAAAATTTATAGTTGAATATATTAGTTTTGACATATATAAAATTTACATCAATGTCAAACGGAATAATATAAAACAAAGTGCTAAAAGTTAGGCAATAATTCTTTTCAAATAAAACGTGCAGTGGAACTAGAAATTTTCCAAGACATTTTACCTACCACTAACACACATTACTAGAAACAATTGCTTTCCCCTGAAGCCTCCAGAAAGCAAAAGAAATGATCAAACAGCTTGTAAATTGACCCATTATTTTTCTTCAGTGTTACTTCCAAAATCATTTATAAAAATACAACCACTGTCATTGCTATTAAATAGAACATGAAACAAATCATACTTAACATTAAAGCAAACATGAGAAATTTCAAATAGGGGTTGTATTTCAACTTGAAGAGAGAAAAAAACATATTTCATTTGCTTACCTCTTCAAATTTTAGTGCAATCATAGAAAAAGCTTTAAAAATTGCATCTGTTGGGCCTGTTATCGTCACAATTCTCTCTGGACAAGAGCCTTCTGAAATATTGATACGAGCACCACTCTGCCAAAAAGAAAAAATATTTTTCAAATTTATACTTCCCACGAAGCAAACCGAGTAGGATTAGGGATACAGTTTGGGAAGAAACATCTTGAGGCACCTAATTCCCTTTTCTAAAACCTCAGCCCCAACATCACATAATTTCAGCACAAACTGATCACACTTCAAAAATTCATCTAACTGCTGGAAGGTAGCTCCTGTATGGGTAAACACTTATACAGTCTTCATTGCAGTATGCAAATAGCACCTCTTTAACTGGAAGATGCAAATAATTGCATAATCAAGTATTTTCCCTTCCCTCTTGCTTGTCTCCAGGGAGCATCAGCATGTCCCAGGAAAGATGCATCTCTCTGGTTTGGAGACCCAAAGGCAGGGCTTCATCTATCTAGTTCAGCCATTGCTTTGCAATGTGGAGAAGGTTCCTTATGGGTGTGCTTTATGGCAATTAATATGCATAGAACAATACTTAATAAGTGTAAAAGTAGGACAGGCAACAGTAACAGCATTATCTCCTTAGGGCAAGGAGCCTTTTGGAAGGAGTTAGAAAGCCCTAAGTCTCGGAGACAAGAGAGCATGGCTCTCAGGCATATTCAGTCCAATTCATGTCATTGTGGCAGTGCAGAGAAAAACCCTAACTAGATGTAAATATGTGTAGGAGGATATTGACAAGGATCACAGCCATTCAGGTAAGACCCTCTGCTAATATCGACTAACAAGCTACTGGAGCCTTAACTCATCCACAGGCACTGACCTTCTGGAGGATCTGGGACTGCAGCAAATGTAGGTAATCTGGGTTGATTTCATAGAATCATAAAGTTATGGTTTCAGTTGGAAGGGACTTTAAAGATCCTCTAGTCCCAACACCGCTGCATGGGCAGGGACACCTCCCACTAGATCAAGTTGCTCAAAGCCCCATCCAACATGGCCTTGAAATTTGGCCCTTTGCCTTCAGAGTTGCCATGAATCAGGTTATGTGCTGTGTGTCTGAGCCCTTATTCGTGTGCATACGGTGTCTCAACAGCAAGATACCCCATGTAGTCAAGCAACCAAACACAACAATAAAACCCCCCACTTAACAGTACTTATACAAAAATCTAGTAGCCATGGGTTTGGCTGGCAGACATTCTCTGTGTTCACAGGTGAGAAAAGGCAGCAGACGTTTTCTGGCAGGGCAAATAGAGTGGTCCTTGCCCTCATCAAACATCAGTACCAGGTCAGGAAAGAGATTAGGACTTGGGGACTGCTTCTGCTGGTGGCAGTGTCTGGCTGTCACCACCACTGGTGAACCTGAGTTGTGGGACTCAGCCTGGCAGGAGAGGAGCCATGCCAAGCAGAGCCACTCCTGCCAGCCCCACCACCTTCACACCAAGCACAGAGCTTCCTTTGCAGCTGGAACCACAGGAGCTTGACTTAAAGATTGCTCCATCATAGGCTTGTGGTGGCCAAAATTCACACGTATTACCCTTTTGATAGACAACCAGTCAAAGCAGAGCTACGGCAATTAAAATTTTATGTGGTGCAGGGCACAGAAGTGAGGCTTCTGTACTTTTATTTAGGCCTGAAGTTGGCTGACACTTCTTGCTCTGACAAAGCAGGGCAAAGTTACTTTTCATTCCACAAAGATGGTACAAAACTTGTCACATCTGCCAGGAAAGTAAAAATAAAGCTGTGTTTTATTTTTAACAAAGTAGTTATTTAAAAGAAGGACTGATTTTTCACACAGAGACATAGCTTTTTGGTCCTGTGCTGATATCAAGATGCATACAATTTTTTTTTAAAAAATCAAGCAACCAAGTAAAGCCTCTTGTGACCATGTGCTCATGACAGTGGATTTTCAGGAGTGGAAGAAGAACATTGTTTATTTATCTTGAAAAACTAACCATAGATCATAACAGTTCTCTAAGATGTTTAACTCAGAAGTCAGGACCACTTTCCAATGATGGCTTTGTTTTTGTGCACGCAATTTATACCTAAAGATATCTGCCCATGATCATAATTAATAACAAAACTACAATGTGTTTAATCAACTGGGAGGATTAACTAGTATATTGGAATTTTTTTTTCCCAAAAAATCTTAGTAAATATACATGTGTGTAAAAAAAAATGGGTGAAAGCCCTCTTCATCAAAGAAGGAGCTCAGAACTCAGTTAGCCTGACAAAGAACTCCCTATTGTGTATATCCAAAGATGTATCTCAGCAATTTTATTTGCTATATATGCACTGAGATTTCCCTGCCACAGACCTTCTATCAGTATATTAAACAACAAAACAGCTGACACAGTAATATCCTGTAGATTTACAGGAAGCAATTTTTTATTGAGGCATCCTTGTACTTATACACTTTGCACTCCTAAAGTTTTGGACAGTAGGATTTGGCTTTTGGCTTATAGGTTTAGCATTTGCTTCAAAGATGGAAAACTACATGGGTCTGCAGGTAAGATGTGCTGCCCTGTGGGACAAGTGTGAGTCTATAATCTCCACATGGGCACAACTCTGAGGACAGTGCCACTTGCTGTGCGGCCAGGAAAGAAGCCTGAGGACACCAGGGAGACTGAGGTTTATGCAGTATGATGTTTTAGTTAGATTTTTTGTATTTACAACCTTTTCATAGCATGTAGATAGCAGGTGTGCAGGTCTACCCTGTCCACATCCTATTCACAGCTGCAAACCAAACAGGAGTCGAGGCTTTGCAGAGACATGGCAGAGGGATGCTTTGGCTCAAGCAAGTCTGGCTCTGGCTCTGCTGAAGCTCCTGAACACCCCCAAACTTTACACAGCATCAGACTGCAGACTGGTTTCAGATTTTGGAAGCTCTCTACCAGGAGGCCAAGCTGTGTGCAGGACCACTGTCTGTATGCTAAAGAAAGATACTGTGGTTTTGATGCACAGAATCGCTGTGGCTAAAGTTGAGATAAGGCGGCAGCGGGCATATTGCCATGGGAACGAAAGGCTCCAGACTGCCGTGGCGATAAGGAGGCTACATTAAGAGCAATGTTTAATTTAGGCCAGAGCATTTATACACCACCACTTGCGAAGAGTGATGCTGTTATATTAAGTGCCCACTTGATGGCAGTGTCGGTCTGCACACGCTGGCTTTCCCAGTTCTCTGAGCTGTATGTAAGGAAAGGCAAGTAAAGACATCAAGGCTTGTCTTACCTCCTCCCTCATCTTCTTAACTGTCTCACCCTTCTGTTAAAGAAACAGAAAAAAAGTTAGGCTGGACTGAGGAAGTGAACTGATATACAGTATTTTGACATGAAATAAAGAGAGAAAGTAATTTCCTGACCTTTCCGATAATGCTTCCAACCTCCTGAAAGAGAGAAAAAAAAAAAAGACACTGTGAATGATATGATTTGCTAAAGAAGAACATTTGATCTGCTCCTAAGCTATTTCACTATCACATTTTTTTTTTCCAAACCTGCAACGTGAGGCACAGCCCCTTCTGTTGTTGCTGTATACAAATATGCTGTGCTAGGTAGAAAAAGGTGGACTTAAAAACGCAGCTTCACAGCCTACCAATTGTGCACGAAAAATACCTTTACCAGAAACTGATCTTGCAGTTACAGATCAATGCTGGTACTATCCACACGTAGGAACCTCTATCAGGGAGTCAAAAAATTTAAAATAATTGAACCGCACAACCTTCTACAGAAAATGGGATGTAATACAAGCAGCAAAAAACTGCTGATCTCTCTGGGGCTGGGTATTTACCCCTTTTAAACCATGTAATAACTAGAGCTGAATTTCCATGCCAGTGAGTGTTATTGTGTAAACACCTGGTGGCCTGTCTTAATCTTCCTGTCAAGCACTTACACAGCAATAATGCTAATCACTTTTTAGGGATTTGGGAATTGCTACTGGGCTCCCACAACCTAATAATAAGAAATGTCGGTGTGGACACACAATAGGGAAAAAATGTGGCAGTTCAGGCAAAGTCCCATGGGTTAAAAACTCAGGGCATACAGGCAACAGGTAGGGAAAAAAAAAAAAAAAAAGATTATAACTTTAAAATGAGTAGTTTGGACACATTACACAAATCATGCACGTGTGACAGCAGACTGGAGATTATCTGATGGAGAGGACACCAGCTGAAGGAAACCAAATGCATCTCCTGTCCTCAGATTCTGAAACGCACTTCAGCAGTTGAAGACTGTCTCACCTGGCTGACTGGCTGGAAACACACGATACACAGTGTCACCCCCCCCGCCCCAATCTGTGTATTTAAGTCTGACCCATCCTGAAACACAGTTCAAAGAGTTAGATTTAAGAAATTGTCCTCCATGGTTCTATCCAAGGATGGACTCATGATGAAGGGGTAGTTATTGACTCTGCAGTTGAGGACCACCTGCAGTGGCCTTTTGAGAGCTATTTCTTACCAGATTGTTATATATAACCACATAATATGAAGCCACTTGTGCATGCAACTGCTCACATCCTTCTCACAAGAATTAAAGAATTTTCAGTGAGAAGAAGACCTATCTCAATGGAGGACTTTGGCATAAGGTCCCTTTACATTCTCTAAAAGTCAACAGATAACACCAGACTGAGGCGAACACTGCTGAACAAGGCTGCTATTTGTAGTCACCTAGACAGGCTAGGGCAGGGCAAACTGGGAAAAACCTTGCAGAAAAAGTCCTGAGAGTCCCAACAACCAACTCCACATGAGTGCATGAGTGCATCAGCATCCCTGATCAACCAAATACTGGGCTGTATTAGCAGGAGTGCAGTGAGCTGGCAAGGACAGATGATTCTTGGCTTCTCCTTGTGTCTGTGATGCCTGGAGGACTGTGTCTTGTTTTGGGCACCTATTAGAAGACAGAGGGGACACACTGGAGTCAGTCCAGTGCAGGGCCACCAAGATGATCAGAGGACTGGAGTTTACACATGAGAGAAGGGCATTTTTTCACCCTTAGAAAAAGAAGAATTGGGATGATCTTATTGTGGTGTACAATATGGAAAGACAGTTGCAACATCAAATTCCTCCTTAATATGAGGAAAACAAATTTTCCCATGGGCATGTCTGGACACTGGAACAGGCACTCAGAGAAGGTGTGAAGTCTCCATCCTTAAAAATGTCCAACTTTCTCCATTGGGATCTTCTTGATTCAGTAAGTCAGACTGGAGAACTTTGGGAGTTCCTTCCAACCTCCATGGGTTTGTGGTTCTTGAAATACGGCCTATATAGCTACAGCAGTCAATGCCTAACTAGCCACCTGTTCCCTCAACCTAGGGAGAAGGGAAACCCCTTCCCAAGATTATTTTCAAACTTTACTTTTTCTGTTTCCCATTTCCCTCTCTAATTTCCCTTCCTACTTCTCTTCCAAAATGGGATTCTGCTCTCTCGTACATACTGACCAGAAAACAGATACTATTCAGACAGACATTATAGAGTATCTGCTTTGCAAACCTATAGTTCTGCTGGATGATGTACAGTAGACATTTACAACTCACAGAGTTGTGTGACTGTTCTTTCTAGAGCTTCCCATGTCCATCTGGGACTGAGAGATGTCTGCACATCTGCACATACCAGGCAAAGAAGCAGCTCTGTGAGGAGAGGCATGAATGAAGTGGAGCTGCTGCAGTTTTGTGTTCTGTGATCAAATTATCCTGTGTCTCTTTGTAAAAGGGTTTAAGTCATGCCTTTTCCTGTGCTGCAGATAGCCATACCAGTGTTCTGTGTAGGCTCTCTAGTGAGGTGCAGCTTTTTTTGTTAGCAATGAAATAGATTTGGAACACCCACAAAATTTTTAATATCTTACTATTTTTTTATATTATGACTGTACCTCTGCCAACCTACCTGTAATTGTTGAATGGGATGAAACAATACAGGGAGTAAGACTCTCAATGACAAACCTTGGTAACCCCTGATATCTAGTAGCTCCTATCTGCCCACTCAGAACATTCATCAGGTTCACCTTAAAAAACTTCTTCCATTCTTTTCAGTTGCTGCTTTCAGAAAGAATGAATTTCATAAAATAGATTATTAGGAGGTAGAAGTGAGTGGCATGGGTGAGTGTATTGTGTTTGACTGGTTACGGACAAGCAATCGTATTACAGTCCATGGTATAATTTCAGATATAATATATGAACTTTCACTAGGAGCTGTAGGTCTGATCTTGCACCTGCAAGTATGAAATCTGTCCCGAGCAATTTGATCATCCCAGTTCTTCATGGCAGATGATGTTCTTTCAGAAATCTATGGATGGGTCATGGTATTGAGTACAAAGATACCTTCCTTGGAAACAGGAAAAGATAATTTTTCTTTGCAAACAGAACAACAATATCCTGTTTGTAGCTCTAGTAAATGAGGATTGAGGATGTTCATTAAAATGAGGAAATTGGGAGTATTTAAACAAGCAGAGGTGAGCATAAAATA
Organism: Heliangelus exortis; assembly: GCF_036169615.1. Lineage (NCBI taxonomy): Eukaryota > Metazoa > Chordata > Aves > Apodiformes > Trochilidae > Heliangelus > Heliangelus exortis. The sequence continues at coordinate 86,639,388 of NC_092423.1, read as the reverse complement.
TTAGGATTCTCAAGATGCTTGTTCCACTGAAGTCTGTGGGGCTTTTGCTATTGATTTCAGTGGGGACAAGAATTCTACCTGTCTGATCATCACCTTGTTATTACCAAAGAGTACAAGCTGCTGAAGAACTGAGCAAAAGAACAGTCTGAATCCCACTGAGAAAAAATATTTCAGGGAGACTAGTGACCAATTCCTTGGAACATGCTAGCAAATGTCACTGTAATGCTACACAGTACTGCAAACCTCCCTATCCTCAAAGGATGAATTTAAAGTTTATTCTATAGGGATGCAGTTTCAGAACATGTAAGCAAGTACAAGCTGTTCCTTGGCACTGGGAGCTGGGATTGTGTTTGGAAATCTGATGAAAGAGTGAAAAGGGAGAGAGAAACATTAACTTCACGTGGGTATTCCTAATTTGTCCAGAATTACCAGTCCATACAAATTCTTAAAAAAAAAAAAGAAAAAGAAAAAAAGAATGCCCACAAAAATTCTAAGTGGGACACTTCAGATTTTCTGGGGGTCTCAGCTGTTTCTAGGAAAGCTCCCGTAAGCATTGGTGACAACAGATCATGTACTTTAATTATGATGCCAAACCTATGCCAGCCACAGATTAAATCAGGAAACTCTTTACACTTCATTCTTCAGACTGGCAATGCTACTTCATCACATCTTTAATGTTTCTTTATACACTCCAGTATTTGTTTCATATAGATTCTTATATCACCCTAAATTACGGTTAGGGCTTAATTAGATACCAAACATAATTTTTATGACACTCAAGTTTTATCACTATTTCTTGCCAAGGTTACTTTGAGGGCTTTCTCTTCCTCAGAAAATGTTTCCAAAACTGCCAGACACCAAACTGTGCTGTAGTTAGCTGCAGAAAACTGAAGGGGTGGGATGTCTGTCACCTACATCAGTTCATTAAAAGCTGGGAGTCTAGTGTAAGCCAGGCACACAGCCTCCTCTGCAGTCCAGGGAGAGAGATAATGCAGGATGCTTTGTTCCTGAAAGAAGAGGGAAGAAGCATACTCCCAAGGGCTTTGCCTTCCTCCCTCTGCAGTAGAAGAAGCCTAGACTGACACTAGCATACCTGATGTCTGGTGAGAGCAACCCTCCAGTTGGTGTCAAATTCAGCCTCAGGTGCAGGCCAGGCAGGCATTTGATTTAGCTGTCTTGGAAAATAATTACCTCCTGGAATATACTAGTAACTCCTGAACTATTTGTTGTTTTCAGGTACTCAGGTATATAAGCTAAAAGTAAGTATAATCAGTTTCAGATCGATTTCTTGACTAACCACCTCAGTGTAAACACAGTAGAAAAATATGGTAAATGATAACAATTACTGGGTTTCATATAATCACATTTCAACAGTTGATTGAAAAGCAGAGCACACAAAAAAATAAGTTAAGTACGGGGGAACTAAAGCTCAGAGGAAGAAAGACAGGTCCAAGGCAACCTGACAGAATGATGCCAAAGGTAGAAGTACAACCCAAACTCTTTGGCCTCAACAAACTGGTCAGAAACAGACATACAAGAGCTTGTCAGAATCATACAGAATCATACAATCTGCTGAGTTGGAAGGGACCTCTGAGATCATCAAGTCCAACCCTTGATCCACTACGTATCTTCTATCAGAAGCAGATATGCCTCAGCGATTGTATTGGATGAATAGGATGCCTCCCAAAAAGCTGTGTGCATGTTCCTACATCCAGTGACACAAATGCACACACACACAGATTTATGTATTTGTGCGTGAAGTCCATACACACAGAGAGGCACTAAATAGATGGGTGTCAACTTTCCTTTGAGGAATGACAGCAGTTTGGGGTGCCTATCCTGAGATTCATAAAAGGGGCCTGAGTTTCAGACTATGCTGAGTACCCATCTCAGGTTATGGCTTCCAAAGGACGTATCTCCAGGTAACGCTATCTCAAGCAGCACAGTCTCACACTTGGGCTCCAACAGTGCTACTTTGGAAAACCCCAGGAAAATTTGATATGTACATGCTGATTTTCAGGTCACCTGAAATCTAAAGCCTTGAACTGATTTATGAGTATGATATTCTTTAATATGCAGTTTCTAACAAAACAGATAAAAGGACAAGAGGCAAACCTCCCTAAGAAACATTGGAAGACTGCTTAGTATAGATAAAGTATATTGGTATCTCGCTACCCAATTAATTGCAGATAACTTGAGTAAAAGCAATGGTAAAAACGGGGGATGCTTTCTTTCATGCTGAAGTGCAGTATATAATAATATTTGCACATTTTATTCCCACGAATGGGATGAGTTTTGATCTTAATGAACACATAGGGAGTAGTGGGCCATCAAAGAGCAAAAGCTGTTTCTGCATCATTTATGGTGAGGGCAAGGCAGCACCAGCAGAACAAAAAAGGTGGCTGTGAGCCTCTTGATGGTGTAGATGACTAAATAAAGATATAAAACAGGCTGTAGGAGAAAGCTATTTCCTAATCACTTATTTCCTAGTGTGTCTTTTGAATTACAAGGGAAAGAAATTAGTCATGTTGAGAAAACAAGAGGTTTAACAAATGGTACCAAACCTTGGTTTAAAGATTAACCTTTGATATGTAAATGTGAAGTGTGAAATTCCATTATCTTTCTAAGTGTGAGGCTAGTTTAGTAATTACCCTGTCCCAGGAAATCAAAACAAAACAGGTAGCCAGGACCATTGGAAAGCACAGGCCTTGCTCTAGTACTGTGGCATGCAACTTCTGTTATTAGAACTAAGAGGTGAATGGAACACTACCCTCCCAGGAACCCTGAGATAAAGCCCATGTCTAGAATGAAAACACATTTAAGAAATAATATAAGGACTTATACTTTCATCCCAAAGCATCTGACAAAGCAAAAGCCCCAAAGCAAAATTGATCCTGCAATTCATTCAGGCAATGCTTTGATTGCATACACTGAAGTGCTTTCTGTGAGCAAGGATTAGGTAAAAACAGTAGGACTGGCCTCTGCAAACAAAAAAGTCTGCTAGAATGCATTGAAAGGAGAGAAATACAGACTTCTGTGGTGGGAAAGTACAGCACAAGACAAGGAGGGATCCTGGCTACAGCAAGCCACACCTGCACTGGTTGTTTTCTAGACCAGCAGCAGTTGCTGCAATTCTCTCATCTACAAAAAGTTCATCTAATCTCATCTCATTTTATCTACTGCAGCAGCAGTTCTCTCATCTACAAAAAGGCATAACAAATTCAACTTCTCTCTTCACCTCGTTCTGACAACAGAGTCTCCAACACTTGTGTAAACTCATAAATGCACTTGCACTGAAGACCCCAGGATCATGTTCCATGGAAATGTTCTGAACAATGTGCTTGCGTAGAGCATGTGAGGCATCAGCATTTTTCAAAGACTAGAAGAAAAGTCAATTTTGGGAAACATGATGTAATGTGTCTACCTCAGGCAACAAACGGCTGCCTCGGATAAACCCAGAGTCCAATTTGTGTCCTGGGATTATGTGGGATTAGCCTCAATGACATGGGAGATCTCATGTTCATAGGTGATGCTTCAGTAGTCACTGTCTGATGCTAACAGCCTAATTTAGTAAGGCATTGAAATCAAAGCCCTTAGTGAGGCAGATCTCATGCTAACAAATGTGGCAGTGTATGAGGAAACCTTCAAATTATGGCCTTTCTGATAGAGATGCCAGTGTTACGAATCTTCAAAAAGTCCATCTACCACTCTTGGGCAGCTGATCCAATGGGCATTTCTCATTTGCTTTTTAATAGCAGATGGGTAACCAATTTACATTGGAATTCACACCAAACCTTCCAATCTTCCCCCAAAATATATCAGTACCTTGTTCTGTCCCTTTGTTTGTCTCTCCCCAGCCCTCCACCTGTGATGCTGAAGAAGCATCAGAGTAGGCTGTGTGCCTTTTGCAATCACAGTTTGTTACAGCTATGGACCGATGAGGAGATTCTGTTTGACACAAGTGTGAAAATTCATCTATGGAGATTGGTTTTTTTGGAGGTATACAATGCCCAGGGGGTGGGGGAAAAAAACTTCCATCCTTTCCATTGATTTTGTAGGCCAGTGGGAAACTCTCAGCTGTTACTACAAACACAGAAAGAGGAGATCCCTCTTGTGCTGTGTATTTGAACATAAAGCTTTGTTTCATGACTAGAGCTCTTAGGTACCACAGTAATGCAAACAAACAAAACAAGAACTATAATAGCAATAGGCAGGACAGTCAATCCTCATAATACCCTGACAGCATTCATGGAAACGAGAAAGAACTGAACAAATATTGGCTTGGATGGCATTTTATGGCTTGGATTAAATTACTGAGAAGGAGATTCTTAAAGTTACTTTGTTGTATGCTATATTTTAATAAGTAAGAGATAAAAGAAAAAAAATGGGGAAGGAGAAGGGCATTGTGTCAATATGGGGAAAAATTATTTCTATGCTTGCTTTAAAGTCTTTCAGAGGGCTATTAAGCAGGCACAAAAAAAATGGACACTAAAAGAAATCCCTGATGTTAAAACTGTATTATCTATAGTGATGCAAATGGCAGTTTTCTCCAGGATTTTATTCTGTCTATATTTGTTAAGTGTGAGCAGCCACCTAAATGAGTCTAAGCTTTTTTTCTTTCCTTATAAAAAAATCTAGATCACCAAACAATCCCCAATATGTCTGACAGTCACCACTGAAGCTGGATGCAAGGCTGCTGTAACCCATCCTCCCAGTGCCACATAGCTCAGCTCTCACTGATCCTACTGAAACCACTGGGAGATAGAGTTCCTCAGGGTGTCTAAAATTAAGCTGGAAGTACTGGAGGTTTAGCACCTAAAAATCAAGATACTCACAGGGCTTTGTCCAAACCTCAACATTTGACTGCAGGTACATTTTTCTAATTCACCAATACTGAAATTATGGGAAACATACTATTGAGCAAACAGTATCAGGGAAGGAAGAGCTCCACTCAGTCATTATCTTTCCTCCATCAGTTCAGATTATATATGCCACATAGTACTTGTGCTGCTCTTCCCCAGGCATGTTTAAAATCTGCTTAGGTGACTTCCAAAACCTCATAAAAATCCCAATACCAGACATTTCTCTTGAGATTCCCTAATTAGATCTGGATTTATTTTCAAAAACCTATTTTATCCCATTATTTCCAGCCACAAGCACTTGTATCATTCAAAATAATGACACCACATTACACTCATATTTATTCTCTCCAGGTATTTATGACAATGTCTGAAGAAAGCTAGGCACAGGCTCCTCAGCCTCCTAAACTTTGCTATTTTTTTGTGAATTCCCCTTTTGCTCAGTCTTCAAATCACTCATACACATGGCACCTGCTGCTGAGTACAGAACTGCAGGTGTGATTTTGCCAGAAGGACAGTAAGGTAATTACCATCTCTCTGCCCCACGATGCACCAATGCTATACATCCCAAATTACCTACACTACTGCTGCAATAGATTTCCTCTTCAACTCAGCATATCCCAAGTGTGCCACTCTCTAGACACTGCCACATCTGATGCCTTTCAGCCTTTTATGCTTTCCAGATTTCCTTCTCTCACTAAACACGTATCTTTTAAATTATCTTCTCCAGCTAATTGCCTCAACTCTCCAATTTACACCTCTCAGTATTTGGCAAGAGTCCGACTTCCCTGCCAATTTTCCCTTTCCTCCTCCATCCTACCTGAAAATTATTTTTGTCTTCTTACTAACCATCTGACCTTATTATTCCACTTTGTTTTCTATACCTGAACTCCTTCTTCTTTCTCAAAAAGATTCCTCGGAATCAATATATTAATATGCTGTACTTTGGTTTCTTCAATGCACCCAATATGGTTTCATCAAAAAAACCCTTCAGGCAGTGCCTTTGCAAATGACTAATTTTTTTTCTTCTGCAGGTTTCTGCTGGAGGCAGGAAGCAGTCTCCAGCTCCATCACTGCAAGATGGAGACCAAAGTGGGTACTATGACCCTGCTGCCCTTTCCATGCTGGCACATGTGAATATTTTCCCCTGTTCCACCTCGTAGGTCTGACTTTTAAATCTTCATTAAGCTGCTTTCCAGGAATTTAACATCTTTCTACTGTCACAGTCTCTTTACTGTCCACACCTAACATTAACCTTTAATAGTGAGTTTTTAGGATCTTAGTCAACACTGATTTTGTACAAATCCAAATCAGTCCAAAATCACGTAATCATTATCCAGCATAGCCAAATTAGGTCCTTTTTCAAGAGTTTTTTCTTTCTGGGCATGAACTGGCCAAAACTAAAACAAAAGCATGGCAGATGTGAAGAACTAAAGTATGCTGGCAGATTCTGGTGGGCAAGGCCATGATTTTCTACAATCTTCCAGCCTCACTACCTGTGGCAGTAAGCAAGAAGAAAACCCAGCCACACAAGTCACAGGCATCAAAAAATTAGCAAAAGGTGAACAAGGAATGATAAGGGAGAAGCATGGAGCTCCATCAAAGACCCTATGACATGAGGAGAGCCAAAAGAAGTTTGATTTTTGACAAAAATTAAAAAAAAGGCAGATAAAGGGAAAGACACATTTCTTTTGGAGTGTGAGCTCTTCCTCTCCTTACAGAGGGCTCTGAGAGCTGGGGACTGCTCGCCTGTGAATGCATATTTGAAGAATTGCTAGAATTGCTATAAATGATCCAGACTTTATTTGTACTCTCTAAGTTCAGCATTTGGAGCTGGTGGAACGTGCCCAGTGTACCATGACTACCATGGATGTGGCCCTATCAGGGGTGCTCAGGGTGCTGACTCCAAGAGAGATTTTATGGAGGGTGGAGTGAGAGTGGAGACCCCATGGCTATGCTCTATGGCAACAGCATCCACTAACAGCACTTCTGATACCCTGGGCCAACAACCTGCCACCCTTTGATAGAATTCTGTTCCTTGGAGTGTACTTTTTCTCATTATAATCTCATTTTAATATAAAAGCCGCACCTCCATCCCTAAAGCCACCCACCTCCAAGGTGCAACCCCCCCTCACGAAGGCTGCGCACTGAATTTTTTGTAGCCTGTACCTTTCATTGTGAAGCAAGAGAACTTTGCACCAGTCACAATAAAGATGTGCTTGACTACAGTCACTCGAGCTCCACTTGTCAGGTAAAACTGTATTAAAATAGTTAGCTGGGGAACAGATGACAGGGAAGATACCATTGCAGGCAGGGACACTCCTGGCCTCTGGGAGCAGTCAACAGGCTGAGCCTCTTTTACCCCCCATTGGGACACCCTTGGGTAAGATTTGAACACTACTGTACCCCTTTTCCCTTCTCCCTTTACCTCTGTAGATTTTATTTTATTAGTATAGTGTAGATTTTCTTTAATAGTATAAATCTCTACATTGGTGGTTTCTGGGCAGGTTCCACCCCCTCCAAGAAATCTCTATAGATTACTCATAGCCGAGGTATTTTTCATGTCTTTCTTTTTGCAGACAGGAATCTATCACTGGCAATCCAAAAGAACTTGTCTACTATTGTATACTGTGATTTAATAAATCACACTATTCATTAATCTTGTGGTAAGAAACCTCATCTAAGTGTGGACCAAATTCCAGCGCATGTCCATGGTAATTTCTTTACTAGTGTGGTGTCAGTGGTGCTTCTGGAGCCTTGTTTTCTGGCCTGCTAAAGGTGAATTGGCCATCACTCAGATGGCCAGTCTGAGAATCTAAGTCCAGCTGCTCCCAGCTCCTCTAATATCTGGGGGTCAGCTGCATAGCAAGGGGGTTTATTTTCTGCCAAATTTCTTTTCTAGCTTTAACGCAACAATGAACTCACACTCCATTTGTGTTCCCAAAGCCCTTCAAAAATGTTGATCTGATCTATGGAAATGTTGCCCCTTTTGCCTTTGCTGGAAGCAGAAATATTGCAATCCCTGAAATGTTCTAATCCTTCCCAGAAATCATACTTTTAAAACAAAGATAATAAAATATCTGTACCCACTCATGTCTCATCCGTATAGAGTGATTATATTTATTTTACTTCAAGAAACAGCAGGAACTAGATGGAAAATAAGGAAATAGGCCAATGTAAACAGCCCCAGCCCATATTCCCTGGTTTTGTCTGCTGAAACCCACAAAACAGCTTTATTCCTTAATGTGGTGCATCTTTCTCATTAATAAAAGATGAAAATGCACCTCTGCATTATTTAATATATTATGTATATCAAACTCCTGCAACTCATGCTTTGAAAGGCTCTTCTGTCCCTGAGAAGAAGAATGCTGCCTCCGGAGCAGCATTCATGTAACTCAGGCAAAAAGGTCCCAAGCAGCAGAGGCTGTGGTGCCATGGCAGCTTTATGGGATTTATTAATTTCTGTCTAACTTGTCCATAAAAACTTTCAGTGATGCATGATGCAGCATGCCTGGGCACCTTCCTCCACTCCTCGCATGTCTGCATAACAAGTTTTTCCTAAATTTGCTTTTACAATTTCCTGCAAACAGAGAGAGCTTCTTCTCCATAGATGTGGAGAACACCTGAGCACTGTCCTCGCTGCATACTCCGTAACACCTGCCCCCTAACTCACTGCAAGAAAGTAAGACAAATGTTTTGTCTTGCTTCTGACTTCTCTTCACACACTGCTACAACTTTGTTTACAGATGTAAAACAGCACAAGATGAAAATTGGGCCTTTCACCTTACACTTTGACACACACTCTGAAGTCCTGGCTCAGGAGGCCACCTTTCACATCAGGCCCTGGACACATTTAGCCTGAGGTTAACCTTTCATACCTTGCAGGCATACCTTTCATACCCATCTTTATGCTGGGCCTTTTTGCTGCTTCCACAAAAAAAAAAAAAAAAAAAAAAAAAGAAAAAACCAATTTGCTGCCCTCCCTCTACATCACATTTTTTGCCCTGAGAAAACCCAGGCTCTATCTTGCCTCATTGGCAAGACCCTCTCAAATTTTGCTATGCTGCCAGAGAGAGGCTGAGCTGGTCCTCCAAGTGCCCGTCCCAGGTGCTGGAGGCTGCAGAAAGCCCTACAGCAGCTCAGCTGCTCCTACAGCTGCTTCCTCCCCCAGAACCATGATAAAGCAAAGGTGCTGATAAGAGGTGTCCTACCAGCAGGGAGGCACTGGACCTGGGTTCTCCTGGAGCTCAGGACTGTTCCCATCTGTTTTCTTTTTATTAAACGCTAATGTTGCCTTTGGTTTTTGCTGCTTGTTTTGTTTATGGTTGTTAACAATGCTCTTTTATTCCGTGCCCTCATGCAGAGGTCTGGCCATGCTGATTTTCCTGTCTGTGGGTACTGAATTTAATTGTCTAATTATGATGTCCATCCTTGACTTAAAACTCCTGCACAAAACACATGAAAAGTACATGCTGAAAATTTTGTAAGCCTGCAGGATTTAAAGCTCAGATAACTAAGCATAGTAGCACAAGTTATGGATTTTTAATCTAAATGACTGCAAATGTCACAAAGCACACAGACCTTGCCCCTGCAAAGGAACATCAGTAATGAAGGTTTAGAGACAGAATTAAGGTTAGCAGGGATAGACTCTCATATTTCCATGAAACACAACTTCAAAATTATTTTACTTTAAAATTATCTAGCTGAATCCAATTTGCTAGTGTTATTTTTATAGCAACCTTTTTAATTCCCCTCTTCTCTTTCAAGTTATAACCCATTATTTACAGCCCAAGCTCTGCTTCGGTTAATGGTTTTGTCTAGAAATACTAATTAGAGATCAGCTATTTCCACCACTGTCATTAACAAAACAATTCTTAAGGAAGAGCCTGGAAACATGTTCCTCTTTTTCAGAGGCACATACAGCTTTCAGAGTGACCTTCTCACACTGAGTTTATGTTGACTCAGACATCTTTCATTCCTCTATATTATCAATTTTAAAACACAAAAATGACATCAAAGAAACCATAAGAGTCTGACTTCTACCACCAAAATAAATTCTGATTTAATGTCTCTTTGCAATGCCCAGGCACAATAGGATACATGATTAGAGCATAGCAGAGTTAACAGTATACCCATCGTGCCTTATTAACTGAGGATGCATGGTGTACTCCCACTTCAAATTTGAACTTTGTAGCTTTTATGGGTTTAATTTAGACCCTTGGGGCTACAAATGCATTGAGGATTTGACACACAACACCCATTGTTGTTAAAAGTGGTTGCACACACAATCATTGATCTTTAACACAGAAAATTAGCTTTTCCTAATATAACTTCTGATTTCAAAAAAATATTTTGTTTCAAAAAAATGTTAGCCCACAGTTTAACTAAAACATCACAAAAATGACAGATATTTGATTTTTTGTTTAAGGGCATGAGTCTTAAAGAAGCAGAACTGTCTGACAGTGGTTAAAAAAAGCATGCCTAGGCACATGGGAATTTGACTGAAACCAGTAGGGTGACTTATAACTACCAGGATAAGGATGTGTTCAAATATTTTTCTGGATTGGGACCACAACCCAGTAGAATAAACCCCTAAGACCTAATTCTGAGTGCAGATATGCATACATATTTTAGGTGGGTTTGGTAAGACAGACATTAAATTTGTTTGACAGATCCCTATTTAAGATGCAGATTTTACACACCAGATGCCTGCCTGAAGCTGAAATTTTTCAGGGGAAAAAAAAAATCAAACAAAATGGTTAGATCACTTCTGAGAAAATACATAGTTTGATCTGACATAATTCCGAGTTTTTTAATTTGCAAACTTAAACTGTACTCCCTCATACTTTGTAGCAGCTCCATGAGTAAAATATAGAGGGAGAAACCTCAGTCTCCTATTTGTGCTATGGGTATATCATATGTGTGTTCATTCCGTAGGTTGAAGGCATGCACTGTTTTAAAATATAAATCCATTTTTAATTAGTATATTAAATTCTAGAAGTAAAAATAACTTTTAGATTGATCAACATAGATTTGATCTCCAGAATGATATCCAAATACATTCAATACTCCTTGTTAATAAAGAGCCCAAGCCACCTCCTTTTGTATACCAGTCATTCATTAAGCCTAAAAATGGCTGGTGTTGCCTGATGTAAATAGTACAAACAAACCTATGAATTTGTTAAGTTAAACCCCCCTTTTATGGCCTGGCAATGTGAAATAAATGGGTATTTGACTGTTAAGTCTGACAATACTGAATTGGCACTTTGTTTATAGCACAGATTTCACACTTATCTGCATGCTTAAGTGCTGCACTGGACAGAAATAAAATGAAAGTCAACATTCCAAAACAAACGCACAGAGGACCTGGATGAATGCTTGGTATATCAGAGGGTTCAGTCTAATAAGATGCTACATTGGAATAATCAAGGACTATCCCATTTGCATTCAAGAAAAACAGTAACTCTGTGGCATTTATTTCTCAATGCTCTGGTATCTTGAAAAAAAAAACAATCTGCAAAATGAAGCAAATTTTGAGAGAGGTGGGCTGTATGCAGGTCAGCTTTATTCAAGGATCTGCCTGGTCTGGTCAACTATCAATGAAAGATTTTTTTTAAATTTTTAAAAAAAAAATTTTAATATTTTTTTTAATGCCAGATCTTCTCAAAAGGGGTTCCTTACAGGCAGGGTTTGCTCCAATGAATTTGGGCTGCAGTGCAAACTTTAAGTATGACTCCTTGAAAGGCAGAGTGTGACGTTTTTGGTCATGGCAATGGTGCTTTTGACTCAAACAGGAGGAGGGGGAGGAGCAGGCTCTCTGCCAGTGCCAATGTCAGGTTCTGATGTTACCTGCACACACTCAATACACATTGAACTGCTGTAGCAACAGGAAATGCTTCACCTTGCCATGCATGAGAAGGCGTATGGTAAGTGTGACATTGAGACCTCCTTCAGACGCTTTTCCATCCTTCGTGTTCATCCTGGCCTTGTATCTTCAATACTTGAAACCAGCTTCAGTTTGGTGTTTGGTATTTTGTTGGGTTCCTTTTTTGTTTGGGTTTTTTTTTTTCCTATATCACCTGATCAACCTACAAAGAGAGGAAGAGAAAAAAAAAAAAAGAGAAAGAAAAAGAACCAGTGAGTGGCTGAAGCTATGCTGAACTGAGAATATCATGTTGTACAAACCAATTAACATTCCTCCCTTTGATTAAACTACAGTTTAGTGCTGAAAGGGCTCCTTTGATTATCATCCCTCCCCAACCAAATCTTTAGCTCTTCACCAATTGCCAGATAAAATCCCTTTTGAAACCTTAAGAATTCTCTTAACTTGTATTTTGAATCTGAAAGTACACATCACAACAGATTGAAATACAATTTTTCTTCTAAACAGCAGTTTCTCTGTTAACATTTGTGGTGTGTATATGAAGTAGATATATACATTTTTACATGTGCCTGGTACTGCTTTCTCTCCCTGCTACCACCTCTTTCTCTTTTTGCTCTTGTAGAAGAGATATTTTTGTTTTCTCTCCAGCTAGAGAGAAATTAATTCTGAGCCTAAACACTGATCCCTGCCAGCAACAGTGGATGACACATTATCAAAGACATCTGAGTAACTAAGAGCCACTTGCTGATGTAAATCTGGGCACTGTCTGATTTTGTTTTTGTCTACCAGGCCCAGAGGTGGCTCTGTCCCTCAAAGGCCAAAGCTAAGCCTCAGCCCTAAGTAGAAGAAAGATTTTTCCTAATTCCTAATGACAAATTGCAGATTTTCAGTCATTTACAAAGCCATAAATATATAAAAAAATGCTAATGAAAGCTTCAAGGGATGGCTTTGAAAGGATAAACAAGATGCATTATGAGTTTGTTAATGCAAGGACATTTATCAGTACAAACAAAATTGGGGGCAGGAAGGAATATTACCAAAGGCAGACAAATTCCACAGAAAAGGAGGATTAGAGACTCCTTATTCAGCTTTGTCCTTTTCAGACCTATCTTAAAACCTTTGAACAGGCATCATTCCCCTCGGTAACCATCCCTGAGTAATGGCAACCTTCCTAGGCTTTGCATCTTGGAGCTGCCCTAAAATTTGTCTAGCTTGGACACTGGCTAATGAGCACACCTAGGAGACAACTATTTTGTAGCTTGTGGATTGCTCCTCATGGAGACTGCTCAAACATGGGACCAAACTCCTGGAGGGACCCATGGGGTCATGCCCCTAAAAACATTGGAGATAGTATCATGTAGATTGTTTCATCGACTGATTAAATTCTATCTTAAGAGCTACTAAGCACTGCTATACTAGACCAAAGTAAATCCTATCTTAGTTGAGTATGTTATGAGTGAGAGAAGTCAACAGCAATGCTTAAAAGGGCACAAGAAGCACATAGAGAGTCACCACTGATAAGAGTTGCTGAGCTGCCAGCAATAAGTGATTTGGCTTCTATGGAAGAAGACTGCATCCAGATCAGTATTTTCAAGAGCCATTGGTAGACCACTGCTCCATGAATCTGTCTAATTATTTCTTTAATCCATACATCTGGTGTCCAGAAGTTTTGGTCTCACAGGTTAATTATTAGTGTGGGAACAGGTGCTCCAATTTAATGGCTTAAATCTGCTGACTGTTATTTCCCTTTGTGATAGATTTTATCCTCTGTGTTTTATCTGAAGACCACCTCAGGAACTCACACCTCTGGGGGCTGCTGCTTTTTGCTTCACCTTGAGCCTGTGAATGGCTAAAGTATTCCTGATGCTTTTTGCCACTGGGAAATACATTGGAAGATGCAGAGCTCTCTCTCTCTATTCCCTGGAGGAGCACTTAGAACCACAGAGAGCTTCTGTGCCTTCAATGTCTGCAAGAAGCAGAGAGGCCTGAGGAGAGGTGAAAGGAAAGAGCAACCTAAAGTCCTCCTTTCTGAAAACAGATTAATTATTTGCCACTGTGGAGCAGCTCCTGCCTACCTGCTCCATTGCTGAATTTCCCTAACCCACACGGGCTCAGTGTATTTCACAGCATATGCTCTATCAGCCAGACTACAGGCACTTTACAGAAGCAGTGTTGGCCATCTGAGTTCTCTAAGAAACCCATGGTAGTTTAGGGCATGCTTGGAAGATTTCACCCAGTGGATGTGTTTCAAGTAGAAGCAAGGTATTTAGGATCTTCTCTGGATCAAAGTTAAGTGAGGAAGATATGTTTGTAATGAAATGTATTTCCATGTGGAAAAAAATAATCTCAGGCTAGGTACAGGTTTACAGTTGCCGTGGCCTTTTGCTGCTGTGATACTACAGCAGTATGCTCTGTTGTTGAAAAATCTGGGAGGAAAGCCTTTTTCCAGACAACACACCAACCCCCACTCAAGGATGACCTTTTCAAGATAAAAGATGAAAAATAATCAGCTTTCTGAGCTAGTGCCTTTTGCGTTATTTTCAAAAACAGAGGTTAAAAATGAAATTCCACTTCAAGTATTGTTAAACATCTCACTGTCATCTAATTTTTTGAAGGATTTTGGTTTTGCCCCTCGTCCCAACAAGCTCAAACTCCAGCACCTGGTACTGAGAAGGAGAGCAGATGCCTGGGGGAGGGCTGAGAGCATGGGTGCCTGCAATGAGTTAGGCAGCTGTGTGAGACAGATACAAAGGGAAAGAATCCAACAAGGCAGCCTCACATGGTAAGGAAGAATACATGAAACCTATACATATACCATGAAGAGAGAAGAGTTTTTACTGTGCCAGCTAATTTACAGCTGCTCCAATTGTTTTGAGAGCCTAAGTACTGTGGTAAAATATTTACGGCTTTGCAAAGTTAACCTACGGGACTGTTAATTACCCAGTTTTAAAGACAGATTGAAATAAAATGCGTTGGTTTTGTTTATTATTTTTAAATAATGAAAACAAATTTTCCCACAGGCATCATCAAAAACACATGCTGGGCTAGTTCTCTGCATGTGTAGAGATGTCAGACCATGGTACAAGGAAGAGAATGTTTTTTTCTACAAGGCCTCCTACCAGCCGCCAATACATCCACGTATTTATAAAGCCACTGCTGTAATATATGAGCACATCATGAGTACTTAATAAGTGAAATAATTTCCCTCTCTTTTGCAAGATCAGTATTATGAATGATTTGCTATGTTCCTGGCTTATGCTTGCCTCTCTGTGTGAGCAAACAGAAGAGTATTCAGTCTTCATAGGGCTTTCCATTCTCAAGCTCTGTCTGATGAGATCCCATGGTTACTCTATGGGCTTGGAAAGTTGACTCTTAGACTACAAAAAACCCCCAATGTATCCCACTTTTCATGATACCAGAGGAAAGTCAGGGGACTACAGAGGTGAGTAAAGAGTATCATGCAGGCAGGTAGACTCAGAGAGCTGGCAGCAACAGGAGGACAGCTGGACAATGTCCTCCTTCTGGCCTTGTGACCCTGGACCACAAGGAGGTTGTAGCCAGGTGGGTGTTGGTTTCTTTTCCCAAATAACAACCAACAGAACAAGAGGTAACAGGCTCAAGTTGCACCAGGAGAGGTTTAGATTGGATATTAAGAAAAATTTATTCACCAAAAGGGTTGTCAGGCACCGAGCCTGCCCAGGGAAGTGACTGAGTTACCATCACTGAAGGTATTTAAAAGATGTGGATGTGGTGCTTAGGGATGTGGTTTAGTGGAGGACTTGATGTGTGCTGGGTTAATGGTCGGACTTTATGATTTTAAAGGTCTTTTCCAACCAAAATGATTCCACGATTTAATGACTAGAATGCACAAAATACAAAATCCAGGGCTCTGGATTCTGAAATCTCTGAAATTCTCCAGGTAATAATAATAATAATAAAAATGTCATGCCCGGGGAACAAAGGATCATATTAGATAGTTGTCAGTAAAGTAGATCATGGCCACCTGTGGGGCTGAGCATGAACTTTTGAGGACATTTCCACTTCTGTTAGTCATGTAAAAAGTGAAAATTTCTCTTTAGGTAGAAAAAAGGCACCCAAATGCATTAATAAACCCCAAACAACCACAACCTTTTGAAAACCCCAATAAAATGGACATGTGGTCTTATGCAAATGCCTTTTATCTGTAAGCATTTGTTTCTATACATTTTTTGAAATTTGCTATATGGCACATCCTGTATGCTCACTAGACATTACATAAGGACCACCACTTTCCTAACATGGCTTTTCAATAATGGTTGTTACATTAAGCAACTAAAATAATAAGCAGCTAAGCCATGTGTTCATCAGATGACTAGAAAGAACAGCACAGTTCCTCAAGGGCTTCACTGAATTAATAAAGGTTGCAAGATGAACTACACAGCTGAAGGGCAGCACCACAACCCACACACAGCACATGCATAGAGGTCAGGAGTCCATGTGGCTGAGGGGGTGGTGTGAGATGGCTGCCTGAACCCTAAGACGTGGAAAGTCAACCTCATGACCCCCTTTCTTCTTACCCCTCAAGCCTACTAATTCTCTAATTAGAAAATAAGCAGACCATTGCAGAGAATATGGCTGCACAGTGCTGAAATACACACACACGTTTTAAATCTTGAAGGTGACCAATTCAGGCATGTAGGATAAGAAAGCCTTTGAGTCAACAGCAGGCAGGGATAGCAAAGATGAATACATAATGGCAAGGTAGACATCAGGCAATTGATCTTTGAGTTTAAAGTCAAGATAAATTATTTGACATCCATGAATCTGCCAAGAAACTACTCATCTGGAAGTGAGGGAGGAGGCACAGAGAGTATGCATGGGGTAAACTGGGACAGAGCTGCACAGCCACAGCAGTGTGCTGGAAAGGAAAGAAATGCAGAGAAGAGATAAGGAGAAAGGCACGTAGAAAGAGAGAGATGAAGTTTCAGATGGCTGATAAAGACAACACTGTGAGAAGATTCAACGTGGGATTAAGAACCAACTGGAAACGAGATCTAGTATTTGAAATCTTGATCATGAAATCTGCTAAATCTGAGCCTGTCAGGAAAGATGAAACTGGCCAGAGCACCCAGCACAGCATTCCCTGTGACTGAGCCTCAGAAGGGACTCTTGAATGTAATTACAGTGCTTCATCACCATCAACAAAAAGATGTAATTATGAAAAAAAGCAAGGAAGAATCCCCAGGTGAAATTCAAAAGAACAAATTCCAGTTGTTCAGCTGGAACAAAAAAAAATTATAACAAGTAAAAAAGAATAGGGAAAATTATAGTGATGCTCAGCAGTAGCCATGTCCAATTTAAATGAGGGCATTCAGCCTTATATGTAATGTTTAAAATAAAAATTAAGATGTCTGCCACAGAAAGGTTGATTATCAAATTAAGAAATAACTAATTTTTTTTCAACTTCTCCATTAAGCTAAGCAGTTATCTATAGCTTTTCACTAGAAAGTAAGATCTCTGGCTGTCAAAGGACGAAACAGTGCAATTATACAGGAAAACACTGGCAGAAGTTAAGAAACCCCCCCCCCAACACAAAGTGACATCAAATTCCAAACCAGCTTCAATTGTATTTAGTTTCAAGAATATTCTTTTCAGAAATGGTGAAAAGTGATAACAGTAAGCAGCTATTTACAGTCGTAGCTGAAGCAAATGAAGATGACTGGACATTTGCTAAATATACACTTCAGTTTCTGTATCAACTTAAGGATGAAGACATCTACTGTCACAAAACCATGTCATTGTGTAGATTACTGAGAACAAAAAGCTCCCAGGATGCCCACTATAACAGCAATATAACAGTAAGAACAATGACAACTTTTCAGATCTTTTCTCTCCCAATAATAACTATTTGGAAAAGCGGAAATCATGCTTTGAAACACTGCAGTTTTATAGAGAAACCTCACCAGGAGAATCTGATTAATGAACAATAGATAGGGAAGCAGGTGCTGTATTAACCCTTCCACTCTACCAGTTCCATCTCCCAGATTACTAGAGAGAACTGTACACAAATGAATGAGGTGATGTATTTTATTCACATCCTTATCTTTTATATCCCAAAATAGATCTAATGTTAATCCCCAACTCTTTAATGAGGTGAACAAGATCTGAAGAACCTGGCTCCATTAGATATTTATATCATGGTCCGTTTTAAGTAACTTAATAGCTGGGATGGATCCAAAAATCCAGAAATGAGAAAATCAATCCTTTCTGTTAGCAGAACAAAATATGTATCTGTATGTCAATTGGTAAAATGGGTTTCCACTAAAAAGACAAAATAATATAAAGGAACAGCTCATGAAGGAAATTTAAACAAACAATAGAGAGAACAAGGTTTCATGGAAATTCATAAATGACATTCAATGAGATCTAAATGACAGCTAATAGGAAAATAAGCTGAATAGCGGGAACGGAAAGAGCAGCAATTGATGACAAAAACATAAGTAAAATATCTGTTTTACAAAAGGCGTAGTAAATTCTTATCTCAAAAGTCAAGGGGGATTAAAGAGCAGCACATTATTCCACCATTTAACAGATGAAAGATAGTTACCTGCCTTAGCAAGCCATGTGCTTTTATGAGTTATTGTAAACAATATGGTATCATGAATTTATTACAAGAAGAAAACTCACAGAAGCACAATAAAGGCTTATCTCATTGTTCACTAACCTATTTTCTCATGTCAGCATTCAGTGATGAATTAATTACCTAGTGTGAATAAATATAAAAATATTATGCTGTGTATGAATAGGCGCCCATACAATCTTTGCCAAAATATTGGAAGTTATCACTTCTGAAAACATCACATGTCAAAAAGGTATTAAATGTTATCAAATGCCTGGAAATCAAATCTCAGGAAATCTAGAAAAGCTGGATAACAGCCATCAGCAAATGCCAAATGGATCTGGGATCCTGAGGGAAGCAATTTGCAGGCAATGGGAAATGCAGTGATTCTTTTGCCAATGATATCTTCCATCTTTCAAGTACTCTTTTTTTCCTTTCTCTTTTTCCTCGCCCCCCCCCCCTCCCCGTAATTATTCCAGTAAGAATTACCTTGGCAGGAATGCAGAGAGCATCTTTATAGTTTGCCAGGAACTAATAAAAAAGCACCAAAGTGTGCAAGCCAATACTTTGTACAGCTCCATCAGCCAGGTCTGGATATCTGCAGCCAGGCAGCTAAAAGTTCTTGTAGATAGAAACTGCTACATTAGACTAACAAAACATAAACACATCCACAAAACAGAAAATTTGTTGCAGCCCACCATAAGTTGTTCTGCACAAATATTCTACAGGAGTATTCAACAAGTTCAGGATGGACCAGAAAGTGCCTTCTTTCCATTCGTAATGGCACAGGATTCAATTACCTGCAAGCTCTACCATGGACCTGGTAGTCTGCAAGATCAGGGCAGACCATAAATGCCTGTGTTAGATGAGCTATCTACTGAAGGATAATTTCTAATCATAGCTTTAAGCACAAAATCAGCTTTACCTGCCCCTTTATCCTGTGGCTCCAAAGCCCTCAAGTTTAGCATTGTATTTCTCAAATCTTTTTTTGTTTGTTTGATTTTATGTTGCTTAAGTTTTAAACAAATTTTTTGCTTTACTTGCTTATGTTCAACTAAGAATAGACACTAGAATTAACTTGCATTAATCATTCTATATGGTCTGAGATAATAAATTTAAGGAAGAAGTGTATGTATAAGCCACAGAGAAAGTGGAGCAAAAAACCTGAATGCACCACCAAGAGTATCAGAGCTGTCTCTCCAGCACAGAGATGCTTACAAGAATAGCTTGCCATATAAGAACAGATTTTCAGTCCACACCTGTTCCTGGAAAACCCCTATATTCCAATGGCCTAAACATGGTTAATGTGTGTTATGTATGTTATCTCTGCTGCCTAAAGTCAACTGCCTGACCTTGACATTTTGTAAATTCAATATTTGTATTTTGAAATAAGGTTTTAATTGCAAATTTATCTCACTGTATATGAGTGAGCACAAAGCAAATAAAATGACTAAAAATAATCTGGGGCATACAAATTTTGTTGATTTAAAAAGAAATGCATTTGCCCCAAATGAAAGGGGGTCAGCTTAAGCAGATGTTTCTTTTTCCATTTTTTAAAATCTCAGAGAGAATAGAGAAGTCACTCACATGGTCTATTTCCAAGATATTATAAATGAGCAAGATTTATATAGAGATATAGAAACATACATTTTAGTATATTGTGCATGTTTGCATAGAATATGGATAAGTTCTAAAAAGTAAGCAAGGTACCTATTTTACATGACAGATGTGGACAAATGTTAGAAGTTTACTAGAGCATAATCTAATAAACAAATATTTAAAAAATAATCTAATAAATAAATATTAAGAACAGCATGATTTTTAAGTGACATTTTATCTGTAGTAAAAACAGTCTCACAGATGTAAAGAAGAATTATAATTTTCTTTTCATGTACATACAAGATTACAGACAGCTTCTTATTGATCAACAGAAAAAAATGCCCCAAATCAGAAGAACAGACCAAGAAAGACAGGACCTTCTTTAATGGGAAACATAAACCCATCAGGTATGTTCCCACTGGGAACAGAATAAACAGATATTTAAATGTACTTGTATTTTTCTAATCTCATCAATGTCAAAATGACATCTGCCTTAGAATATATATTTGCCCAACCTATTTGTAAATTATATGTTTTGTAGACATATCCAGTTCAATAAACATGAGTGAGATTTTTCACTAAATCCAGTACAAAACATGGTTGTTGGTTAGGGAAAAGAGGTTAATGATAAAAATATATTTCTCTTCATTAAAGAGAAAAATATTATATATTGACATAACTGAATTTCTGGCATAAACAAGCAAAAATATCACTTTAGTAATCTCCTTATTATGCTGTTTACAAGGCTCATTCAAGGCACATTACAAGGCACATTCAAGCTCCCTAGATAAATAAAATAGAGGAAAAAAAGGAAATTCACACAGCACCTATGGGAAGGAAGAGGATGCACTCCCATCCTTCTGTCACGACTGGATTGGCACCAGCCTCTGGCATGTGAGTCACAAGGTCCCCTCTGGGACACCCCACTCATGTTTGCTTGATGCAAGGATGGGTTTGGACTCATCTAAGAAAGAGAAACTGGTCCAAGAGGATCACAGCTGTAACAGCTTCAAATATGCCTGAGTGACACGAAGTGCTGCAACAGTTAAAGGGATGACAGGGAAAACAAAAAGCAGAATTGCAATGTCCTGCCAGGTTGCTAGAGCTATTGCCTTCAAAAGTCACACTCACAAGATGAATATTTAGGTTCTCAATCACTGATGGTTGTCAAAACATATAGAATGATAAGGATTTCACTGAGAGACAGGACCATACAGTACCACCACCACCAGTAAGTTCCCAGAGCTTCCTTTGAAACTAGGTTAAAAAAACAAAACAAAGCAAAACAAAAAAAACAACCCCCCCAAAAAAAAGAAGATAACAAAAAACCCCAACAACTAGGCCACAATAAATGACTCACTTAGAGGAAGTCAATACTCAGAGTAAAAAGCCAAACACATGCCAAGTTTTAAGTGACTTAAATCAATATTTTTGTCACTGATTTAAACAAGGAGAATCTTTACAACTCAAAACTGGTTCTAATTGATGAACTATTCAAAAGTGAAGAAAAATCAAATAGTTTATTTATTAATGACTTCAAAGTGCCAGCTGTAAAGTAAATCAGTACATCTTGCTCTAGCACTAGGGAAAAAAAAACAGTGCTGAGGCTATCCATTTGCTACTTCCGTGCAACCTTTGCTAATAACAGAGCCTTATTTTGTATAAACAACTCATTTGCTTTGGAAAGTTACTCAGTTGAAACAGTGCTTCGTGAGGTATCTGCCCTTTTGTGGATCCTTCAGTCCCTTTCCTTACAAATATATGCATGCCCACCTAGCTATACACACATCTGTACATATACATGAGGTCACCGACCAGTTTCAATATTTTGAAGACACACAAGGGTGCCTGGTGTTTCAAGAGCCACAGCCTAAACAGAGGCACGAGGTTGTGGTTCCACCACAGGAGAAGCTTTGTTGTGAGCCCAGCAGTGATTGATCCCCGTGGGGCTGGCAGCAGGGGGGGGGGCAGATGCCCACTGCTCATCCCCCTGCTCACAGCCAGACCCACCATGCACTCCCCTCTCCTCACAGCAAGCATCACAAGAGAGTAAGGTGACAGGAGCAGGGTCTGGATGTGAAATAGTGCAGTCACTACAAAAGCCCCCATGTTTGCAGGGACACCTTTAATAAGGTGCTTTAAGGAGACATAGGATGCAAATTTTGATTTTTCTCTCCAGCTGCTCCAGTAGCTTTCCAGCTCCTACACAACCCTACTGCGTTTAACACAGTTTCACAGTGTAACTGGATGTGGAGTTTGGCCCTGTGTTCTTTATGAATACAAGACAGGACCTGTGCTAATGGAAAGGATTTGGTGCTGCCCTTACCATCCCACCTTTGGCTTGGGACTACAAAGCTGCAGAGATGTACTGAGGAATAAGTTACTATTAAATAAAAATAAAATGAAACATAACATAAAAATAAACATTAATGAAGTTCTGGTAGGATCTACAGCAATAACCAGAAAAAGCATTAGCAGCACATTTGTGACAGTCAATTGGAAGGACTGCAGACATTATATAAGGGAAGACCTCAAATACGAGCAGGAAGATATCAACTTGGAAAAAAAAAACACAGTGAAAAAATGTATGGCAATAAATTTACAATAAAAGTACTACATTTACATTACACTACATTTACAATACAAATATGACAACTAAGGAAAACCAATTCTTAATAATGAGTCAAATCTTGAAGGCACTGACACACAAGACATGAGAAAGACCTAAGGCTGCAAATTAGAGGTTGAAAACCTCTACTTTTGGAGCAGGAGAAGAGGAAGCAGCCCACATTCACAAAACTCTTTTATACTTGGATCTGGACACTCTGTAACCACAGGAAAAAAAAAAAAAAGTAAAAGCGGGTCAATGAGAGGAGAATAGAAAAAACTACTAATAGAAAATTAAAGAAAGATGGAGGAGGAGCTTAGACAGCAACAACTAAGTCAGTATTCAAAATAGGCAGCTGATCTTGGAGGGAACCAAAGAAAAGGGTAGAAAGTAAGGTGCTGCAAGCAGGGCTGGCTGGCACAAGGATGATTTCAGAAGACAAACGTAAAACTAAATTTCCGTCTCAAAAGCCTGTTTGTGCTGTCTCACAGGCTGAATGATGTTCTCCAGAAGTAGCAGTGCTTCTGTCATTTCCACATAGAAAGGTTGCATAAAGCTTCCTGGAAACTTTGTAAGAAATGTCCTGCAGTCAGCCAAGACACTCGGCACCAGGAACACTGGATCAGATCTTAAATAGAATTTAGACACAGAGTGTCTGTTACGTAGGAAATTCCACTCTGCAAAGTTTGCTTTCATTCCAAAGTGACTAAAATAATCAAATTTTCAAATAATTTAGTGTGTAGGTGCATTTGTAGATGTTTCACTATAATTTGCTGATCCAAAGAAGCTATTTTGCTACAACTAAACTTTTGGACAGATAACTTGTTGGTTTTATATTCTTTTATGTATAACACATCCTAAAGTAAAAAATTCTCTTCACAATGGAAAACCAAAATGGCACAATGTTACAATTTTGCTAAGGCAGTACGGACAGTCATTATCAAAGTCTTTAATTTTTTTATGAGGAAATCAACACATTCCCACAGAACACTTGCAGACTGCCAAATGGAAAAAAAAAATAAATTGAAAAGTCTCTTCCACAGACTTGGTAGTTTCTTCCAGAGACTTGCTTTGGAATGGAAAGGAGATAGAGCTGAATGAACTGATGAGGTCTTTGCAGTCTCTAGTTTCCAAAACTTTGTACATTTTTTGGTCTCTTTTCCATTTTTACAAGAGCTCTGGCATTATTTTTATTGAAGTTAAGGAGAGAAGGGATGTTTTAGAGATTTTTTTACTATTAATTAGTCAATAAGTAAGCTAGCTTGCTAAGAGAAAAAGGAGGTCATACAGTATTCAAAAAGATACAATACTTGTTTTCCTATTTTCCCCTCCAGTGCTCTGTATTGAATTCTGAAAAGCCCCATTTCAGATTCTGCACTTTGCTATTGCACACGTAATAATAGGACACACTGGCCTTTGATACAATTCTCTTCAGGGAACAAAAGTTTCCTTTGGCACAACTACAGCCACTGCTTGTTGTAGGTTACGCATATCTTTCCAGTCAAGCATGATTAATAACTGTTAAAAAAAATGCTCATGACCCATGGCAAGTATTCTTTCAACTATAATACCAGCATTATGGGCTCTGAATCTCAGTAATTTTAAAATGTGCTTCTACAATGGAACTATAATTTAATTACTTTTTCTGCAGCCTGTTCCATTTTGTTTCATCACTTTGATTGCACCATGCGCTTGGCAGCTTATGGAAGACTGCATCTGCCTTCAGGATTATTTCACTGGGCTCTTTCGACATCTGTTTCTGAAAATGACTTTATTTGCAGAGGCATAAAGAATAATCAGAGACTTGTTTAATCCAGATAAATTGGAAGAGAGACACAGAACTGGAGTCGGGGTAGAGAAGAAGAAAAAAGAGAAAGGAAATATATGCTGTATGCTGCAGAAGACATCAAAATAATCTGATCTTTTCCTGTGCTTCTGAAACTGCTGCTATATGATGGGTGATATGATACATGAAAAGATGAGTCACTAAGTCAATTCCTTTTCATGTTTGGGTGGAGTTCATGGATGCCTCCATAAGCCATTTGAGCTAAAGCTTCATGTTGTGCTTGATCAGTTTAATATAATTTTCATGAACTACGTTTGCAACCTCCTCCTGTGGGGATCACAAAGCAGCCTGACATGATCTGTAGCAACTGACAAAAGATCCCATAATAAATGAGCTAAACACAGGCTCCAGCATCACCTGATATCCTTCCAAACACAGCTACAGCCCACACCTGCTGCTGGGTGCCATAGCGTGGACCTCTAGGCACACAGTTCAGCAGTAACCCTGATGAGCAACTTCCCACGTATTAGCAGACATAAACTGGGTCACCTGTGAATCAGAGGAGCAAGTGCAAGCTATCTATAAAATAGATATCTATGAATATATCTCTATACCTATAAAATGCCTATGCCTGTATTAGACACCATCGAAATCACCAGTGGTGACTGCCATTTATTTTGGTGTTTGTAAACCCACAAACCAGCACAAGTATTTAGAGAAGTGCTTTCTACCAGATCTCAGGTGTTGGGCAGGTTTTGTTTCATTCTTTATTCTTTTGTTTATTGTTTGCAGGGAGTAAACAGATAGTTGTCAAGAAGCATCCTCTGCCTCAATAAGGAGGAGCTGCAGGAGAGAACCTCAGGCAACAGAAGAGTAACAACCGAAGAAACCATAGACCATGGCTTTAGGGACCAAGGACACTAAACTTCAAAGCACCAGAGTGAGCAAACCATAATAAAAGCAAGCAAAGCAAAAAGCAAAAGCAAGCAAAATGATCTCAAACATTCTCTCACTTCTGAGAGTTTAAAATCTTGCCTGCCTTGTTGCTCCTTTCCTTTTGCAGATTTTTTTCTTTGTTATTTGCTGGTCTTCTGGGTTCTTTTGCTCTAGCAAGCATGTCAGGAACAGTCATAATGAACAGATTATTGAGCTGGTTTACAAACATGTATTTTTCTAGGAATTACTTAAAGATAATCCAAAAGGAGGCCATACAGTTCTTAGAATAATAATGAAGAAAAACTGTTGTCCCTGAAAATAATAGGTACCACACAAAGACAATATCTGGACCTGAACAACTTGGTAATAGCCTGATTCCCATAGCTCTGTAGCCCTAATTACCTGTCACAAGCATTTGTGTTTTCCTTTCCCATATGGCCAGACTGACTCTTGCTCCAGTCCAAACCAATCCCAGCTTTCTTCTCAGGCTTCATTCATCCAGGGCACGTAGCTCCCTGCACTCCCAAACATGTGCTGTTAAGAGGTGCCTCTGCACTATGTTTCCTGTCCTGTGGGAAGCTTGCAAAAAGGAAGGATGGAAATTTTCTCCTCTTCTGTATTCCATCACGTCACCTTTCCTCAGCTACATCCAGCAGGTGAGCTGAGGATGTTGAAAAGCTCAAAGCTTCCACATTGCTGATCTGCTTACAGGCAATACAAGACGCAGAGCTCCTCTGGCAACTGCATGTTCTAGGAACTTGGCAAGACTGACAGACAGCATTTGGAAGCCTGGTTATTTTCATAGAAGATGTAATCCCAAAAGCAAACATCTCAAACTTTTGGAAAGAAATACAGAGCAAAACAGAACTACGCAACTTAGAAAAAGGAAAACAATCACCAGTGATGAGTATTTGCTGAAGAACACTCTGAAACCCAGAATAAATCTCTCTCCCCTCGTTCCTAACCAACACCCTGATATCTCTCTGATATCTGAAGAGGTGAACATATGATTTCACAGGTTTGTATTCAGCTAAAACAGGTGGGAAGCTGTCCTGAGAGAGATACATTCCAGGGGCAGGGCATGCCTGTGAAAACACTATTAACAGTGATTATTAACACTTATTTTCCCTTTTTAAAAATTTTTGTATATTTATTAGATCAATTCACTTCCTCTCCTTATTTTTCACCTCAGAAGTGTGGGCTGTAACATAGTAGCTGCATGGGGCCTATGGCCATACAAAGAAAATACCCATTGTTTTTCTACAGCTTCAAAGTAAACTGTACACAGGAAAAGACCTGCAGAGGATTATTACAATTTGACAAGCCTTCGTTGTCTTGCCAGTATTTCCAAAGAACAAAAGCCATCATGCTTAATTAAATTTTTTCCCTAAGGCATTTATAAGAATTTCTTGCTTAGCAGCCAATATAAAAATAGGTTTGCCTCTGAAGTACCAACTAAGGACCACTACTGGACAAGGAGTAGATGTCTGTGTTGTACTGCTGGTCGGATGTTCCATAAAAAGTGTCCTTAAAGCCAAGGCAAGTGTTTGGCCATCCAGATGTTTACCTTAGCTTAGTCACCTGAACCTGGGATAAAGATTTGCAGCTGTTGATAGCAACTGAAGAGACACAACATAACCTCTTAAGCACTAATAATAAAAGCAGTCTGCAAGGTCAGGGCCATGTCAGGTCTGGGTAGCATGGGGTAAGTGGCTCTTTATTCAGGTTACTTAAGAGAGCAACAGAGTTGTGAGCTTGTTTGCCTGTGCTAATGCCAGTCTGGATGCCAGTACCTGTTGAGATGCTTGGAGGCTGGGTAAGTGTTTCAGTAAGTGACTGAGCCAGTGTTGAGCAGGATCAGATCATCAGCAGGATGCAGACAGGAAGGCGGAATGAGGAAAGAGTGGGAGATGCACCCTGACCCCAAGGGAGCAGAGGATCATGCAGGGCTGACTTGTTTTCCTCCCAGATATGAGGAAGCCAAAGGAGAAAGAGTGAAGGGATGGCACTAAGTCAGAGAAAGGTACTTTTTCCATAACTTGATGAGGGACAGAAGGTGCCTGATGCTGCAGAAAGCAGAGGACACAGCAGCCAGCTAAGTTGGCTATAAATTTTTCATTTTTTCACGGAGGTGATGAAGGTAGCATTGAGAGAATCAGAGAAAGAATCTCAGGAAGTTCTCAGGAACTCAGGAAGAAATCAGAATCAGGAAGTGGCAGGAAGAGCAGTTCATGCTGTGTCCGAAGACATTTCTACCAAACTCCAGTGAGAGAAATTCAGTCTATGCAAAAGCACAACTTGCCTTTTACCCACCATCCTGTCTTAGGCAGGGCATGGAATGATTTTTTGAATACACTTTAAAAGCAACAGTGGTAACAGAGAGTAACTCCTCCAAAAGTGAAATCAAGGTATGTCAGTAGAAACAGCAGAGAGGCTACGTGTCTAGATGCTGTCAGGTCCAGACTTATTTAGGTGCAGCTTGGTGATTTAGGCCCCTTCATCCAAACACAAAGAGGATCCTGGAATTTGCCCAGTGTGGGCTCAGCTGCAGTCAAACCACCATGCTACCACATCTTTCTAACATGAAAAAAATTACGTCTCACTCAATCTTAAAAAAAGATCATACGTATATGACAGTTATCCCCCAGTATCTACCCAAAGAGACTGTCCAAGACAGAAATCAGCTAGTTACACCCAGTGATGCACCTGAAGTAATAAACTGTTCAACAGAGCTGCTCTTAGGTCAGTACAGAAGGAGGACCACACACACGACAGTCTTTTGACTGTTCTTCCACCCTTTCCCCTTGACATGTTCCATAAGAATTAACCATTTTCCTTGCAGCATTTAAGGAAATCTACTCATGAATTTCTTTCTGAGGCTCCATTTCTCAGCTGTGTAATTGATTTTCATCTACAATGTTTATATACATCCTTGAAGTGAAATCAGCTAAGAGGGGCTGAAATGAAAATGGACCCTGTTAGCAATGGGTGGATTTAGTCCCTGTCTGAAGCTATTCTCCACCACAGCGGGGGAAGCAGTAAGATACAGAAGAAAAATAATCTGTGTGGGAGGCTTCCCTGTGCTCTGCTTAATTAACCACTGTTTGATATGAGGAACACACAGCAGGGTGCACCTTCATGTCTGCACACGTACTGACATACAGGACCAATGTGCACCAGTAACAGGGTTGACGTATTTTCTATAAACTGGAACTGACACCAAAACATTGCCGACAGGAACTAGTCTTCATTAATTTATAAAACAAGTCAAGATTTTCCCAGCCAGCGATGGCTTTGAGCCTGTTTAATGCTGAATTCATGAGCAGGATCTTTTTCTTCAGGATCTCTGCCTTCAATTGCTACCACAAAGATGAGGCACTGTCTTTGTGACAGCACTCAGCCAAGCTATCTAGTCATCCCAACCTGTGCTGTAATACAAAATCAAGATAATTGAGAGATCAGCCATGCAACACATATATACATATTCATATATATTCATTCTGATGGGGTCCAACATACATAAAGCTGCCTGTGTTAGCCCCAGCGCTCCAACAGTGCTGAGAGAATATTCTGATCACACAAAATGCAGCAGCAACCACTGTTTTACCACACAGTGGTTCTAGACACAAATGTCAGATTATGTGTTGTTCTTGCCAGTGCAAATGTCACTTTGGATCGTTCACAGGCTACAGACCTGCCCCAGGTTACCCCGGGTCCCATGTGGAGCTGAGGCATAAATTCTCAGCACCTTACAGGATGAAAAACCTTTGCTGCAGTGATAGGCAAGGGTGCACTGATCCTGCCTTTCCGGTATGAAGGAGGCCCAAATAAAATGTTTTGACCACTAGGAATCAGGATCAAACAAAAGCAAGGCAAGAAGACAACTGTAAAGCTAACAAGCCAGCTTCTCTGATCTGTGAGCACAGGTGAATGGGGAATGGAGAGTAACAGGTGGGACTTTTCTGGGCACAAACTGGACCCTTAAGGAGGGATGTCGGACATGTAAAAACCACGGAAAGGAGAGCATCGTAACTCTTGATGAGTGTTTTTTGCAGGTAATACCTTCTTTACTGTTTCTACAGCAACTTGTTGATTTTAAAAGGCTACTTGTGGATGTCTGTAAGATAAGAGGGTGAAAAAGAGGGCATTTGAGGGAAAGGAAATACCAGACATACAGGGTGTGCTAAACGTTTCCCTCTGTTTCCCTTGATTTCCCTGTGTTCTAAATGGGAAAGGTGGCAAGACACCCAAGGATTTCCTGGACTGTACTGATAGCCTCCAAAGGACTTTACACAATTTCTCATCGTGACAGATTTGGTTCATGGCCAAATTGAGGAAAAAGGATGTAGACAGCATGAAAATGTTGAACCTAATTTGGTTTTTTTTTTTTTTTTTTTTTTTTTTTTTTTTTTTTTTTTTGTAGTAAGAGAAACATAAATTCTGTTGAAGTATTAGGACCCTGGGGAAGAGTTACACAGGTAATTTGTTATTTATGGCTAGCTGAAGAAAAATCCCCAAACCCTCCAACAACACATCATTGCCTCTCAGCCTATTTTCTTCAAAGAGGAAGTTTCAAATGCCACATAAAGTCTAAAGCATCATGTTTTCTATGAGGTGTGCATGTGTTAACAGAGGAATATCTGTGATGATAACCCCAAGCCCCAGGCAAACCAACAGTGCCTCTGCTCCTTCTGAGTCACGCTGTTTGCTGCCTTCCCTGCATCATGTCTCTGCCTGCTAGATTAAGAGACTCAACCCCAAATCTCTGTAAGCTGCTTTTAAAAAGAATTAGTAAATGAGAAACTAGTTTAAAAGTCCTGTTTCTGTTAACCAAAAATTTGTCATGTATCATCCTTTCCCAGACATATTAAAAATGTCACAATTAAAAAACAATGGAAGACAGCTCTCCTGGGAGTACAGAACATTGAGAAAAACCACCACACTGAAATGTTATTGTACTCAATAG
The DNA here is from genome assembly GCF_036169615.1 of Heliangelus exortis. Classification (NCBI taxonomy): domain Eukaryota; kingdom Metazoa; phylum Chordata; class Aves; order Apodiformes; family Trochilidae; genus Heliangelus; species Heliangelus exortis. The sequence goes on along the minus strand of NC_092423.1, from coordinate 86,609,153 downwards.
TGCTTGAGAGATTAGTAAAAATAACAGCAAAACAACAAAAGACTTGTAAGTCTGAAATCCACAGATGAGTAAATGCTTATGCACTACCTTTCAGGTCATGCAAATCCATAATACAAATCATCCCCTTTCTATTCCATGAATCACAGCACAGAAGCTGATGTAGAGGAATAGTTCCAACTACATGTTCTGTTCCCTCCCACCCTGCTCAAGTTGCTGACGTCTTAGCATTTCTGAAAACAACTCTTTTGCCATCCAGCTTCTGGAAATACATAATGCAAAACTCAGTGGGTCTTACCTCCTCCTTACTGAGGGACCATTAACACAGCCTTACTCAACTTTACATGCAGTCTGAATATACTAACAGCTGCAGTCTTTCATAAAACGAGCTACAGAGTTATTAATTTATCCATCAAAGCCACCAGAGTTTCTTACTTGTGGCCACGAAATTCCTTTCAGAAGACACATTTAAAAAACAAACAAAAAAAATCCTACTATGGAGTGGATGATAAAATGACTCATATATTTTAGCAAAACATAGGCTTACAATTCTGAGGCATGTAGGTTTGGCAGGAAATAAATTTGTAAACATTACAAAAAACCATCTTGTTGGTCTCTTCCACAAATGCATAAGTAACTGACAAGCTACTTGAAAAATTTTCTTGAAAACAGCTTTTTCAAGGAAAACTGAGATGTTCTGTTGTTAGTTTTTCTGTTTTTAATTTTAAATAAGGAGTCTTATTTTTTGCATGAAGGCCATTCCAAATTCCACTTTCCAAATTTAACCACAAAATGTTGTGTTTGCACCATATATAGGAACAATAGTGGCTCTTCACAGGGAGAAGTCTTTGCTGGATGAGCTGGCAGCAAGCAGATAACGTGTTGCTGCTCAAACACCCAAGTGTGAACCCACTGTCTGGGCTCTCTCCCTTTCTCCTGTTCAGATCTATCCCAATGCAGTTGCAATCTGAGCTTTGAAAGAAAACTCCCTTTCCTCACCTCATTCTTGCTGGAATGTGAGTGACTTCTCTGGACTGTGTTCAGGAAGAAAGACTTTTGTTTTTCTGTGGAAGAGGGATGCTCTGTTGTCCCCTGACCACCCCCTCTGCAGAAGAGCAGCTCAGCATGAGCAATGAAACACAGTTATGGAAGGATAGATGGAGTGAAAATGCTAAAAAAAAAAAAAAGGAAAAAAAAAGGCATGAAGCATGGCAGCACACACACTACAGGAAAATGGCAGAGTTACCCAGAAGTCCAGTTGGGTGACAGCCCCTGTGCCCAGTATTTCGTACTGTGTAGGCACCTCTGGTGGGTGCAGCCAGAGTACACAGAAATTAAGTCCAAGGTCTCAGGTGCATTTGAAGCCATCTGAATCCAACCATGTCTGCTCGTTCCTACACTGCAGACATCTCCCAGCTCCTGCAGGAATACTGGCCCAGCACAGCCTCACTATTTAGCCCTACACATCTTATGACTGCAACCTCAAGACTCGCAGGCTCACAACCCTCCTCTCGCTGTCAGAAAATGGTGCTGCAAATTCTGCATTTAAGTAACATCCCATGGACTATCTGTGGACTTGCCTAGCTTGGATCAAGGGGGCAGGAGCCCTCCCCACTCACTGCAGGGAGATAATAATTGTAACAGCTACACAGCACCAAAGGAAATGGAAACAACATCCCCTTCTATACATAGGGTTAACTGTAAGAGCATTACTCTGCACAAGAGGCTTTCTAGTAAGGGCTAACTAGATCAATACTACAAGTTTCTGCCAGCATGGCCTGCCTGTCAAGGGACAAGAAGATGCAGTTTTTGGGCAATGAAGCTCTGCCAATACAACTTTTCCAGGCCTATAATATGGTCAGAAGCAGAAGGTACTTAGAGGCTGTGTACAAGCTTTGTTTACTCGCTAGCCCAAGTTGCAAACACAGAAGGGGTGCACTGGTGGTAGGGCACTGTGAGTTTACAAAACCACGTTAGTGTTTACACCCCATGAGCATGTGCCCTTCACTGCACTGGGACTGCTCAAGTGATTGAGGGTACCCCAGGGCTGGGCCTTGTCCTTCTGCTGGTCATGTTACCTTGAACTCTGCAAGGTGAACAGGCATTTACATCTTTAGGAGATTAAAAGTGTTGGCTTCATTTGAGTTTGCTTTTCAAGCAAATTTAATTTGGAGGATTTTGTGTCTTTTTTGTTCCTGGTATGAAACAAAATAATCCACTTATTTTGCTACATGTCCCTGCTTTAAGATGCTTTATGACTGCACAGTTTTTGTGACAGAATTACCATTTATCATATGCTGCCACTGAAGGAGATTAAATCCAAAATCTTGCAATACTGTGGCAGTTCAGTGATCACTATGAACACTGGAGCTAATTCAAGCACTGCTTGTCAACAGCTTGATAAATACAATGTTTTTATCCTGCTGGTAAAGTGTCTGTAAAGAAAATTTAGTTTTTGTGTGTTTGCCATTCTTAAGCATGCTGTATCTGACTACAGGTTTATCCTGCACTGTTGACAGTGAATAACAAATTAACTGGACAACATATGGCATTTTTTATTCAAGGACAGTTGTGCATGCACCAAATTTCTGGGGTTTTTTCTATTGTAGAGCAATCTGGCTCAAAGTAGTATCACACAATATTACTTAATTTAATACAACCTGATTCGTAAGTACCTCCAAAAATGCACTGGTAAATCCACAGAAAACTTTTCTAATTTAATAGTTAGTTTAGGGCTCTTAAAATAGCTCTTTAAATGTGTGCATGGAACTGAAATAACATGCCCATGGACATGAATAAAAAATAATTCCAAATTACTCAAACATTCTCCTTCTATCTACGCATAAATGTGCTTAAGAACTGTAAGTGACCCTGAGCCAGTTCAGCTCAGACTTCCAAGCTCCTGGTATAACAGCAGGCAAGCTCACGTGGACATTGCACACCCTTATCTCCAGTATACATGCTATTACTTTCACATCCTTAGAAACCCTTAGGTAATTTTCCTTTCTTTCATTGGGAAGCTCTCAAGAAGATGCTGTCACATCAGAACAGTGGCACTGCACAATTTACTCTGTAAAAATGAAAGCAGTTACAGAAACATTTTATGTGATGACAAATGCAGGTTAAGAAGTTTCCATCCTTTTTTCTTTACATTTGCTTTTTTTCCTGCAGTTGTCTATCCCCTCAGTCATGCTGATGCTACTGCAAACTGAACAAGACTACTCAAGTAATTTTACTTGAAATCAAACCAACTAAACAAAATAAGAACAGACCCCAACATCTGGGACTGGTTTATAACACAACCCTGCAAATACCTGGCACAGCATGGAAGTGAGTGAATAACAGTGCAGGAATGGTGACTTTGCTTTTTTCCAAACTAGCTTTGCTGACAATGTTTGTGTAACCATATCTTGCTATAAAAAATAGATGGGACTGAAGAATCAGATGCTACATTTTTGCCTAGCAGTTTCTTCCCTTTTTTTAGCTGGTCAGGGTTAAAATTTTCTGATGTTTCTCAGGGACCACACGACAACTTGGTGTCTGTCTGCAATTCCTGGCTATTTCTCAATCATGTTTTCTGAGTTCCAGGAAAGGATGTGTTCATAGAGATAAATTTCTCAGCAATGTGCAGTGTTAACTGCCTTAGTGTTAGCAAAAAAAAAAAAAAAAGTGTAATGGTCATTACTTACTATTGCTGCCTTCATCGGTCTTAGAGTTGAAGTGTTGGTAGTTAACCAAATCGGAAAGATTTGTCCAATCAGGAGGTTAAATTAACCTGAAAATTTCCTTCAACAATTTACACATCAAATCACAGGTGTGACCTTTTTCCCTTGAAGTTTTCCAGCTAGCTGTGACAACTAAGTGCTCAATACAGACAGGAAAGTAAAAAAAACCAACAAAACACCAACAAAACAAGACAACCACAGACCACAATAAACCCCCAAAACTATTGATTGTAGTTTCTTATATATGAAAACTGTTGCAAACACATTTTGATCACTGAATGAAAATGTTCTCTCCTATTATAATATCCTATTATTAATAAGAGGAGATGATGGATAAACCTTACTGTTAAAATCACCACCTCCTTATCCTTAGAGAAACAATATGAAAAATGCTTACAGCCAATTTTAATGCAGCAGAAATGTAGGCACCATATTTCCTCCTCAATCTATCTTTTTTTCTCCATTTTGGATAAGTACTTGAGCCTCAATGCTACCAGGTGAAATTCAACAGCATATGTCCTGTCAAAGGCACACCAAGCAAGTGGAATTTATTTCAGTGATCTGCTGGCACTCCAGTATTTATGGCTCAGTGATATTAACTGAATTCTTCCTGCTCACCTGAAATGGATTTAAACTCATTTTTGACTCGCCGGAAGAACTGCACAAGTAATCTGATTATTAGTAACCTGGAATGATTAAAGAAGTTGCTTAAAGTGAAGTATGTGGAAAAGAGCAACAACTCAACAACCTGCAGGTTTCCTGCTTTTCCCATTAAAGGCACAGTAGCAAATGTTACCATCTCATTTTTATGCTGGTGTTTATAACCATTGTATTCTGACAATTTTGCTAATGTAATTTTTGGAAACAGATTGAAAACAAGACCTAAGCTGAGAATGCCAGACCCTTAGATGACCCTTCTTCCTAACTCAGCTCACAGGTATTTCCACCAGGCCCTAGCAGAGAGATCTAAGCTTCAAAACTGGGCCTTATCTTTTGTTTGTTTGGTTGTTTTGTTTTGTTTTATTTTATTTGTTTTCCCCCCTCCATTAAAAATATAATTCCTTATATATTTTAATAATCTGCAGTGTCTTGCCCGACGAAAATAAGGCTCTGTAAAATATCTGTAGTCCCTTATTAGGCCTCTCTAGACCAAGAAAGGATGGGTAGCTGGAAAGTACATGCCAATGGCCAGAAAACCACAGTTTTAAGCAGCGAAGGACTGCACACTCCTAACATCTCCCCAGAGGTTCTGCTGTTCTTAGAAACTCACTGGTTCAAGCTCATGACCTACATCCTGCCCACTGACACAAACTTGCTTCTCTGCTCCACACTTTCCTTTGCTGGCTTGGTGGCCTCCTGACAACAGCATCTTTGGACCAACTTCAATTTTTCTCATCTTCAAACCTGGACAGATACCTCCTCTCCCTGCCTAACAAACCAGAGAACATGACCATTTCTCACCATCAGCTTGCTTCCTCCAAGTGGGATGGGATGACAACCTGTCCAAAGTGTCCCACAGCTGCCATCGCAGCTGCACACACTGTTGGCAACTTTGGGGAGCAGATCAGCCTGGCTTGCCCATGGCCAGAAGCCAAGAGGAATGGATAAACCTGGCTGGATTTCTCCCTTCCCACAGTGCTAAGAGCCAGTTCCTAATCCCAATGCCTTGCTTCTCCCTCTCACCCTGGGGCAGTGCCAGGAGTGAAGTCTCCTGTCTCAGGTTCATCTGATTTCAACACAAGACCATAATTTCCCTTCTTGAAGCCATCGTCCCCCTTCATCACACAATTGTCAATTCCTAGATTAACTTCTTTGACAACATCCTCATTCATTGCACCAAACTGACTCATGCCCTGAATACTGCTCATCTCACGCCCAAAGGGAATGATGCTCCTCTGGAAAAACGGCTGCAATTATGTCATTCATGACTGTAACAAAATATGTGTGTATAATAAGGCAAAACTGAAGACACAGAAGAAACCACACATCTGGCTCTTCCTAACTTCCAAGAGCTTGTTTCTGCCACTCTAATGTTCTTTTCATGTTGCTTTCCAATGCAATGCTATCTACTCTTTTTCAAGCACAGACGGTGGGTGTAGTGCCACACCGGAAATAGATATAAAGAGTGTCTGTCTTGAGGAATATCATTTCAAGCAAAAAAGATGTGTAAATAAAATAGCCTGAACCCTTTTGCCCTCACACAGCTTCATGATCTTCCCCTCCCACCTCTAGCAAAGCAAAACCTACAGGCATCACAGCCCTGTACCACTACTAAAAAACACAGGGGAATTCCTTCAGATGGAAATAAAGCTAAACATCCCCTAAGTCTATATTGTTGCCAGTCTACAGCGTGGCAGCATTTACAGCACAGATATTAAATCCCCAGTGTCCAACCAACCTTAATTCATAAATACCATCTGGAGGGGTTTTTTTGCGTTTGGTTTTTTTTTTTTTTGGTTTTGTTTTTTTGTTTGTTTGTTTTTTGTTTTTTTGAGAAAACAAATTGCACTTTGACCCTTCTCAGTATGGTGACTATACCTTAACAATTACTTCATTTATGGCATCCACTTTTGTTCTGCTTTACAATTAGCGTCACACAGCGCACAAGTCATCACACCCTGTGATTTTTTAGAATATGAATCAGAGCTGTGCTATATGCCAGCAATCAATACCAAGAAAAAGCAGCACTAGCTTTGGTTCTGCACTCTGTTTCCTCGCAAGCCAGAGTCTTCTCCCTGCCATGTTCAGTGTTTCCATTTTTAAAAAGTGCATTTTTAATATGCTGAGAATTTTAGGCACTCCAAAAATTTGTAGAAATGTTTGAGCTTCTGAATATAAAGGGTCACTCTATGCTAAATTAAAAAGGACTGAATAATCATTTACTTTAAACAAAGACTGTTTTGTTCCCTGAAGCTGTTGCTATGCACACTGATGCGGGAATATAACTTGATCACAAGAAACAAGAAAGCTTTGTAGTTTGATTTTTTTTTTTTTTTTTTGGCTTACAAAAGCAGTTCTGTTCACAAAGCAGTCACAAAGACATCACTTGATTTTTCACCACTATTGGTAATGAAACAATCGTTTCTTGCTGAAGTTTAATGCTGCATAATTAATACACAACTGCAATATAACAGACCTGTCTTTATGGGGTCTGGGGCTTGCAGTCAGTCCAGCCGTGCCTCTTCACAGACAGTTCACACAATGCAAGCCAGATCCCAGACTTGCACCCTGTTGGATTTCCACTGTGGACATGCTGTGAAGTTTTCCATACTGTAAGATGAGAATGTCTGACAGAAAGAATCCCTTCTGGGCAGATTTGTGCCAGGAGTGATAAAGTTGGAGGCAGAGAAGATAGATCTACACAAATCTTGGATGCCACGACAGTCTGCTGCTTCTGTGCTGTGCAGTTGTGAGCATGGACAGATGGCCAAAAGAGCTTTCTGGACTCAGACCACACCTGAAACAGCTCTGGAAATTTCAGCAGCATTTATGGTCATATAGGTTTAAGTGCTCATTTGCACGTAGGCCTTTAGCTAAGGGAAATTATCTTACAAAGCACATTTCATTTAAGAATAAATGAAACGGAGCCTTGGATACGTGAAATGACTTTGGGACCTGAGATGAAAAAAAGCCCAAACATTCATTGCTGTTCATTGGGTCTTCAGTAAGACACTCAAAGCCTGGGAACAATATTCTCTCTTCTTTGACCACAGAAAACTGCATCTGCACTAACTCTAGTATCAGAGAAAACAGCTATCACTGACTTCCTCCAGTTAGAAGTCGAATGAATTTTGACTCTACAAATAGGGCAATGATGGGACTTTGAGGCTGGAGAGACAGTAAAACTTTCTTGATCCCCCTCCCAAAGAAAGAGTTTTGCTGAGAGTCAGCTTTAAGACTGCCACGATATGAAGTTATTGCCTGGTTTTCTGAGGGAGCATGAGCATACGTGATGTGAGGCACCAAGTGGCTTAGCAATTCAAGAATAGCAAGCAATGCAAATAATTTCATAAAGCAGCACATAAGGGCATAGTCTTTTTGCCAATGCATGATATCCATGACAATTTGGACAGGGTACTTTTCATCTGTCACTGATCTATAATTCGCTTGATGTTGTCACACTGAGTTATACAGTTTTACACAGAAAGTGACTTCATTCATCAGTTACCCTCAGCTGACAGAGGAAAACTGTAGAATTATTGCGTTTTACATGAAAGAAAATTGGGTGCCAGTAAAAAAATTGAAATGGACTGCCTATCTTAAGGACTTTTGTAAGAAAATGAGATAGATGTGCTTTTCTGGCATTGTTAATATTAACTTTCACAGAATGTATGTATTTAGTGATGTTCTGTAGCAGGAGATGTCAGAATGAACCTGATGTGTTCAAACCCATTCTGCAAAATCATTCAGACAGGCAGACCACAATGACCTTCACTGGTTCAGTGACAAAATTGCAGCCACTTGCTTTAACCTGAAGGACACTTCCAAGCATGTCATGGACACGATGCTCGGTGAGCATTCACGTGTGGGTTTGCTTAGGCAGTTGGATCAGTGGTGGACACGAGAGAACAGTCACCCTGACATGGTACCTTTACCCTAGGGAGACTCTCTTTCCTTCATAGCTCCTCTGCCAAGAAATCTAGCTGTCAAGTGTCAATCTGAACTCAGATTAGAATGCTGATAAAATTTCAACAACATAAAACTGCCTTGTTCGTTTTCAAGTCTTGCAAAAACTAGAAATAGTCTCAGAAAACCAGAAATACTTACTTATAACATATGGAAGCTTGACTTAAAAATCAACACTTCATGATTTTCTGCCCCCTACACTAGTGTACAGGGCTTAAAATACTGTATCAAGTCAAATTCTCAGGATATACAAACCCCACCAACAGCAGAGCTCTTGCTTCCCTCTTTTTTGACTCTTCAGTTTGGTTCTGCTCTGTTAAGCTAGGATGAAATCACAGCAAACACTACACTAACTCTTCTGTTAATTAACAACCTGCTTCCCAACTGCACTTTTTATTCCCTGTAAGTGCTGCATTTTCACAAAGTATCACTTGTAGTAAGGTATTCAAACATGCTAATCTCAGCTTTGCCTCCCAGGGAGATGTATGGGCTTACTCTGCATTAGATAAAGGCTTCTGAGTTGATTTCCTTTCATTACTGTTATTATAATTGTTTGGAAAAAAAAAAAGAATTTGTTTTTTTTTTGCAAACTTGCACAAATCCAGCTCAAGAACTGATAAAATGACTCCCTAATATGCTTTATGAAGTTACCCATAGCTCAGTGAGGTTTACAACAGTGTCAAAGAAATGCAGATAGGAGGGGGCCAGGAAGAAAAATGCTTCAGATGTCTCTGTCTTTTTTCCACATAGGCTACTCTGAATTCATTGTAGAGGGAATGGGACAGAGAAGTGACTGCAGACTGTGCAAAGCAGTCACTTTATATCCAAAGTGTTCAGTGTTGCTTCCTATGAACATTTCATATTCAGGCTTTTTTTATGATCTTCACCTGTATAGTTATTAAGTTTTTCAAGCTTTATTTTTATCCAGTTGCTGGGTAGTAATAACAAAGATTGAAAAGTTTAGTCACAAGACAACAGGATCCAGCACTTGGTTATTGCAAATTCCTGTTTACTGCAAACACTGACGTATGTGACAAAAGAATCTGGGTCAAAACAGAACAACAGAAAATGCTACCTGTCTTTGCACTGAATAGCAGGCAGCTAGGAAATTGGCAAGCTTTAGCACAAAACCAGTAGGAAACTGCTCCAATGAGATGAATTATTTTTTTTTATAAAGGGCATTTTAAAATTTCCAGCCAAAATGAGAAAAGTTGGTGCTTTCTGTTGAATTAATGCTTTACTTTCCAATAGATCCAGGCATCTATGGCTTCTATTTCTGTATCTGTGCAGCAGCGAAATTAGTCTTGCTGGGAACTGCAGTCTTGGTTGTATTGCTAAACAAATTAGCAGGGGACTGGACCTGTGGGTCTGGGAAGAAGCACTCTTCAGAGTAGTTGTCCTCTGCTGATAGGGAAAGGGAGAAGAGATGCCTCAGGGAACACATTATTAGGACTGCCTGGGAAGAGAAGCTCCAGGGATCTTGCTCTATTTTGAAAGCAGCTGCTATACCGATAACATATGATAATCTGCCTGGAAGATTCTTGGGTAACGTTATAAGTAGAATAAAATTGATGGTGCAATTTTTGACCACGTTTAAGTGGTGGGAGATTGTACAGTATTAAGAAAAAGATGAAAACCAGGCCACTGCACAAAGAGAAGCTCTGGAGCGCATAAGGGATATGTTAAAAGAGCATGGAGAAATGAACATAACGAAGTCAGAGAACCCCAGACAAATTTACAATGAGTCATGATACTCCAAAATAACAAATCAGCATAGATGACATATCCAGTCATCACACAAACAATACTCCACTTTGATCCAGCTCTTGAAAAGAGTAATTTGTCCCCTAAAACTGAGCATTAGAATGAGCCTTCTTTCAATGCAATGTGCAATTAATACCAGTTTGTTTTAATTTTAATTCAATAGACAAACACATTCAATTAGATGTTGTTGCTGAAGACGTAGTCCTATTTGAAAATGTCAGTCAGTAAGAGTTAAGGCTCTTCAGAAGTCTACATACACAGAGCACATTATGTATTGTTATTCTTCCAGATGTATTTGCACACAAATTTAGTAAAATGAAGCTTTTTTTTAAAAAAAAACTTTTTCTGAAAATATACATACAAATCACTTATAGAAAGCCTCTAGTACCTTGACCTTACTAGAAGTTGTTTTCAGTTAGAGTAAAAGAAGCCTGGAGTGGAGTAAATTAATTTAGCTTATTGGTACTACTGCATGGGGAAGGGCAAGGAAGATTAGGCTCCAACTTACAATGCTAGAAATAGTCATACACACTTGCTGTAGGACTTTTAAGAATAGGACCTTATTTTAAAAGAAAAGAAATAATTTTAAAGAGTAAATCTAAAGTCTATACTTTGAAAAAGTTAACTCTTAAAAACGAGGACTTCTTTTGTGCAAACAACCAGGAACTCCACTATGACAATAAATGTCATCCACATAAATAGCAGTGGAAACAGTACATAAATTAATTGACTACAAGCACATTATAAAAAAACCAAACAAAAAAACCAAGCCAAACAAAAAAAACCCCAGCAACACATATGCACTGTTGCAATGTAGTTCTTAGGTTTTACAGAGTCAATTAGTGAAATGAAAAAGTGGGGTAAATCCATCAGTGTCAATTAAGATGTACTAAAGATAACATTGCCTCTGGTGTTCTTACAAATGTAAAGGCATTTACTCCTAAAGCATTGTTATTTTGCTCCTGCATGTGAGCATTAGCCTATGACTTAATGATGCTCAATAATACATACACTTTAATGGGCTGTTTTCTTAATTTGAAGACAGATTGCTAAACAGAAAGTCTACATCGCTGCTTACAAGATATATTAAAGAAATCTGTAGCATGACTGAGTGTTTTTGCTTAAACTTTGGGTCTCTAAACCATCTTTTTTTATCTTTTGTCCCTTCTTCAGGGGAGGGGCTCTCAGCAAGGCATCATCTAGTTTTGTCAAGTTTTATGGTTTACTTCCTTTGAAATCCACAGGTGCTTTATCTTCAGCTTTGAGAAGATTTTAAATGTGCACATTTACAAGATCTGGGTGTTTTCTATCTCCAGTAAAGGGGGTAACAGGCTTTGGGAACTTGCAGAAAGCCTGGTTGCCTGTTGGTTTCTGCTCCCACGCACCTTGAAGAGGGGAATCATAAGCCCAGGCTGCTCAGCAGACAAGCAGGATATTACCCTTGGAGACATATTCACTGATAATTTGAGAGGAAGAAGGAAAGCTGGCAGCCACTCTGCAAGCTCCAGGCATGTCTGGTCCCTTTTCCACAAAGGGGTTTCACTGAGGGACGTGAGGGACTCAGGTGGAGCATGGTGGCAGTCAAGACTAAAGTGGGACCCTGGTCTGCTGTTGGGTTTGATGTGCTTCTGACAGTCCCTAAAATTTTTTTTGATGACTTTGCTCATTTATTGTCCCCAAGAAACCAGCACCTATTTCTTAACCTAACAAGCTGACTGTTCCCAGTGAATGACTGAACAGATACGGAAGGGAAAATAACAAGAATCCATGTTTTCCCTTAGGAAACCAGGACCCCTTTTAGCAAGATAACACCTCACATAAAGTGTCACCTCCTTGACTGGACATTCCTTCATCCAGATAAAGAAAATCTTTGAACTAAGGTCTTCCCTGGAACATTTCAGGAAGGCTCTATGTTGCACTGTGTTTACCCAGACTTCCAGCCCTGGCTGGGCTGGGTGAAAGGAAGGAGTAGAGCTGTCCTTTGCCTCTCTCTGCTGTGAAACAGGGAGTGGTATTCACCCTGCAATGAGCAGGCTTTGTCCTTTGCAGACATGGTACAAGGGCTGTCCTAGTCATTAGCACTAAAGGAGGCAGGTGAAAAAGACAGTCATCAATCTCTCATGCCTTGCCTGGTACATAAAATGAACTGAATTAGAACTAAATTGTGTTGGTAAAGAAATCATATTGTTAAACCAAGCCATTTAACATGGACAATCATTAATCAAAAGGAATTAATTTTTTAACACTGTCCATGTTAAAAAATAGAAAATCACCGCATTCTTTCTTTGTTGAGCAAACAAAATTAACACAAGACAGTCCTCCCACTCCTATTATTGGCATCATTAAGCTTACATGGGGGAGGAGAACAGATGGAAAAATGCCTTTTTCTCTAAATGCCACCCTGCTGTCCTCTCCCATCCCTGCCCACCGGCTTTGAAGAGGGCAACATACAGCACTTTGTGCTCACCAGGTACGCTTTCAGCCATGCCAATGAAAGAAACTGAAGGTAGAAACAAAAGAATGTTTTGTTCTAAACACTGAACATCAAAGGTCTTGATCTTGAAATGCCACTGGTCAAAGATGTCCAAATAGATATGCTTCAGCAAGAATTGTAACCTTTAATAAAAAGGTACAAGTACTTTCTAAGGATTATATGTCTTCAGCACGAACACAATGTATACAAATAAAAACAAACACTACAGATGGTTTTTAATAACACTTAATTTACATAAAAAACTAAAATGGAGTGCTTATAGAACTGGCAAAGAATTGAGATGATTTTACTTTGAAACTGCTACTAAAAAAAGCCTCCATTTCCATGGATGCTCCCCAATGCATTACCTTTTCAGTAATGAGTGCTAGATTTAATCAGAGACAGGTGCTCACTGAAATACAAATCCATTGCCACTCGCTCCTTCAGACAGCAAAATTCACCTCAGGGTAATTTTCCTTTTTGGAGAGGACCAGCAAGCTTTAAGATTCTCTTGAACTTTCAAACTAGTGCTTAAGTAAGACCTAGGAGAGGTATAATTATTATGATGACCACCTTCCTCAGTGCTTAACTTAGGTATGAAGTCAATCATACAGCACACAAGTCAACAAGCCATGAGATCAATGGTGTCAAAGACTAACAATACAATACAATGAAAACAAGAACAGGCACCTTCTTATTCAGCATCCATTGTTAGGAGTCAATTATCGACCATCTATGTGAGTGCATTTGAAGTCCTGAGCTGCTTGAACATAAAATTATACCAGGTCAGGTCAGTTTAAATGGCTGGATTTTTGTTGGCTGAAATCCAGGTATCCTTTTTTTTTTAAATTTTTTTTTTCTTTACTTCAATGCCAGCTGCAAACATCTAGTAAAGCTCCAGTATTCAATTTATTTATTTATTAAAATGAAACATCATATTACCGTTAACGAATACTCCAAGTTAACACTTGCAGAGCTTAAAACTCCTTGGGACCAGTCAGTTTTTATTTAGGTTTGGCACCAGTCACTCTTATCCAGCCTTTCTCTTCTCCAGCAAAAAGAAAGCACGTAACATCTTCAACACATCAACCCAAACTTGAGCTTTTAAGAGCAACTGTTCCTCAAGTGAGCTGCTATGGCCCTTGTTTTCAGACTGTTGAGATCTGCCATCAATCTCAGTGAGATGGAAAGTCCAGGACATCCAATACCTGAGCTTCAGAAGAGGGAGCACTGAATGAGCTGTCCTAGAAACCCTTCCAGCCAGATATCATCCATTTTTCTTCTCTTCAGTTTCAGTATCAACATTCTGATATAAACTCCACATTATTTCTCCGCTTTTCTTATCCATTTAGATCAAAAAACTGGATTTCCTTTCAACTGCTTATAAGCTGATCTGATACTTCATTATCAGAAATTAATACCACACAGCAAATCACTGCAACTACATTAGTATTTCTATGATGAAAAGCATGAGAAAAGAACCACTTTGTTAAGACAAAACTGACACTACTATGTAGACGTGTCTGAGCAAAGGACAATTTTCTGACCCTCTAGTTTATTCAGTTGACCTAAAAAGAATATCCATGCACACAACATGCTTAAGAAAATGCATACAATATCTTAATTAGCTACTGCAGTTTTGTTTGGTTGATGCATGATTTCTTGTAGAAATTTCCCAGTTCATGAGATTTCACTGCAAGGACTCAATGAGTTCTTTTCACGTTGCACAGAAACGTTTCCATTCCACATTATTAGGTGAAAAAGTGTCCCCTCCTGACAACATACTGTTCCAGGACTATTTGTGCCTAGCCTGGGAGGAAATGGTGGCACAAATACTTGGTGTAAATAACTGGATATGGGCATTCGATCTCCCATCCTTGATTCTGATTGAATGCCTCTGTAGCACAGCCTCTTCCAGGAACTTCTTATCAGCTAATATATAGTATCTGCTACCAGGTACAGTATGTAATTTCTATTTACCAAAATGGCAAACTAAAATAAAATCAGCGAAGCACAGAAGTTACAAAAACCTAGCTGTTTATACTGGGCTGGTTGTATCTTTATACAAGTAATTATTCAACCAGGAGTAGAGAATATCCATCAAATAAAGAAACTGAATATTTGAAATTGTATTCTAGTAATGAGCATGGAGGTATGTGCCCAATCTGAATAAAATGTTGAAGAAAATGTAGTACCAGAAAAGTGCACAATCTTTAGCTGAAGATAAACTGGTGCCTTTCCTGGCTCTGCCATGGAAGTAGTGTGGGATCTTGGGTGACTACTGGAAAGCATATCCTCCCCTGTAAGCATAGCTAGCAGTTTTGATGCTTTTCTGATCAGCTGATTAACCTCTTGGGAAGGCACAAGAGAGCAGTTAGGTTATAGGAAGACATGGCTTGTTATAGGGTCAGAAAGGACTGAAATGGTTAGAAATCTCTAAGAGGCTCTGCACAGCATCAGGCATTGTCTTGCCCTGCTGCATGGATAAGGTCATTGTGATAAGAGTAGTTGAGAAGGGAGTTGTGTCAATACCTTCAAAATTCAGTAATAAACTCTGGTTTGATCATATTTTCTCCATTACTTTGAGGGAGGCAAAACTTCAAATGAAGGATAAAACTCTGAGATCTTACATTCCTCTCTCTTATTCCCTAAGAAAGTTTAAACTTAGACTGGTGAATGATGGTTCATCCATTCATCCATTTTTACTGAAAAACAAAGACAATCCTACATTTATAGTTAGGAAAGATATTCCAGGAAGCTGTGTCAAAGTACAACATCATTGGGGAGCTCATTTAGAGAAAGCACAGCAGGATGCACAGTCACAGAGCACCAGTATTCAAAAAATATGACCTAGATAACAGTATTTCCTATTGACTAGAATTAATTAAAAACAACAGATTAAAAATTTGCTGCACTGGATGCTTTGAAACTGGAGTGTCACATTCAGTTTAAATAACTCAGCTAACAATAAAAGCGATAAAAGCAACTGTTTGTTTTGGGGTTTTTTTTTCTTTTTTCTCTTTTTTCTTTTCTTACCAGAACACAACAAAGAAAGCTGAGAGTTCTGCTATGAAGAAGAGGCTAAAATGACTGTTCCAGTATGAAACATGGCTCTGAATTTGCAGGGTTTCATATGAGTGAATGGTTTCTTTGGTTATGAGCAAAGCAGATAGGCTCACAGACCTAAGGCTTAGGTTCAAAGGGATTCCAAATACAAAACCAAAACTCCTCAGAAAGCCTCAAAGTTTCCATACTATAAAACCAAAGCAATTTCACATAATTTTAAATTATTGAGTTATGTTGTCTCATGGTAGCAGTGTTATCACAAGATAAGAAATCTTCAAACCTTTCCTGCTTCCTTGCTACTCCCACTGTGCTACAGTGAAAAATCCTTCTTACAAGAGGAGGCCCAGTTGTGTCCTTCACAGAAAGAAAAAGGAGAGAATTAAATTCTTTCCTCCTTCAGAAAGCTTTTGAGTTGTGCTGGACAGAGCCTCACATTACCTCTTCATTTCAAGAAGCTACTCGCATGCTTCTATACTCAAAGTTACAGATGTCCTTAAGCACTAAACTAATGCCAAAATACCATTCTACACTGAGCCTATTTCCAGGTAGATCTGGTTTACTTTAAAAGCTTTACTGCCATGCAAACATGAATAAAGAGATGGGATTCATGGACTTGTCCATCTTTTTCAGTAAAAGCAACATGATGTACCTCAAAATATTTTTTGGTGTAAATCCAAAACTTTAGATGCTACAGAAGGTAGATGTTTCTATGTCTGAAAAAGACACTCTCACCACTCAACATAAAAACCCATAATCTAAAAAATTATTTAAAAAATATTAATTTAAAAAATAATTTTAAAATAATATAAAATTTAGTAGAAGAATTATAGAACTGCAACCAACATAAACACATCACCCTTACAATTACAAAACATCCTTACATTCAGTGAGTGACAGTTTCTTAAAAATTATTCCAGAAGCTGCTTTGTGTTGTGCAATTGCTTTATACCTCCTGACTGCATGGTCAGCCACTTATCACAAGTTAGCATTGATTTTTGCCCCAAAACAATTACAAGAGCTACTTACTACTCATATTTGATATTGACCTACACATTAATAATCTAGTAGAAGATGACTACAACCACTAGCTAATACAGGGCCCCCATCCATCCCCTGAACACACCGCACTGCTGGTCAACCATGTTACAGGAAAGAAAAGCTTCACTGCACCCTCTGCAACCTGGACAGTAAACAACCTGCAAAGCAATCCCTACTGGATTTAACAGCAGTGGCTGAAGAGATTGCCAGTCCTCCCATCCTCTTCTGACACCATCCCATTGACACAGTTAAATCTGACAAGTTAGGGGCAGCAGATCACACACTGCCTCAACACTAAATAAAACCTGAAGGTAGATTACACTGCCCTTGGGCTGGGAACTGCAGTGGCTGGGGATCAGGCACACTACTTTTGCTATTTTTACCTTAAGGATAAGGAGTTCCAGGAGAGATAGGGCAAAGTCATATGCAGTCACTTCTTAAACTGCCTCAGCCTGAATCAACTGGAGCTCTTCCATAACAGCCCATGGAGCAAAACCCAGACATGCTCCCCATCCCCTCTGCATACATTGTCCACATTTGAGTTTGGTTTTCTCTTGTTGTCCCAGTCACCAACTAACATCTAGGAAAAAACTACTTGTAACTCACCTCACCAATTTTTAGGCCTTGCAGGGCCAGTAATTAGAAGTTAAACCTGATATCTTGGAGGTAGTGCTCTTCCACTGGGTTTTTTGCAGATTGTCTCAGAAGTCCTAGCACACCTGGTAGGGAAGAACCCTGTTCAAGTGTTTGTAGTGACAATGATTGCTTGGTAGTCACCTGCAAGACCTCTCTAGCATTTTGTTTCTCACTCTCACATAGGATGCATTACTTCATATATTGAGACTTTAGGCTGATGTAGGATATTGAACTGCTACAAGGTCCTCTGGCAGCAATCTTTTGCTAGGTGTTGATTTACTCCATTTGATGTCTTAGTGTTTCTGCAGAAGTTTTCGTCCTCTCAAAGTTCAAAACATTGTTACAGGCTGAATGGCCAACCCAAGCCATGCTGTTTTCTTACTGTCAGACTGGACTCTGCCCAAGAACTAAAAGGTAAAGTTGCTCCTAGTCTTTACCTTATCTCTTCCTTCTTGAGAAGCTTTGAAAAAAAAAAAAATTCCCAACTATTTTGCTACTTTACTATTCAATCAGAACCACTGTTGCTTTATCCCTTTAACTGGATGGATGTTTCTTCCTTGGAGAATATCACTTCCACTGAATAGCACAGAGTCAAATAATACTTCCTGCCTGCCTGGTGTGCCAAATCTCTGACTTGCATTAACCTTGACAACTAAAATTGTCTAAACTGTATATGCTTAATAAGGGAGTTTCTTCTTGCATGCATGAATCTGATGTGTCCACTTTCAGCCCCTCCAACTCCAGAAAAGGGAACGGCTTGCTATTCCTTTTGATTTCTGTACTTTGTTTACTTGAGCTCCTTCTTGTGAGAACATTTCAGTATGAGTTTGGGTCTTAAGAATTAAATCCTAGGAGAAGCTGGCAAGAACAGCAAGAGACAGACAGCTCCAATGTGCCACAACACTCAGAGTAAAAGGACTTACATTTGGTAAGGATAATGCAACTTCAGCTCTGAAACAGGAGCTTATTCTGCAGTCTCTGTTACACTAGGGGCAAATCAAGGGCAACTTCAGGACACAAACTGGATTTCCAGCAGCAGCAGAGGAGAACCATAACTGGTTTTAAAGAATGTACTTCAAAAAGTTGAACACAAACACCCTGTAGGTCTGTCATCCTCCCTTCACAACCCTGAGTAAATGCAGACTTGCAGGACGTAATTCAGGGAAAAAAAACCAAACCAAAACAACCTGCACCTTTTATTTTTTCCAAGTTATTGTTATGCTCCTAACAAATATTGCATTTTCCAAGTAAGGTCAGTTACCCAAGCACCTGCTTTATTTCCTTGAACTGTTCTCTCTTTTCTCAATAGAAAATACTGCAAAGTCTGTCCTTGGAGAAGGCTGCCCACAATTTGTACGTAGGCTGTCCCAAATTCAGTAAAAATTAAATTTATGCAGGGGTTTATTGCTACTGAGCAAAAGGCTTACCTATATGCATAAATCTCACAGAATTCAAAAGGATTTAAAACATTTACTTCCATTTATACAAGGAAGTTGGATTTAAACATAATGATCAACTGCTCTACAGTGCCAAGGCTTAAGGAAGCCAAGGCAAGCAACAGATTAAATTTAAAAGCACTGTTCTTCACTTCTGTAATAACAAAATGATTAAGAAGTGGGTGCAGAAAGGGCAAATAACACTTTGTACCCCTAACCTCCTTTGCAAAGGATATACTTACAAATTAAGGTATATAAGTTATTTTAAGCACATCATTGTGTCTACTCTCTTTCCCTCCTATTTTGGGATTATTTTACTATCTGGTTTTTACTTCACCAGAAGGAGATTCCAATCTGGTCATTCCAGAGTTGGAATAGGAGTTTCCAATTTCCATATGAAGACTTGCTCCCATTGTTGGGAGATACTGTATTTTGAAGCTCAGATAAGGTAAAATTTCTATGCCAAAATGCAAGTAGCTCACCTGAGGATGAGCTCCCTCAGACTACTATAATTAATTATTATTTCCATCCTTACTTAAGAGATGTTGGAACACAGTGTGTCTTAAGCCATTGTATGAAATGAAATTTGGGTGATTGAAAAATCCATTCAGATCCTCAAGTACAAATCCAAATTATTCAAAGCCACTGACAGTTATACCGTTCTCCAAAGCCTTAATGTGCCTCAGAAAAGTTGATGCATGTAGCTTTTATAGTAAGAAATAACTTATTTTAAAAATTGAAAACCTAGTTGCAGATGGATAGAAGTAAATGAGTTTTAAGTGATTTTAGGAAAGCTTGGCATTTACTGAAACAATGAATTTTAAGTTCCGCTTCTCAGGCTTGGGAACCCAGAAGTGGCTGTGGAGAGCCAGTAAACAACTGACACATTAAAACATAATTCTGCAACGGACAACATATGATGATCTCCACATAAACCTGTATACATACAGAGATTTTTAACTGCATAGTGTATGTGCTTTATAAAGGCCTTTAAAAGGCATACATAATATGCAACAAAATTAAAATTGCACCAGGGTGTACTTAACATCAATAGAACTTCCCATTATCCAAATATTAGCACCTCCAGAAAAGCAGCAAAAAGGAATTATCTGTACCTTTTAGTCTTATAATATATAATGTAAAAGATACTGAAATTTATATTAATCAAAACAGAAGAAAGCATCAGTTTCACTGGAGGTTTTATAAAAATACTGTTCTCTGCTTTGCTTGGAGTTGTGCTCCTCAGACTTATTACTACATCTCTCTTGCAGTTTGGTTAAATGTCAATGCTCCAATTACTTTAATAGTCAAACTGTGCACTATTTTCACCACACAGTCATTCAGGCTTGTCATGTTTGACAAATCCAGTAATTGAGATGAACTCTTGGAGAATACTGACATGTAACCTGTCATTTCCTACTACAGAGCATTGACCTCTGCGGCATAAACCCCAGAGAATTTAGTCAGTGGCTTCAAAAAAACAAACAGGATTTTAAGATCATAATTTTACACGTCTCCACGCATTTCCTTGCTTATTCGCTTTATGTTCCCTAGAAGTCAGATTTAACACAGGAGGAGAGCACTTTAAATAAGCACAGAAAAAGGACTGGACCAAATATTCTGGAAAAAAGACCCGATTGGAAATTAAAAATTGTCTAAAAAATTACTGAGTCTGGGTGTAATGTCAGACAGAGTCAACACCCCCTCAGTCCTCCCCTGCCCCCAGGCAGCTGTACCCCAACTTCAGCTCATTAACAATAGAAGGTACTATACTAACAACAGGGTTTCTCAGTGCTTGTTTCAGTCAGTCTTACAGTATGTTAACCCTTGCTGGGGCCTTTTTCTTTTTACCTTTTCTCCACTACAATGTCCTGCAGCCAATATGTGGGTAATGCTCTGAAACCTTGGGGCATCCCCATCCGCCTCGGGGTCACTGAGCCAACCACAAGCACTCCAAAATCTACCAGGTGTGCAGCTTGCTGGGTTGACAGGTTCTTGGGTGATGCCTTTGGGATAACCATCAGTATTTAACAGGTCTGGGCAGCTACAAGCCCAATATATTTGTACTGAAGAGCAAATAGTTTGCAGTTCCAGCTCCTTACAAAGAAGGTTTGGGATGAGATGCAACCCAAGTCAAATACAGCTCAGAAACTCCCCTGTCTTTCACATCAACTGAGCATCTGCTGCTGCTTTTTTTTCAGTTATGAAAACTACTATGGACTTTTCTACCAGAATTTAGCCCTTCTTTGGATGAAGTGCTGTCATTTCACATAAAGAATAATGGAAAAAAACCGAAGAGTCATGATCAAAAGCAAATGGTGGATAAAAATATAAAGAAGAAATAATCCACACAGACAATGCCAGCTTCCAAGGACTGACCTTTGCAATTGCCAAAATTAAACATTCCTTTGAATGCTTCTGACTGCCTTTATCAGAGACAGTGGCTGGTCTAGGACACATATTACAAAACTGAGCTATAAGAGACCTTGCTTCCTATCTGCTCTCCTGAAGGCTTTTTCTTCATCCTGGACAAGTGAATTAATTTATCTATTTCACAAGCTGATTGATTGCTCCTCTCTGGAGTCTTTGAAAGAAATGTGTTAACTACTACAGGTCACTTAGATTCTGTAGGGCATAAAGACCTGTTAAATACCAAAGACATCCTGTTCATATAATTTTTTTTAACAGGCACTAATTCACAACCAAGAGTGTAGCAACCACCAAGGCTGAAAAGTCAACCAAAGGAATAATCTGAGAAGGAAGAACTAAGAGCAAAAGAGTTTTGTAGGAAATGGAAAACTGGAAATCATTTGTGCGAAGTTCTGTTTCCAGGAAAAAGAAACAGTTCATACACTCAATAGAAGGGGAAAGCAAATAATTTAACAGCTGCACTCTGATTAAATTTCTGATTAAATTAAATGGGTTTTTTTGCATTGTTTACTTCCAGTATTACTTTTTCAATTAATCAGGCATTGCCTACCTGAACAATGGAGACAGAAACCGAAGAAACTACTTAGAATATCAGGCAGTGTACAAAGCCTAAGCAGTAGTGGGTGAAAGCAATGCCCTCTATTACTTCTGAGAGTTGCTTAATTCTTATCAATGAGGAAGGCAGTAACTCTCTCTTCAGATGGGAGCTCCAGATTCCTCTCTTTTCCACAGGAATGCACAAGTTCTACATGAAAGATGCTGGTTAGTTACTCATCCATCATGAATTCAAACGGGCTGAAATCAGCCCATGGTACATCATGCAGCTGACAGAAGCAGTTCACTGCATTTGCCATGAGGACCCTGACTCACAGAGGAATAGAGAACTGATTCTGAATCACAGTCCTCTCCACAGCCTCCCAGTCCTTAGTATCTCCATAGGTCACAAGCATTGCACCAAATAGCACAATCACAAAGTAACTTTCTGCCTGTTCACATGACACAAACCCAGCTGAGTCCTGTGATGAGGAACATCCAGTAGCAAGAAGATCATGAGGGGAGACCAAGCCCTCTCCCAAGACACTGCAGACGTACAAGAGTTGTTCCCTGAAGTCAGCAAGGCCTCTTGGACCATCTGCATGTGACTGCAGCTGCTGAAGGAGTTTCCATGAGTGTCAAAGCTCTGCACAGATCCACAGGGAATCTGTAGGCACCACCACAATGCAGAGGACAACTCCTTGGGTTTCTCTATGACCACTCCTTCTTAACATGCACTAGGAGGGTTGCTACCTCTCTGAGGCACAGCCACAAAGCCTGAAGAACCACACACATGCAAAACCATGGTCAGTACTCTGCTCTTCTTCCTGCAGAAAGTCCCTGCCAGTCTTCCTGACTGAGAGAAAGCAAGTTATGTCCCATTTCCATCTCTACTGCTTAGGGGATTTATTTTATTTTATTTTTTTCTCTCATTTGCCACCCATCTACTATCAGATGAACATATTACATCAGTAGTCCAGACAACTTCACTCCACGTGGGACTTGAGCACGGACAATTTTTCCATCTGGAGACACCAGCCTTGCCATCACCTCCCATGACAGTGGGGCTCTGGCAGAAAGACACTGAGAAATGTGTTAATTGAGCATAACCAGTGTTTGGAGGTCTGAATTGGGCTGTCTACTGCTCAGCAGGTAGGGTGTTTATTATGTTTGATGCCATTTACAATTTCACAGAACTGCTCAGCCCAGCTCTGGGAAATGAGAGGGATAAGGGCTGTTAACATTCTCCTGCCATAGGACACAATAAATCCAAACCTGTGAACTCCCAAAACATCATTCCTCTCTCTTCCCCAGTAAAACTAAGCCTGAGCTGATATCACCAAGCAACTGTTCCTCTCCCTACACCTTCTACCCACAGCTGCAGAGTGCATTCTCACTGCTGTACCAAAAAAGGGGATTGCCACTCCAGTACTTTTCATACAGTCAAGGAACTGTAGACCACAGGAGGAAGAGAGTTCTACAAACAAAATGGAATGTGATGACCTTCAGGGCATGGTTGGGAAAGCTGATCCTCAGGGCAGCAAGTTTGCACTAGATGACCTTTTGAGGTGCCTTCCAGCACTCTCTTCCATGACTCTGCTTGCAAAGCCCCATTTATTCAACAGCATTTGTGGCAAAGGCATTTGTGTTCCTGTGTGGAACATGCAATATATGGGCCTGCTAACCTATTACCTATGTAAGTTTATATGTTATCTGGTCACTAACACACAATTCAGATTACTTGGTAACAATATTTAAAATTTTATTTATGAGGTTAGCGTTGGTAAGTTACATAAATAAAATGACACTATTGTTAGCTGGTGGCTAATAGCTAAGAAAGCATCTGAGAAACTGCTTTCCAGCATTTCCTTTTTACTGCAGTACAAAACCACCTACTGTGCCAGAGGTAGTTGCTAATGAGTATATGACAAATAAACATGCTACAGAAAACTCCAGATCTAGATCATATATTTTTCACCATAAAAGTCCAAGGAAAAATATGCCCACAATATATCTGTTCCTGATATTTGGAGAGAGAGACAGAATTGTCTCATGAAATTCATCTTTTCTTTTAATAATCAGTCATCAGTGTTTCTCAGAGAATTTTCTAGGCCCCAGAGGCTGTCAAAGCCACTTTTGCTGACTTTCCTAAAGTCAGCCATATATCTTTCAGTAGTCTAAAAACAGATTATCACATCCTGCTTTTTTTTTTTTTTTTTTTCAGGCCACATCCTTCTTTTCTGCAATCAAAGTCACAGCCAGATGTTTGAACATCTAGTCTGAAAAAAAGCATACTTTGCTCTTGCAGAAAGTGGCAACAAGGAAGGAGGAGCAGAAGGGAAGGTAAAAAGCATTATTTACAGCTCTAAATTGGGAAGATGGGCAACTGAGAGGAGTAAAACCAGCTGAAGATCATTTAGGAGGACTGTGGCATGTGTCTTCCAAAGATGCTACTTTGCAGAATGGCCTGCAAGCCAGGCAGCTGTCTGGCTCCCAGAAGATTCTAGGATGGAAAAACACCCAGCTGCTTGGTGGAAGAGCTGGAGCAATATAAGGAATATCAGCAGCCTTCCATCAATAATTAGAGCACCAAGGGGCACGGAAAAGCAAACCTGCTCACAGATCTGAAAAGATTACATACGTTTGTGGGCTATTTATCACACTCAAATGTTTAACCATACTAGATTTAAACAATGATTTACTTTCTGTCACAAAATTAACACACATTCTATTCCTTAAAAATATATTTGTTTTCTCCTCAGAGTGCTAGTTCAGGTTACTTCATGGTTTTTTTGACCCACAGATAATTCACTTCATGCTGCCTAATAAAAAAACACCCAACAACAGAACGCCAGAGCCCAAATTACCTTTTAGATATTAAAATGGCACTGTGCTGTGATGAACTTCATGACTGCCATTGACAATCTCCATCCATGTCAGTAAGCACCTCAGTTATTTAAAGTTGACTGTAAAACACCCTAATATATTCTCAGTGGAACTGCTAACATCTATGAAAAGTGTTGTAAATTGGTGTCAATAATACTTAATAAAGGACTTATTAACCCAGCTGGAATAGAGGGGCCAAAGGGTGTGTGATGTTCCATAAACAACCACATATTCTTTTCTGATCATACTAATTATTTCAATTTCAGAAACAATTATGTTGGTTATATACTGGACATGTTGCTCATGCTAATATGACTGATCTTTAGCACTCTTTAAATTTATATTGCCAAAAACTGTACTAGGTTATTTGTAGAGCAGAAGCCTTGCATTGGCAGGCTTATAGCCTTCACAGATGAGAAAAGGGAGAGTGGAAAGATAGGAGGAAAGAAACAGGTTAGTCTGTGTCTCTCAAACTAAACATTGTGCATACATTATGAAATAAATTTGTGTGCAATGCAATTACTGAGGTGTATTTTCTCAAAGTGCCACTCACAGCCTCACATGCAGGAAGGTCCGTTCATATCAGTGCTGCATCCACAAGTTACAGGAAAAAGGATAGATCCTTTAGGGATGGTCCTAACAGGATACAAAAGGGCTCCATGAGTAATTAATTCTTCCCATAGCCACGGAAAACTGAGATGAAACACACTGATTTAGCAATAATACTGCTTTCATAAACTTACTGATGTAGAATGACAAAAAAAAAAAAAAAAAAAAAAAAGGCAATAAAAAATTAGTCATGTTTTTTCTTGATGCTAAATTTGACCTCCTTTTAATAATGTTTGCTATGTGTCATTCTGGAGCTATGACGCTTTTGGCAGAATCTTGTTTGAGCTGCTAAAGTATAATCTCACAGCCCAGACTGAACTTTTTCCTTTATTCTGAGAATTTAAATTATTTTGGCCATTGTATAACAATATATACTGTGGAACCTGTATTTTCTGTCATAAATTCCATAAAAATTATACAGAATTTTAACATATAAACATACATATATAGATATAATATGCATTCTTTTTAGTATGCTTGTTTTCATATAAAACTTATATAGTATGTAATATATTTTATGTATTACAAATTAAAGATTTATAAATAAGTATACTATTTGTAAATTATATATAAGTAATTATATAATTATACATTTCCATATACATATGAAAATTATTAATAAAAATATTTTATGTAATATACTGTACTATGCCCTTTCCCTTAACACATTACAAGACTCACTGTACTGCATGAACATGTAACAATAGAGGATGCTTATTATGCATACTGAACTTGATACAGAGCTATGTTTTTCCCCTTTTACACCTATTTAATTAAATTGAAATGAGAGTGCCACAGCAGTTCTAAACTGGAAAATCTGAATAATGAACTGTACCAATAGTGCTACTGCACCGTAACTCTCCAATATCTAACATCAATATCTTAAAAACACTTTTCAGACTTGATCTCCATATTTATCTGCTTCCCTTCCAAACTGGATAAGTGAAGTAGCTGTTCAAAATTTTCTTTAATTGTCCTCAAACAGCTGTTGAATAACTCTAGGAAAATAAGAAATCAAAAGGATATCTTTTATAGCTGTTTTTTCTTTTTCTCTTTCATATACACATTCACAGATCAACCCCTAAAAGCTAATGAAAACTTCAAATTACTTTGAGTGGAAATTGAATTCCATTCTTAAAGGCACAAACCCACAGATGTCCAACACTGCTGCCTACACTGAAAATGAAGCTAACACATAAGTTTCAAATTAAGAAGGAAAAAAGGAAAAAAGCTCTTTACACAATAAAAATAAATAATAAGATGCAAGAACACACACACACAAAGACAGAGGGAGCCTGTCTTCGTGCTACAGTAAGGAATCATTTGAACTTATTTTTCTGGTTGGTTTTCATCCCACCAGAACCCTATCAACAAAATGATAACCGTGTCTTACAGGCTGCCTACTCACTGGTAACACACATTTAGTCCTGCCAACACTGGTTCTACTGTAAACATTATCAGTGTGCAACCATAAATGAACAAAATTACCATCTGCACCCTGAAGAACAGAATTGCAAGCATAATTATATCTCTTACATGTTGTAAGTACACAGTTGTTTTAAATTTGGACTTAAAACCTGCTTCTCAAGTAACAATTTCAGTCTGCTTCCAAGTCACCAAGGTAATGGCTGTAATAAGTAGCTATACCTCCTAATCAGTGAATGTCACAATAAGCATAGTGCATCTATCTATCTAATCTTTTTTGGCCCTGTTATTATGGTTTATGAGCAGTTTTACCACCCATATGTTATGCTGTCATGTTCTTCTAAAAGCTGCTTATTAGGATTAACTAGAGAAAGTGAAATATGAATGCCTGTGTAAATTGCAGAGCTGAATGCTGCTAAAAGCAAGGTGTCCGAGGTCAGAGAAGACGTGCCAGGCATTGCAGGGCATGCCACTTATTTCAGCAGGAAACACACAGAATTGGCTTTAGCCTCCGTGGGGCTTTCTGACTCACTGCCACTGTTGGCTTCATACAGAAAACAACAGCTGACCCTCATTTATTTCTACTCTACTAATATGTACCAAGGACGTCTGTACAAAACATTAGAATCTATCCTTCTCACCAACTTTCAAGCCAGATGCTGTAGCAACCCTGTTATTCACCATGTTAAGACCACAGTACTTTATGAAGAATTACCTGACCTTAACAATACACCAAAATTCAGAGGAATACTAAAAAAAAAGTTCACCATAAAGCCAGATCTTTAGATGCAGAACCTCCATTTTAGGTACCAAATACAAAAGTGCACAACGGGGTAACAACTGGAAAACAAAAAGGAGCCCCCCCCCCCCCAAAAAAAAACCCACAACAAACCACTCCACAAAACCCCTTGGGGATCTGTGACCAAAAATGAACTGTGACTTGAGTAAGAACCAATCCCATAAGGTTGTTTGGGGCAGGAGGGGTAGAAAAATCTCATTCTGAGACATATCAGCAGAGGTGCTTTATGAAGAAGATGGGAAGCAATCATTGCCCTCCACTCAGCACTGAGGAGGCTCCGTCTAATGTATGAGGCATTCCACTTGCAGAGAGTGTGGAGGAACTGGAGACAATCTAGAGAATGCAACATATTTAAAATACGGAAAAGAGGAGAGTTTGGGGAGATGAAAATGTTCTTGAAAATGAAGACAGTGCTGGTTGTCTCCATGCCTGGACAGAAAATATTGGTTTGACTTGCAATTAAAATATATAATAATAAAAAGTGATTCTGTGATTCTAATTAGTAAGAGGGCAGAACTTTTAACTAGAAGGACCACTAAGCTTTGAAGCAGACTACTGCATTCTGTCCCTTTTGCTGCAGATTTTTAAGAAAAAAATCCCATAAGAGATAACAGAACTTTAAATAATTCTCCGCCCTAGAAGAACCAGGTGACTTTTAGAGGTGCCTTCTAGCAGAAGCAGTGTTAATAACTATGGTCCTGCACAGAGCAGAGGGGAAGAGATGAACCCATTTCCCCTGCAGCACAGTTTCCCATCTCAGACGAGCAAAAGGACTGGCAGGTCCTGGAGGTCCCATCTCAGGGCCCGGAGGAGTCATCCTTGCACAGCTTTTTGGCCCTCCAGTCTCCTGGTGTTGCTGAGACTGAGAAAACAGGGCTGCATAAAAACATGATTGAATGACAAAATTTCCATCTTCCTGCATGAAAGCAGAGTTAAAAACCATGCTTTCTTCACAACCCCTTCTGTCAGCATGTTCTCCAAAACCCCTCTGCTCTTTCCTAGAGCCATCTTCATGGTGTTTCTACATCTCCTTCTGGCTCACCACTCTGCTGCCTTTTCCCCCAGCCCACCCCACTGTCTTTCCAAGCTTTCCCAAACTTTTGATGGAGATCTTGTTGACCACAGGGAGCATTCTGCTGGTCTTGTTGGAACCAGGCTATCTACACAAGGTAAATTACAATCTGACAGGAAGGTTGAGATCTACCCACTATATCAGTAAAACAGAAGGCTAAGAGATTTCTGTGATACTTCTTGCTGCTTTACTGGAGAGGCAATTTCACTCCTGGAAGTTCACCTGCTTCTCAAAGAGGGATTTTTCTCTGTTCCCAAGTTTCAGTACTGTTCCTTTCTAGCATACACATCTTTAAATCACTCTTCTAGCACTTTAGATGGATTCCTTCAAAAGACAGTGGAGCTTATGAACTGTTTGAGATGGAAACGCTTTTTGATAGCTGCCTCTGAAATGTAGGAAAAGGTCATTGGCCAGAATTGCCCATGCTCAGTTCTGGGGAGTTTCACTCTGCACAGGATCAGCAGCAGCGTACCAGAGATATAAAGTTAACGTGGACAACTGTAGACAGAACAGCATCCACACCAGTACTTTGATGACCTTATACACTTGAGTGAGCCCACAGTTGGCTGCTGAAGCAAAGGGGATGCCAGCTGATGATGCACAGGGTAGGCACTGTGTGTTCACAGCACTCTCCCTACTAATGAGGTAGGCTGCTGGGCTCCCCAATAGCTGAAGTTTCTATGGAGCTTTTATCTTCAGCTTCAATGAGTTACAACAATCCAGCCTGGTTGTGCGGAATGAGTTCATCTCTACTGCTAGATCCGTGCCAAAGAAAAGAAAGCATGGCTTCTTGGACAGCCAGAAGTAGAAAAATTAATTTCTGACTACTTCTAGCATCTTGATATTGAAATACCAGCTGCAGTAAAACACTGCACAGAACTTTCAGTGCTTTGAAAGATGAAGGTCAAGTGCCTTCCCAGAGAAAAGGGGTCACTGCCTCTTCTAGTTCCCTCAAATCACTCACACTAGATGCATTTCTATGCTGTGAGTTGGATTGAGCCTGAGCCAGTCGCTCTTGCTGAGTAATTGAAGTGTATCTTGTGATCTACATGTCAAAAACACTAGGAAGATCAAGTATGGATGTTAATATGATTTAAAGAGCTCTTTGTAGTAGCTACAGCTAGAAAGACACCATTAGGTCTCTGTCTTTGCTAGTCATGGAAATATAATGAAAGATTAGTATAAGTAATTACATTACAGTGGTCAAAATAAAAGAGCTAAGTACTGTGTTCCCTTTGGTGTCTGTACTCATTTGCAAGTCTAAAGTAGCAGTTCCTTAATGTCTTAGCTGGGATACTATACTGTGGAGGCTGTATTACAAATGGACTGTAGCATTCTATTTGCTTCTTATGAAACAAAACTAAATAAGGGCAGCACTATACAATATACTTCGGAATAAACACTTCTCTGATACACAACAGCTAAACGTTATGGTGTAGATGTATGAGAAGATGGGCAGCATTCAGTACTCTGCATTAGAAGCTGCTAGTAAAATAGTCCCTCACATGTGAGGTGTCATCTTAAAATGTTCAATATAAACCCAACTTGGTTTGGGGGAAAAAAATCCCAGTGTAGCAAATTTATTCTTGGGGTCATCAAAAATCCCCAATGTTCCAACAGTGTTCCTCTGCAACATCATTCCTTGTTAGTTATTATTAATGCTTTTAATCAAAGGGAGGTTTGGCAGCAGCTGGGAGTAGCTACTGACTTTTTACCTTAATAAGCTGAGGTGAGGGAAGGGAGGGGCAGGAGGGAAAAACTGCCTTTTCCCAGAGACAGAATCTTCAGCTTCCTCAAAGTAGATTTAGAGTGGATGTTAGGAAGAAGTTCTTCACCATGAGGTTGGTGAGACACTGGCAGAGGTTGCTCAGAGGGGTGGTGGGAGCTCCATCCCTGGAAGCTTTTAAGGCGAGGCTGGAGAGGGCTCTGAGCAACCTAATCTAGTGGGGAGTGTCCCTGCCCATGTCAGGGGGGTTGGAACTGGATGATCTTAAAGGTCCCTTGCAACCCTGAAAATTCTATGATTCTATGAAGTGAGTTCATGTTGCTTCCTCAGCCCATGAATCTCATATAGCATCACCAAGTAGAACTCCATAAATCCTCAGCTGCTGTTCTAAAATGAAATAACATGACCAATAACCACCAATATTAACCACCAAATGTGTTACTCATTATGTAATATTTGCTTCTGTCATTCGCTGAGGGAAAAATGCCTAATTACTTACATTATATCTCAGTGGAAATAAAATAAACAAGACGCTGCTGGATGATGAAAATAACCATCATGTCAACACATGGTATGGGACATAACCCTAAGAGAGAGGTATCTACTCTGAAGACACGTAAATTATAACAAGAGTTTTAAGAAAAGCACTGCCAGTTAAGGAAATTGTCTGACTTACATCAAGGAAGTAACATTTAGTAAATACTAGTCACTTAAAATTAACCCATTAACATTCTGTTCATGTGTGCAGGGGTAGAGAACAGTGGCATGGAAAATTGATGAAATCCTAACATTTTTTTTTTTTTCCTTTTTTGCTTCTCTTTGGCACTATGACTCCATGTAACACAGAAATGTAGTTTTCTAAAAAAATTATAGTGGTCATTACTTCCCTTTGAACATAGGGTGAATTTGCATCTCTAGCAGGCTTATGTCTTACTGCCTGCATAAGTGTATACCTTGGTTTTGCCTCAACAATCAATGGTATAAACCCATGTCTTTTTTTCCTTTCTGCTGACTGCTAATCCTTTGTACACATTTGTAGCAAAACAAATAAATAAATAAATATTACTATTATTAATAATAACATGTGAGATTATATTTCTGCAATCACAACAGGTAGCCATTTCTCAGGAATTTTGTATGTCCTCTGCATGCAAAACCTGTGGACCTCTGGAACAGCTGTTGCTTATTAGTAGTCTATAAATCTACACATCCATAAAAGTGTTGGATGTGCTTGGTTATCTATCATATATGCAGAAAGGTAATGGTGTGGCACACATTAGAATCTGTGAACGCACATTTTTGGTAATGCTTTTTTTCCCCCCAGAGGTATTCTCAGGCCAAATGAACAGGCTCCAGAAAGTAGCGTTGGTGCAGCTCACAGCTTGTAAATCCATTCATGAGGGAAGGTGACATGAAAGATTAATTAGATACTTGTACTTTGCTGGGGCCACAGTTGTCATCTTTGTGGAAAGGCACCTGTTACATGCAAGTGTTTATTGGGTTTAACGAAATAGGTCATAACTGGACACAAAGCCTTAAAACATTTTGCAATTGAAAGAGTAAACATTTAAAGCATAAAACAGCCATCGTTCTACACATGCAGCACTCTACAGGGAAGAGCTGTGAGACACTAACATTGCTGTTAAAAGGTTTGTGGCAGTGACTACCTGCTAAATACAATATAATTAGAGAATACTTCCCTATGAATTAAATACAAAACGCTTTGATATTTGACTGAGCGAGCCCACGTAGTTTCTATTAGCATATTAAATACAATTTAAAAACCCATCCTCAATTGCCCGATTTCTTTTATTTTTTTCCCCAAAACGGCAGTCAGACAGAACACGGCGTTTGCACACCAGGGGCAGGAGCGGGGCTGGGAAGCTCGGTCAGGCATGAAAAATTGAATTTCAGCGAGGCAAGGGGAAGGACATTGTTGGGCAATTACAGCGCTCCAGTGTTTGCAGTCGGCCAAGGCTGCAATCATCCGCGGCGACAGCGCGGGGCACGGCTCCCCCGAGGCACCGCACTCCAGTTAAATCAATTTGTCAGGAGCGGGGCTGCTGCCTCCCCTTCTGCAGAGCAGGCCCACCCCAGCGGAGGACAGCTGGGGCACACAGCTGTCTCTCTGCAGCAGATCAATTAGGACATCAAAATTCATCTGCTAATTAGCAAGCGCCTACAGAGGGGGAAAGAAACCTCCCTCAGATGAATCGTTTCCACGTATTAATGAATTCAGTGACATCCCGAGTTTAGAGCCTGGCCTGGCGAGAGGAGACGCGACCACGTGAGGCACCGGGTAACACGAGGAGACAATTTCGTTATTGAAAATGCTCAATCTGCTGCTGAGATGAAAATAAAACTCGCTAAGCCTAGAAATTTGCACTTCCAGTGTCAGCTAAAAGACGACTCACCTTTAGTACAGCTGCTACTGTCTGATCACGGTGTAAACAGTGATAACTGCAACGTGGCATTGAGACTCAGTCCAAGTGGGACCAGGAAACATACTAATCATGGCCAGCCTGACATGGTGCTTGATTTGAAATATATACTGAAAAATCACTTAAATATATACTCAAAAATCTTTCTTTGATTAAGGGCTGGGCCTCGGGTCAGTGATTTTTATCCTTGCTTTTATTTATTTTTATATACAACCTTTGTGTTGTTATTAGAATGACACTTACTGTTTATTCACATGTTGCAATGTTGCCAAGGGGTGTTTTTACAAGAGAACTCGGCCAAAGTCAGCTGCTGATCCAGTGACGTTTCACGGCTTAGCAGGACAAGGTCACTAAGTGTTGCTTTTTTTTTTTTTTCCTGACACTTTTAGCATGATTAGCAGAGACAAAAAAAATGCCACCAACATCAAAAAAGTCATACTATTATTTGCATCAAAACTCAGAGCATAGCTACTAGTTCTTGCACATGCAGGAGCCAGGGACATTGATTGATAGTAAATAGAAAATTAATTTCTTCAGTTGGTAAGCTCATCACCAGACTCCCTAGTTACTCCCAGTGCCTCTGCCATCACAGCCTAATGGCAATTGACTTGAGCAGCTCTCCTCCCAGTAACAAGCACAAACCCTTTGTTCTTGGAAGTTTGTCCAGGAACACTTGTACGATGGGTATCTTCTCAGAAATGATTAAGGAAAAGACAACGTCAGCCTGGGGAGGACTAAGACAAAATGACCTCCCAGAAACAGTAGCACAAAAAGGGAAATATCAAAATTGGCATTGGCAATGACCCTACTGCTCATTTGAAGCAAGTGGTCCACTACAGTTGAATGCATTTTCCTAAGGTATTTCTTTTTTAAGGTTTCATTTTCTTACAACTGTATGTGGATGTGATTTTTTTTTTTTTTTTCCATTTGACATCAAATAACCAGCTGTGAGTCATTATTTTAAAATACATTACAATAATCTGCAGCACGGGGAAGCCACAATGTACAATATGTACTTGGAAGCTCTAGTCTTCAACCTGACACACAGATACTGACTCCTTACCTTGCTTCTAGTTGTTTACTAATCTCACCAAGATTTTTCCTCTTTTGTTCATTTAACAGCACCCATTAAAACCAGAACTGCATTAGGTGGCTCAAAATACAAAGCCACACAAAAATGCCAGTACAGGAGAAACTCAATTCTCTGAGGGAAGACTATGAAATGTTATTTCTAGCTGTGCTGCAGTAAAACAAACTGGCCAAGAGAGGCAGGTCCATTCTCTTCTATTGAAAGAGAGGAGATGAAAATAAGTCACAGAGGAGGTCAATCAAAATAGTTCAGTGCCCCACTGCCTTGCAATAATGCAGAGCATGTATGAAAAAAGTTTAATAACACAAGGAAGCTTTATCACTGCCCTCACTTCTTTTCAAATCCTGCACTGAACTTTCAGCTTGCACTGATTTCCATTACATCCAGTGAAGCTCATGCATAAACAGGAGTGTGAGCCACCAAGTTTTACAGCTCTCAGCTGCCATTTAGTTCTAAATTTCTTCCTTAAGTGAGGACTGTTGAATACAGCAAGCACTGAGCTGTAATATATACTTCATTAAAAGTGGTCCAGAGAATGTGACATTCTTCTTATCACATTACCTCAGTTACTGGCAGGATAATATAATTACGAATCACATTGAAGTGGCCTACAGAATGAATTTAATCAAATTTTAATATAAAATATGGTCACTTAGAACATATCCCATTCAATACCTTGTTCAGTCAAGATGCTGTGTGGCAAATGGAAATGCAGAGTTGTCATTCCCAGTAACAAAACTACAATCTCTTTTAAGTCAAATATGGCATCAGGATGTTTAAGACAACATTAGAAAATGCATTATTGGTGTCACTGCTGCTGTGGTTTACTCTGTGTATAATTTAGCATGCATGACTGCTGTGTCACTTTCAGTCCCTTATGTTTGCAATACTAAGGTACAGAGAAACTAAGCATTTGCATGATCCCAGCATGGAATAAGTAATTGATCCACTGAGAAAAACTCCTCTTCTTCCTATAACATTCATGCAGACCAAGTGGCTGGATTCTGTGCTGAAGGACAACAGGGCAATTTCAGAACATAGTCATTGAAAGACCATCCATTGCTGCAATTCTGCACTGCTCTGACTGGGCTGATACCTACTGATTTTGTTATTACTAGGGGACAGTCGAGTGTGTCTCATTGATTAGATTTTAGGTAACTCCAAATGCAAAGAGATCCTGCCTAAGTGTGTTAAATTCTCTCCACGTAGATAGTTCTTAAGAGAATCCATTTGGGAACCATGGTTGCAAGTGCTCAGATATAAAACTAAATGCAGAAAAGACACAAAAGATACGAGATATGAGAGGTCGAGATACAAAATGCGTTTGGGAAGGAATGTAAGTTCATTACTGTGCACACCTGCAGCATATAAACTTGGGTATTTTGCTTTTCAGTTTTCAGGCTCCAGCAAGACTCTCAGTCTCATAACACAGGAGGAGCTGTGATGGGTTACAAATTCAGTGGAGAGCTACATTTTACTTTACAGTATCTGAGTATTTGGCCATGCAGTTTACAACTCTTTACATTTAGCCATTAGACTAGGGGTTTTTTTTTGTATTTATGGGATTATTCTTGAAGGTGGATTAAGTCCATGAATTCCTCAGATTTTATCCAGGAGATTTGTTGTTTTATTTTGTAATTTTTTTTGGTTGGTTGGT
Source organism: Heliangelus exortis (assembly GCF_036169615.1). Classification (NCBI taxonomy): domain Eukaryota; kingdom Metazoa; phylum Chordata; class Aves; order Apodiformes; family Trochilidae; genus Heliangelus; species Heliangelus exortis. Next base: position 86,573,723 of record NC_092423.1, on the reverse strand, counting down.
TTTCATTCTTGTTTTCTACAACCCCACCTCCCCCCTCGTCCATCTGCTATTCTCCTAGGGCTCTCACCACATCCCCTACTGCCTCAGAGCATCTGTCTTGTTTATCCTTTCCTTACACTGATTCCATTTGCTCTTTTTCCTTTGTTTTGGTTTTTTTTTTCTGTTATCTAAACTTCTTTTTGGTTCCTATCTGCTATGTCTGACTGTCTTAATTTTTGCCTCTCAGCAGCCCTATGATCCCACATCCCCACCATCCTGCCTCTGGTGACACTTGGTGACACTCTCCCCCAGGGGTGACCCTCCTGCCATGTCCACCTTCTACTTCCCACCCCAGTTTCCAGGCTACTCAAGGCCTTTAGTAACATTATTCCTACCTGCATGTCTCATGTCTCAGGCTCTTGCTATCCCCCTGTCTCTGCTCTTATTTTCTCTGAAACTCTGTATTTAAAATTACCATAGCCAGCCTCAGTTTCCTTACAATTCCCCATTCCACCATTCCCTCAGAGACCAAGATGCTTTTTTCTGAAAATATTCCTTTAACTATACTTTAAGAGATTTCTTCTCCGCACCATTCTCCTTACCTCTGCTCAGATGGTCACTGGGATATTGGACTTTCCGAGCTATTTTTTCCAGATACTCTCTAGTTTGGAGTTCTGCTCAATTATTTTATTATTTTTATTTATTTAATTTTAGGTTTATTTGATGTCACATACAATTCTACTTGCATCTTCCCTCCATGTTGCAGTTATCTATGATCCACCAACTCCTTCCTTCCCTTCTTCACAATTTACCACTAAACAGAGGATTTTTTTCCCAGGTTACTCAAATGGATGAGTGGCTTCAAGAAGGAACGCTAAACTACTGCAGATTACTCTAAACAATATATTATCAGTTTGAACTGATTTATATGCAAATTCTAAGTGATTAAAATTATAACTAATTGTAAATATCTAAATATACATTTATAATGAAGACAGATTATTAAATACTGTGAGTGTTGTTATAAATACTAAAACAAACAACAGAAATGTATTGTATAAAATTGAAATATTAGATAGGTCATCTTCAAAGTTAATGCAGGATATTCCAGTCTCAAAATCAATCTCAGGAAGGTTAATTTTTGTTTGCTTCCTTATCTACACATCTTTAAAAAAAATCTGTGGTGTAACTAGGGTACTTCCATCTGTTCCAGAAACGTGCCCTTTCAGCACTACCTTTTCATTTGTCAAGACCCTGATGAATACAAAATCAGAAGTATAGTAAATTATCACAATCATCCCCCTGAATATATTAGAAGTTTAGTAAAGAAAGATGCTCAAACAATGTGTCTTGCAAGTGAAATGATGGAAAAGGGAGCATTGCAGGGGGCAATCCTATACACAGAAGAAAAAAAAAACCTTAAGGGTCTCCATTTCATTGACTGCTCAACTCTAATTTCCTGTCCAGTTCTTTCTAGAAGGTTAAAAACTGAGCTGTCTTTAACCATGACAGCCTTGATGAATGTATTGACAAAATATCATGATCTACAGCAGATCTGCTTTTACAAAATGTCTGGATAAGCCCTTCCATTAACAATACTAATCAGATAAAGTACTGCTAATGGATGACCCTGCATCTGCTTAGCATGAACTGCTCCTTTTAGCATGTGTGTGCTCCATTTCTCATACAAGATCAAGTTGTCACTGCTATAAATTTATACATGGTACATGCAAAATTGTTTATTATTTATTCTCTACATCTGCTGCAAATTTGGGAAACAGAGAGCTTTTTCTTTGTTCTTGTCATTAAATCAGATTATTCTCACACACTGCTAAATGTTTTGATGATCCAAATAGCAACAAAGGGACAAATATGTAAAGACACACTAGGAATTAATTTATACTTGCACTTTTCTCTCCTGTCGTAAAGGCTTTATCTATAAAAATTGTATCCTGATCACATTTCTAGGCAAAATATATTCTAAAACTGGAAGCCTAGTAGCCATTTGACAGATAGGCTGCATAAAACCACAGTTCCCAGAACACCATTCTCCTGATGCAGCTATAAAATAAAGCACACAATGTTTACAGGAAGTTAATAGATAGCAGTGATATTGTAATATAAATACTTAAATTGTTTTGCTCCTTCCAACTTTAACTTTTGGTTTATAGAGGAGTGCAGCAGTCCCTGCAGATTGGGGCTGCGCTACATTTTAAAGCAAAGATTTAGGAATCTTCCAGTTTGGCTCAGCAAACAGATTTTTGTTTCAAGATTGCAAGGTTTACAGTAAGTATATCAAGATATGTCTTTGTAAAGACTAATACAAAAATTGAGAGTTCTAAACTTTTAAAAGGACCTCTCCAACTTAAAATTGCTGTCTCTCCCCCTAAAGTTTCATCAATGTTTCTCTACATCAAAAATCACTTGCTGCTCTACAAATCAAACTAGAAAGACCCTCTTGAAAAGCCAAGCTACAGAGACAAGCCAGGCTACTGTGAAAAGCTTAACAGAGAGTCTTGCTATGCCTAAACAAATTCTCAGTTGTGAGTTTCTTCTTAATAAGGATATTAGACATCAAGGGACAGTTTTCTATCAGCAAGGGGTTTGAGAGGCCAAAAGTTCCCCTCTGTCCATGGAACTCTTTTTTGTGATGCTTAATGCTCCTAGGAAAAAACGAACTATGCCTTCAACTTTTATTCATTTGAGATTAATAATTTGAGCTGCATGAAGCTAGGAAGAAAATGGGCACTTAGAATATTAGTGATTTTTAAAGATATTTTACTTCAGTTCCAAAAATTCTGGAACTTAAGTGCTTTATACCCAAGTAGTAACAGCAATGCTGAACCTTGCACAGCAAGCTCATAGGACACACTTGCTGTTGACTCTCATATCATACAGAGAAGCTGACAGACACTTTCATATCAGGTTACTAATAACCTCTCTATAAAAAAGAACAATGAAATTTTATCCTTTTGAAGTGGCTTTTAACAACCAAGTCTAAAATTTCACTTTCAATCAATGCAAACCTTATAGGGTTTTTTTCAAAAGTTCTTGCTCCCCACCCCCAAATTAATGCTGTGCCAAAGATTTTACACGGATTACTTACTTCATTTACTTTTTTTTGAGGTAGAAGAAGGTTTGGATGCCCTTTCATCTTTAAAGCTTTGATCTAAATATTGTCACACCCTGTGCAATTTGAATATGGCCTAGTGCCACATGGAAACAATGACTGGGGTTATCTCTGTGCATCTTTTTGCCAAGTTTTGTAGCCTTCCACCTGTGGATGGAAACAGATGCCAGATTCTATCAGCTATAAGTGAACTCTTACATCTCTTCTCTGTAATTCAGTTATTTTTCTCTAAACGTTAAGCTCTTCTGCTGCCAAGTCAGGATTCCCTCAGTGCTGTTCTTATTTCTGCAGTGAGGTTTACTCATCTTGGTCAATCTTCTTATAATAGTTGTCAACTTACTGTTATGCTTTACATACTTTTAGTGTCTTTTTAAAAAAAAAATAAAAAATTATTACATCAGAATAAAAAACATGGTCTAAATCCTCAGTTGCGTGTCTTACAGAATTCAGTCCTACAAGACTATGCCAAAAAAGTACAATTAAAAAAAAACTATCTTAACCCATAACAGTTTGCTTGCCTACTTTACAGGCCTGGGAGAGATCCAGACAGTAGAAGTGTTTGCCCCTAACTTTCTCTGGTAATTTACAGCCCCATTGCACAAAAAGAGGATGGATAAAGTAAAAGAGGAGAGTTTTGGTAAAAGGAAAACTTGAGCTACCACCTTCTTCAATTTTCAGAGTTTTAAGGATTTTTTTCCCCACCCCTCAAACATACATTATGAATGAACCAAATTTTATCTTCCCTGTCTTTATGAAGAGGATGAAAAACACAGACTGGAGGTAAGCCAAAGGACAGCTGTAGTTTGGCAGCAACCCAGCAGTTCTTACCAGGGCTTCTGCAAAAACACTGGGCCCAGGAGGACCAAGAGCTCCACCCTTTGTACAGAGGGATGGAGGGACTTGGCTTCAACACACCAACTGTGACTGCTGCAACTGGGCTCTTCCATGAATGCTCTTCAGCCCTGAGGTCATAGGTACAGGAAACTTTTTCTTGTCTGTTGTGGTCATCTTGACACTGTATATACTTTTCTTGTGGATAGGAAAGTATACAGTTGAAGAAGTACCTCTCACTACCTATAGTTATCTTTTGGCCATTGCCTAAGGGCAAGTGCTTTCATTAAGGAACTGAAAGCAGCATTTATTTTAAATAAATTCATGCATGTATGTTGCTGGAAATCCCTGTGGTTATTCTTACTATTAAGATGGCATCTTAGAGTTATCAAACTGCTGCTGAAGTTTTAATAAGTCTGTGACTTAAATGTGAGTAGTTCTTAGCATAAGTCTGTGCCTTATACAACACAATGTAAGAAAAAGGTGCATTTTCAAACAGGAACTCATTTATCCATTTCCTTTCAGAGTAAATTAAATTTGTGACTCAGTTATTCCTTTGTTTTAGTTAGAACTTTTTGCTACATTAGCAATTGTGAGATGATTCAAGTTTGGTTTTTTTCCCTTTGTGAAAAAAAAAATAATAAAAAAAAAAAAATTAGCTCTGTGGTAGTAGTGGCCGAGGGTGAAAGAGCCCTTAGGAAGGGAAAGGTTTCGATGTTTTGCTTTGGGCTGGCAGGCTATTTGAATAACCCAGTGGCTTCAGGAAGCATCCCAAATAAAACACTGTGGTCTCAGATAAAGAAAAGGAGAGGGGTCATAAATATCACAGCACTGAATCACTAAAATGCCGTACAATTAACTGCACAAGCTGCAACTTCCCTACCTGCATTAAGAGGGGTCATACAAGCCCCAGTCATCTGACCTGGAAGAACATTTTCCTGTTTGAGACGTCTATGATCAGCCAAAGGCCAAAGGCTATGATCAGACATGAGCATATTTTATGAAGATGACAGTTACTTTTAGGGAAACAAAATCTGTGCTGATGTCCACCCCTGGCAGCCCTAGTGATTTCAGTGCATACTTTAGGTAATAACAACCTCCTCTGCACTCCATGGGAGAGAAAAAAAAAAAAAAAAAAGGAAAAAAAAAAAAAAAGAAAAAAAAAAAAAAGAGAAAGGAACCCCCCCCCAAAAACAACCCAAAATGTCAAAAACCCCCAATGTCACATCCCTTAAAACACTACCTTCTATCAGAACGAAGCTCAGTTCCAACCTGACCATCTTCAACCATCTATGAACATTCAACCAAAAATACCACATGCATACAGAAAATAAAGAACAATAATGTAAGCATATAGGACTGAGCTCTGACTTTTCCTTCTGGCTTGCCCACATGACTAGAGTAATGACATCTGCTTAAGGTCAGAGGTCTGCAATATATGAACACAGTGTCTGCAGTGTATGCCTTCCAAAGGCAGGATGTAGTGTCACGGATAATTACGACATATCATGCAGAATGTCTCAGTTTCATTTGCAGAAGTCACTTAAATCTGGGGGTTTTTTTTGAGAGTATATAGAAATAATCCTGGATTCCAGAACTTTAAGATATCTCCACTCTGTCTCCCGGGAGATCACAGGGGGTACAGGTTTAAACAAGAATAGGGTAGATTTAGACTAAATATAAGGAAAAAAAATTTTTTTTTACAGTGAGGGTGGTAAAACACTGGAAAAGGTTGCCCAGAGAAACTGCTGGTACCCCACCTCTGGAAGTGTTCAGTGTCAGGTTGAACAGGGGACTGAGCGACCTGACCTAGTTGAAGATCCCCCTGTTCATTGCATGTGGGTTGGACTAGATGAACATTAAAGGTCCTTTCCAACCCAAACTATTCTATGATTCTATGATCTTGTTGGCAAGACTGCTCACTTAAGATCTGCTTAAGTGAAAACCATGTTTTGTTTTTTTTTTTATATAAATTAATCTAACTTTACGTTTGCATTTAAATTTGCAGTACATCAGATAATTGTACAAGTGGTTTGGGAAAGCTCCATGTTGAAGTTTCAATGCAAAAAGATCTCATTAGCAAAAAATTTTGGCCACAAGAAATGAAAGGCTATAATCTAGCCATAAACTGTGTGATCCATCCGTAGGATCAGGGGGCAGTGGGGGAAGGCATCAACATCACCATAGAGAAATGTTCTGCTAGCTCAGTCTTGCTGGTTTTCTGAAAACAAGGGAATATATTTTCAGGTTGATGATTTTCAACTGTTCTCAATTCACAGATCCCTAAATGCTTTCCAGCAGAGATGCAGACCTTTGAACAGCAAAATTAAGCCCAAGGCGAAGTACTTGCTTTTCATCTTTACCTTCCATGGGTTTCCAAGATACAGTTCACAGACCACAGGCTGAAAAACACTTTTTAAAGCTATCTTTTTATCAGAGATTAGCTGTTTTGCTTAGAATCCTGTTATCCCAGCTTCATCCAAAAGGGAGAGAAAGAAGAGACACACCAGCTATGCCCAATGGACAAGATTTGTTAGAAATGAAATCACAGACACATGTTTTCAGGTCTCATCATTATAAATATGTTTAGGTACCAATTACATTGCCTTGCTTTTGTAGCCTTTCAGCCTCAAATGAATAGTCTCCCAGACCACACTTTGAGATATTTAGACATTGCTGTTTTAAATTAGGCTTAGGCTCTTAGGTGTCTCGCATTTGAAACCACAACGTGGCTGCCTTCAGCATTTACACAGTGAAGAGCTGAGAACCCGTGTTTAACCACCAGAGACTGATCTGCAGCAAGACTGATTCTGTACAGAGCCAGAATGTCCCTGGCCTGAACCTCGGACTCTGATGTTCTATCTGGGGCTTAGGGAGCTGTATAACTGCTACAATAGAGAAATCCCGTCACCTCCCTTTACTGAAGAATCACCAGACATGGGACAAACATGCCCTTGAGCTCATTGCTCCAATTGAGGACTATGTGTAGTCCTCTCCACCTCTCCTTATTTCCTTTGTGAGTCTCTCATGCATTCATTCAGCAACAGATACGATAGACCCAAAGGACCCAGCCCAGCATTATGTCACTTGTATGAAGAGCCCTCTGTGTGACAGGTATCTCCTCAGGCGCAAAATTGGAAACAAAAGCATCTTTGTGCCCAGTGATCATTGATGTCCCTGGAGTGCTTCTTTCTATCCATGTTTTCTACATATGTTGGTCTTGAAGACAGACATAACTTCTCTTTATAGAGTACTCTCAGTGCAAGCCTTTAAAAGAAATATCAATTTCAACAGCTTCCTTCCTGCCTGCATACTTTCTCTTCCCCAGTCTCTTCCCAATTTTTTAAAAAAAAGGTTTGAGCATTGAACTCCCGCTATAACTCTGGTGTTCAGCAATGGCACATCATAGCTTCTGGTAACACCCCACATCACATAGAGAAAAAAAGCAATACAGTCACCACACACTGGCCGAGGCACACTCAAGATGGTGACTCAGTATCTCTCAAAAAACAGCATCCTCTCCATAATTTATACAGGAAATAATGATTTAAAAAACCCTCATAAGATTAATACGTATATAGGAATTGTTTCATTTGATTGAAAAGATGACAAAAGCTTGATAGAATTATCAGGAAAAAAATTCTTACAAATTTATATAGTGCAGACCAATAGTCCAAGACCAATAGCTGGTTTTCACTGTGGTTTTGATGTTATCTCTTCCAGATTTCTATTACTTAGTCTATTACTTAGTCTTTTACTATGCTAACAATCTGTAGAAATCCCTTTCCTGGCAAACATCATCATCCAGAGGACAATTTCCCAGAGAAATCTGGCTCAAATTCAAGGTTGGTTGATAGGATCAAAGAGGGATCAAAAGCATAGGAGGGGAATTCATGAACACATCAACCAGAAATTTTGCATCTACCCTTGCGCTTGACCATAAATAAATTTTTAAAAAGCTAATTTTTTTAGGTTTTGTATGACTGATTTTGAGGTTGAGTCAACACATGTGATTTTCCATTGAGAGCAACTGGACTTTCAGAGATCCAGATCAAGTACACAAAATATAAGTGAAGAACCAGTAGCACCAGAACTCCTAGTTGTGAGACAAGAAAATACAGAATAGGGACTCATACATATATATATATATATATATTTTCAAATAATTGATACACATGACATCGTGGCAGATCTGATTTTCATAACCATGTTACTATAAATCTGCAAAACACTACTTCAATAAAAACGTGATTTTGACAAGCTAGGAATCAGTGGTCCAGAACAGCTTTGATGAATAATGGACTACTTCAGAAAAAAATCTGACTTTTTGCATGAAATGAAATTTAAGTCTTTTTTGTATGTAGCCATGAAAGCTTACTGACTGTCTTTGTTACTAGACACAATGGCAACTGGGCTTCTTAATTAGAAATAATTGAAAGTAATGTTAACAAAATTACTACTAAATAAAAAAATAAACAAGAACCATGTTGTGGAAAATTGCAATGAAATCTATTAGCCTTGGCCCATAGCCAAGAATTGAAAAATGGAAGTGAATTTCACATATACAGGGTTGTTTTTGCAAAGAGTACTGCCAAACATGGACTAAAATAACTGTGGCCACACTGGAAAAGCCTTCCTTACCACTGACAACTGCCTGATCAGTGAGCATGCAGCAGAAATTCAGTGTTAACCCCAGTGTCCTAACTCTGCCTTGTATCCTCCTAGTCCTCCCAAGCTCTCCCAACATTATCAAATAATGGACTTTCCATCGGTTTTGAACGGTGATTGTTTAACAGCACTTTGCAGCTGACTTTCCTGAGCTGATCTCTACACGTGGGTGTGTGTCTGCACAGCTCAGGAGTAGCTGTAGCTGCATTTGCAGTGCATGAGAGATGATGCTGTTTAAAAGCCATTTCTGCTCATCCCAGGAGGTAACACAGATACTCAGCAGCCAGTCCAGGCAGGCCAACTGTCTGCACTCAGCAGACTCATCAACCTCAGCCAACAAACAACACAACACAACACAGCACAAAAAACACAAACCTCCCCAAACCAACCAGCAAACCCACCCACAAACACCCCCCCCCCCCCCCAAACATGCTTCTATTCCGTCTTGCTAAAAAGGTGACCAGAAGCAGTGTGATGGTCCCTGCCTCTGCCTCACCTACTGACAGCACTGCCAGAGCCTATAAATACCGCAGGGACACAACCCTTGTGGTGCAGAGCACCATCCTTGCACCATCCTCCTTTCCTCTGGCCTCACCACCAGATGCCAGAGTTCTGCAGGGCAGCAAGGGCACTCCCAGGCTTTTGTGACAGGCTGGAGTAACATGGCAGCATCATTTGTTTTGGAAACAAAGCACTACAGAAAGCTTCAGCTGCATAAATAGGGACCAAATGGTTTCCTTTAATCTCGTGAACCTGCTATCTGCACCTCTCTCGCCCAGTGTACGTTGGTTTTTTTTTTTTAATATTTATGCACTACAGCACAAACTCCCTGAAAAGGCTCATAATCTCAAAATCACACCAAGTAAAAACTAAACCAAAACAAACAAAAAAACCCCACAAAACACCTCCACCCACCAATATCCAGAAGTCAGGGACTTCTAGAATGCCATCCCCCTTCAGTTAACAGCAACATCAAAGGCATTCTCAAGACCTACTCTGAGGATGGGGGAGGCAAACCAGGAATTACCACCCTGAAGTCCTCTGCTCCCAGCACAGCATGGCAAGAGGAACTCCACATCTAATAGCCCGAGACAGAACCAGTCACCTAATGAGGAGTTGGTAATCAAAGCCACATCTCTGCAGATTTGGTGGCAATGAGGTATGAGACATGATTCCAGCTCTGGGGCTAGAAAGATGCTTTCAAATAGCTTAAATTTTCTCCCTAAATCCTGTTATTTTCTAATTCCCCTTCAGTTTCTGCAGCAAGTCCTCTTTGCTTGGGTTCCTCTTGGGACGGTAAAACTGCATTTCAACTTTTCAGGACTAATACTGCTTTCAGATCTCAGAAACTGCTGACTTCACAAGGAAACACACTGGGTTCATCAGGCTACTTAATGACATTCATTTTGGCACTAATCTAAAAGCACTTACTGAATTTAAATTTTTTTTTTTTTAATAACCAGAATAACCTAGCAGTCAGAATGGATTTGCCAATAATTGGCAAGAACCTCCATCACAACAGGAAGAAGGCACATTTTAAAGACAGCTTGTCTTATTCAACTTTCACTTGAATTATCCAAAAGCATCATCCAGAACAACACATCAATATATTTAATACAATATTACAGCAACGCTTTCATTTTTTATAACTGGAGATAATAAAACAAATGAATCTCTGGCCCAGACTCCTGTGAAAGCAGATAAGAAATGTGGCTACTGATGTCATGAGTAAATCTGGATGGGAAGAGTATGAAACCACCAATGGGGATACAATCAGTCTTTAAGTGTTTACGTCTCAATGATGAGAAGAATCAAGGAACAAGCTGCTTTCTTACTAATCCTGAAAATTCAGCGTTCACTCAGGCAAGAACTATGTAAGATGCCAGTAGTGTGAACTATTTCACACGGATAATAAATGCTGGAAGGAAGCAAAAAGTGCTAAATGTTACTCAAGGGAGGAGCAACAACAGTAGAGAGAGTTAGACATGTAGGATAAATTTATCAGAAAAAGAATATTGAGTTAGAAAATTACAGAAAGTTAAAAAGAGATTTCTTATTCTAAAAGTTACTGATGTTACTAATTGAACACCATGACATTTTAATGGAATTTGATGTAAAAATATAATTTATTGTTAGTTCAGACTGAAGTTGAAGCCATGTTGAATTCAAGGTAAATAAACAAGACATTTCAGAATCTGATGAACTGGGGGTGGTGAGGGTGGAGAGGAGAACAAAAAACAACCAAGCCTGTAAAAATTCAGAGTCTTCCTAAACACAGAAACTAAAGGTGGTTTTCTGAGAGTTTTGGTACATCCAGCAGCTGGTCTTACATGCAGTTGGTGTCTCTCTACTTCCTCAATTTCTTTCTATTTTAGAACTATTACTTAGTTGCTCTCTTGAAATCAGAAATGACAAATCTGCATGAAAAGCCCAAATACATAAAAAGATTAATTATTTAAAAATTATTTTTAACCCCAAAAGAATTAAGTTCATGTACTTTGGAGGAAATATTTTGCATCTTCCCATTTGATCTGCCTTTGTCTAGAAAGCCAGAGGATAGCAATCCATAAACATTTGAAATCTGTTGATGAAGAAAACAAAGCAATCGTTACTCATGATTTAAAAAAAGCTATTTCTGCCCTAGGCTGGGATTTAAGCAGCACTGACAAAACCTGTAGTTGTCTAAAAGCATTGAGTATGACACCATTTGACTGTAGGGTCAATATTTGATTGGAGATCGAAGATTATTTTGCAAGTTTCATCTGTTTGCAGGAGAAGCAACCACTGGTCTTAAATATGCACATATCTCCTTTAAATCCAAGGAGGTAATCGTTCCAGAGTACAAAGCCATGGTGTGACCACAAATGGAATAGTGCATGCAACTCTTATTGCAACAGATTGCAAAGTAAAAAACCAAAAAAACCGAAAACCAACCAAAAAAAGATGTTTAATAACTAGGCTTATACAGCCTAACTGAAATGATACAGGAATTGGCATATAAGATACTGAATATGAAGACAGAGTAAGGAAGCTAAAGTTATATAATCCAGAAAAGAGGATTTATATTTATAAATATGTATATATGATCATAGTCTATAAATATCTTACAGGTAACAATATAGACGAAAAGAGAATTTAGAGTCCTGGAAGAGGGTGAGTTGAGAAACAATTTTGATTAGGTAAAGAAGGAAAAACTGAACAGCAGATAACACCCCTTTGCAGTATGGATGGTGGGGGGAGGCATTTTAATGTGTCTGGAGCCATTTCTCAGATGTGGGAGTTCCAACTAAAGTGGATGCGTCCTGTGCCCACCCCAATCCTATGGACATCTGCCACGTGAATGGACGGCGTTTTGTTTTGCCGTTTGGACACCCGAGAGCACAGATTGGTTTGAATAGATATTAAAGATGAGTATAGCTTTAAAGTTAGAAGATAGGCTGTCCAAAAGAAATATCTGTATTTTTCCCTGCAACTTACAGGAAACAAACTGTTAATAATAATAATGGATGGGAAAAAGTGCATAAATATGGAACAAAACCCATTATAACTTTTGAAGAGGGGCACACAGCAAGTGCCCAGGATATGCCTCTGGCAGCAAGAGAGCACTTCTCAACTAACCCACCTTGAAAAGTTTCAGATAATGTCACCATAAGTCATGATTGCTCATAGCAAATGAATTGGAATTAGTAACTAAGAGATCTACCCGAAAAAATTGCAAAGAAGTAATGTTTGAACCTAAACAAAAGCATTTGACTTTGGATTGCATAACGTGGCAATACTCTTAAGTCTGTTTCTGATAAAGGGGTAAACAAGGATTTTTATTCCTAGTAGCATTGCTGCACACACCTTGGGAAGATTTTGTTTCTTAATTGCCAATTCTCATGAAAGCTCACATGAGCAGTGGGACAAGAATTCATCTCTTTGCCCCGTTGCCATTTCAGGCGTCTTATCTGTAGAGGAAGCATCAGGAAAGGTGAAGGACTGCAGTCCATTTGCTGCCAAGCTCTTGTACAATAATACTTTTCTAAAAACACAGCCAAGTTACATAGTCACTATCAACCCAGAAGTGAAACACTGCAGTAGTTCCAAGTGTAACTAGAGCTACAGATTGCCCCTTTCTGAAACAGAGGTTTTTGGTTTGCTGGGTTTTTTTTTTAATTTTTACATCATGCACTTGTGTCTACAGTACTAATACAGTACACTAGATAATACACCAGTGTTTACTAGGGAGGAATGTTCAGCCAAAGCCTACTTGTTCCATCCTATTAAGAGGCTCTTGCTAACACAGACATGCTGTCATGCCCTGCTTCATGCAGAGGTTTCAGATGCCCTGGATGCCATCCAAGCCCGTCTGCTCATGAGCCACCACAGCACCTTCTTGTGGCATTTATTTCCATTTCAGCTGGTATCAGAAATACTAGTTTAGACTAGGAAAAGAAAATGCCTGCCTAGAATATGAACTTTTAGGCATTCCATTGCTGAATGTTGTGGGCAATAGAAATGAAAACATACAAGTTCTGGATAGCCCTTTTGGTAATGAATTTTTTCCTATTATCCAAACTAAACATCCCATGAGTCCATTTTATCTCATCCTATCACTTGTTACTTGGGGAAAAGTTTATCTTATTCAGATATGAGCTGAAGTAGTGTTATACATCACTTACACCATGCCAACTTGCAGTCCAAGTCAACAAATGTTGCTGGTAACTTCTTCATGTTGTCAGAAAGATGGATGTTCCTGTGATGTAGGAGCACAGAGGATCCCAGGAGCCCTTAGGGACTGGCCAGAAATCTGATCTGTTTCTAATGCTCTAAAAGAATAACAGAGGGAAAATTCTGCCAGAGACTCTGTGTTTCTCTTCCTCCTCAATGCCTCACTTGGGTGTTATGACAGGACAGGTCTTCCTCCAGCTCAGCCTTTTATCACATTTGGGCTTCTGCACACATGCTAAGAGTAAGGATAACCTCACAGCCTGTCCCAAAGAATTAAGGGAGAAAAGAGTGGAATATATAGGAACAGCTGTTTTGATTTGCAAAAATTACCTGGGTGAACTGTATTAAAATACTGCTATAGGTCCAAATCTAAGATGTATATTAAGTATGCAGATGTATATTAAGATGTATATTAAGTATGCAGATTGATGGAAATTCAGGTTGCCAAAAAAACCCAACCAACCAACCAGCCAAACAAAAAAACAAAAAAGAAAAAAATCAACCAAACCAAACCAAAACAAAAACACCAACAAAAAAAAAAAAAAAAAAAAAAAGAAAAAAAAAAAAAGAAAAAAGAGAGAGAGAGAAAGAGAAACAGAAGATGATGTTTATGGCTCAGAATCCTGTCTAATACCATTTATGTAATGATTTCACTATGTGTATATACAAGCTACAGATTGGCATGTAAATTAGGTGCCCAGTGTTTACACAAAATTACTGACTTTGACTAAATATTAATTGAACAACATTATTAGGTTAAAATTAATATTGAATTACTCCATGCTTTGTTGATGAAACATAATAAATGAAAAAGAGATTTATCTGAATAAATACAGCTTAGTACGTCCTTTTCAGAAATGAAAAGTGTGAAGGCAAGAGAGGCTACTACCCACAGCAATTATTCAAAGATGCTGACACAAAAGCTGGTCTCACAACTGAGCTACAAACCCATTTTTGTTTGTTACTACAGCCTTCCCATTTGATGTCTACCCTCATAAATGGTTCTCAATGAAAAGAATGCCAGTGCACACCATTTTCTCTGGTTTTCCCCAGAGCATTGAGGATCATTAGGCAGATCATCAGCTTTCTGCACGAGATGTCTGCATAGTTTTGAAATATTACTAGCAATCTCTTGAAATAATGTTTGCAGCAAAAGATCTGTTGAGTTAAAGTGTTCACTTCTCTGAACCTGTGAGAATTTGATTTTTGAAGACTCTTTTGCTTTCAGTTTTAGGCATATTTGCAGAACCAACGCAGTTTAATTTCTACTCCCTCAAAAACTGTAATTACTATCAAGAAAATTAAACTACTAATCCAGAACTTCTCACCGCAGCAACTGAGTGACTTCTGTGACTATTCTCAACCAGAGACTTGTTTCTCAGAAAACAGACATAAAGGTACAGATTCATTTCCTTTTAAAACTGAATAATAAGTGCACAAATTTGACTTGATTTGCCCAGATTTTATATGCAAAAGTATGGAAGAAGTTTAATGTAGTATAATCATAATTTTCTTCAGAAAGTTGACAGCCATGGTTTAAAGTTGTCATTTATCTTTGGAAAGAACATGACCAAGAAAGGATTTTGTAAATCTATTAAGCTCAACAGAAGATAATGCCTCAATATGAACACATGTATATGCCTAAAAAAATCTGAATTATATTAGCATCATAGGAACTACAAATGAAACATATTTTAGGTGCATCTGCAATCTTTTATTCTTGTCCACTACATTTCAGGGATATTATTTCAAAATACCCATATTCTCATTGAGAGCATCACATTTTGATGCATTTAAAGTATGGTCTCAGAGACACAGAGAGCTGAAACTGAAATAACATTTTATTAGTAGCTGTAAGCAACTGTAGTTCTGGCTACTTATGTTATATATATATATATATATATATGTGTGTGTGTGTGTGTGTATATATATATATGTATATACATGGGAGATAATCTGCTGCTTTTAACTTTATTAACTAATAATAATATTCACAGGAGACTGAGCCTTTCTTGTCTAGTGATGGGAAATCAGGAAGGTCACAAGGTCAAAGAAAACTCCATTTTCATTGGCACTTTAATGCATTGCTCCTAAGGGAATTTAGAAAGGCTAAGGCTTTAGAAAGGTTTAGGTATATATTGGTGAGCCCTTTACTTCTGAGCCAACTAAAAGCCCATCCATCTGTGCAGAATCCAATGTAATAAAAAGGATAGTTTCTATTAACTTTTTTTTTGTAAAGCGTCACGTGCATTTTACTGTCAACTCCCCAGTAACTTCACACACCTACTCCAAGTAAGACTAAGGGTTGTATTTTAGTGGGAGGTTCAACAGGCAAGAAAAAGGTCACAGTGCTGTGACATTTCCTTTTAGACAATGAGCAGGGTTAGAAGTGAGTAGGTCCCAGTGATCATATTACTCTGAAATGAAACCCAGGGATAACAGGGCAAAGCCCAGGGTCCAAATCACGTCTCAGCCATCTCCTCCCAGCAAGTCTGTGGTTAAGTGGCTACCAGAAAAACTGCCACATATATTACATATAAATATAAAATCCACGACAAATGATATTGATACATTTGCCCAATCAACCAACCCAGTAGACAAACAAAACCCTCTAAAAGTTTAGCAAACCCAAAGATTAAGGCTACCTTTGTCAGAAGAAAGCTAGTATCAGGAAATACAAGATAGGTTGCTTAAATGGCCATAACTTTGCCTTTTTTCATCTTCTCATTGAAACCGAAAACCAAGAGAGCGGGAGGGCTGTTTTTGTGAAAATGAAAAGCATTATTCAACTTTTCTAAAGTATGTTCACACAACTGCAAGGAAATTGTATCACTCACTGGCTATAAAGAACCACTCATCTCTTGCTTATCAGCTGACACTTAGTAACTGGTCATGTATGTGATCCTTCCCAGGGGCAACACCAAGCAGAACAGGTGACCTACCATTACATTCAGTCATGACAGTTTGAGTAGCTGCAAAAGGAAATTATTTGTATTTCTAGCATTTAAGCTAATGCATTCTGCTCTACAGCTAGTAACAGGACCAAGTGTCCCTGAAGTTACCATGCCACAGTGTATCATCTTAAAGAATTCTTTTCAAGACATGGGTGAAATTACTCAGAACCACTAATTAGCTGCCAATGTGAGGCTGAATACTATGATTTCACATGTAAAGTAGTGAGAGTATATGCTGGCATTAATTGGTACTCAAGCTCCCAGAGATACACAGACAATTATGGTTACTGTAAGCAAAGGGGAGGCCAACAGCAAAGCCATGGACACATCCAGCATGTGACAGTCACAGCAGACACCCTCCAGGTGCAGTTTCCATTCTGTCCACATCGGATGATGTTTGGGGAGCTGCACGAGGTGGTCAAGGGAAAATACAGATTCAGGAGGCTCGACCACCACATCTCACACTGAAGGTTGTCAAAGATGTATCAGCCCTGCCCAACCAGCCAACACCTTCAAAGTATCAGCAGCATTTCAAAACACAGGGGCAGATTTAGAGTATCTTATCTGACACTACAAACACTGAAGGGACATTAGGCTTTGTTATAAACAGGATTTAAGAATCCTGGTGATTTTTATTTGAACTCCCCCACCGCAGTCCACAGTAAGCGTTGTGGGATGGTCACAGTACTTATTTAATTAGCAGTGACAGTCTTTCCATTACCCGTCAGGCATCTGTATTTATACAATGCAAATGATGACAGAGGGAGGAGGGAGAGGGAAATTAAGAGTCTCTTGGTGTCTTCCCAGAGCTCTTGCTCTTCCTGGATACATCTAGGAATGTAACTTCTGATGTTCCTCACTACTCAACCAAAATACAGTGCTACAAACATCTCTGAACCAAAAGGAACTGAGGCTCTAAACTTGATGTGCATCACTGTGAATGAAAGCTCTGAACTTGCATATCAGACAACAGTAGGTCAGAAGAGTCTTTTTAGTCACTTTAATCATATGTAAGCAAGTTATCACCAGATCCAGGCAGCTTATATACTTACAGTATTTAATCCAGTGCTATATAGTAATTATTGAATAGATTTGCAACATACAGAAAGGTTGCATTACCCCCCAGCGTTTATACAGTCTTTTCATTTAAAATCTCTGCTGGTGTTGTATAGAATGTTAAATGCTACAACATAGCCAGCAAAATTTCCATTAGGTCTTCTGGATAGATGCTGGCACACAGCCACAATCATGCTAATGAGATCCTCAAGGTACACACAGTTTTGTTAATTGAATGAAATCACAGAAAAGGAATCTTATGGTCTTCAAAACTCAGATTCTATCTTTCTATTCATTTAAATCAGGTTCAAACACTGAATAGGTGCTGTACTGCCCATTAATGAGAAAAATACAAGCCAACGGGGGTAAGGGTAATGAGCCATTATAAATACAGGACTAGATGGCATGGACATTGCACCGAGCTCTTCACTTCCATGTAGCTACATCCAAAAGTGTTTGTTCTGTTGGAAACCTCCCTCCCTCCCTTCATTTTTCTGCAGAGGGCTCTGCATTCAGGATAGTATTCTGCTTCTTCGGTTGCCACTGGGACAACCAAACTGTTCACATTTCCTTTTCTGAGATCCTCAGGTTAGTGCTCATGTCTTATCTGTATCTGCTTACCACCAACTGCATACATATTTGCATTTAAAAACCTTAAGTTTTTTTCTAGAGCTCTCCTTGCTCTCTATGCAGCTGCCCAGACTTCTGCTGTGTGCCTGGGACTGCAGTTCTAATATAGCCAGCCCCATTTTCTAAAACTTGGCTGAATGTCCATAAGACCTCCCCTTAAGCATCCCAGTGAAGTGCTTTTGGGTTTTGTTTTGTGGATTTTTTTTTAATTATTATTTTTAATTATTATTATTCTAGTGAAATTATTCTTAGTTTCTTACTACACACGTGCCCCTAAACCTGTAAATAATTATAGCCAAAAGTTTTCATTAAACAATCTGTGACTCTAACAAAATCAAAGCAGTAGAGAACAAGGCAGAGAAGTGCAGTGTTTTTAAAAACATTTTCATTGAGTTTTTTTCAAGTTATATGAACATGTTTGTTTTAAACTGTTTGAGATGATGAAAAGAAACCAATTAAAAATTAATTGTTCAGGTAACTATTTTGTAGGCTATTCTGAACCATTTTGTAAAAGTTTTCAGGTGTCACTGTAATAAATCCTACTATGAAATGCTGCAGCATCTTCCCCGTGTGCTTGTATCAAGCCACAGGCTGTCTGAGCAACTAAATTACACTGAGAACAGGTATGTGGACTCTTGTTATTAATTTTATGAATCTATTGCATATTTATTCCATACTGTTACAGTCAAGTCCTGCCACCAGTGCCCATATCCTGAGAAGGAAAGTCTGTGTCTTGACCGTCTTAATCACTACTCAACGACTCCCAGCAGTGTCCAGCTACAACATGAAGCATGAACCTCTGAGGGAGCAGGTGGAATAGCAAAGGGCATCATTGTTGCAACTTTGGGAAAAAGCAAGGTCTGGTTTGAGAGGGCATGTGGCCTTCAGAGGAAGACAATTTTTTTTAGCTTTTCATTTAAAAAAAAAAAAAAAGTGTACCCTCTTGGAAAAAAAGATCCATTCACATTGGTTTTCCTTTTACGTATAGATAATAACCCTTTATATTCTAAATAAGAATTACTTTCTATACTGGTTGTCTATTGTGTCTCTGTACTGAAGAGTTTCAGGGCTCAGAAAGCAAGTCAAGATGCTGAACAGCCTGTGTGTACACAAAATGACAGCCTTTGGCAGGGGACACAAAAGCTTCAGAATAAGGGTGAGCACAGCGAAGGGCCACCCGTATGCACCAGGGACGGTGGGGCTGTCTGCTACAAATCTGGCATCCTGCTAAAATGAGATTTTGTCAACCTGAAATGGATTTCTCTGCCTCATTGATGTATGTTAACATGTGATTGCACTTGCTAAATATTGTCATGGCTCTGTAACCACTTTATAGGACACATTAACATTTCCCTCTTCCCTCCCCCTAGCTGACGGACACTACACTCCGTAAAAGCATACACCCTTAAGACTAGATGGATGTCTAAAGATTTTTCTGCTTGATTTTAATCCAAAGGAGCTGGTGTTGACCCTGTATATTTTAATTAAAACCTCCTTCACTCAGCTCTTTTTTGTCTGGTGAAGGACCTATCAATCAGGAGGAGTCACCACAGGATGCACCGGATGACAGGAGGCTATTTTGTCCCCTCCTCCAACACCAGACACTGACTTCTTTTCTCTCCCCACCCCCTCCAACTTCATTAACTAAATGCACTGAATAAACCTTAACATCCCAGCTAAATCCTATTGGCCCTGGATTTGCTACTTAATGCTAAAACCCAAGCGACCCATTTTTCTCCTGTTGATACTTCTATTGCTGATGGCAGCCAGAAGAGAAAAATACCCAACCTTAAAATACTTTAGGAGTAAAACTCGGAGAATTCATCACTCCTTTTTTCTGCTGCTGCTCATGAACTTTACGTAAGCTCTACTTCATGTGTCAAAGCTTCCCATGCTTTTGTGCTTCATAGGCAACACAGTGAGGCTGTTGCTTAGCAAATGAACGCAACAAAGTGCATCTGTTACTAAAAGTGCAACAAGGACTCATTTAAAGAAAAATGACCTTGCAAAGTTGTGGAAAGAAAATAAATCTGCAGTCTACAATCTCCAGTCATTGTGTTGTTATAAACATCAAAAGATGGAAACCCCACTAATTAAAAATCCTTGGAAAAAGTCTAACAAGAAAGAGTGAACAGTTTCAGGGCTACAGTTTCAGGGCTACAGATTCACTTTGAATTCCTATCCTTATGTTTTGCTTTAAACTGCAATAGTTTGCCTTCCCAGTTTCTCGCGTGTAACATAAAAGTCTAAAGACCATTCCCCAGCTTCCTGTCTCCTGGCTGCCAGTCCTCCCTCTGCATCCCAGTTATAACTTCTGTACCTCATCTCACCTCAGCCCATCTGCCCAATGCTTCCTCCTCAGACCCTGATGACGAGCAGGAATCCAGATGGTCACTTCTCAGCTCTTGACCCTTTATTCCCAAAGCACCCAAATGGGGTTGCCCATCCAGCTGCAAAGTCTCCCTATGGAAGCATTAAGAGCTTTGGCTCCCAACTTTTGGAGCCACCAGCCTGCCTTTTCCTTCTTGATCCACCAGACCTCTGACCTCTCTGCCCTCCACAAAACATCACTGCCATGACCATCATGTGTCTTGCCACATGAAATCTACCATTCCAGAACCTTTCCCTCCTGCAAATACCTTTGCTACCTTTCTGCCACACACACCTGTGGCTGCAGTCATGTCTCCCAATAGCTTTGCAAGCTTCTCCACAACTTCCTGCCATAGTGATACATCACAGGCTCCCCCAACCAGCATGCTTGGCCCAAACCTCCCAGGCATCCCAAGCAGAGCACGAGGAGGGGCTTGAACCACCCCACCACAGCTAGGACAGCCTCTTGCCTTGAGATGGCTCAGTGGCAAGTGGCCTCACACACAGAATACTGAGCTCTCCCTCCACTTGCAAAAGTTGCTCACCATGTTTGTGATCATGTGTCTGAGAAGGCTATTCCAGCCTGCTCTTGGGTACCCAAACAACACAGCAGCCTTCAGATTTGTCTTGTATTTTTAATCCCATGTTTCACTTTAGATTAATATCAGACCTCAACACCCTATAATATGGAGGAGGATTTCTGAGAAGAGCTGCCCCCTGAAACACCATGCACACCCAGCCCTCCCCCCAACAAATTTCACTGGCATTCAGAGGCTGCAAAGGCTGAAAAGAAAATGGGAGCCTGAACAGCTAGTAGAAATTCAGCTATCCTGAATAAAAATTGTATTTACGAACAACCTAAACCCAAATCCAATCTAACACTGAAGATATGCAGCACAGGTTACACTTTAAGATTATTAGTTCCGTGTCCATGATGAGAAGGCTTTCAAATAAAAGTGCTTTCTTACTGACTGTGCACTTGCGTTAATGTATTTCTTACCAATATCACTAATGGAACGTTCATCATGTTTCTAGCTTCTCTGAAGTAACGTGAAAAAAACATATTGAGCCATGTACGAATAAAATAAAAACATCCATGTCACTATGCAACATTGTATTGCACAGGCTCTACAGACATGCTTAAATATGGTCCTTGAAGGAGATAACGGCAACTGACTACAATATTACAGAAGTATTCGTATCAGCATAAATTGGAGACCAAGAGTGACAAGGAATGGAATCAGTAAAACAGTTACATTCTTGAAGACTTATTTTTGCAGCATGGACACAGATGAGAGAAAGTAAGAAAAGATGAGGATTTTTTTTTTTTTTTTTTTTTTTTTGTGAGAAACCTGCTATTTCAGATTGTAAGGAAAGTAAAAATATTTTTGTTCACCCAATTATAGATTAAGAAGTTGGAGTAATAACCACATGATCGATCAAGTTTTTCCTTTTCTTGAATACAATGAATAGACTACTAGATGGATGATTCTCTCATTAAGTTTATGAGTAGGCAAGCCTCAGTTTTTCAGTTTATAAAAATAAACTCTTGCATGGTTTTAATATGGCCGTTGTCTGGATTCCATTTTGAACCATCCTCAGTGCTAGCTCACCGCACCAGGAATCTTTGTAGGGATAAACGGCGCACAAATGGATTACCAGCTGCTCAACTCCATGTTTACTATTGTTCTACTTCTAAAACCATATATATATATAAAAAACCAAATAATACCTACAAGTAGACTGGACAGTACATACTCTTTGAGCAGCAGTTTATCTGTTATTTTTTTAGCGTTTGAAGATAGATATGCAGAACAACTTCCGCTTATGACTGACTGTCTATAATCTACACAAAAGCTGCTAAAATGTATTAACATTTTAACTGTTTATTTTTCCAGTAATGCTACCAGGGTTATCAGAAAAACAAATACAAGTTGTACACTAAACATAAACCATATCCAGTGTAATAGGACATTCTAGCTGATGTATCAAAGAGATTAAAACGCAGGTTTTGGCGCAGAGTAACAGAATTTTACACATCTTAAATAATAATATTATAAATAATAATAATAGAAGGGTGGTATGAAGTCCAGAGTCCTCTCTAATAACTGTTATCATAAAGCTACCATATATTTCCTATCATTTATTAACAAAACATACACTTTGAGGTTCACTTTTCCCCCACTGCACAACACACGGAAGGACATTATCTTGCTTACTTAGACTGTTTACATTAGCAACTTAAAACACAGAAAGCCTCCAGAAATGTAACCAGTTAAATAGACACTTCCAACCCTAAGACCTCTAAAAATATGGGACAATATTCCAGCTCGGTTACTTTTTAGAGTGATGCTGATTTACAGTACATCCCAAACTTCTTAGCCCCTGCCTTTTTAATCCCTCCATAGTCCCCGTGTTTTCCTGGGCAAGGGCCAGCTCTCGCCTCTCCTCTTTTCACGTTAAACTTGCAGGAGACTATTAACCAGGGATGGCTGCAGGAAAGGGGGGGGGAACACGCACATTTCCCCCCAGTCTCTATATAATATTAACGTTTAAAGCCTGGAGGTGCCGGCTTAGGTGGGGTTACTCACAGCCCCTAATACATATTTTAGCGCAGCTCACTCGGTCGGGTGACAAACCAGCCCCATCACCACACAAATCACCGCCACAGCAACTTGTTGGTTTTTAATCTTTCAACGACTTCGCCCATCCCAGCCTGTCTCGAGAGAAAAAGGGGCGAAACTCGGCCTCTAAAGCACCAGCAAAAGTCTCCAGCGCGGCTGCCCCCCACGTCCTCACCCCCCCCACTACCACCCCAGGCAGCACCCCCTCCCCGCAACAACTTCTAGGAGGGGGTTTCCCCTCGCCTGCCACCTCCCCTTCCGCATCCCTGCGCGGGGCAGAGGTACCCACCTGCGGAGGGGCTCCCTCGGCCTTCCGGAGCCCGGCGCAGCTCCGCGCCTCTCCCCTCCTCCGCGGGGTGCGCAACCGGCCGCCTCCCTCCGCGCCGCCCGAGCGTGGGGCTGCAGCCCGCCGGATCCCGCCCGAGCGCGGGCAGATGGCCGGCAGCCCTGAGCCCTGCCACAGCAAAGCAAAGCAAAACACAGCAAAGCTGGGCTTTTTTCTTTCCTCCCCCCACCCCCCCTTCTCTCTTTTTTTTTTTTTTTTTTTTTTTTTTTTTTTTTTTCACCTCCTGTTTTTTCCCCTTTCCTCCCTTCTCCCCGTTTTTCCTCCCCTGGCTTAGCCCCTGGCAGATAAACCCGAGTCAGCCAGAGTGCGCTCACGACACCCCCTCCACCAATCATTTCAATTAGTGCCACATGAGAGGAGCTTCTGCCCAAAATCTGCTTAGGAAAGGGCCAGAGGGCAGGGCAATCTCCTTTGCTCAACAATGACCAGAAGCTGCTATAAATATCCAAACAAAAGCACTGCCAAGGCCAGGAATGTCACATCCTAATGTGATAAAAATTGTAAAGATTCGATGTATACCAGAAGTACAAAGGAGAAAAAATAATGTTTAAAAAAAAAAAAAAAAAAAAGAGAGACAAAGATGAAAAGCAGTTTCCACCTTCCTATCGTCTCCCCTGATACATAACCTTGCAATATGTTATCAGAGTTGTATGGTTTCTGGGTGCCAAGCTACTATGTTTTTGAGGTCCCAAATGTCTTGCTCACTGTCCCTTTGTGACAGCTGCACACTAATATTTATAGGTATCCAAGTCTGTGCACCCTATATATAAGCAAGCACAGTGACCAGGGCTGGTCAAATGTGGCCTCCAGCCCCACAGATGCATTGCATCCCACAATTTGTATAAGCAATGACTTCTCTAAATGAAAACATTAACAAGAGGTTCCCAGTATGTCAATAAGTAAATCAATACATTAATAAAGTACAGACCTCATTGCACTGGTAAACAGAACTGAGAGTCTTAGCCTAATTTGACCTCAACACATTTTACACAAGCATTTTCCAGCACTGTGAAGAGAAATTCCATCCTGAGTTTTCTAACTACACAGTGAGTTCCAGCTGAAAACTAACAAAAAAAATATTAAAAAAACCCAACAAAACTACAAACAAAACCCAAACCAAAAATAAAAAAACCTCAATCCATCAGAGTGCCTTCACCAGTGGAGACCTAGAGCTTGTGTACCTTGTAAGCCTCCAGTTCATACCATGCAAGTAGCTGGATGTTGCCTGCTCTGGCATGGGAAGGGCAGGACAGGGTGGGGGAGGAGGGTGGTTTTGGTCCCATTTGACTTTTTGTAAACTCTGCAATACCTTTGAGATAGTAATTTCCAGTCTGTTGTTGGTGGGGTGACTACAGCTAGGTTCATCTGAGGGGAAGCTGATAGACACTGTCACCTAATTCCCTCCTGACATGCCTGAGTGTAATCACTGCAAGGGGAGGGCACTCAGCTGATGTGCCTCCAACTCTCGAGTCTCAATGTTTACGTACAAATTATGTAAAAAAAGCTAATGCTATTGACTAACGTCATGCTCTTTTAGATATAAAGGCCATGTGAAATTATCCCTGTGTTTCCTCTCTTTGGTTTCCACCAACCCAACAATAAACTTCTCTACTACTACAAATAAATGTTATTTTTTTTCTATTTCGTTCCCATGCCCTACTCTGATCATACTTGTTTGTCCTGCTGCAATGAACAGTGCTTTTTCATACTAAACCTATTCATATACAGGCTTGTCCTGAAAGCACCCTTATCCTTAACTATGTTCAGAGATGATTTTTTTTGCCAGTTTACTAATTCCCTGAACTTAAGCATGTGCCCTATATAACACTGTTCTTTTAGAAGACCATTTGAAGAAATTCATTTAAAAGAGATAACATTTAAGCAAAGCTCCTGCAATACCCTAGTCCTAAAATCACATGCATGTGCCTTGCAAGAACAAAACCACCCACAAGTTTTCCAGACTTCCCCGTTTTAGCTAGGACAGATACGTTTTTTTATTCCAACAAAGAGCTTTCAGTAGCCCAGAGTGCACAGATGCAGAGCAACAACACCAACACAAACAATACAGACTAAGCATTGTCAGAAAAAAAATCTGATGGCCTGTGGGCTGAGAAAGCCCTCCCTGAGGATGGGGGAGAGCAAAGCAGAGCCCCCATTCTGGCAGAGCCAAGGTAGAGATCCCCATCCCCCAGCACAGCAGCCGAAGGTATGGTGGGAAATCCAGCTGTACTTGCAAGGTAGCACAGTAATACAGCTAAAAAACCCTGCCAGTTCCACTGGCTGATCTTGATGCCAGCTCCTGTTTTTACTTCAAGCAGGGCCAAGCTGGGTGTCCCCAGCAGCAGTACAGACACGCTTTGCATGGCAAAGGAGCGGACAGGACCTTCACTGAAGGAAAAAAAAAGAATAATAAAAAATCCTCAACTACAATCCCCCCCCCCCCCCCAAGGTAAACAGTAAAAGATTTTTATAATAATGAACTTACCTGGGAAAAACATGACCTGTGGCTTAAATAACTGTGTAGTTGGAACTGAGCTATGACAAAAATAAGTCACTAATGGAGGGAAGTGCATGGGATAAAAATCTAGCCAGCCAGGCAGATGAATAAATTGGCAGAACTGAGCTGCTGATGCCAGAAGTGAAAGAAAAACATCCTTCTCTCTGAATTTTGGGTGGGTTTTGTATCTTTCACTTCCTGGATCAGCTATCATTACAGACTTCAGAGACAAGAGGAAAAACATGTTCTAAACACAAACAATATTCTCTCTTCTCACCAAAACACCCTGTTTAAGCTGATGTGCCTTGGCTGGTTCTCATTGTTTTGCATGCTGTTTCCCTACACCAGCTTTTTCAATCTAAGAATAAAAATGGTGGGGGAATCTTGCAACCTTCCTTAAGGATACTGAAAACATAACGTGAGAAAAACAGTTCATATGGAAAACAGTGAGGTATTCTGAAGGGTCCTCCTTTCTGAGCTTGAAAGTATTCAAAAAGCCATTTGCCTTACAAATCAAAATGCTGTATTTGATGATAAATTGAAAAGACTGATGACAGAAATCTCCATGAGCAGTGTCTCAAAAATAAAAATAAAGAAAATAAAGACATACTGTTTAGTTTGCAAATAATTTAGTATACATTTTCAACTTTAAATCGTTTATAAAGTGTTCCACCAGTAAATCAGGGTGAGACTTCTTGTTTTATATAGAAGTATGACTATTACCTGGAAGTGCTTTAAGTTAACTGATGATGGAAATGGAAACTTGGATCAGACACTATGGGTCCTCACATTTGAAACAAATTCCTGAAGAAGCAAGCCTGTATATGGAAAGCTATCCTCAAGCTCTGGTTTAAGTTTTCCCTTAAACACTGTTTTGTTTGATGAGTGGAAACTGACAACATCATCAAATCATCTAGTATTAGTGTTCTTTCCTTTTACACGTCCCTGCTCTTGGGAAAAAAACATAATAATGGATTATACTGTTTCTTTGTCTGAATAAAATGTTGCAGTTCCGCAGATAAAGACGTATTCAGCTGAGCAATTAAATAGCTAAATAAATGAATCAGCAGAGCAGAAGTGACAGATTTAATTACTGCTTAGAGCTAGGAAGGGGAACTAATTATGGGGTTCATGAACCACATACCATTCTTCTCCTTAAGCATGTGCTTCAATTCTTCTGGATCAAGCTCTGCAAATGCAGTAGCACCAGATTTTTTTTAAAAAAAAAACAAACTAAAAAAGAAAAAAGCTACTAAAAATTGAAAGTCTAATCTTTGAAGAAAGAATAGTCAGTGCACTGTTTTAAAAGTCCATGTTCAACTGACTAGATACCATGAGTTAAAGGAACTTTTTCAAAATAGGCACTAAAAATACAGTCCTCCGAAAACTGAAATTAGAATGAAGTTCATTGGATGTGAATAAACCAAAGATTTCAACAGAAAGCCATCGTCATTGAGGTATAAAGCACATAGCTATATTAAGTGGTTAGGAACCCTATTCATCAGGAAGTAACTATCTGGGAAGCCTGAGAATGCTGTTGATCTCAGTTCTCTTTTGCTTGGGTCAGTCCATGACAGCCAGCAATACAGTTTAAAAAGATGCTTTTTTTATCCACCAAGTGCAAAGCTACTTGTGGTAGAAAAAACTCTTTTTCAGTTTCTGCTTTCTCACCCTTTTCTTTACTTTGCATCCACTTTATGATCCTAATTTTATTCTTGTTTGATAAGAGAGTCAATATCAATTAGTTGAGCTTCACATTAAAATCATGAACTCTTTACCTCATTAGTGGGAGGAGGAAAGAGAAAAAAAAATACACACATACTGAATTTTAATCACATCATTCATTGAATGGCATAATTTTATTTGTACCTAGTTTATATGGACGAGAAGACATTGGTATTGTTTCCAGGGGAGAGGGGGGGGGAAAAAGAAAAAAGAAGAGAGAAGAGTAGAGGGGGGATAAGAGAGGGAAGGGGAAAGGTAAGGGAAGGGAAAGTGAGAAAGGGGAGGAGAATGGGAAGGAGAAGGGAAAGAAAGCACCAAGATATATTTAAAAAAACTAAAAATGAATTAGTGGAGGTAACAGAGGAGAATTTTTTCATTTATAGCCAGCAATTTTGTAAAATTAAAATCTCAATGTGTTTTGATCTCTTTTTTAGCATAATTTTAAAACCCAACACATTTGCTTCCTTTTCTAAAAATACTGCAGAGAGATAAATAATTGTGCACAGCTGAACTCATGCACCATTCTGAAAAAAATCACAACACAGACCTTCTACTCCACTGACTGAATTTTTTAAAAAAGCAGAATGTGAGATAAACAATAAAATATCTTATGACTGGAAAAGATATAAATTCACCCCAGCTATAACCGTGTTCTCCTTCCACACCACCAGTAATTTTGTCAGATTGAAAATAATTGTGTCCAAACCCAGAGATGTATTCAGATCCCTGGGAAGGTTCATTAGACACTCACAAATTCCATCGTCACCCAACATTACAACATCAGCTCTGTTTGGCTGAACTTCTGTTCTCTAAAGGCACCCAAAACCAATGCCTATTGGATCAACAGAGTCCAAAACAAACCCCATCTTGAAAATCAGTTTCTGGGCTTCTGTAACAAGGGAGACTGTATCTAGAGGGAACCAGGACCACTGTATATCCAAGATAAAGTAAAACTAGATTTATTTTTTTTTTTTTTTAAATAGGAATTATGGTATATACGGTAACAGCATAACTCTGGAAAAGTGACAGCCCTCACTTGAAATTCCAGTGCAGTTATGTTAGAAGAAAATGCACTTTGCACCTAGACATATAGTAAGGCTAAGAGAGGAGCTAATTTTCAAAAAAGACACTATATCTGAAAAGATTACATACAAGTTGCATTAACACTTGTGTCATGAGTTTTACATCACCTGTTATCCATGCTAATAAAACATGATGTCTATACGAAGTCACTAAGGTAACAGTGATCATGAAGCTTGCAGAACACCTGCAGAACTGATATTTCAGAATATAAATCTTATGTTCAAATAGCCTCAGTGGAGTGGGAGGAGTTGAAAAGGATCCCATGGGCAGGGCTGGCTAGTCAGCATACTGCTGAAGGAGAAAAGGAGAATATACTCCTGGTGAGCAACACTTCTGATCTCAGGAGGCATAATCAGATGTATTTATCTGACAATCCCTGCCAGGCTGACAGGAAAGGAACATTTAAATATCTGAGGTGTCCCTCTCGGATCAGGCTGGCATGGAAAAGAACATTTAAATATCTGAGGTGTCCCTCTCAAATCAGGACATGATTGGCATATCATTTGAGCTACAAGCCCCAGAGGAATAAGGGGCATTTGGAAGTGGAAGTTAAGCAGAAGTGAGCTGGCCACCTGGGAGGAAGTTTGGGTCTATGAATCCATCTTCTTGCTTTCACCTCAGGGCAATGCAAAATCCCTCATGGGATACCTTAAACAGGACACGCGGTTAAGTATAGACCAGAACTGAATCATGCCCTGTTTTATTTATACCTTTTGCTCTCAATCTCGCACTTCGATGTTTGCCCTTAAGTGTTGCTTGACACAATTTTGAAGCTTTTCATCACCCAGTCAGTCTGGTGCAGAGAAGAACAAGATGAAATAGAATGAAACCTGTAGTTTTTTGGTGGAAACAAAGAGGGGTGGCACAAGGTGTCTTGACATATAAGTGTCTTCTCTGAAAGGGTCATAGAAGCCCAGAGTTGTAGAATCCAAAACAGCTTCCCTGACAAAATGGACTTCGCAGAGGGCAGAGGGCTCATTCACAAGCCACCTGGACTCTGTTCTCCCAAGGAGAGACTCCCATTTGGGAAACCACCCTGATAAAAAGGGGCCCTATTCTCACAAGGGCAGCCCCTCCTTTAGTGGCCATCCTGATCAGCTGAACACTGTCCTTGCAAGGGGAGCTCT
This sequence comes from Heliangelus exortis, assembly GCF_036169615.1. Lineage (NCBI taxonomy): Eukaryota > Metazoa > Chordata > Aves > Apodiformes > Trochilidae > Heliangelus > Heliangelus exortis. Next base: position 86,543,990 of record NC_092423.1, on the reverse strand, counting down.
GTCTGATGGGCACCCTGACAGGCAGGACACTGTCCTTATTCCATAAAAGACAGGGGCAGGCAGGCTGTGCCCTGAGGAGGCAGAGTGACATCTTGTGTGTGCCCCGGGTAAAGACACTGGAGAGGCTGCATATGCAGAAATAAGGGTTATTTCTGTGTCATCCCATTTGGAGGGGCCCAGGTGAGCACCTGCCTGTGCCAGATATGCAAAAGCCCCCCCTGAAATGGTGGGGTCAGGTGGCATAAAAGAGGCACACTCGAAATGCTGGATACTCACCCTCCATCCAGGGACCACAGCTTCCCACCAAGATCATTGCTGGATCTAAGGGTGGTGATAACTTTCCTATCTCCCCTTTATTCCTTGTCTCAAACAGCCTCTGAGACCATATTTAGTTGTTACAGGGAAGATAGATTGTAACTTTTCACTGCCATGGGGAGCCTATGATCAAAACTCGCCCTTGGGTAAGTATTTACAAAAGAGGTGACAAAGTATGACAGTAGATGGCAGAGTTGCTAGTTGGCTGGTACCAAGAAGAAATTACTGTGTTTTTTGTACAAAGTCTAAATAACATTTACACACTACTCATCACAGAGCTAAAAATAATTTTAAATCACCCATTTCCTTCTTTTAAGTGGAAGTGGTTTCTGGTTTATGAGTGCCCTATTGCATTTTCCTAATAGTTCATCAGAGACTAGAAGCAAACATCCAGCCTTTGCTGAGGACTAAATAAAAACCAATCAAGCTCCTAGACAATAATGACAACTGAAATAACAGGAGCCACTGTCCAAACCAAAAGCTGAAGTAGGCATCCAGCCATAATGCCTAAAGGGCTTTCACTGAGAAGGACAAGGATGCTTGCACATAAACGTCAGAGCTTGCTTACTGTTGGAATAAGTCACATCTGAGGAAAAAAAATGCTAAAAAATGACAGTAATGGATGGAGGAAGGAAGCATGTGAACTGGCTAGAGGGCAGCCCTCAAAGACTGAGCCTGAGCAAAACTCAAAGTACCTTTTTCCTTCTAGTGCAGAGGTATACCCAAGAGGAAATAGCCATAAAGGGAATGAAATAAGGGGTAAGAAATCCAAACCTCATGAATCTGACATTACAACCATTAACCTAATATTGATGACAAAAAGGGGGATTATAATATGGCACACTGTGCACCTTTGAACAATTAGACTGAAAAGCTGCCTTGATTTATAAAACCAGAGGAGCAGTTATGTTGTAAAGTTTGGCCGCTTTGAAAAACACTGGCTACAACATGAAAGAATGGCAGAAGCACAGGATGGACCAAGAGAACAACTCAGAGATCTAAAAGACTAGTACAGTTCCATCACTTAAGGTCTGAAATGTGTCAGCTTGAAGGAGCCAAGCTCCAGGGCACAAAAATCAGAGAGCTGTAGAACAGACATGGGAATTTCCACTTCTAGACTCTGTATTTGGCTACTGAGTGTGTTTTCTCCGGAAATTTCCATGGCAGAAGGTATAATATTACCAAGCCAAAAATCCCCAAAACACAAGGGGGGTGGAAAGTTGAAACTGAAGCACTTTGTGGTTCAAATCTCAAATGCAGACAGTGATGGCAGAACATCCATCTGTCCATCTTGAAACTGGTTTGAAAATTATTTTTAATACTACCTTATTGAAATCACGGCTAAGAACATGGAGTACAAAAAGGAGCAATTGAGATATCCAGGAGTGGAGAATGAAATGTCAATAATGTCATCTGAATTTTGGAATGAGTAACATTTAGACCAAGAATGTTCCCTAAATTTTGCAATAGAGGTAACGCCATGATTATTTTTTATTTAAGATTATAAACATTTCACATGCCTTTTATTCTACAGCCACCAAAAGAATTTTGTATGGCTCAGACAAAACTGACAGTCAGTCGTCCTAAAATAACAGATGAGACAGGGCCACCCCTGCCTGCTGCAGAAAAGTGGGGAATTGCAATGGAGAGATCTAGAGGATCCATGCTGCTAATCTGTCTGCCTCCAGGGACTGATACCAGTCAGCTCTCACAGCTGCTGGCACTGGGCATTCTACCAATAGTTTCCACTCTTGCTTTAGGGGCAGCAGCAGTTTCAGACAACCTGTTTTCCCCAGTCCTAATATGGACAAAATTGAGGTAGGAGGAGACTGATGTTGATGGACACACTCTTTGTCTTCCCATTACCCTGCTACCTTAGGCAAATTCTGCTTTGCCTGTGCCCGCAGCCAGACCTGTTTTTTGCTGGAAGCTGAGGACTCAATCTAACTTTGCTTCTTCTGTGTTCTCAGAAGGTTCAGCAAAGATGATATTCACAAGTGTAATTTTATAATTTGTCTGAAAGTCAAGTGCCTTGACCCTAAGTGTATGTTGTGTTACTCATAATTCCTTCTCCAGGGGCATCAGTATAATATCATTCTTAAAAAAACCAGTCCACCTATAATGATAAAGATTTTTTTCATATGCTCTCCATAGTGTGTTCTCCAATCTCCTGATGAAAGAATTGAAATCCTTGATGTAAAAGATGACCATGAGATATTTTAATATGCTGGTGTGTAACATAATAGCTATGAGTGTACCAGGGTAGAGTATGACTAGTTTGATCATCAGAAAACTACTGAAGACCCATAAAGTAAATAATACATTTAAAACCAGGAACAGCTTTGAAGTATACTGACAGCTGCTCATTGTACAGTACTGTCAGCACATGCATTGCATCAATATTGGCAGATAACAAACAATTTTCAGTAAATATTAGTGCTGCGAGCTAGTTATTGAAGACTTATGCAGATGTATTTGTTACAGATTTTCTGACAGATTATACTACTGCTGGCCAAGTGCACAACCATTGCCACAACAGCAAAAACACAAAGAACAATATTTTTGTTCAACATAAAAGCAGTCCTTGGCATATCATAATGGCTTTTTATATCCAACTTCATATCCTACTTAATTCCACTTCTCTAGAAATGTCTGATATTTTACTAAGGGAGAAGATACTTCAGTGATGCTCACCCAGTTCAAACCTCCTTTATGTGCAGATTTCCAATGCACTCTTGCAATTCACTCTGAGTTTCAGTGCCTTAGCTCCATGGACATAAAATAACCTTGTCCTGTCTCACAGAGCTACTATTAGTACAGCAGATTTAGATTCTGAAGTGTTGCAGCACAATGGGAGAAAAATTGTTTACCTATGTACCATTTTGTGTGTTAGTCATAATTCCTTCTCCTTGGACATCAGTATAATATTGTTCCCAAAAAGCAAACATTTCACCCATAATGATTAAGATTTTTAAATTGCACTTTACCTTTTTTAAGAAATAAAATCTAAATTTGTCTCTTGATTTTTTATTTTTTTTTTTTTTTTCCTAACCTAAATCACTTCATTTTGCTTTGTACTGTGCTGTGTCTCCTGGTAGTCTTCTTCCTCCTTCAGTCATATAACTATTTCTGTGTCATATAGCTATGACGAGGTTTCCTTTCTTTCTCTGCCACTACAGTCTCCTTATTTCACCTATGTTGCCAGGCTTTCTAGTTGAGAATAGATAACTTTTCCCAGGCTTAACCACATCTTTGTGTCTCCCTATTGCTGACCCTTTTTTTCCCTGTCTGTTGTCTGGCTTCCCCTCCTAAAAGAATTTTCTGCCTGTAGAAAAGAATTTTCTCCTTCTGGCTGAAGGAGAACCCTGCACCAGCAAGCATGCATTGATGAGCAGGTAGGGAAATTAGAAAGAGTGACTGACCTGAGAGCTTTTATCCAGGATACATGTGGGCCTCTAGCTATGTGTAAAACACCTCAGTGAATGAGTGCTTCAGGGAAGGGATGGTAACAGCCTGAAATAAGCATTTCTCCATTGTTCAGTGCAAAGAAAGCTGCTAACCTTGCAGAGGCCTTCATGTTGCTACAGATGAAAACCCAGGAGGCTTTACGGGTTAAATCTTATATCTTGAACCAAACTAGGAAACAAAATCAAAGCTGCAAAATCATGCTACAAAACACGTGGTGTATGGGCTGATAGCAGCTCAGGTGATGGTGACTCCCAGCTGCTTATTCCCTTGTCTTGTGCAGTGGAATTCCAAAAAATACAAGTCAGAAGTAACCAATGCTTTTATTTACCTTGATTTCAATCATTTGGAGGACCTAGATCTATCATCAAAAAAAGAAGTTAAAAGTCCCATTGTCAAACCTCATAAAAAACCATATGCTTAAAGCTGCAACTTGACCTTTCAAGGAACTCAGAAATCAACAAGAAATCATAGAGTAAGAATAGTTATGTTATTTATATGCATAGTAATATTAATTTTTTATATATTTACTTCCCTTTCAAAGGTGGTAAGTGCATTTTTAAAGTTTGATAATTGCTCTGTTCCAAAAGCTATGGCATGTCCTCCCTGTAAATCTGGAGTAGTGGTAAATGTGGCAATACATCAGTGGAAACCCTTATCTTGTGGAAGCTCAAAACAGGCCAACCATTTTTGTGCAGAGCACCAGGGAGAAATCAGCACTTCTTCTGAATTGGCTCAGGAGCAAAATCTCACAGGATTCAACCCTGCAAGGCACTGACATAATCTGGTACCATACATGCCTGCCTCAGGGTGCAGTGCTCAGCCACTGCTAGGAAATACCCTGGAATCATGTTTGTATGCACCTGTATGTTTACAAGAGGCTGAATTTGAAGTCTGAGTGAGCAAATTTAGGTAGTTGCCCAAGGATAAAATTTGCATCTGGTTTGCAGGACCTGCTTGCTGTTCAAGTCCCATCAAAGCACCTGCAAGCTTTTCTAGCTCAGGGTTCCCTGCTTATCTAAATGCCTGTATGTGTCTGGGCATAATTTCCAGAAAATTTAAAATGTCTTTATTTATTCTTAAGATTCATTCCACTGATCTGTAGTGCAAGATGTCTTGAAACCTGTAATGTTTCAGAAGAGAATATTCTGATATGATCACTGCTTCATTTGTCTGTGTCATTTTCCCAGCCTTTTCTTTCCTCTTGCTACTCTTTCTTCAGTGCATGTTTGCACCAACCTCTCCTTTATTCTTTTCTGCAAATGGTTTCCCTTTTTATTTTTTCTCCCCATGGTTTGAATTTTACAAGCACTACCTTCATTTTTTAGTTCCTCCTCTGAGGGGACACAAAAGAGAGAGAAAGTACTTCAGAAAAAGAAAACAATTATTTTATACCTGTAACTACATACCTAATGCCAGGTCATTTCTACGAGGAAAGCAAGGAAGACAGAAAGAGAATCCCCATAGAGTTGTGTTTTTTGCTAGACCACTTCAATACATAGCACAGTAACAGAGATTACCAGAAGTTCTTCTGAAAGTGGAAGTAATTTCCCAACTAGAAAAATAGAAAAGAATATCAACTCTGGCAAGTTAAATATAATAAGCCTGGCCAAAAAATGATTTTGAAGAGCAATTTGCTAAAGGCAGACAAGCAATAACAAAACATTTTTTAAGCACATCAGAGAGGGGGAGTTTGTCAGAAAGTCTGTAGGGCTGATAGGTAATTGGGGCCTGAAAGGGGAGCTCAAATAAGATCAGCCTGTACTCCAGCAAAGTGAGAATTCTTTACACAGGTGTTCACTGTGGAAAAGCTTTTGGGTGTCCGCAGGCCAAAACCTTTCTTTCCAAGGAACAAGCCCCTTAAAACTGGCTAGAAAGTAGGAAACCCATAGTAGAAATAAATGGTCACTCTTCATGCGGCAGAGAGATTTCTAGTGGATCAGTGAGGGGAAATGCAGGGTTCACCATCGTTGTCAGTAATTTGGATAAGGCTGAATAGTGAGGTAACACCTAATTGTGCTGGATTACCCAGGGGAGTGAAACCAAAGGGTGATTGAAAAATTGCAGAAAGATCTCAGCTCTGTGTCAGTGGTGATAAAAGTAGAGATGAAATGTGATGATGACAAATGTGGAATAGGGAATAAAAACAACCAGTCCTAGCTACGTATCCAGGGATAAGCTTTAAGATAGCTGTTAGCACACTGAAATACAGCTGCTGCAATCAGAGAAACTGTGTACAGCCCTACGAAATCACTAGCCTGAGGCAAAAAGAATATTATGAATTATTAGGAAGATGAAATGAGAGAGCAATCTTATTGCCACTGAGAAAATGCTCCTTATCTTCTAAGCCCCAAGAGACTCACCTGAAGTTGAAAACATACAGAAAAGGGTGACAAGAAAGATAATTGAAGATAAGGGACAGTATCTGTGTGAGGAACAATAAGTAATCTGGGATAATGCAGTTTGGAAAAGAGATGGCTCAAAAGAACATGACAAAACTCATAACATCATGAGTCACAATAAGGAGGGTAAAAAGAGGAAAGGCTTTTTATGCCCAGTAATAATATGAGGGAAAGAACAGCACATGAAGTGTCGGGAGGTCAGATTAATGCCTAAAAAGTGGAAGAAACTTTTTTTTTCTTTCTTTTTTTTTTTTTTTTTTTTTTCCAGAATAGGTAATTAAGTTACAGAACAAACTGTTAGAATATAATGCACATATTAAAAGCCTGAATTAATTCAAAACCAAATTGAAACAAATTCAAGGGACATCTCACTACCCTCAACATTTATTAGACTCAAAAGTAGAATTTTTATCTATGTCCCTACGCCCCCCCCACTCCAGCCAGATGCCAGGGCCGGCGGATGGTGATAAAACTTAATTGCTCTCTTGTTTTCTTTCCTTTTCTTAACAACTCTCTCCCCAAAGTGACTAATTTATGTAAAATCTCTCCTCTTGTAAATTTGTTTTTTCTTTTAAAGGTGGTGTTATTGTCTTCTTTCCCTGAAATAAATCTTTGTAATTTGCCTAAATCATAAGGCCTGTTGTTTTTGTAAATTCGTGGGATGTCGATGAGTAGTGACTGATTTTTCCTCACAATCAAAATATAAAATAATAGCTCGGATTGTAACAGTCCCTAAACTTCATAGAATCATAGAATTGGCTGGGTTGGAAGGGACCTCAGAGATCATCAAGTCCAACCCTTGATCCACTACCGCTGCAGTTCCCAGACCATGGCACTGAGTGCCACATCCAGGCTCTTTCTAAATATCTCCAGGGATGGAGAATCCACCACTTCCCTGGGCAGCCCATTCCAATGCCTGATCACCCTCTCTGTAAAGAAATTCTTTCTAATGTCCAACCTAAACCTCCCCCAGCACAACTTTAGACCGTGCCCTCTTGTCTTGCTGAGAGTTGCCTGGGAGAAGAGACCAACCTCCCCCCAGCTACCCCCTCCTTTCAGGGAGTTGTAGAGAGTGATGAGGTCTCCCCTGAGCCTCCTCTTCTCCAGGCTGAACAGCCCCAGCTCCCTCAGCCTCATCTCATAGGATCTGTGCTCGAGTCCCTTCACCAGCCTGGTTGCCCTCCTTTGGACCTGCTCCAGGACCTTGATATCCTTCCTAAACTGAGGGGCCCAGAACTGGACACAGGACTCGAGGTGTGGCCTCACCAGCACTGAGTACAGGGGCAGAATCACTTCCTTGGCCCTGCTGGCCACGCTGTTCCTGATACAGGCCAGGATGCCATTGGCCTTCTTGGCCACCTGGGCACACTGCTGGCTCTGTTCAGCTTCCTGTCAATCCAAAGGAACTCAGACCAGGAATGAATGAGGAAAGTACTGGAAAAGGCACCCCCCTAAAGCTGCAGTCTTACACTCTTGAAGTATATGTTATCATCTACATTTAGAAAAACATATCAGGTCTTCTGGTTAGGCCCAGAAGGGCGATTTTTCTGTTCTTGAGAGAGCTGTACTCTGAGCAGTGGACCTGCAGAGTTCAGCATGGAGGCACAGGGCTGCCCAGCCAAGCACTACCAAGTGGTGTCAGGGCAGCAAAGGGGGGCAGAGGGTTCTTTAGCTCTTGTTGGGAGCACCACAGCATCTGCACCCAAGCCTAACAGCTCTCTGAGCTTGGATGATCAACTGGTGCAATCAGAAGCCCTGACCACCACTCCATCTGTCACCAAAGTTACAGGTTTACTTTACTCAGTAATGAAGGTTTTTTTTCCAAAGTAGTTCTGGGATCAAGAGAGGATAAAGTCTTGCCCTCTTGAGAAAAATCCCTCCTACTCACAGATCCATTGGACCATAGAGTCCAAAAAGTTGGTTTTTTGTTTGCTTTTGGCTTTTTTTTTGGTTTTTGGGGTTTTGTTTTTTGTTTTTTTTTGGCAGGTCTTGACACACAGATAGTGAAAGATTTTGAAAGATAAAATATTGCCCATACCCTGGAATGAAAAAGCCCACCAAAGCCAGCAACACTTTCTTCCCTTCATCTCCCCAACCCCCAAGACCTATCAGATTTATTTTCTAAGCAAAAAAATATTTGCAAAGGTTGAGAAAACTGGTGAAGAGAGTGGTTTGCATTTTAAGCAGAAGATACTAGCAACACAGAATAATATTAAAATATATTTTGAAGTTCTACTTGTCCAGACTAGTAAATCACCCAAATTGACCTATTTTTACATTGTATTTGTTTACAAGGTCTACAGAACTCTTTGCTTGTGTGGATTAAACATGCTTCACTGACCTTTTTGTTCTATTTAACAAAAAAAACCACAATCCCTTCTGGCAGCCTGGTATACGTGACCACTCCTACAATATATCCTAGCATCAATGGCTTACATCTTGGTAATAATAATGATCTGCATTTTTACTATTCTTTTCCTTCAAAATACAAAGTGCCTCAGGAAAATTATTTAAATCAGCTTAAAGCAGCTTTTACTTGAAGCAGGCAGAGACAAATTCAGTTGGAGTTATCAGGTTGGAAAGGATCTTTGGCTCTCATCTGGGCCCACTCAAGCAAGATGAGCTTTGAAGCTACATCTGAGTTCAGAGGTTGCTCCGGGACTTGCCCAGTCAACGTTGTCATATCTCCAAGAATAGAAATGCCACAGACTGTCTGTGTACCTGTGCCAGTATTTGACTGCTCCTCAGAGCAGGAAAGATTTTTCTGATCCTTAGACAAGATTTCCCATGGTGCAGCTTGTGTCTGTTGCCTCTCATCCTGTTCTGGTGCACCACTTAGAGGTTTGGCTTCATTGCCTCTGTACTTTGCCAATAGGTAGCTTAAAACGTCTTCATTCCTCCCTTATTTTCATCTTCAGGCTGAATAAATGCAGTTCAGTCAGCATCTCCTTGAATGGCCTGTGCTCTGTCCACCTGGTGCTCCAAGGGTCTGACTCCAGTCTGTCAATATCTCGTACAGGGGAATCCAAAACAAGACATAGTCCTCTAGGCAGGGTCTCACAAGCACCAAGCAGAGGGGAATAATCACTGGCTTCAGCCTGGGGGCTACACTTTTGCCAGTACAGCCCAGGATGGGGTTGACCTTCAGGATGCTCCGCTGATCCATGTTGGTGTTACTGTCTGCTGGGATCACCCAGGAATTTTTCTGCACTCAGTTGGTGCCCTGCCTGTCCTGCTCCATGGACTTGTCCTGCCTCAGGTTCAGGAGTTTGCATTTGCCTGTGCTGAAATTCCAAAAGCTTCTGCCAGAATACTGTAGCTTGTTGAGAGTCTCCTGAATGGCAGCCCTGACCTCCAGCATATTAATTACTCTCTTAATTAGGTACCATCTGTGGACTTGCTGAGGGTGCATTTCATTCTATTGTGTAGGTGAATTAACTCCTGATAATTGCTACTAGAAACCACCCATCAGTTGAACATCATACAACTGACCCCTCTTAGAGCCTTGTGGTACAGCCAGCAGCCCACTCAATTTGTAATTCTCATCTCAAATCCCTGTCTCACCAGCTTGACAGCAGGGATATAACTTCACCTTGTGGAAGTCAAGGTAAATAACCACTGCTCTTCCTTCACCCCGTGTAGCATCCATCTCCTCAGAACAAGCTCTCATATTCAACCATTTCTCATTTGCAAACTATGCTGGTTGTTCCCAATTTCATTCTTGTCAGCAGGGTTTCCAGAAGTGTTTTCTCCAAAATCTTTCAGGGGACTAAATGGATTCTACGATCAGACAGTTCCCCAGATCTGCCTTTCTGCTAACCCTGAAGATAACTGTAAACATTTCTTTTCTCAGCCCTCAGGAATATCTCCTGATCCCTAAGGATCTTTTGAAGAAACTTCAGCCAGCTCCCTCCATGTCCTTGCATTCATCCTTTCATTCATCCTTGCATTCATCCATGGCCTTGTGTATATCCAGTTTGCTTATTAGGTTACTAGCTCAATCTTCCCAGATCCTGCCTGGCAGATATAAGGACAGAATTTGCCAGTAAAGACCAAAGCAAAGAAGATCCTGAGTTTCTCAAACTTTTCTGTGTGCTCTCCTGCCAAGTCTACTGCATTATTTTGTAGCCCCACATAGAATTATAGAATAATTTGTGCTGGATAGGACATCTAAAGGTCATCTAGTCCAACCCCCCTGCAGTACGCAGGGACAAGCTCAACTAGATCAGGTTGCTCAGTGTCTTTTCAAGCCCCACCTTGAACATCTCTAGGGATGAAGCCTCAACTACATCCCTGGGAAACCTGTTCCACTTTTCCAGTACCCGCATGGTAAAGAATTTTTTCCTAGCCTCCAATCTAAATCTATTCTAATTTAAAATCATTGCCCCTTGTCCTATCACTACAGGCCCTCACAAACAGTCCCTCCCTGGCCTTCCTGTAGGGCCCCTTCAGATACTGGAAGGTCACTATTAGGTATCCCTGGAGCCTTCTTTTCTCCAGGCTGAACAATCCCAGCACCCTCAGCCTTTCTTCATATAAGAGGTGATCCAGCCCCCTGATCATTTTTGTGGGCCTCCTCTGGACCTGCTCTATCAGGTCCATGTGCTTTCTGTACTGAGGGCTCCAGAGCTGGACACAGTACTGCAGGTGAGGTCTTACCAGAGCAGAGTAAGTGGCAAAATCACCTCTCTCCACATCCTCTGCTGGCCATGATTCTTTTGATGCAGCCCAGGATGTGATTCTGGCCTTCTGGGCTGCAAGCGTGCACTGTTGATTCATGTCCAGCTTTTCATCCATCAGCACCCCTAAGTCCTTTTCTGTAGGGCTGCTTTCTGAAACCTCATGCCCCAGCTTGTACTGATAGCGCAGATTGTTCTGACCCAGGTGAAGGACTCTGCACTTGGTCTTTTTGAAGCTCATGGGGTTCACCTGGTTCCACTTGTTCAGTTTGTCTAGGTCCTTCTGGGTGTCATCCTGTCCCTCTGGATTATTGACAGCACCACTCAGCTTGGTGTCACCTGCAGACTTGCTGATGGCACACTCAATCCCGCTGTCTATATTGTTTATAAACATATTAAACACTATAGGTCCCAGTACTGACCTCTGAGGGACACTGCTTGTCACTGTCCTCCATCTGGACATCAAGCCATTGACCACTACCCTCTGGATGCAGCCATCCAGCCAATTCCTTATCCACTGAATAGTCCACCCATCAAATCCACATCTCTCCAACCTGGTGGGTAAGATATTGTGGGAGACTGTGTCAAAGGCTTTGCAGAAGTCCAGGTAGATCAGGTTGTTCCTTGTCCACTGATGCAGTTTCCCAATCACAGAAAGCCATTAAGTTCATCAGGCAATATTTGCCCTTACTAAAGCCATGCTGGCTGTCTTGGATCACTTCCCTGTCCTCCATGTGCTTTTTCAGACCTTCTAGGAGCATCTATTCCATGATCTTCCCAGGAATAGAGGTGAGGATGACAGGTTGGTAGCTCCCAGGGTCCTCCTTACTACTCTTTTTAAAGATGGATGTCATGTGTCCATTCTTCCAGTTACCGGGGACTTCACCTGACTGCCAGGGCTTTTCAAATATCATGGGCAGTGGTTTGGTGACTACATCTGCCAATTCTCTCAAGACTCTGGGATGCATCTCATCAGGTCCCATAGACTTATGCATATCCTCCATAGGCCTCCTTTTGCTGATGACTTCAGAAGTTCTTGTTGTCCTTCCCATTCCTCAACAATTTCAAATCCATCTGAACTCTGAATTCCCTAATTCATTGGCTCCAAGTCCAGACAATGGTCTACACTGCTCCCAAGTAGCCCTCCTTTGCCTCCCTTGCTCTCTCTTTTGTCACAGGAGCCCAGGCTGGAACCCTCTGCTCATCTGTTGTGCTCATGTGAGTGCCTGCACTTTGGGCTGAGCTCAGCCCAGGTCTTGTGGGTTTTTTCCATGGACAGCAGCATCCTCTACAGGTCCCCTTCCCCTTCAGGGAAGTCTCCCGTGGGAACCTGCCAAACAGTTCCCAGAATGCCCTGTTGAACCCACTATTTTCATTTGCTCTTATGATTTTGGAAAATTCCAGTTTTTACTCAAGCTATTTGTTCATTGCAGACAAAAGCTCTGCAAAAACATGAAGTTTAAGTGTAAAAAAGAGAAAGAAATTAAAATGAGCTTTTTTCTTAATTAATGTAGATGCATTTAACTTTTACAAGGAGCCATAGTCACTAACTTGTGTTCACTAGGCTGAAATAAAAATTAATGGAGAAGTGATTCTTAATGATTATAGATTGTAAATAATGTAAATGATTTGTCATTTTAAATACTAATTTGTAAATAACGATCCACAGCTAAGTCTCATAATGTGGCTGGAAAATAAAATCAAGAAAGATTACAAAAAACCCCCAAAAACCTCTCCCAGATCTTGCTTGCTACCTGTCAACATCTGTTTTACTTTTCAGCAGATCTAGTCTTATCTCCTCTGCAAGTCACCAGCACTGCCTCACCTAAACATTCTGTACTCATGGTTTTTGGTCCTTAATCATGAGCCTGTGAGATGTTCAATTACTGCTTCTTTCATTTTAGTCATAAAAGACAAGGAAGAAGGAGAATACTGTTTCTTTACTCCCACCTGTTATGCTAACAAGGCAAACAAGTGTTTGACAGGGAAAAACATAAACGATGAGCACCCAAATTGAAACACTATCGGAATTAAATTCTCATATGTTTGTGAGACTTTGGGCAGGTTCCAGCAACTGACAGCATTTTGCTTTATCTTTGACATGTATAGTATGCCCCAAAAGCCTCTATTAAAATGCCATGTAATTAACTTAGGATACAAGTGATAAAACGGTGAGGAGAACAACAAAAATAATTTGTCATCAGGATTTTCATTAAAAACTCCAGCATTAAAGGAATTAATTTCAGCAGTGCTCTACCCTGATTACCGCCTGTCAGACAGCACACTGGGACTGAACAGAATATTTGAATGGGGAGCATTTGCAGAATCTCATCCTACAGCAGCTTTATGAAGATAAGTGGCTTATCTTCAATGACTGTAATTCATCTTCTATATTTTAATATTTCAAAGACTGAAGACTTTGCTCTGATTTTAACTTCTCCTAACATTACTATTTTCCAGTAAATGTTACACTGATAATACCTTTTTCTGGCACATGTTGCCATCTCTGTCTTGGTCAAGGAGAAAGATCAATGTGCTTCAAAATCACAACAGTCACTAGCTTGTTACTTTTTGCTCCCAATCACTAAATAGTGTGATATCACACAGAGACACAGAGGTTGTTTGTCACAGGAAAGAGAGAACCAAATCAGTCTCTGAACTGACCTACCACCTGCACAGCTTTTGGGCAGTGCTCTCATCCAGCCTTCAAGTTTTTATTTTTTCAAAGTGTTTCCACTGTAAAGGAGGCCACTTTGGAGTCTGCACCACGTTTTAAAGAAATGACTAAAATCTAATCCACTAACATGTTAAAGTGGAACTTGGGGATCTGGCAGTGTCACTTTAAATGATCTCTTGCCTGAAAGTATCTTTACCGATGTGTCTCTCGGTATCCTGTATTTCCACACATAGTTGATGAATAAAATTATTTGAACCAGCCCGTGCTCATACTTTACCTCACACAAAAATTTTGCATGAAGAGTAAGGGATGCAAAATGCATGGCTTATGGTATGGATGTAATGCAATATATGATAAAAATTTAGTTCTCTATGACATTTTCCCTTCAAGCTATATAAGAGTATTTTTATAAACAATCTCACTTTAAATTTCAGAATGCCATTGTGGAATAAAGACTGTATTGCAGAAATTACTTTGACCCCTTTTGGACAAAGCAATGCAGGAGGTCAGTGTCACACACAGAGCTGAGGTGTGGGAGATGGAGAAAAATTCACCCCTACAGCATACACGAGATATGCAACGTTACTGAGGAATAAAAAGCTACAGTATTGTATAGGATGTCATAAAATCAGGTTAAGTGAACACAGAGGTAATTGAATGTTGCCTTGAGTCCTTTTTGCTCCTTGGCAAGGATTTATGATTTATGCTGTGCAAGAACTTGACTGAATAATGTCTGTGCTACACAAAGCTGCCTATAAGGCATGTAGGCAAAGTATCCTTTATGGCTTAAAAATTATCAGGGGATCATGATGCACCTAGATCACTGAGCCAAAAATGTGCCTAATACTAAAGGACTAAGTTTTTTATTCCACTTCTTTTAGTGGAAGAAGTAGAAAATGAAGGGGGTGGGGTGTGCATCCCAGTCCCTAAGCAGTATATCAATTGAAAAGGCAGCCTTCTCTAATGTTGTGCTGGTTCACTGATTTTCCATCAGTTCCCAGCTTCCCTAAGAGCTGCTCCAATATGCTACAGGTATTGGGTTCAAGCTTGCTTTGCTTGCATCTTCTGTCATAATCACATTATGAGATGACACATGCATAGATTTTGCTGTAAGGGAACACTTAGAGAAGTCTGGTGAAAAAAAGATGACTCAGTTGCTTTATTTAGATGAAAAATTCTTCTGAGTGTATGGCATACTGAGCCATTCTTTAAGGAACAAAATGTGCCATCTCTCTTTCTTCTCTCTGTTCCCAGCCCTTCTATCATGGCAGGCTTCCCTTCTGGTATGTTGAAGGCCTTTCTCCTCTTTGCCACCCTATACTTGCTCTTCCTTCTCCTCTCCTTCACTCTCCCCATTCCCTCTCCTATCCTACACAACACTGACACTCACTCTCAGCTTCTCCTTTTATTCACCTCCAGCCTCATATTTATGCTGTTCCTTTTCCTGGAGCATATCTAAATGGCAGGAAAAAAGCAAATTTCTCATTTGCCTGTATGTAGAGAAATTTTGTGCCATTGCATAGGATCTAAACCCAGTCTACAGCAATGCACAGCACACCAGGTGTCCCAAAAGAAAAAGGCCACCTTGTCTTTTGAATATTCTGAAGGCTACAGAACTGTTCTAGCCAAGAAGATGCCCTCTGAGTAACATGCATGACAGTGGCCCCACAGTAAACAGTAGGTCTTGCTCCTCCTTGAAACTCTTCAAGACTGCTAGTGGTATAAAACATATTATGTTGGGTCAAACTTCATGAAAAGTGTTTTTCCCCCTCCACTCCCAGTGCCAGATTTGCCCTTTAAATTACTAAAGCTTCTCATCAGAGCTAGTTCTACTGGGCTTCTGAATACAATGATATCACAGACATGAAAGCATTTCTTTTCTGCCACAATGAAACCACAGAATGGAGCCTAAACTAAAAAGCAGAAAATCTAGAGACAGGGCATATTTTTCCCTTTTATTTTTTCTTCCTTGTATATAAAAGCCATAAAATAGGCCAGTATGTAGGCAACCTCTTGTTTAACCAGAATTATGGCAACTGCATCCACTCCACATGGAAACATATCGAGCAGTAACAGCTAATTATTTCAATGGACTTTTTCTTCTAATCAATAATTATAACTCCCAGATATTGATTATAATACGTATCTTTAAAATATCAACAATTATGGCTAAAACACTGAGTAGCTGATTATAGTAGAAAACAGGCACATTAGGAGACAGGCATTATTTGAAACTATATGCATTCTGCAACACAGATAATTAGCACATACAAAATAACAAGCTACTTTCTGTTTCCAGTTAGGGCACCAGGATAGTCTGTCTGTGACTGGTAATCTAGAGCATGAATAAAGCTATGAATTTACTATGCTAAAGTGCCACCATTGATATTCCTCATGTACTGTGTCTTGTATAAATGAACTAGTCCAAGAAGAAAGTGGCTGGATGACTCTTACTCTCATTTAGCTATTATCCTTTACACACCTATTATAAGCCATTGGCACAGGGCCCATGTATGGACACTCATTTCTGTGCCTAATTCTATGCACTCAGTTGGCTCTAAAACTTTAGGTAAAATCTAGCACATGAATTGAGGTGGAAACTAGGTTGTCTGAATATGACCTTTTTCGTTCAACCCATTCTCTCACCTCACAGACAAGAATTAAGATAGGTTATAAGAATAAAACTGCTTCCAAAGGTATGGCTAAGTATGAAGAACTGAGAGAAGTAACTTCCTCCAAATTTATCTACCATTTTCCATATAGCCAAAGCAATTCTGTATACAGACCAGCACCATGGCTTCAGGGAGATAACTTGATGAAATTATTTAATTATGCTTTCACTTGCCTTTCTCTATGGATGCTGCTGATATGAGTCAAAGACAGCCTTGGCACAGCAAAGGACTTCCATACAACACTTTTGGAACAAAACTGTCTTGCTAGACTCTGGCTTATTATAAACCTGGAGAAATTTCAGTTCACTGTGTAAAACTACAACCATGTGTTTCTTAGCAATGTGGCAAAATACATTTAAACCGTTGGCAAACAATGAAAAATACTATTTTCTCAGGACAATGTTGCCTCTATACAAATTCACAAGTACTTGTATCACAAAATCTTACTTTCCACTGGCTGCAGTGGGAACTGGTCATGTAAACAAAATGTGGTACTGTTCAACATGCTCCTGATTCTACCCTGGTGCCTCGATGCTGACAGACTTCACAGCACCTCAAGTCAGCTGGGCAACAGGGAAGCTTTGTTAACTCCATGAAAACCTTCAGATAACTTGAAGACCCTTTTTTTTTTCCCCCTTTTTTTTTTTTTTCCTTTTTTTTTCTTCTGGTAACTAGTGCATTTACTGAAACTGGAGTGCATGGGCTAGAGGAGCAGTAACATGCTTTTCTATAAATGTTATGGTAATCAAGACAGGTAAATCACATAGCTGTGGTCTCCCTTTCACAACAGGAATGTGAGGAAAATACAAAGTATTGCAATATACACCAATGTCACTGTGAGTAGAATTTGACCCACAGGAAATTTTTTTTTAACTGAAAAGTCAATAAAAATCAAATAATTATAATACGAGTAACTTTTCCCAGAACAGCCTGTAATGAAATTGTGTTTTAGATGTAAGGTTAATGGAAGCCATATTTTAGTCACATTTTGGAGTTAGAAAAAAGCAGTATTTATCTAGAATTATCCACTGTCACCATGGCATAACCTGAAATTTCATTTTTCTCTCTTCCAGATAAATTTCCAGGTAGTCTTTTATTTATTCAATTATTTTTACTTCTTACCATGTTGTCCACATTCTCTGCACAGGTTTTGATTTAAAACCATCTCTGGTTTGGTTTACAACACAAATCCCATAAACATGTACTTCTTAGCATGAAACATTAGTCTTTTAAAATACATACTGATACTTTAAACCATTGCAGAACTGATGGTGAAGGTGTTCAAACCTTTCCAAACCTGAGTTACCCAGATTATCTGTCCAGAAGAAGGTGCAGTTAAATAATAAAACCAACATATTTATGGCTTACCACACATATGTGTGTGTATATACACATCCATATGCTCACTATACAATACATATGCATGCAATATACATATATTATACCTATACACATAATTTTATTAAGATTAACTTAATGATCTACTAATTTGATCACACTTTCTTTTTTTACTTGAATCCCAGATATATCAATTCTCTTGATATTTGATAGTGAGCTGTGACTTTTCTTTCCTCAGAAAGAAGGGAAGATAATCTAGTAACTTTATTTCTCTTGACATCGTTCATTTGGAGTGAAAAAGTAAATCCTCAAGGCTTGCATCAGCGCTTAGTACAGTAATTATAAGAATGAAAAGAAGAGCATTTTGCTCTGAGTTTTGGAGTCAATTCAGGCTGATAACATCTGCCTACAGCAGCCAATACCCATTGTCTAGGTGGTGACAATAATAAAGTCCTTTTTTTTCAAGAAGGCAAAGCTGCAGACATCACCACCCCCAAAGAGGAAAGAGATGGAAAGTAAAATAAAGCCAGTCAATCCAATGGAATAAAAATTGAGGCAGATTTTAAAAGGACTTCAGCACCCACAATAAGGGTTCTGTCCTGCCAACAGGTCTTCTGAGTTCCTAGAAACAATTCCTGAGTTCCTAGAGAACAATTCTGAAAACTTGTTGAGGGTGCAGGTAGACTGCCTTACACTGCACCCAAACACAATGTCTCAGCCTTTGCACTGGGCCCCTAAGAATGTCCCTGCATGTTGCAGTGTCTCCTGTTCAGCATCTGCCAAACTCTCTGGACAATTCAGAAGGAGCTTTCCTGCCTGAAGTCCATGTGTATTTTGTGAACACACAAAGAAGAACAGATTGGAGAAGAACAGCTTAACTATTTCACTGTTCTTAGGTCCACAGCACAAGATGTTTGGGCCAGGCGCCCTTATTATCAGGCAATGCCACATGATGCACTTCAAAGGGTGACACAGTTTACTGTTTATTTAGGTATTGCAATGTATAGTGCCTGGTCCTTGGCACCTGTGAGCCCTCACCTGGGTTCAGCTGTGATGCTGAGCATATGCACACAGGCAGAGTTTAGCAGCGGGATGCTTGTTCTTAGCCAATTGTGTTCCTCCAAGTAGACTCTTGAGTCCACAAATCTCCACAGAGAAGACTTGCTCAGTAGGGGAATTCAGTGGCTCAAAAGATCTGGATGGAAACACTCACGAAGTGCCTAGTGCATCCAGGTGGAGCCATGTGTGGGAACAGAAGGGTAAAGCCAAAGTGAGATCCTGAGATCCTGCCATGGGCCATGTTAGCAGCTGTGTGAAATTCTTTGCTCCAGAAAAACCTACTACATATCCTAGTGCAAAATACATATAAGCAAACGTTACACAGAAGTGCACTCTTATAACATTAATGAGGATTGGGTTTTTCAGTGGAGTGTCTTGGCAACTCATAATTCTATCTGACCTCTTTCCCAAAAGAAGAATAACAATACCATAGAGAAATAAGGGGTTTTACCAAATACACAGTGATCATGAAGGAAAGAAAACATAAAATCCAGACACATAACAAGTACTTGGGGTGTTTTGTGACCTAAACTGCATTTCTCCTCATGTCTAATATCCTGGATACAGAGGACAGTTAAAGATGATCACAAAATAAAATGCTGAAATGACTATTCAATCCCTATTTTCTGGCAGAAATTGTGATGTTGGATAATACTGGCCTTTCATGCTTCAACAAAAGTATTTAAAATATTACCTCAGACTTGACTGATGTGCTTTTGATGTAGTTTCTTGAATGAGAATGCCCCCACTACCTGTGTACTACATAGTTCCCTTTGGAATTCTTGGATTTTGTATTAATAAATTTTTTTTCTTAATGTTCTCTTTTCTCCTGTGGTCAAGGTTTGGAAATGTTACTCTATGCGTGTGTGCAAAGGCACAAGATTCCTCCTGATGATTTTATTCAAGCTCCCTTATTTAATCAAACACTCGGATTAATCATTGCATGATGAGCATTATATTTGAATGCAAGTCTGCTGGGTGCAATCCTGCAGCAGCCACTTCTGCTGCCTTCTGTTGTGTTTGAAATGCTTAAGACTCAGGGAATACCAAAACCACTCACTCCACACAACATTGCAATAGTTTGACAACCTTGTTTTTCCCTATTTTCCCCGCTCTGTCCCATACCAGGGCAGAGTGGAGAGGGTCCTGGGAACACTCTCTGAAATGCTTGAGGCAGATCCAGCCTGTTTATTTTAAGTGAGAAGAATGGTGAGTCTAGACTGTTGGGTTGAGTTTGCAGGTTTCAGGCTAAGGAGCAATCACCTGAGCCACTACATTAGCAAAGCCACAGGGGTAGTACTGCCAGCTGGCAAGTGGCTGTGACAGTAAAAAGCAGGAGAGTCTTTAAGGAGAACAGCTGGAGTCTAGAAGATGCCATCCCTCTGCAGCTGTAAAACTTCTGCCCAAGTGTCTCTTAGGTATGGGAAACATCAACCCCAAAAGAAAACAGATGTGGCAGGGAAAGTTTCTGTTAGTCTCTGGAAAAAAAAGTTAAAATATGTGATTTCTAACCACTTGATATAAGCTATTCTTGAAAGACAAACAAACAAAAAACTCAAACCAAAACCCAAACCAAGAAAAAAACAGTTAGTAAATCAAGAAATTCCTGTAAACATAGAAAGCAAAACTTTCTTGTTCCTAAACCTCCAATAAATAAACTACAGTTTTATGCGGTGTAAGTGCACCAACTTAGACTTTTTCCTAACTTTTGGCATTAAAAAATCTCCAAGCTCATAAAACTTTCAAATATCACCAGCTAAATTTATCCCTAAATGTCATTTCTGTGCTGGTGAAAGTTTTCAGCAAAGTTTTTGTTCAGAGACAGCACCATTTCTATGTCTAACATTTAAGCAAACCTCTGTAGAGTTTATAGGCCTCAGCATCAAGCAGCCTGTCTTAAAATCCAGTCACAGTTTGATGGACACCTTTTTGTGCCTGACAAAAATGGAGTGGTTCCCTTTCCTGAGATACATGTTCAGTTGCACCTGATGCAATGGTCTGAGGTCTCTTCTGCAAACCAGATGAGCACATTCTTCCTCCTTCTAAGGAACCTTAGAAACAAGAATGAGGTGTTGCTAACCGAGTGTTCAATCCTACAAAAAAAACAATACCAACACAATGGGAAAAAAATCCAATAGAGATGGGAATTAGGCTGTGGACAGGGAAGCTACTCAACTTTGCCACTGAGGAAAATATTAATGGGAGTCTAAATAGGTGCTAGGCATGAGTTCTGTACCCCAGGCAGAACTATCACTTAGTACTTACTAATTTATATTAATACTAATATGCACATAAATTAAATAAGGTTCAGTTAAATATTAAACATGCTAAATAAATAGTAATATTATTATCCTGATTTAATAGGCATTTAAAACCACAATCATGTAAAGCTAAAATTTGTGTATAAATAGCCTATTTTTATTTTAACCACCTTTAGAGAACTTCACCTAGAAATATTGTAAGAATTCTGATGTGGGCAGACAGTCACGATTCAATGTGACTTTTCTCTTGTATTTAGAAAGAATTGTGAGAAGGCATCATGGATGTGTATTTTCCTCTCATTCTCTTAGGTACACAATAATAAAGCTTTCAGAATATTTTTGTGTCATAACAAAAATTCTACCAGAAGTAAAAAAATAGCTGAAAACCATAGGAGTCCACTTTCTAAGGCCTGCCTCTGACCCCAGACACAAACATCAGCACAGAAGCTGCACTTATAGATATGGAATATAGCCTTCAAGCAACAGCTGCCAAAACACACGTTTAATACAGATAAAGCAACAGAGCACTGGAGAATATCAGCTGGTAAACTTCTCAGGTTTACTCATGCAAGACATCATCCTCTTGTGTAAATACACTAACACGCAGTGCCAGCCAGAAGTCATCTGAATCTGACACTGAATTAAAGGCAATTTTAACTTCTGGCCTTCATATTGATGCTAAGGGTGGCTCTTCCTGCTCTTGGTGCAATGTCAGAGCTTGGAGTAGAGGAGCTAGAGAAGCTTCCTAGGCTGCAGCACATGTGGCATATGAATGCATAAAGTTCAGGAGAGAAACTGAGCACAATTGCCTCCAGGGTCAGTTTCCCCTAAAAACTCCCATGATGTAAGAAATTACATTCTTTACTAAAGACGGTCATTCTCACCATCAGCATAGTGTCTACCATAGATATAGTGAACCTGGTTGAAAAGCTTTATGTAATTATCTAAAGATACTGAAGTCTGACCTAAAGAAGGATTTACATCTTTGAATCTTGCCTGCTTCTCCCAACTGTTTTGATCAGCATAAGAAAGGACAATGTCCCTCCCCTGCAAATCCACCTGTTCTTAGCCCGCAGACACTCGAAATGAAAAGCCTCAGTTTGAAGCCAAGAAAATTCTGTTCTCATAGAAAAGAAAAATTACACACACACTTATTTAAGACATTGAGTTACGAGTGAATATGAGAAAAATACACCTTGTAATTAAAGTTACACTGCTCATTATTTTCCAGAGCAAAACATAAACTAGCTGGGTAGCTGTTTTTAATTCTTTAATCAAAGCTGTAGGACTGGATCTTTGGATCTCAGCTTTAGTCAGAGAAACATTAAATTCTGCAAGGGTTAAAAGCTGCATCAAGTTTTTGTTACATCACACAACTACTGATCTGGCTTTGCTTGAAAGTACAGGTGCAACAGACTGAAATACTGTATTTTATCACTCAGTGGGTGGTACTGAAGAACGGCACAGAAAATGGGATGTGTTCCAGTCAAGTGCAGAGAACCTGTTGTACTCATTTTATAGATTAACAAGACATTTAGACAAAGATTTTAACAACAGAAGCAACAGCTGAAAAAGTTGCAGACAGTATTATCTATGAGAAAACATTGTGGAAGTCTTTTCAAGTTTTTTTTTTTTTTCTTTTTAATCAAATAACAGTTTAGCAAAGAAGTTTGGTAAGTTTTCATTTTGTTCTCAACTATTTAATGACAAGCACAGATCTAGAGGATATCTCATACTATTTTTTCTGGACTCTAATTTCTCATATAGAACAAATCTATCTCGGTTTTAATATGAAATATTTTACTCACAGAACTTCCATTCATGTTCACATGCAAGTCTTCCTTCTTCATGTAAAGGTATTTTGGGATACATGGCTGAAGAGCCAATCCACAAAGTGGCCTCCTGAATGCAGCAGCTGAGCACAACACACGATCCCAGAGTTATCCCTCTCGATGCACTCAGAGGAACTTATGGGCAACACTCTGCACCTCGTTCGGAGCACAATGGGAAATGCCACCCGTGCCAGCAAGGCTGGAAAAACCTTTTTCCTGATTGGCTGCTCATCCCAAACTGCCTGGCAGAGGCTCAAATTATGCAGTGCAGGGAAGTGATATTCTGTGGCATTCATTCAATTTACCTGCACTACACTCCAGGGAGCCATGCTATTAAACAACAGCTCCAGCGGGTCAATAAAGTTAACTTAATTAAATTGCTTTCCCTCCCACTCTTCCAACTAGCAAGATTTAGGGCACAGGGACACAGCACTACTTGTAAATAAAAGGATGATTTAGCCAATCATTTGCTGAAGAAAGACATATTTTTGTCAATAATTCTATACACAAAGCAGAGAGCTAGGTTAAATTAAAGCAATCATGTAGCATTAGGGGAGAGACAATACCTACTAATGAATGGCCATTAATATTTTTCAAGTAGTATCAATTAAATCCACTACTTAAAAGTTAAATCTCAGAGATAGTGCTCTTTTTGCTCCATAAAGCTGAAATTACAATTGCTTGAGTGTAATGTTATAAAACATATTATCATTATTACAAGCGTAATGAATACAGATTCTTCATTTGCTGGGGTCTGATCTAGTCCCTTTCTGGTCATTTTGATGTACATTCTGTATGCTTTACAAGAGCCATATTTTAGGAGTCTTCAGTCTGCCCTTGTCTATTTTCTGTCCTATTCTATTTTCTACTATCACCAATATTCACCAACTATCACCAATAACTGAGTATAAAAAACATTACAGGTAAGCCAATGTTTACCAATTATTTACAACCTTCTCATACTTTCAAATCCTCTGAGGCCTCTGAGGCTGCTTGTCTAGTTGAGGCTAGATGTTTTGAAAAGCTGCAATTAAACAGATGTAGCTCTTTTGCAAAATTATTTTTAGCTATTTTTATTTCTTTTTCCTCAGAAACTGTGCTACTTGCTCACTCAGAACCCAGGCATGCATTTTGGCAGGAGCTGCCCTGATTTTACACGTGCACCTTCTGCTCTATCTCTTGAGTGTTCCTTTGCATATACTGAGCAAAAGCATGCCAAACACTGGCATCTTGACTTTCTAAAGATTTCTTCTGCTCTGTTTATAATCTATGCCCTTTAAGCTTTAACCTGCAAGTAAATGTGGGTTGTTTGTGGCTTTTTTTTCTTTACTTCAAATATCTTTACTGTTCCCTATGAACAGCAAGATCTTGGAGCCGGCCTGACTTCCTATAAGCAAGTGAAGAGAGATAGATGCTTGAAAAGACACATAGGCACAGTTTAATTTAGAACTATGAAAATACACTACAAAGCACAAAAAGGTCCCTGTATGTCCTCATAGACAGCTCTTGCAGTACAGGCAGTCTATCCACAAACTTGTCTGTCATGGGGTCTGAGACTGTTCTTTCCTCCTAGAGCTCAAATCCTCCCTCAGAGCTGGGTTTGTTGCTTTTTGACTCCATCCATCCAGTGCAAGTGAAGGTCTCTGATCCCAAAACAGTGAAATCACTGAACCAAGTAGCCATACAATAGAGTCCTTTCTCTGCTTTTACTGGATATTTTGTCTTTTATTCATTCATAGCACAACTGGGATGGCAACAGCCTTCGTTCCTGCACATTCTCTCCCCCTACTACAGAAAGAAGCCCAGGGAGAGAGCATTACTCACATGGACTTGAATGTCACTTCATAAGAACTCCCACTGAATACCATAAGACAAAACTAAGATTAAACATATTATTTACTCTGATTAGGAGTGTCAGAATTCAGTTGAAATGAAAAGCCATTTGACTGCTTCGCATTCCAGGATGTGTTACCTCATCAACACCTTGTCAAAATCAAGAGTCCCCATGAAAAATGCATATACAGATACAAACATTAAATAACTAGGTTGAAAATTTTCATATAAAACTAAAAATAATGTATCTAGGAGAATACCTGTCAAAGGGACTGAATTAATTTAAATTAATGGCACAGTGCAATGGAAAGGTGGTCAGGATGCTAAGAGCTGTGGGGTCAGAGCCAGGAACTCTCATGTTATTTCCCAGGCCTCTCCTTGCACAAATTCTGCAGCATTCAGGGGTGATGCACTTGACCTCCAGGAGGGAAGTGTGATATTCAGCTGACCCTGGTGTACCTTGTCACTGATGGATCTCAGCCTCAGAGAAAGAGAGCTCTAATGACAGCATCCAGAGGTGCCAGAAAAGGGAGACAGGAGTCTCTTGTAGGACAGCAGTAATCTGGCTTAGGACTGAATACACTGAATAAGAACCTTCTGGAAGTAAAAGGGCAAAGAAAAGGGATGTTTCTATTATAAAACAAATAGTATTGAAACAGAAATCTGGGGGTTTTTTTTGTTTGTTTTTGTTTTGTTTTGGGCTTTTTTTAACCAGTTTAACTCCATATGGCAGCACAAAATAATTCACTAGTATAGTAATTATATTCTGCTATTTTCTTTTTCCTTTTCCACTCAGTTCTCCAAGCCTGATGAAGCCAGAAGACAGATACTCTACACTTCTATTGCAATGTATAAATCTCAGTGAACAGTAAGACAACTACAACCATTTGCATACACCAAGCAAAAGCATACCAAGGAAAAAAAAAAGACAAAAAAAAAAAAGACAGACAACAAAAATGAAGACAGTTTCCTTAGGATATTTAAGTGGTTTGGTTCCCTCCTAGTGAACTGTACTTCTTGCTCTTTCCTCATTTGTACCCTGACAAGACAGGCAAAGAACATCTCTGTATCTGCCTCATAAATGTTATCTTTTTACTGGTTATTAGTACTACAGTACAAAAATAATATTCACTATAATACAAAACTAATGTTCATGGTTTGCTACGTAGGACTGCTTTTAGCAGAGACTGTGAGGATGAGAGTAGTGGCACCCAGCAGCCCAGGTCACTCATCTCCTCCTCTCCCCCTGAGCACCCATCTTCAGGGACCACTGGGTATCTGCAGCTCAGGCTCTTTCACTTGCCCTGACTGGCAGGGATGGGGAGTGCTCGATCCCCTGCATCCAGGTACAATTTGGCCACATCAGACATGCTGGCCTGGATCAGGCCTGGGGCCACAGACCCATTCCTGAGTAAGGAAAGCAGAGCTCTGAAGAGCTTCCCACTGCTCTGGGGGATGGGAAGCCTGTAAGGGATGCTTACAGGTTCAGCACCAAGTGCATGTTGCAGACAGGCAGTGCTTGCTCCAGCACACAGTCTCTGAAGGGAAAGGCAACCCCTGGATACAGTTTTAACACATCTGAACCGGGGGGGAATTTCTGACTTTTTTTGTTCAGCACCACTGGTATGCACCTTGCCTGATTACAGGCTTCCTAAAACCAAATCCCTCACTCAGCTGTGCCCTCTGCTGTCCCCATAACCAGGTGACTCTGACCCTTCCTTTTTAGTCACACATTCACCTGCAAAACCTCTGAATTAGCAAAGACAGGTGTCACAGGTGCTCAGCATCTTCCATGGCCACGATCTCTATTTGTTATACCTGTCAGTCCAGTCAGGGAGTGCTCTATCTCATTGTGGGCAGGCATATTCTTTCCTGCCAGTGTCAAAAGTGTATCAGTGTATTCAGCAATGCTCCGTGCTGAGCAACTGCCCTGCTGTGGGGAAAGAAGATTGGGATCAGCACCATTCATCTATATAATTGCACTTTTTACTGGACTATTGTTGGGTCAGAGGCTAACGTCTTTTATTTAGAGTCTTTTCACACCCATCTGAATTTTCCTGTGCCTTTTTCCTTAACAAAGATTGCAATGCTGTTTGGTTTCATATGGCAGAAAGTCTGCTAGAAATCTTATTAAAAATGTGTGAAAGTAAATACATTGCACTCGACTGAGTAGTGTTTTACACTAAGGCACTGGAGAGGTGCATCAGATTCAAGGTGCTCTTCTAGGAAGAAGGAAAGACCATATAAATATTTATCTCTTTTTTTTCTTCATATTGTGTAACTTTTATTTCTAGGAAAATACATTGAATTTGGCTAATGGTGCATGTGAATTATAGATTATTATAGAAGATAAAGACTGATAAATATTTAAGGTTTGCTTTCACTTAGCCCTTTACTAATAATAATACCAAACAAAACTCAAATATATGTGCCTGGATGCTACCTTGACTTTAAAAACTAAAAATTTAAAATAAAAATAATTTAAAAATTACTTCCCTATATCTCAGTGTCCATATAATCTGGTTCTAAAATCCCCTAAATGAAAAAAAATATATTCACTTTCTTTGTGATAAGAATCCTGTTTATTTTCACAAAGATAATGCATAGTAATTCGCCTTTTGTTATGGCTATTAAAAAACCAAATCAACATCTAGGTGTAACACACTTGTTGCCTTAGGCAAGCCACTATTTCATTTTGTTAATATCTAAAGGGTTTCCAAATAATCATGCAAAGTAGAGCTGATTGGTTGATTTTTCCATTGTCCAGCAGTTACCCAGTCAGCCTAGACAGAAATTCATGCATCATTTTTCAGTACAAGAAGATTGAGATTTTGCTCAAACTGTTGTTTGTAACTAGATGCACTTTTTCAGATTAAATATATGTCTCAAAATATATACATATTTATATTTCTATATAAAAATAGATTTAGAAATAAGATAATTTAAAATTAAAAGTGAAATTTTAGCAATGTACTACTAACCCCTTAACTTCCCTGATTAGATTTGCATTAAGTAACACACAGTATTTGCTGACCATCAAACCATTAAGCTGGAAGAGTTTGAGTGACTGGAGAGAAGAGACTCTCATGAAGTGTTGACTTCAAGTTTGACAGCTGCAGCTTTCTCTGCAGGTGCAAAGAAGGTATTTTCTTCACTTTATTCAGGCTAGCTCTGCTCAATATCTAGGTCATGCAAAGCTATCTCTTGAGAGCTGATAAAGGCAGAAAATCTTACTTCCTATT
The DNA here is from genome assembly GCF_036169615.1 of Heliangelus exortis. NCBI lineage: Eukaryota > Metazoa > Chordata > Aves > Apodiformes > Trochilidae > Heliangelus > Heliangelus exortis. The sequence continues at coordinate 86,516,215 of NC_092423.1, read as the reverse complement.
GTAGGTAAAAGCTCCATGCTGAAATCTACTAATTCTAAAAGCTTTCAGGACACAGTAAACAGAAAGAAACACACCGTTCTGTTTACTCAGTACCAAGAATGGTTGATTTGACTAATAAATCAGTTTAATATAAGTAATATATGAAACAAATACACATCTAGTAAATGTGAAATGTCATTCGTTAGTTTCTAAAATAACAAAAAGCAAAAATCAGGAATTTGAATAAATATATCACAAACTTTTATATAATTCCCTAAATGCAACCTAAATGCAACTTTACCAAACAAAGCACTTACTGTAAACAAAATAGCAGCCAACCTAATCTGGTGCATGATATTCTCATAGCAGTGAAACAGGACTATTAATAGTGATCACAGACCTTTCTCCCATCATTATTTTGACTGTAGAAATTATGCTGCCAGTCCACAATATTGTAAGCAAAGAAAATAGAATGCAAAGGGAAATTACCCACTCTTATTTGGGTGATAATATCTAGATTACCAAACAAGTGAAATTACCCACAGCATTATTTACTGCAGCACTGTAGCAGAAAACACTGCTTGAAAACTGCAGAAAACAAATACTTGAGTGTTACCAACTGAGAAGATCCAGATCTTTTCCAGAAAGCTAATTAAAAAGTAAACACAGGAAAGAAAGAGTGATGATTTCTGTAATATTCATTGCTTGTTTCTTCCCACTGTAAGGCCATCAAATCACCTCTCAGCTTATTTTAAAACAGCCAAAGCAGACATTTTCTTCAGTGTCCTAATAATTCCTGAGCCCCTCTTCTAACCCTCTCTGTTGTTTTCAACACCCTTTTTTAAAGCAGAGCCACCAAAAACCAGTCTTCTAGCATCAGTCTCAGCAAAGCCAGACTCACATCCAAAGCAACAACCTCTGTTCTGTGTAGTCAATTTTCTAACTGGAGTTGCTTATCCAGTGTGACTCCTGAAATACTTCCCTCAAAGCTAGAACTCCTTAGAACACAGTTTGTCTTTCTCTCGAAGAAGAGAGTATCCTTCAGCCTTAAATTCAATATTTCACTTTACATAGATGGACTGAGGTTACCAACCAATTCAAGTTGCAATTCAAGCAGCCTGGACCTTTTGTATTATTTGCAAATTTCACTGACAGTGATATCTGTCAACTTCAAGGTGTCCAAGAAATGTTGAAGAAGTATGTCTAATTGTGAACCTTGTTGAAAACCAGAAGAAACACCTTCCCTCAATTATGACTCCTCACATCAAGTATTTTCTGTGGATGTGCTACTTCAGGTGTGCTTTCTTGACACTGTGCAGGGTTAATAGTTTTAGCAGAACATTCAAAAAGCTTGAAGTATACTCTAATGATTTGCCTGAGAATATTGTAGAGCCAAGGTAGCTGAAAGGTAAGCAGAGGTGAGGAATTTGGGTACCAGTACTACTTGGGAGATGGAAATGACTGTGTATTACCACAAGATAAAAGGAGATACAGACACTGTGACTTCAACCTGGGCTGCGAGCCTTCCTATCCTTCTCTTTTGCTCTTGTAACATCTGCCTTGAAATAAAATGCTGATAATTAAAATTGATTAATCTACTTAAACCCAAATGAAGCCTCTTTCAAGACTTCTATACCCAGTTCAAAAAGAAACCCTCCATTTCCTTCATTCAGATTGACTCGCTATTTATTATTTATTTATTGGGTTGATGAAGTGATAAATCATGTTTGTGTGCAGTCCTGATATGCTTAATGCTACAGAGATTGAGTAACTCAATTATCACAATTCATTGTGTCAAGCAGCCTTAGCTTCCTTATGTTCTGCTTTTCATAGTAAACAGGACAGATCTTCAAAACTGTGTCTTAGAGATAAATGCAAGATGAATTAAAACTGTTGGCTCTAGCCTGTTTTTTCTCTTAGTAAAATCCAAGGGAATGGTCAATTCAATAGATATAGAGGCTTGCATTCTTATACAGATCTCTGGCACATTATGGTCCAAATAACAATGTGAACCACACTGAAGTGCAGATAATTAAAAGACAGATCACTTATTAACAAGCAATGTATTCAGCACCTCTGCTTTCTGGAAAGAGATAAATCAGAGATTGTCAGGTTGGAAGGGACCTCAAGGATTATCTAATCCAACCTTTCTAAATAAAAATACAGTTTAAATGTACCACCACCTTGTCAAGCTGAGTCTTAAAACTTTCTAATGAATGGGTAGCCACCACTTCCCTTGGGAAAATATTCCAATGTCTAACTGCTCTCATGGTGAAAAATTTTCTTCAGCAGTCCAATTGGAATCTCCCCAGGAGTAACTTGTACCCATTACTCCTTGTCTTTTCCATGTGACTCTGTAAAAACGGAGTCTCCATCAACTTAGCAGCCACCCTCTATGTACTGGTACATGGTAATAATGTCTCCCCTAAGCCTTCTCTTCTCGAGGCTGAACACAGTTTTAAGTCACGACCCTATGCTTCTTTCAGACCCCAGACAAGACTCAGACTTGTCTATGTGGGCTATGTCTGGGCTATGTCATAGCCCAGACTTGACTATGTGCTTCCAGCCAAAATGTCTGAAAAGCAACCCGACAAGCAATAAGAAAGAAGGAAGCTTGTCTTGCACCTGTAAAAACAATGGAAGCAAAGAAAAAATCTTACCATTTCATCTGCTTATGTAGAAAGTGAAATTTGAGGTGTTCAGCCTCTAGCTCCTAATAAAATTACATTCAAGTTGTATAAATAAATAATTGCAAAGACTTTTACTTTTCCATATTTTCATTAATATATCTGAGCAGTTACTAAATAATGCATATTCTTTGTATCACTTTTTGTTCTTTTATATGAAATAATATATGAAGTCTTTCTTTTATTTTGGGGACTATTGGAAGCTAAACTTGCTAAATTATGAAATAAAAGGTTCTGAAATACTAGATATTGTGTTACTTAAATTCATTGCATTCTCTCAATCTTCATCTCAAAAATATGCTGTGGCAAAAGTCCAAAGACCCTTTCCAAGGCTGAGTTCCAATGTTTTACATCAGTTTAGCTTTGCAATAGCATTTGTCAGATTGAATGGGCAATGAGTAGGTTTAAGGGCAGTCAAAGGTTTAAATCTGGGGGAATGCAAGGGAAATTGAGAAAGATGATGCAGAATCATCCGAGGAAGTGAGTCAGGTATTGCTGCCATATAGAAAATAAACATAGTTATGGAGTATTAAAGAACTATTATGGTATAACCTGCTGTACTAGGTGGACTGTACTGCATAAGGTACCGACTTAGATGCAGTGTTAGTAAACTTCTGATGTGTCGTAAGTCTGAGACCAAGTAGTTCAGTGTTTCAAAGAGTAAAACAGGCACAGAGGGAGCACAGGAGAGTAAATGGGCAAAGGAGGCATATGCAGACAGTTTTGTGAATTCTGGCAAATTTTAGGGTCATATTTGCTACAATGAGTAAATTCTGGAGGCTCTCAAGAAGAAAAAGAACAGCACAGCTACAAATAGATAAACAGTTATTGACTCTGATGCCACACAATTCTAATGATAGAAAAGAAGTTTTAGCCACTTAACTTCTCACCAGGAAAAAACAAAACAAAACAACTGTTCAGAGATATGACTACAGAACTAGTGGTATTACAAGTCAGAATCATCAGGTGAGCCAGTACTTCAACTCAATTATATCTGTAATATTGATAGATTTCATTCTAGCTGGGAAAGGTTATGATCGATTTCATACTACTCAGTTTGCACTCATATTCTCTTGGGTCAGAGAAAGAGTCTGGTAGTCAGTATAATAAGTACAAGGATAAAATACAAGCCAGGACTACAGGGGTGAAATAAAAACTTAAAAGGAATAACTTACTTGTCAGACTGGTGATAGTTAAAAAACTTCTGTTGGTTGGTTTTTACTTTCACTCTGCAGTCTTAAGGAAGATATCTCCAAGTATGCTCTGAAAAGAAGAATGATTAAAAAACTTATTATACAACTATAAATACTTCAAATACTAAATACTAAACCAAAACTCGTCCAAAATAACTCACTTTCTCATTTTATGATGTATTAAGTAATGAAATATTTTTTATTCTACCACTGATTCTGCAGAGGGTTTATGAGCTTCTACAAGTTGAACTGCTCAAATCAAGCTTTCTGGAGGGTACAGGGAATCAGAACAATGAGAAGAGTAATTATTTATTCTCTTATATCTATGTTCCTAAGTTGTTCCAGTTGTGAGAGAACAGTGAAAATGAGAGAAGTTCATCTCCTTTCTGGTTCAATAACCCAATACACTGGAGTAAATGGAGTAAATAAAATTATTTCCCCAAATGTCCTTCAAACAGCTGACTAGAGTTCACTGGCTATTTTTTCAGTAGTTCATGTATTTGGCTTCCTTGTTTGTGATCTAATAGCTGATGCTGTCCCTTCGTACTTGCAATGTTATTGGGCATTTCAAGTCTAGATTTGGAATTTCCAATTGTTCTTAGTGGACAGGAGAGCTGACTGATTCAAGGAGTCATCTCAGCTCTCCAAATGGAAATGAAACTCAAAGACTGGGATATGAGCAGCACATCCCTCTGTGCAGACTGTGGGTGGAGGATGTAGAGGAGTTGGGAATGAAGGAGTGAAGTTGGGCCTGGGAAAAAGAAGGGGCAGAGGGAAGGTACCTTTAGTATTGTCTTTGCATCTTATGGTCCTACTCTATTTTTAAATAGGTATCAGCTAAATTAATTTTTTCCAAGTATAGACTTGGTATTTTTTGCCCATGACAGCAACTGATGTTATCTCCTTGTCTTTATCTCAGCCTGTAAGACTTTTTGTCATAGTTTCTCCTCCTGTTCCACTGAGAAGGGGAAAAAGCAGATGAGTGAGAAAGCAGATGGGTGTGTGCCTGGGTGATGTCGAAGGTCAACCCACAACAGCTATAAAATAATGTTTCTATTGCTGATCTCTCCAAGACCAGCAAACCAACAGTGGAAAACAAAGAAAACTCTGCATTTAATGCATAGGAATAAACAGGCCTAGTGAGGAACAGAACAACTCCTCAATGAAAACTCCATTACCAGAAAAGCTTTGTACATCCATAGATTCTGTACTGTAGTGCAGCCACAAAACTGAGAACAAGAGCTTATGTTTACAAACAAGAAGTCAAATGACTCATACTCTATGAAAGGAGAATGCTGAAAATGTCATTTGAAAAAGATCTCTGTCTGTGATGTGATACAGAGTCTCTTTGGGCGATTAAGGGATTTTTGACAGTAGTCACTGAAATACAGCATAGCAAGTGTTTTAAAGTCAGAGGTCAGAATGATGTCCTTGTAGTAATGTATTTATTCTGTCAGCACTTTTTAAAAACTTTTTAAAGTTCTTTCATACGCAGATTTTAAGAATTCTGAGTCTATTTGTTTAATTCCAGATTCATTAGGGTCCAGGACTCCATCTTAACAACCAGTATGCCAGTAATAGTACATTTCATCTACCAAAAAAAAAAAAAAAAAAAAAAAAAAAAAAAAAAAAAAAATTTAAGAGCTATGCAACTCCATCTGATATTGAAGAATATGGGATGAAATCTCCATCAAGTTACTAAAGAAAAGGATAGTGCATCTGTTTGGTTGCCTTTAGTTTTGGACAGAACATGTCTTACAGTGGCAAAGCTAGTGAAACCCTCTCAGATAAAGCTCATTGAATTAACTTTTTTCCTGAATTACTTTCTTGTTAGAATTAATGTTCTGTTACAATACTCAACAACCTACTAAAAAGATTGGGTGCATAGGAAATATTCTCGCTGCCTCATATACTTGTGAAAAATTTCTGGCATGACAAAACCTAGAACAATATAAATTGCCAGTAGAGCTGAGCAAATATTAAATACTACCAATAATCTGTTTACAGCCTAAAACACTCTTGTAATTTAGCCATGTTTTTATGGCTAAATAACCAAGGTCTCATGCATCTACCCTGGGAAATCTATAAACACACAGTGAAATTAACTGTTAGTAGGGAAAAAAAGCTTGGAAACAGCTTTATGAAAATGTCACCTAAATACTCATCATCTGTCAAAAAAAGAAAATGATATATTAGTAAATATTAAGAAAAGAACAGAAAACAGGAGATGAAAACACAATAATGCTGCCACAAAACCCCATTTCTCATCTAATATTTTGAATATTTAATACAGTTCCAGTCATCTCATCTCATCTCAAAAATGACAGGATAGCAACAGAAGGATAAAGAAAAAGGTGACAGCATGATCAAAGGTATATAATGATTTCTGTACTGGGACAGAAAAAAAAAAGTCTTTAAGATTTTCATATTTGAAGAGGGACAAATGAGAGAAAGGACTATAACAGAGCTCCAGAAAATCATGAACAGTGCTCAAAAAGTGCATAAGGAATGCTTTTTCACCATTTTTCATGGCACAGGAAGCAGTCCCAATAAAATGAGCAGTTAGCTAATTTAAAGCATGACATCCATGACAGGATGCTTTCTGGAAAGAACATAATTAAATGGTAGAACTCATTGCCACAGGATGTGGTAGAAAACACACACATGTATGGACTTCAAAACACAATTCACTGTGGTAGTAAAAGAAATATAGACCGGTCTGTATTTTACACTAAGATGGAAAACATAAGTCTTCAGCTTAAGAAATATTATAGAGTGCTGTGGGATGATACCAAGGGAAGTTTTCCTTTGGTCTGATTTAAGTGCAGCTGTCACAATGTCCTCATTCATTTTGCTCTTTTATTCCATTCTTGGAAATCCCTTCCACCATGCAGCTCTTTGAGAACATACTGTGCCTCTAGCTAGTGTACAAGAAAGTTTTTGAGGGCAGAAAATTCCTAGATTTTCTTGTCTCCCTGTGCAACTTCACATCCTAGAGTAATTAGATTAAATTAAGGGTTTTGGTTTTGGAGACATGACAAGCCCATCCATAGTTTTAGACCTAAAACACCAATAAAATGAAAATTATAATAGTAGTCTACAGTCCTATGTAGTCTTTTAATGTTTTGAAGTACCTTAAATAACTGAGTAAATCAGAATGGCTGTACTAAGTCAGAGACAAGATCTGCATACCAAAGCCAGTATCCCACCTACTGCAGTGGCCAAAATACAGTTACCTTTGGCTAGCATGACAATTCAGCTTTCAGGACGTTATGCACTTCAGAAAGCCATGCAAACTTTTTTTTTTACCTCAACAGACACTGAGTAACTACATAAAAAGAAAAGTTTTGGAGGCAAATCCTCCTTGTAGCCAAGTCCTGGTTCACTTCCCAGTGACCACACTATGCCCCATGCCTCTTCTCACATGCTGATTTTCACTGAAAACACGGAAAAGTAGCAGAATGGAAAAGTGATAGTGACTTAGGCAACCAATGTGCCCCACAATCTAGGTGCCACCTGCACAACCACTTTCTACTAGCCCAGTAACACTGCAAGGAACACACTTTAAAATAACATTGGTGTGTCAACAGATCCTTGTATAGACCTGGCCTTATTTTTTAATGGAAAACAGGAGCAGTCAAGAAATAATTAAATGAATAGGAATAAGTTAAAAGGTGAAAAAAAAAAATAAATTATTTTTCCATCGCTTAATTCTTCACACTGGGTGTAGGTATCTAGGTGCTGACAGTGGAAGGACGGCAAGCACAGCATTTATGAGAACCCAAAGAGGTGGTGCCTCTAGGAAATGTATTTAAGAAAGGGCAAAAAATGCCAGAGTGACTGACACAGGAGGAGGGGGAAAGAGATGAGTGAGAAAAAGTAAAGGGAGCACCAAGGTCAAGGCCAGATGATGATGATGATGATGATGATGATGATGATGATGATGACGATGATGATGGTGTACTCCAGGACCCTGAAGCAGATATCGCCTGTGGTCTGTGGAGGACTCCATGCTGAAGCAGAGATATATTTTCCGGGAAGCAAAAAGGTGAAACTGCTTTGTGCTAACCATAACCCTCTTCACCCCTACACTTCTGTGGGCGAGAGAGGACTTAGGTGTGAAAGAATGAAGCTGACCCTGGGAAAGGAGGAGAAAAAGTGTTGGCTTAATGTTCTTCTTCTTGTTTCTTCTAGAATCTATTTAAATTGGCAGTACCTCAAATTAATTTCCCCCCAGTTGAGTCTGTTTTGCCTGGGACAGTACCTGCCAACCTATCTTCTTGTTTTTATCTTAACTTATGAAATTTTTCATCCTGTTTTTTCCCGCTGTCCTTCCTTCTGAGGAGGGAGATTGAGAGCAGCTGGATGGGTGCCTAGCCACTGACCAAGATGAGCCCACCACATCCTTGAAGCAGGCAACAAGTTCATGCTACTTTGCTTCCATTGAGGGTGTCCATATTGGGTCTCTTGCATCTCAACTATATATCTGAATTCCATACCTTCAGTTAACTTAATCTGAACTGTTCTGAGCAATTCTTATACAGACAAGGAACAATTCTATTCTCATCTCATCATGAGGATGCAACCTTGCTTTCCTACTACATCCTTTGTAGCTAGTTTGTACGTGTATTATCCAAACCAATTTCCCTCTTGCAAATTGTTAATAAGATTTCTGCCAATGGATTTGTTAATTATGCACTGAATTATTTGGACAAAGCATTTTTAGCATGGGGGTTGCTTGTCAGCTGCTTGCTATAGGCTGTGCATTGTTAATAATTGTTTTGACTTCTGCCTTATGTGCTTTATGGCTCAGGAAGAATTATAGTGTTCATCAATTGTTACCTCATAGTAACAATAATATTTCTGCTTACTGAACAGATGAAAACAACTTTCTAAAATGACAAAGGTGAATAAGAAATAACTGAATAAAAAACATCAAATAGATACCATGTTAGTTTGCATTGGGATATTGTTTGCATTTGAGTACAAAATATTCAGCAAAGAAAAGTGCTTCCTCACACATAATTAAATACTCCTCAGTTCTTCATGAAAGAAATAAAAACATAATCAATCCAAATAGTTGCTTAGATCTAACAGATGCTTTTTTCCAAGTTCTGTAGCGGTAGTGAACCAGTTTAATCTATAAGAATGACCTTGATGCTAGGACATAATACCTTCTCAGCAAGTTTGCTGATGGCTCAAAGCTGGGAGGACTAGCTGACACCCCAGAAGGCTGTGCTGCCATTGAGAGGAACCCAGACAGAGGCTGGAGAGTTGGGCAGGGAGGCATTTTATGAATTACAACAAGGGCAAGTGTAAAGTCTTGCATCTGGGGAAGAACAGCCCCAGGTACCAGTACAGGTTGGGGACTGAGCTGCTGGAGGGCAGCACAGGGGACAGGGACCTGGGTGTGCTGGTGGATGGAAGGATGACCATGAGCCAGCAACGTGCCCTTGTGGCCAAGAAGGCCAATGGCATCCTGGGGTGCATTAGAAGGGGGGTGGTCAGTAGGCCGAGGCTTACTATGCGCTGGTGAGGCCACATCTGGAATATTGTGTCCAGTTCTGGGCCCCTCAGTTCATGGGAAACTGCTTGAAAGAGTCCAGTGAAGAGCTTCCAAGAAGATTAAAAGAAATGGAAAAAATCTCCCTCCTAAGGAAATGCTGAGGAAGCTGGATCTCTTCAGCTTGGAGGAGAATGATGGGTGACTTCATTAATGTTTATAAATACATTTTTATGTCAGTCAGGAAGACTGCCAGGAGGATGAAACCAGGTTCTTTTCAGTTACGTCCAATGATAGGACAAGGGGAAATGGGTACAAGCTTGAGCATAGGAGATTCCACATAAATATAAGGAAAAAAACGTTCACTGTGAAGGTGACAGAGCACTGGCACAGGCTGCCCAAGGAAGTTGTAGAGTCTCCTCTGGAGACATTCAAACCCCACCTGGACACATTCCTGTGTGACCTGCTGTAGGTGACCCTGCTCTGGCAGAGGGGTTGGACTCCATGATCTTTCAAGGTCCCTTCCAACCCCTAACTTTCTGTGATTCTGTGATATCTATTTTGCTGTGACCAAAAGGTAATCTGCAACACAAAAGTTGCCATTTTATTGAAGGAATTTTGAGTGAAAGAGCTATTGAGGCAGCCAATTACATTTGATGTGAGTTTGGGCAGCATCCTGGAAGGATTTAATTTGCTTTAAGCTCGGTCAACACAAGGATATTCTTTTTTTCCTGATTTTCCTTAAAAATTTTGTGCCATCTGAAAAGATTACAACTGGTAATGTCAGTGCCTTTTCTTTTTTTAAGGTCCCAAATGCTTTTGACATTGCACTACAGTGGATCAGCCACCTCTGAAGGAAAAAAAGCAGACTTCTCAAGACAGAGTAAGCCATCTGCCTTCCCTGTTGTTATTTCAAGAGACAAAAAGTACCATGGTATGTATGAAAAGGGAGAAAAAAAATTTCAAGACCCTCCCAGCTGTCTTGCTTAGTTCAATATTGATTGTTCAGCTGGCCTCCACTGTCCATAAAGCAGCTGCTGTTCATAAAAGCTGCTGTGACATGCTGGTTTTATACTTTGAGTAATACTCAAAAATCACTAAGCAGATGAGTAATCATAGGCAGCAGGCACTGTGCTATTTCATCCAGGAGCAAGCTTGTTTTTTAGTCAAGAATATCCTGGTGTGTCAGAAAGCAAGACTGATGCTTAAGCTTTTCTAATTGCCTCAGCTTAGTTTCATAGAGATATGTGCAACACAAAGATACATGTGAAGAACATTACACAGTTCAGTAAACATTGCTTTGGGGAGGATGGACAAAAAGGAGTGGTGGTCAGCAGTATCCTTATTTGACAAGCTTGGACTGAAGGGTCCAAGGGAAAACTTTGCAGATAACAAACCACAAGGGTTGTTTCACTGACACACTCTGTAGGAGATAACCTCTTCTCAATGCAGTAGACACTGATCAGTACTGGTTAAGAACAGGAATCTTTGGGAGACCATGTCTAGTAAATACACCATCTCAACTTAAAAAATACTAGCATGTTTATTGTGCTGCACTCCTCCAGTAGAAATATTAAGCATTTACAGAGTTATCGTTCTCTTCCACAGTAGGTATCAAAATCCTTTACTAGTTGAGGAGCACTACTATGCAGGCCGTACAAAAAGGCTGAGCTGCCTGCCTCAGGCCTTGAAATGAAAGTGGTAGAATTAGAAAAAAAATTTGTGTCAGCTATCCTAGATGCTATGCAAGTTCCACCATTCCAGAAAGACTTACACAGATGACACACCTGTAACACATAAGGGTACAGAGATCATAGAATTGGCTGGGTTGGAAGGGACCTCAGAGTCCAACCCTTGATCCACTACTGCTGCAGTTACCAGACCATGGCACTGAGTGCCACATCCAGTCTCCTTTTAAATATCTCCAGGGATGGAGAATCCACTACTTCCCAGGGCAGCCCATTCCAATGCTTGATCACCCTCTCAGTAAAGAAATTCTTTCTATTATCCAACCTAAACCTCCCCTGGCACAACTTGAGACCGTGCCCTCTTGTCTTGCTGAGGGTTGCCTGGGAAAAGAGACCAACCCCCCCCTGGCTACACCCTCCTTTCAGGGAGTTGTAGAGAGCAATGAGGTCTCCTCTGAGCCTCCTCTTCTCCAGGCTGAACAGCCCCAGCTCCCTCAGCCTCATCTCATAGGATCTGTGCTGGAGTCCCTTCACCAGCCTAGCTGCCCTCCTTTGGACCTGCTCCAGGACCTTGATATCCTTCCTAAACTGAGGGGCCCAGAACTGGACACAGGACTCAAGGTGTGGCCTCACCAGGGCTGAGTACAGGGGCAGAATCACTTCCTTGGACCTGCTGGCCACGCTGTTCCTGATACAGGCCAGGATGCCATTGGCCTTCTTGGCTACCTGGGCACACTGCTGGCTCATGTTCAGCTTCCTGTCAGATGTCTTAGCTTTCCCCCATGTCACACAGGTGAGACTTAACCTTCATGGTATTGCATGATCTGTTAAACCTGTTCTACCCATGGAATTAGCTAAGGTTACTGAAATGGTCATGTTATCAGAGATGGTCATGTTATCATGGCAACTGAACAGAAAAATCTTACTGCCAGTTTCTGCAAGATATTCCCTACATCACGAAAATGATACCCATTAAAGTACCACTCTCCAGAAAAGAGAAACTGAACAATCAGAATACAAACCTAACAATTTGCACAGAGAACTAACTGTACAGGAGATAGAAGTATGCTAGGAAGAAAAATTGTTAACATAGTATCAATTTAATCAACTATTTTTATTCCAGGACTAGAATGAATGGATACATATTGTATTACAAGAACCTGTGAGCACAATTGTGAAATTAACTTATATATTAATTCAATGGTCTTACATTAGAACAGAATCTCATTCAGGGACATCCTTGAAATCATTCACAAGATTAAGATGAGAAAGATTTCTCTTAATGTGGTCATCTGATATTCCTGATGCGCATCCCACATTATCAATTATACTGTTACGTTATCCTTACTCAGCGCTCCAGTACTTAAAATGTTCTTTCATCCATTCAAGCACCAATATTTATCTCTGGCTATATTAAGAATTTCCAGTTAAACAGTGTGAAAAATCCTAGCTTTTCAGCTATGGTTTTAGTTAAAGAAGTCAGTTGAATACTGCAAGAATATTTCTAATTCAATTTCCTCATTCCACATATGAGAATGATTGGCAGTAATCTACTTCATTCAAACAGTGATCTCCCATAGTTTTCCAACAAGATACAAATGGAAACAAATAATTTGGATCAATCTACAGCTTATACACACAATAAATAGCATATTGCAATCAGTAAGCAAATCTGTAAGGGTACAGTTTATAGCAGCAGGTCATTTGCTTGTAGTGCAATTTAAATCTCTATTTTCTCATATCCACTTAGCAATTTTGCCTGTTATGTTTCCCAGAACACTGTGGTGCATTGCATTGTTGCAGGCAATTCAGCCATGCAGAGGCACAGTGATGTTTCTGTAATTTAACTTGCATGCAAAGTCCACCTTACCCTCCCTTACACCAAAAGGAAAGACACTATTTTTAACATTGCTTACAGATCATGACCTTCTTGTGCAAAGTTCAATGGGCCTCTTTGATCACTAAGTGTGACCTCCCACAGAATATGTGATGCACAATCCCACTTGGTCTGTGAGCCTAAGCTATTCCCTTCCCATCTGTATCCCAGCTTTCAACAGTAAAGCTGCTTGTTTGGTGTTAGTGCACAAAAATGGGCTTTCTCTTGGAAATTATGCTTCCCTTACCTTCTGTGTCTGTTTCTATCTAAAGTAAAGGCAGATGAAAAAGAAAAGAAAGTCTCTGAAGAATGAAAGAAAGTCAGGGATGATGAAGAGTAGAATTATTGCTGTCCAGCTCCTGCCATCCAGCTCCAGGGTAGGTTTGTGTACAAGATAAGGAAACAGTCTATTCCATCAGCCACATCATTACCAAAAAACCTGAGTAGCTGGGGAAATTAAAAAGTCACATATAGGAAAGGGCTCAGATGATTATTTCAGGCCCAGGAACCCCTGGGAAAATCTAGAAATAAGCAGGGGTTCAAGAGAGTTGAGAAAGGCTAAATATTGTCCTGAGGGCTGAGCTGAGGGGCTTGCAGTGTGGGCAGCTGGTGGGTCAGGGGCTGAAGGACAACCCAGCCCTCAGTGCAGGTACTGGGCAGTGGGCTGCATAGGGTTCAAGAGCCAGGGAACACCGTGCCTTGGTGCACCATAAACCCACTGGTGCTCCTTGGCACAACACACACTGCAAGCAGAAGCTTAAGCCCATAGATCAAATATTTCTTTGTCCCCTTAGCTGTGCAGCTGGCATAAATTTAAGTTATCGGGACCTTGCTTATATCTAGTAGGCATGGTAATAGTTTATTAGCACTTTGGCAGGAGGGACAATGAGTTCTAGTGGAAATCTGGCCCTTTCTGCACCAATCTGTCACCATTAAATCACCAAATCTTGGTACTTAGAGCTGCAATTGTATCACAGCCTTTGCATTGAGACTGATGCTGAATATTTTTGAGTATCCATTGCAGTAAAAGTGAAAACTCTTCAGAAATATAAAAGGTCTTTGAATTACTACTGTATTTATAATGAAAAGAGAAGTAAGTCACTAAATATTTAAGTGTCTTAAATAAAGAATAATTAAGATCTGGGCAGGAAGCTGCCTTTTCTTTTTAAGTAATAAATTTTTAATTACGAGGTATGCTTTAGTAACAAATTGCTTAATGGAGATATAAAAGGAGAAATCTGAGGGTCAGGGATAGAATAAGATAACTATTTATGGGTCTGCACATAGAACACTATACTACCCTTGAGCAAATATTGCACAAATCATTAAAACACATTAATTTGAATAAAATCCTAATTTTTTTTCAAGTACTTACTATCCTTTTCATTTCCATGAGTTTATGCTTCTATGCAAGAATATCCCTTAAAAAATTCAAATTGCAAATACCTACTTCAAAAAGCTTTTCTGTGGCCAGCATGCCATTGATTAGGGAAGCAGGGAACAAACAAGAACATGCCACTTAGAAGGAACAAAAATATATAATTTTAACTATATGGAAAAAACCCCACATCTATGGAGAATGATCATTAGCAAAAAACTGCAGTTTTCTAGTAATCAAGTTATAAAATTGTTAGTCATCTGAAGATAGAGGCAGGCATTCCATGTGTAATGTCATGGCTTATTTTAATGTATACTTTGCCTGTATGAAAAGAAAAACAATACTCCTCTGGTCTTTTAAGATAAGCAGAAAGGAACTGTGTGTTCAATTATTCTCAGCTACTTACAGAACCTGGAAAAACTGGCTTTGGAATGCATGGGCAAGGCACACTCTGGTTTCATTTTAGCACAGTCCCTTGTTTTTGTTTGTTGGTTTTTTTTTTTTGGTTACTCACACTTCCCCTGTTGAACGAGATTATTTTGTTTATTTTAGCAGCTGTACATGTAGAGCTTTACACATAAGCTGGGATAGTGTGGTCCACCCAGGTTAAATATGCTCAATTTCAAGTACTGGGTACTAAGCTGAAGAAGCTGCATTTTATAGACACTGTGCATCGTGTGAAAGTTAATTCCTGCAATATCGGTTGAATAAAGGCAATTCTGAAATGCAGTTTTAGAACTGGATGAGCAGGAAAAAAATTAAACTATAGGAAGAGCCTTACCTGAACTAAAAACCTAATCTCTTAACACAAAAAACATGGATTAGGCTGAAGCCATGCAGTCTTCCTTCCTATGAATGTGGCCTCCAAGCATGCACAGTAAAACTGTCTTTCCTATATTCTTCTTGGCCTTTGAACATTCAGAGCTAAGAACATAAGAAAGATAAAAATAAAGCGCCAGACGAAAAAATCATAGTTTCCCTCAGTTAATCTCTTGGTGGGATGTTCAACAGAAAGGAGGCTTTTTTTTCCCTAGTATTTAAATTTCCAAGATGCAACCCTTCAATATTATGTGAAGCCACCTGCAGCAGGACACTGATATGGTTTTGGGGTACTGACCAGTCCCCCTGCCACATCATCAAGCCTAATACTTTGTTCTATGTTTACTGTGGAGCTTTGCATGCTTTCCTCTCAGCCACTTGAGGGCAAGTTGAAACTGAGATATTACAAGCAAAGGTGAGTGGTTTTGTTTTTGTCAACTTTTCAGAGTCTCACTCTAAACAGAAATGGTTTATTATTTTGTCTTGGGAATTAAGTTTCTAACCAGAAACACAGCAATAGCAGAAAATGTCTTCTTTCTCTGATATTAGGGTAGCAGATAACACTACAGTCAGTAAAAATTGTTAGCTTCTCTTTTCCTGATGCTCAAACACTGGTATTTCTCATGCTAATAATTGAGCATTAGAGATATCCTTTGTGCCCTACTGTTCCATGGCAGAGGCAGAAACCAACCTCCTCCTCTGAAAATATAAAAAAATTCCTAGTGAACCATAAAGCAGTGAGCATTGAAGTGATGCACTGAAGTGAGAGCACCAAAACTGAAAAAAAAGGGGGCAGTTAAATAAAAGACATTTTGAATTGCATAGGCAAGACATATCTGAACACACTGGGTCACATCCTCAATTGTTATTAATAACCTTAAAATCATTACTCTCAGAGTTGCATCAGTTCTCCCCTTGCTAGTGATGTAGTGTAAGTTAAAAAGAATCCAGTGCTGGACTCCCACCTTGGTGACTCAGCTGGCAGGTAGCCTGGGAGCTGCTCTGCCTTCCCACAAGGTGGCCCAAAATCAAGGGTAGCCTCCTCAGAATCCCCAGCACCCTGTGGATCCACTGATGCCTTTGACCTCCACAGTATTTACCAAGACAGCTTTCTGAACACTATGGGACACTCTTCCCTGAGGAAAATATAAAATCTTCCAAGCATTCTAATCATTAAAAAGAAATAAGGGGAAAAACAAGGCTATTTTTTTCAACAGTTTTGAGCACTGGCTTTCCTGATAGGTATATTGAGGAATGTAGGTTACATGCTCATACCTTTTTCAGCTGTAACGATTTGTCCTTTAAACCATGGAAATTTAAACTGTTCATATTCCATGCTAAGGACTGTCTCTCACTGTCTCTAAATTTGCTTATGTACAGCACAGGAGATAGTCTTGGTTGAGCCAATGAGAAACAAAACCAAGTGAATTTGATGTCATCTGTAATATGGGGCTCTATTTTACTGTAATAAATTTACTCCATTCACTTCAATATATTTTTTTCCCAAACATTAAAAGAAGACATGACACCCCTCTTTTTCTTCAACTTTTTTGTAGGTGTAAGCTTTTGATAGGTATTATAGGGATGCTTAATACACAAATAAATTAATATTAAGAGAGTAACAATCAGATCAAGACACTTACTGACTATAGTAAAAGTTTAATCTGTTTAATTTTGTTAGATTTACAAGATCAAATGATTGGAAATCATTTGCCCCTGTACTCAGCGCTGGTGAGGCCACACCTCGAGTACTGTGTCCAGTTCTGGGCCACTCAGTTCAGGAAGGATATTGAGGTCCTAGAGCAGGTCCAAAGGAGGGCAACTGGGCTGGTGAAGGGACTGGAGCACAGATCCTATGAGGAGAGGCTGAGGGAGCTGGGGGTGTTCAGCCTGGAGAAGAGGAGGCTCAGAGGAGACCTCATCACTCTACAACTCCCTGAAAGGAGGGGGTAGCCAGGGGGGGGTTGGTCTCTTTTCCCAGATGACTTTCAACAAGACAAGAGGGCATGGTCTTAAGTTGTGCCAGGGGAAGTTAGATATTAGAAAGGTTAGATATTAGAAAGAATTACTTTACAGAGAGGGTGATTAAGCATTGGAATGGGCTGCCCATATCTCCGTCCCTGGAGATATTTAAAAAGAGACTGGATGTGGCACTCAGTGCCATGGTCTGGCAACCGCAGCAGTGGGTCAAGGGTTGGACTTGATGATCTCTGAGGTCCCTTCCAACCCAGCCAATTCTAGGATTCTATGAAATGCATTTGTACCAGGCTAGATTTGGAAATAAGCACCACTGTTGGCAAACAAAACCACAGTGCCTTTCAATACTATTGACAAAGGTTGCTTTGGTGGTCTAATATAGTGATTTGACACCAACATAACTCCATTTATTTCAAAAGAGCTTTAAATACTGCATTTACCTCTCCACTGAGGAACACATTTTCTATCAAGGATTCCCCACTGAAGCCTGTGGTGTCATACCAGTCTAGCTGGGTGCAGAACCAGAACCCACACTTGTTTTGGCCACCAGAGCCTTAGTCCTTCCCTTACCCACACAGCTCCTCATCACTAACTGATGTCTCCAGATTTCAACTAATGATAGGTCTGGATAACAGAAATCAAAGTACTGAGTTCTATTGGGTTTTTTTATATACACTTGTAATTTGTCTACAGCAGAAATGAAACAAGCACATCCCTTATCATTGATCGTTTTCTATCATTTGAGCACTGAATGTGTTGAAGCACTGCTGTAAACAGGGTGGCAATAGCACTGCTGTGCATCAGGAGTAAAACAAAGAAGACAAGACAGTAAAAAAAGATGCTTTCTTGCTGAAACAGACCAAATCACAGCATGGAACTTTATTACAGGATCTGACAGCAAAGCACTAATTTGCTTCTTTGAATGATGCAGATTCAATCAATAAATCTCCAGCTATCAGAGTAAATCCTTCAGGAAGATAAGCCAACCCAGAAAATCAGAATTCACACTTCTTTCCACAGATATCAATGTTCCTGTGCTCTCATTCCTTAAAAAAATACTTTAGTAAATTAAAAAAGTTAACAAGCTTCAGTGAACCAATGAACTGCTTCTGCATAGCTTTGATTCTACCAGATACTTGAATGTGTGCCTTGCTTACTAAGATTAAGAAAAAGCTGAGTTCATTCGTTAAAAACTAAAGCAAATGAGGGACTAAACCCCAAATTCAGCATCTACAGTCCAACATACTCTGCATATTGTGTAGATTTTCTGGATTCCCTTTTTTTTATTGCCAGAGATACACAACACTGATCTACTCTCTGAAACTTTGAAATTTGCTAGTTAGCTGAAGGTGGCTTTAAAGCCCGAAGTTGTTGTATAATTATAAATTGTAAAAAAACCAAGACCAGCAGCAAGGCCTTCTAGGTCTTCCTTGTTTTGAAACTGACCTCAGACCTCATAGTCTCAATTTTGGCTTGTCTATCAACATAGTAATTTCCTTCATTTGCTCCATGCTTTATATTTTTGTATTGCCATGACATGTTCACAGACGGTGGTGCAGAAGTAGAACACAGGGAAGAAGCTCCTGGTAGGGCTGTGACATGACTAAACAGACTTCCCAGTCACCTGAGAAAAGGTGGTCAGTATTACTGGGCATAATAATTATGAGGGAAGAAGAGTGCAGCAGAATGGTCTACATTTTTTTCCTAATGGGCTTCTGTTTTTTATGATTTTCTTTCTTGATGTGCAAGATGGAGACTGGCTGAAAATTTTGACAGAGTGGGAACAACAGAAAGAGCAGATGAGAACTTGAATCTTTTTTATTTTCTACTTGAGAAACTGATAAGGTCTTCATGAAATAAATCAGAGCAGAAGGAAAGGGTGGCAGAGACAAGTAGGCTTTAAGGAAGGGGTCAATCTTTAATGCAATAACTAATCTGGCTATGGATAGACTATAATAAACACTAAGAAAACTATTTAGAGCAGGTAAAGTTGGAAATTTCAAAGCATATATTTGCAGTCTTAATCTGCCTCTTAAGGATATTCTTAAGTCCATCTCAGTTATTGAAGTGTAAGAACTCCAAGATAAATGCAAGATCAAATGATATTTGATAACTGGGAAGCCTTCTGGATGCAAAACTCTCTAATTGTAATGTTGATTTGCTTGAGACAAGATTGAAATTCAGGAGCACCAAGGCTTGCATCTGGATGACCCTTTTTGGTTCAAATGTTAAGAAAAGTGTCCCTATACCATTACACTTTCTGCTTTCCTCTTCTGCCCAGAGAAAGAGTAAGGGGTTGGGTGGGAGTGAGAGGGGAAGGAATTACAGCCTCTGCAATGGCATATCAAGAGAAAATGAGATATTTCTCATAAGACAGGCAATAGGTTCAATGTTAAGGGGATAGATACCACTAAGTGAAGGAATAGGATAATAAGTACAAAGCTTAATTTAAGCACATCATTCTATCATGCCAGTAAAAAAAGGGTACTCTTATCAAGACTAAGGAGAGACTCAGCTACATTTTCTGAAGCTCTTACCCTGTGCAGCACCTTTTTAGTCTCTAGCTGTGGTCATTAAGCTGCAAAATACCTCTATTCATATGTAAAGACATGAATCTATGTAATACACCTGCAAATTTACAAATGGTTAAGTAATAGGTATGAGCCAAAAAATATACTTTCTTTTTTTTTTTTTTAATTCCACCTGGCATCACCTCAAGAACAAACTACTAAATCTTAAAAAAAAGAAAAAAATTTAAAAAAAGACTTTTTATTCTGTTAGTCACAATGATATCTTAAAACAATTTCTTTGGAAAAGGAGCACCTGTGTTCTTCTGAAGTTTGAATTGAGTAGACAATGAAAAGCTTAAAGGAATGAAAATCCATTCATACATGTACTTGTTGAATATTCAGCCACACATCTTTGTACTTTCTCCAGCCCTTTGCTTCATACTTAAGATGAACTTCACACAAGTACTTGAAGTTACCCAATTACCATTCTACAAATCACTTCTCAAAATACTTATTTTCCAGGATGCTTATAAATACAGAATACAGAAAAGTAGATGGAAAGGACCACAGAGGTTAATTTATCCATCTTCCAAAGACAAGGTCAGATTATTCCTGAAGATTGTTTCCAGTGTCCACATTGACAGATCTGCCTGGATCAAAGCAATCTATACCAG
Source organism: Heliangelus exortis (assembly GCF_036169615.1). Classification (NCBI taxonomy): domain Eukaryota; kingdom Metazoa; phylum Chordata; class Aves; order Apodiformes; family Trochilidae; genus Heliangelus; species Heliangelus exortis. Next base: position 86,495,931 of record NC_092423.1, on the reverse strand, counting down.
TACTTTCTGAATATTTCCTTTCATTTTTCATAACTTTCCTTTAAGAAAAGGGTTAAGGATGATGTCCTTTACTCCAGTCCACTGTGGAAATTAAGAAGGAAATTTCCTTCCTCTGCCAGTGAAGCTACCATAACATGAGACCATTAGAGGTGCTGACCACTTTATTTACACAGGGATCTTTATTACCTTTTATCTACTTTGCCTGTTTTTTTACTTTTACTTCCTTCTTTTACTTAGACAGTAAAAAACTAATGCTAGTGACCTACCTTTTGTTCTGCATACGCCTAGAATTCAGATTAAAAATTCTTTGAATGTATCTTTGTACACATTTATGATAATGAGGAAAAACCTAAAAATTTATCATTTAAAAAATATGACAAAATTGAACCTCTACTGATTTCCTAGACTTCTAAATATAAGAATGTAGGTTAAACAATGTTTAGCAGCTAGCTTGGGTTTGCCAAGAATATTGTCAAATTTTCTTCTGCAACATGATAACAATCTTTTTAGAAGTATTAGCTGCTTAGATTTTGACACCATCTCATATAGTGTTCTTACAAGTAATATGAAGATGCAACTGATACAAACGTGACAGATTTTATCAGATTAGTTAATGAAGCACTATATTTACTGCAAAAGCAAAGGACGGAATAAGCAGAGTTATCCAGGGGTCCCATATCCACTATTGCCCAATATTTTAACTAGTGATGTAGATGATGAATAGAAAGTGTATTTGTCAAACTTGCAGATAACAGCACACTATGAAGGGCTACAAGGATGCTGAAAAATCAGATAGCAACAAAAAGAAAAAAAAAAAAAAAAAACAAACACAAAAAAAATCAAAACAACCGTAACAAACTAGATTAGAGATTTGGAAAGAAAGAAACAAAAAGAGTGTTACTCAGTATTGAAAAGAATGAGCTACACTATCCTTTGACAGTAAAACCCAACTGTACATGGCATGGCAGGAGTTTTAAGTGAGTTATACATGTGAAAATCAATTTTGTTATACATATATAATTGGGGTGTAGGTGTCTATCAGGGCTGTGGTTTATGCAACCCCAGTACACTTTGTTAATTTCTTAGTGATCCCTGAAGCTTTCCAGCCAGCCATCTGTAGAGATGAGAAGGATGGGTTTGGGACCAGCCTGAAATTAGGTGATGCCTTCATCATTCACAGTCAAGTGTTTGACTGATGTTACAGGAGGCCTCCTGGTGGGAATTTTGGACAGCTGCAGTAATTACTCCCAGGACACTCTGTGTCTCACCCAATTTGTATAGCTGGATGTGTTAACAGCCTGGGTGGAGTATCTCAGAGATTGTTCTTGGTTCTTGTGGTTACTGCTGCAAAATTTTGCTTAGATAAGTCTTTTGTAAGTAATCAATACAAATAGTTCCTGCAGAAATGGTCACAAAGAAAAGTTCTTTTATTTACAGCTATTTAAGAAATATTCTTTGTATGGTCAAGATATATAAATAGAAATGAATTACACAAGTGTTGGGCAGTGACTGGATCATGGCCAGATGGATTATATAAAAGCAGAGCAGTGTTTCAAAGGCCTCACCCCACTGCAGCTGAAGATGCCACTGCAAGTGCCCTTGCAATGAAGACTCCCGACTCCACTAGACAGAGAACAACCACTCTGTTCAGATTTGATCCCTTTATCCCCCTGTGTATTACCCTGTGCCAAAATCCTTACCCTTTTTTTTTAATTTTTTTTTTTATTTATTTAAGGAAACATGTTTTCTGAGTGTTTTAGCAACAGTAGATTGAAAAACAAGTGTTTGGGCAACAGTACTATGGAGAAAGGATTTAAGAATAATAGAGGCTCACTGTATGAATTTCTCTCTGATGTAAGGAAGGCAAAGTCCGTCTGGGGATACCCAACAGAAGCATAATCTGCAAGAGAAATTAACTGATCTTTCTGCTGCTACCAAAATAAGAAGGCACAAATGAGGGCCTAAAAGTGAATCTGTCCTTCAGGTCCACAGCAGGCAGGACAGGAAATAATGAGCAGGGAAAATTCAGGTCAGAAACAAGAAAAAACTTTGTTAGAAGAGAAAATCCTGAAGCAGTTGGACTGACTGCCTAGAGTTGTGGTGAGAGCATTTCTGTTGCTGCATAAACTGTTCTAGGTGACTCCTTGTGGCTGTTTTGAGGTCTATGACTAACATAATGTAGTGAGTGAAGTAAAAAGCCTGTGCTTATTTGATACAATTAGTCCTGTATTATATGTGGATAAGTGGATAAATGTGCATAAATACAAAATGGTGGAGTAGTCTCTTAAAAATATCACCAAATAATCATCAGCACACGTGTGCTTACTGATCATTTCAATACCTTTACCCTTATGACCAGAGAACTGGTCAACTGAACTCTGTTCAGTTTTATCCCAAATTAATTCCATGATGCACAAACTGAAAGGAGGAATTACACTCTTGGAGGGGGGTTGGACTAGATGACCTTTAAAGGTCCCTTCCAACTCAAACTATTCTATGATTCTATGATAGTATAAACCAGATGTTTTGATAGTATAAAACACATGTTTATGTGCTACTAGTAGATTGCATAAGACCATTAAGTTCAATATGCTGTTAGAGAAACTTCAATACCTCAAGATATTACCTAAGTAAATAGGCATATTTGCTCCTAGACACATTAGCAGATGAATAACCAAGCTTATAAATGTGTAATGAATGAATAACTTGCTTCAGTCCCTGGAGGTAACACACATACTTGTTACCATAATTTTCTTCCAAAGAAGTGCTTGTTCCAAGGACAAGCCTATGAATTTCCCGTGGTGTGAATCAGTACTGTCATGATGTGCTGACCTTTACCTGGATCCATTTGCAGCAGGAAAACTTGCTTTGTTTAAACTGAGAGATTTGCCAAATATCACACCTCTTGCACAACACTCAGACATTTCGTGGCCAAGACGGTGACTCCTGCAGCCTGACAGCACAGAGGGAGCTGTAAGAAATGTCTTACAGCTTGGACCCATGGCTGATGGCAGGAACCTGTCTCTAGCCCATCCTCTTGCTACAGCTCATGTGAGCTGCCAGCAAAGAGGTGTGGGGCAAAGCTGGCTCCCTTAGACTATTTTTCCCAGAGGTGATGGGGTAGAGGGAAAAAAGCTGCTGAGGGGAGAATAATGTGTTATCCAGGAACATGACAGACAGCTGCACTGTGCCCGTTCCCAGGAAGGCTACAGCAAAACTGACAGTGAAATCATACCTTTAAACACACCCTTTAATCAACTCAGCCTGCTTGCCAATGACATGGTAGTTGCTGTCATTGATGAAGACAGAAGAACACAAGCCTCTGCATGAGATACCCCATGAAAGTGAAGGTCCAGAGAAGGTTTATGAGCTATGTGCTGGTGCCTGTGGAGACAAAGACTTAATGCTCTTTATGCCTGAGAAAACCTATGGCCCTGAAAGCAGTGGCTGTACAGCCTGAGTGTTAGAAGCAATCTCATACCACTGTAAGCTCTCTCCCCTCGAAAATCACTCCCTCTTGATCTCTTCCTTACCCATCAATTTACTCTAAGAAGATTCAGTACCATCTTTGGCAACATGCTCCCTCCCACCTACACCACATATTTCATTATATCTAATATCTTCCTCCTTCAGATTTCTCTAGAATCATGTGAACACCATGTGAACACCATTTAAATTCCTTCCCAGAGATAAGGATCAGCCTTTCCCACACTGTTTGGAAAAATATAGCTGTCAGCTTACCTTTTTAGACACAGATGCAGCTACTGAATTATTTTAAAATAATTATCAACAAAAGATATATGTGACTTTTAGAAAGTTTCATAAGAAAAATCAAGTGAATCTTGTGAGACTCCAAGAATTTTGAGTAGCTTGGTGCTCACTTGCTCTTAAGAAATGACTTTGTTTAGCAAGTACACATACAGTGCCCCACTCACAAGAAAATAAACAAACACCCAAAAAAACCCCAACTGTCTCTTGAAGAGTAATAAACAAACTGTATTTTAAGACTTAATATGTAACAGTCGGGTTTTAGGAAAACATTACAGCATTCAATAAAGGAAAAGAGAACTATACCTTCAGCAAGCAAATCAGAAATTAATCAGTTCTGATATAACTTCAGAAACAATGTAATAGCAGCTATTCTAATTTATTTATGACTTAAATGCTTTTGTGATAAGAAACATTGTACCTAAGATAGCACAATATAAAATATCACCTATCAGCTGCTGTGTTGTCTGTGGTAGTGTCCACCCACTTTATTGAGGAAAATTGCAAGTGTCTGTGAGAAGGAGGATGCTGCGCATGGCTATTGATGCAGAGCCAAGTGGAGTCAGAGGACTCATGAGCTCTAATTACATGCAAGAGAATGAACATTCAGAAGCAGAGAAGCTGCTGGGGGGAGGAAAGTTTGGTTGGTTGGTTTTGCTGAGTTTTGTAAGTTTATTTTTTACCTGCTGTTCCTTGCGTGTTATTCTCTAAGTCAAAGGAAATGAGTTTTTTGAATGCAGGATTTTTCAGAAAATGAAATCTCTGCTGTGCTGTCCATTCCCTCACTGACCTGTGCCACTCACCATTCCTTGTTTTCCAGAGCTCGGCATCGACATCAGGCTCCGGTGCAGCACGGCCACATTTCTATCAATCAATCAATCTTTTCCCCTTAAGAAAAAAGCACATTTCTCTCCATAACAGCTACCTACGTTGGTTCTTATTAGAGGCAGATGACAAAACACAGCAGCTGAGACTGTATGGTGTAATCTGTCTGACCTACATTTCACTAAGTATCAATCTCTACAGGCTTTAAATGCATTCTTCCCGACTTTCAACTCATTTCAGCATATAAACTAAATTTTTCCAAAATTTTCCCCACAGATGAGGAAGATTTCATTTAGCAGTCTCTGCAGCTGGACAGATCTGAGGCTTTCTGTGTTTATTTACAGTATATGTTTCAGTCGAACGTCACCTAGCAACTGCAACACATCCCCTTCTTTACTCTAACACTTAGTCCTAAAAAGACCAAAGTACACGTGCAATTTGCTTCCTGTCAGTAGATACTGTTGAAGGGGATGAAGTTCCTCATGTTTATTATTTTACAGGTCTGAGGCAGTGAAAGGGATCAAACAGAAGAGAAGCACATTATTCCCAATCAATTTTATAATAAAAGTTATTGTACCATATCTGAATTGTTGAAATGTATTTAAGAATACTCAGTGAAATCTCATCCAGAATGAAATTCCATTCATCTTACATTATGGTATTGCAGGTACAAAAAAATATTATTATAATACAGTTACTGTGTTTGGAGGATAGATACATATATACACATATATGTACAAGACAACATAGTAATAGCTCTAACCTATTTAACTAGATTGTTCTTAATACAATGATTTTTAGTAAGAATATGCTAGAAAAGTAGGAACAACATACTACCTAAGACAACACTACTCAATAAATATCTATCTTATATATTGATCAACCATTAAAATACCCTGCTGCTAAAATGTTATTAAAGCATCTCCTTTCTCTACTAAGAGGTTTGGAAAAACAAAAAAATCACCTTGGAGACTGGGCCTTTTTTCTTTAGAAGGTGTCGGTATTAAAATAATTTTTCTGAAGAAGAGAGGATTTTAGATATTTCCAGGATGTTTGCCAACTTACAAGGGCACTGGAAAACATGAAAATAGACATGACAGAGAGTACCTGCCTTGGCTGCAAAGCAAGACAAAGCTGGCTGATCTGATCTGTAACCAAAGAGGTTTGATGGCATCACATCTGCAGGAGTGCAGAGTGGGCTGCAATGGAAGTGCTCCCTCAGCACCATTGGTCTCCTGGGTGCACACCCTGGCTTACCAGTTTGTAGCACTAACCCATAGCTGAGACCAGTGCTCATCATCTTTTTGGAGGACAGAACTATGCATTTGCATTTTAATTTGTCCATGGCCACTGTAAATGCCAAAATTTAGGGAAACAAAGGCCACTAGTACCCATCTCTTGTAACCTTCTCTCACTGTTGCTTCTCTTTGTAATTCAACTACCATTCTCCTCTGCTGCTAGTATTCTAAAAAATAGTATACATTTATAATTTCTTAAGACATTATTTTCTTGAACTCCTCTGTAGTACACATTTATCTTCTTTCTTCTATATGCAAGTAATATTTACTTAGCTTTACCATAACTCTAATTAAAAAAAAGAAAAAACCCAAATCATATTACACAGTGAAGATACGTTTATTTTAGTCTTCATGTGCTCTTATTTTCACTGAAAATATTACTACTGTTGTGAAAAGATGCAGTTTTGTATCTGAAGCATCTTGATCTACAAATATTTTGGGTATGCCTGGTAATAAATTAAAAAATCTCTACCTTCTCAAAGCATTTTTTATTTCTCAGACTCTGAGTGCCCAAAATGTTATTCCAGTGCACCTTCTGTGGGCATGCATCAAGATGAGAAAACAAAATCAGAAGACACCATCACTACCATGCCAATTACATCTCACATGCAAGGCTGTGGAGAAGTGCGTTCCCTGGACAGCCAGAATTACATGGTTAAAATCACTCAAAGGGATCACTTCATCCAAAGAGGTGCTGAGAAGTCCTTTTAGCAGCATGAAACAATCACAGCAAAAGACTGTTGGCTAAAACCATCCTCCTGGTTGTAACTCCACACACTAATGTCAGTCAGACAGGCTGTCATGAGCCCTTAAAGTTACACTCTGGGAGAAAAACCTTAGTCTTGGTACAACTCTGTTCACAGAGTAACTGTTGTCACAGTTACAGATATTAATTAAACACCTCCCATTTCAAATATCCGTAATTAAACTTCCAGAATGTTTTTGCTGGTGAAACCCTCATGCCCACGTGACATGAAAATGAATGTGCTGTGACAATTCTTTCTCTAAGTACCACCGGCCCGGGGCCCCTCGTGCTGCTCTTGCATCCTTGCTCGACGCTGCCCATACTCGGCTATTCATCAAGCCTTATTTTTCACCCTGCCTTTGACAAGCCAAATGGCAATACTCATTCTGCCTGCCCTACCATCGCTGTCTGATTTGTGTCCTAACTGCTCAGCTGTCAGCTTCGCTGCAGGCTGCCTTTTTATTTTAATAAAACTGTGGGAGGGAGGCAACTTCTTTGTGCAAGCGTAGCCAAGGCCCGGAGACTGCCTGAATCCATTAGGGCTTTATTGTTAACTTATCTTCCAGATCTATTTAAATATGAAGTGGTAGTGATCTGACACAACTCTGAGAATGAGTTTAATTGGCTTTTGTTATGTTTTGCTTTCCAGGGTCAGGAGCACGGGGTGGTGTTAACGCTCTGCTATTAGAAAGGGCCCTCTCCACATTACTGACTGCAGAACAGGGTACAAACCTACAGGGACTAAAATGCAGCCTGCTGAGGATGTTCACATTTCCTGCTAAAACCTAAAGCTTGCGAGGCATTTAATTCAAACATGTGAAGTATAACGGGGAACCAGAGGTTGGGCATGGTTAACACCCAGCTAATCTTGACAGACTAATTATTTTTATTTTAAATTTCCAAACAGTCCATGTACAAACAAGCTCCTAGATGAAAAAAAAAAAAAGGTCAGGCTCACTCAAAGCAGAGGAATTCAGAATCCCAGCAAAATTTAATTCATACAGTAAAAGAAAATAAAACCAGCATAATAAACATATAGGAGACAACTAGAATTAGATTCTCACATCAGTGACATTACTGGTTCGGACAAGGTGAATTTATTAAAGCTTTTAGTAACAGGATGTCCAGTTTACCTCAGAACACACTTATACTTTTCTATTCAATCTTTTCAATCTGACAGCACTTCATAGACTGCTGCACCATTAGCAAATAAGTTGTGACTTTTAAAAAATTGCTTTTCCAAGCACAAAATTTAATAGAGAAATACAGTGTGGATTATGTCATACTGATATTTCAAAATTCACTATCAATCATCAGGTTAATTATTGCTCCAAGAAAATCCAGATGTAAAAGGGAGCCAAGATGCAAGACACCCTGGAACAACTTTTGCACTCTTGTTTTTTGCTCTGTTTTGCCTTACTGACATAATCAGTCTGCAAGGAGTAAGAAAAAAATTGAAATTCTTTCCACTATAGAAAATATTTCTGTACAATAAATATTTCTTTGCAGGTCTTGTTTCGTTCTAGAAATGTTTCTGAATGAAATTTTGGGTTGATTAACATTTTCTACTGACTCGCACAAAGCTGCAAATCATTGGCTTCTGCTTGTAGCAGGATATATACATAGGATGTGTCATTAAGTTCATCTGTATTTCATCTATCTGCAAGAAAATGAAACCTTTTTATATGGCTGGGTTTTAAAATATAAAAAGTAAACTGCAGGTCTATTTGTGCAGCCCTGATTAGCCCATTGTCTTAGACACAATGTATATTTCAAATGGTAAGGGATAATATGCAATCAGTAATTGCCTTTAAGAAAGGTTTTTTCTTTTTACCACCACCTTAGAAATTGCATATAGGCCAATAAATAAAATGTGCTTGCTCAACTTAAAATTAATTTATTTGGCTTGAACTTCTGTGATAAAGAACCACGAAGAATAACTGAAATAAACATGATTCCTACTTCTCTAGGGAGGAACTGATTTACTGTGAAGACCGTTTTTTGTGTCCTGCACTGCCCCTTGCTGGAATATCTTACAAATGTGACTGAATTTCTCTATTAGCAGCAGTAATTAAGAAGTTTATCAGTTTCTGAACCACAAAATAACACATGGATTAAAATTTGAGGATTGCACAATTTTCTAACCAGTCACTTAATCAATAGTTCATTATCACACTTGTGGATTTTTCTTTTTTCTCTAAAACTATTGACTATTCCCATTGGTAAAAACTAATTTTAATCCATACAGAACTGATGAACACTACTAGGTTTTTCTGTGATTGCTTTCTCACAAGAGATTACTATTGAAAGAAGAAAACCATAAAATGAAACACCCAGAAATATTGACAGTCCACTGCTACTGAAAAATGGCAAGAAAACCAAGCCAAAAGCCATGTGTCTAAGATGTACAGTAAATGTGAACATGATCCATATACAGAAATTATAATTAAAAAAAAAAAAAAACAAAACCACTTAGCATTATTTCTGACCTCTGAAAATTCCACAGCTTTTCCTGTTATCCTTCAAAAATGCTTTGGAAAATCTAGTGAGTGTTCCCAATATATGTGTTATTGGTAATAGGTTCATTCTCAGTCATTGCAGGCTTGACAAAACAAATACACTTAAGCACCTGCATATACTATTTTTTTTTCCCTCAACTTTTTAGATCTGGTGATTGCTTGATTTTTTTAGATTTTCCATCATGGATCCTATTCAACCTTAAAACAAGAACTTGTTTTCCCAAATTTTGAAAGGTCATTTGTACAACTGTGTATGTAGAAAGGCAGAATTACATTTTAGAAGCTAAGTGAACACTTGCATTAAAGTAAATCCTACCACAACACACCTTCTAACCAAACTATTTGTAATACCTCTCAGCTAAATCATATTTCATTTAACTTGTGCTGGTATTTTAATTACTTCCTACATGCACATATTAGATCTGGAGTGGCTATTCTGTACATCAGACTCATGAAAGCCAAATGCAAGTTACCCTCTTCTTCTGTTCCAACTGAGACAATCCTCTGTTGGTGAATTAAGCCAAGCACTGACCTTATTTGAGTTTCCTCTACGAAACCACACACTTTTTTGTCAATAAATAGTAGGTGGTGTATCCTCATAAAATGAGGCAGTCCAACTCCCAGTTTACTCATAAGACTTGACTGAGGGGGACAGGAGTGCAAAATATTGCTTCTATGTTTGGAACCAGTGCCACTGTGGCTGGAACACTGTGCCTATTCCAAGCATCTAGATTTTAAGAAGGATGCTGAGAAATTGGACAAGGTTCATGAAGGAGCCTAGGGAATGATTAAAGTATTAGAAGACATGCCTTCTAGTGAAAGACTCCAGAAGGTTAATCTACTTAGCTCATCAAAGAGAAGGTTAAGAGGTTGGGACTTAATTATAGTCTCACATCTAATACGAGAAGCAGAAATTCGACAGTAAAAGAGTTTATCTCCTGTCTAATTACCAAAGGTCCAGCAATTGAAAGCTGAATATAAATAAATTCAGAAAGGACAGAAGGCAGGTTTGTATACGAAGGTATTTAATTGTAAACAAAGAGGGTAATTATCTACTGAAAAAAAAAAAGTGTTACATTTTCCCAGTGATGTCAAATCAAGACTGATGATTTTCTAAAAAACTGTGCTGCAGTTCAAGCACAGCTATTGGTCACAGGCTGTGTTCTTTGCTGAAAGATGTAAGTAACACAGAGAACAAACATACAGAAACAGTCAACAGATTGTACTGAGGAGTGCCAATATTTCTTAATATAGCAAGTCTTCTAGTTCAAAACTAATTCTGCCTAGACCTGAGTTTAAAAGATGCCCACAGAAATCTGAATTACTAACAGGACATACCTAGCTGCAAATTGTAGCTAAAATTAAATGTGAATTTAGCCAGCTTCAAAACCCATATCCGCTTCATGAAGGGCTATGGTCTGAGAGACTGTTTTGGCACAGTGTTCCACAAATCATTCACAGTTATTGATTTGCAATGTCCAAGTAGATGAATGTGTCTATGATAAGGATGAATGATTCAAAGTTGAATGATTCTCCACAGGTTTCTGACAGATAAGCTTCTAAACATGTCTGTCATTACTGGAAAATACAGTATAAAAACTGAACAGGGACTGCTTCCCTCCCCAGCCTTTGATGATGGTCGAAGATACTTGCCATACTAGCATTTGGGTTGTTTTTTTTTTCCTAAGGAGAAATCAGCCACATCAGCTGTGTCAGGAACCAGCTTTGTCATAACAATCTACATTTTCTCTTCGTTCTGGTAAGACAGGCCTACTGGTGAACAACCTCTTCTATTTATACGTACAAGCTATCTAAAGCAGTATCATGAATTTTAAAAGCTGTGTACCCTCTAACACAAGAATGTTAGGGTATAAAAGATTTAGCTTGTTGGGTGATTTACTTTAAAAAATAGAAACTTGGCGTAAATACATTAATAAGTGTCTCAACCATTAAACTAAAACTCCTTCCCCTTCACAGAAACAAATTTCACAAAGAAAAAAACGTATTCTTTAAATCATATTAGCTAGCACAATGTAGACAGAAGAAAATATTACAGCAACCTGACAGCCCTTACATTAACCCAGATGTATGCCAAAATAGGCTTCTTTCTTGTTCAGATTAACTTTTATCTGCTTGTCAGATTCAGAAAGTACTGATGTTCAGATTGCAGAAATGTCCAATCCTTATGTGTGTGAAGTTTAGAATAATAACTATCAGCCAGAAGTCAGATTGATACTGTTCCCTTAACACACAAAAAGTGGATTTTATTAAAGTTGGCCTAGCACTTTCTTCATTTTCTTTTTGATTAAGTTGCACAAAGCATCTAAAAGTGTGTTAGAAATACATTATTCTCAATTAGGCATACATGTGTACTTGAATGCTTACAGTGTTTTTTCAATATCCCTTAAAAGTTAACCACAAGAGCAAGAGTCTTTTCTCCTGTTTGCTGTGATGATCGGATTAACAAGCAGAAAGGTGTCATGGGCAGCAGGACTCAGTGTTGCCACTCAGCACTGTCTAAGGCAGCACTGATGCTGCCATTGGAGTCTCTGGAGTCTTTCCAAAGGGAAAGAGAGGTCTGTGCTGCTATACAGGGCTGGGAAGAGCACCTCATGGTGCAGGTCTGCACTCCAGGCCAAGCTCACAGAAATGGGATAACTGCACAAGAGATCAAGAAGCTCAGCACGAGCCCATGCAGGGTATGTTGTCCAATGAGTTGACAGCTGCAGATCTGAACCCTGGCTGTGTTCTGAAAAGTAATCCTTTTCTGTTCTCAACATTTATATTTCTTTTCTGCTAGTGCTGTTTATTGATTTGACCTTTTTTTTAAAAGTTTCATCCTAAATCACTGTCTTCCCATGTACTAATGGGATAGCCTTATCAAGAGATACATTAAAGCAGCTGGTATGAGCAATCTGCATCACCCCAGGTTAGTCAAGAAATATACCAGTTACTACAGAGCTTAGGAAATGAAACATTGATTCTAGGTGGTAGCACTAAGAGCTTTAGAGGTTTAATGTTTTACAGCTGTGGGGGTGTATGTTTGTATATCTCCAAACTGCTTAAGTCAGTGGGATGCAACATTCTAAGCCAGGAGGATCAAGCTTATTTTTACAAGTTCAAGGGACAATAACAAATGCTGAGACAGGTTCTCTATTATTCTGAGCTACATTTTAGAAAGTGTAAGGTGAATTCAGAATATTTTTACATTACAAGATTGGACTGTCAAGTTTGTTTTTGTTTTTCTTTCAGATCGGCCTGAGACAAATGTTTGTAACTTCCTGTTTTGCTGTATTTTGCTATTTTTTTTCATCAATCATTGTTCACACAACATATCCTCAGCACCGTGACAAGAGTGGAAAAGGCCACTCCCTGGAAGTCAGAATTCCTTTTCTGATGTGTTAGTCACAAAGGGATGCAGGCAGGGAACTGTGCAAAGGATGAAGCTGCAAGGTCTCTCTGAGCAGTTTTTCCAAGTTAGTTTTGTGCCTTTTCAGTGGGCTGGGCTGGCTTGCTGTGCATGGCACCCAGGGTGAGCAGTGTGAGCGAGTAGTTAGGAGGTAGGTGTGGAGGGGCAGGAGCTGAACATCTCTATCTGAGCAGTAACAAACTGGTCATTTTGGTACAAGCTATACCTTGAAACTCTGTACTGAAGAGTTTTTTTCCTGCTGTTTAAGTGAACTGAGTCATGGAGGAGCCAAAGTTCAGAGATACTATGTGGCAGAGCCGTAATATAAGAATATAGATGGATAGACAAGTAAAGTGAAATAAGCATTCTTTTAGAATTCTTTTAGAGGTTTTCATTCAGCCCCATTAAATAGAAGTAGAAACCAGAAAATCTGTCAAGGGATGACATCAGCAATTTATGCAGAGGTTAGAAATTGTTCTGTAGAAGAAAAATGTGTGATAGGAGTCAGGATGAAAATATGTGAATGAGTGACATTACGTACATTGGCTAAGTTACACATGGCATGGAGAAATACACCCTAGACACTTAAAGAGTGGAAATATGTCTTATATTCTTCTGCCACAAATATGTAAATTTAACAGCAAGTTGTTGAGTTTTAATTATTTATGGTTGAGATACTACACATAGTACACTCAAACTAATGCTTTGTAAACTACAATTGCTGAATAATAGTCAATAAAAAGCTCACATACAACTTTTTGTGCCGAAAGAAGCAAGCTCCACGGATGCATACAAGCATTACCATACAACAAATTTGTTAAAGCTAAGGTCTTATGAACAGTTAATTAAAGAGGAAACTTAATTACAGAGAGTAAACTGGCTACTAGCTAGCAAAAAATGTATCTGAAAACACACTGTGAAGAATCCTGAATATTGATATGCAATGTGTAAATCTAATAACAAGGAAGACTACCAAATTTTCCAAATTTCAGTACTACTTGTGCTACCTGAGGTATTTGGAAATCTTACCATAACCTGTTCTGAATACACCCCCTTCTTGCAATGATCTTTTATTTCCTAGGTTGCTAATGGAACAACAGATAGAAAATTCCCAAGTGACAGCCTGTTCTTCAGGATGGCTTGTAAACACAAAAGAGTAACTATAGACACAGTTAAAGCTCAGTTAAAGCACTTTTTTCCATGAATACAATCTGCAATCTTCCTGACCAACTCAAAATAACTTAAAAAGGAAAAAAAAAAAAAAAAAACAAAAAAAAAAACAAGACCATATGAATTTCCTTCACTTTAAGGTGAAAATTTTATACATTCAGAGCAATCCTAAAAGGTTACCCTGTATCCCTACAATTTAATGACAGCTTGAGATTTAACCTGGAGCTACTGTTTTAGATTGGTGATGGTCTTAGGGCTTGGTCTTTTAATTCAATTGTATTTTACTCTTATGAACAGAAAAGTTAATCTAAAAGTTTTAAATCAATAATAAAAAACTAAAGTTAAAAAATCATAAAAAAAAAGTCAAAAGCTTGGCCTCAAGAAAGCTAAAGACTTTCCTATGTTATGGTATGCAAACATACCATAAACCATTGGCTTCAACATCCAACACCACAGACTCCTTGCTGTGAATGGTAAGTTTGCATCTGCAATACTGTAAATATCAAAGGTCCCATGATACAACTGTGCAACGGCACTGGAAAAAATCTTTGCCTGACACAGGAAATGCAAATATTCCTTCTGAAAATATACTTTTTCCTCTTGGTGACAATATTTTGTTGGTTTTGGGGCTTTGCTTTTAGAGTTTTCCATTTTTTTAATTAAAGCAAGGTATGCATATGCATATTAGCCTTCAATATATCAATGTTTGTTTGCCCTACTTCTTGGCATAAAAAGGAGTTAATTTTAAAAAGAAGAAACATGACAGGATATTTTCCTTTAATTCAAAAGGAGATCTTCTGCCATTCTCAGAAATCCTACTGTATATGGGTTTAATTCACAGTAGAAGCTGCTTCAGTTCCTTGTGACATGATTCAACAGAAGAATGTGTTCTCTCCTTCAGAAGAGGACAAGAATAGCAGCACAGGAATGCTCTGTAAATTCAGTGTAATGTTAAAATGATATTGAAACAGGCAGATTGAGTTTCTTTGTTTGAAGTCAGTTTTGGTCTCAGTTGTCACAGGTCTAAGGTGAAACTTGGAAAATAAATCTAATTTGTTTTATATATATATATTTATTATTATTATTATATATAAATCCTATAATTTAGCATTAAGTCTAATACTATTAATGGATAAACCTCCAATGGCTAGGAATGATGGAAAACCTGCTTAGTATTACCTGTTGTGGTTACTTGTTTGGTATTTAATCCTTTCTTCTGTTTCTCTGTTTTCACTGCCTTAGGTTACACTGTTAATATTTTTAAAATAAGCTTGTCTGTGTAAATTAAATTATGCTTAGGTTCTGAAGTATTCAGATTTTCTATTTTTTTTAACTTTTTTTTTCCTCCGTATTACTTATTTCTGCTTGAGAAAAAAAGTGCTTTAGCAAGAAGGTGCTGCCCCTAGCTCTTGGCTGCATAAAGAAAAGCTTTCAGAGCAGCACTTATAGCATCCAATTTAGATAAGGATAAATTCCATTTGGAAAATTTTGGAGAATGTTAGGATAAGAAGGTTATCTGCTGACCAGCTAAGTGAAAGTCAAGAAAATGTAAACATCCTCCACAAAGCATGGTTGTATCAGAGAGAGAGTTTTAACAAAATGAAACTTCCATTCAGAATCATTTACAAAGTTATTGTACCAAAGCTGGAGTTCAGGAGTAGATCTCTTATAAAACATTATTAGATTCCTTAATCTTAGGAATGATGAATATTTACTCTTGAGCTTTGAAATGTATTTGAAGATTTACATACATTTATTCCAATAATTCCAGATTTGACAAAATACTGATACAGCTTGTAAGCCTTCCCTTGTGGAGGCACAGCTGAACTGGCGAAGCAGCCCTCTGCCAACAAAGCTGACAGTCAAAACATTAAATCATATAAAAGAAAGTGACAAAACATTTCTTTTTCTGCTAGAATCACTGATGTACACCAAGGCTTCTGCTGCAGCCAGCAGTCTCCCCCTCTTCATGTTACTGCTGGGTGGCCCCAGTAAAAACCCAACACCTCAACATGAGGCCTCAGCATGAGGGGAAATATTTTCAACAGAGCTTCATGAGCAAAGAAACTAGGACAGCTTGATTTCTAGAGGACCTTAGGCACTGGGCTAATCCACTAAGGAGATGTGAGCTCCAATGGGAATTTCTCCCAGGGTTCTGGCACTGATGAGTCGGCTGCCTTTGAGGGGAGTCTCTGTTGCTCAATGATGTATCTATGAATGTAGATTAACAGATCCTACGAAGCTATCAGTCTCCCATTTACAAAACAAGGAGAAATGAATATAATAACTGTGTAAATTACCAAAGGGGTGGAAAAACCCAAACCAGAGAAAATTAGAGAGACTGGACTCATTGACACTTGCACTGTCCTCCTCCATGAGGGACATGGCAGTACTTGTAAATTTCTACTGGTAAAACTATTTTTCTTACTTCCTTTTTCTTACCAGAATATGATACTTAGTTCGCAGAGAAAGGAAAGCAAGACAAATTCACTAAGTTACATACAAAGTTCTTACTTCAAACTAGGTCATTTCACCAAATCATATGACCTATACAACAGTTTTCCTTAGATCCACTTTGAAGAGGAAATGTGGGATCTCAATTAGAAATGCCCAGCTGTGCTCCAGAAATGATGCATTTCTTTTAGACTCTCTGACCAAAACCAGTCAATGCCTCAGGAGTTTTAAAATACATGCAGTAAGAAAACTACAAGTTTGATTGGAAACTCAGAGACGTACTTGGAGCTCCCCTCATCTGTTCTACTACTTCTGAAGAGCTCAGTTTTCACTTTTTTATTCTGTGCTTTACTACGCTGGCGTTTCTCACCTCATTATTACTGATCTTGCTGTAACACTTCACAAGGTGTAAATGAACATCTGTGGGCTTGAGGAGTGCTAACACTTCAGCATCTACATTTTAGCAAATGCTACCTTCAATGAGCATGCTTCATTGGAGATAGCAATAAATGTTTGTGTGAAACTAATCTTCTGGAAAAAAGAAATTGAGCAATTTTGAGAAGATTATTCCCACCTAATATTGGATATCTACAATACAGTGTATCCACAATACGCTTTTGGTTTATGTGACCATTTTAAACACATAATTTAAAATGGAATTATTTACATTCTACAACTGCTATTACTCTGTATAAACTAGAAAGGTGCTGAGAAGCTTGGCTACTTCAGTGTTTGCACCGTAAACATTTATTTTTGTCATTGGGAATCTCATCTGCTGTGCAGCAGAACAAGTAGGAGAAAAAAAGCCCAACAAACAAAGGGAAAAAGCAACTCATGAAGCAAATCTGACTGGCAGAGATGTGCCTTGGAGGACTGGAGAGCTGGCTCAGTCCTTTGCACTTCCATAGCCGTGCTTTACAACTTCATAATTGGAATCTTCCTTCCAGCTACAACTGGTTGCTGCTGATTTAATTTCACACAGATACTAATTCATTAAAAGATCAATTTAGTCAACTAAGCAAAATCGATGTGACTCCAACTTCAAATTTGAATTGTTGGTTGTAGTAGTCTCTTGTAATCAGTTTTGTAAAAGAAAAAAGTTTACATGTTAATTGATTTTTACTCTATAGGCTTAATTAATTTCCACAAAATGTTAAAAAGATTTCCTGCCCCCAAAATGAAACAACCTGTAGCCCTGCAAGATAGGAAGCAAGTGAACCTCTTGTCAATTTGCCGAGCTTCAAAATTACACTGACTGAAAAGTCACCCACAGAGGATCAGTAAGTAACAGAAGGAACCCTGTGAAAGCACTTAGAAGTTATAATAAAGTTCTCCCAACAGCCAGTGGCAATTCTTATGGAACAGGTGAAATTATGATACAGAAGTCTTTGTCCTACAAAAAAAAACCCCAAAAAAACCCCAAAAACCCAAAAAAACCCCAAAACAAACAAACAAACAAATCAACAGTCTAAAAAACCTAGCACAGAAATCCATCTTGTGTTTCAACTGGTAATTATAATTGGGAACAAAACAACCAACCAACCAGAGGCTTAGAGCAGAGAATTGGAGCCCTTCCTTATTCCAGATCAGAATATTATGCTGCAGAATAATTTGCCCCAGAGTTTCATGCTCTCAATTTCCACCTCTCCAAATTAAAAGACTTTTCTCCCTTCCTGAAAAATTAATAACTCATGAGAAGGGGAAGTTCTTAAAGGGACAACAGAAAACATGTCACAGAGGTAGTGAAAATTAACTTTTTGAACTTGAATTAACTTTTTAATTTGAAAATTAAATCTTTTGTCTGCAGTTATGAGGTTAAGGTCATCTAATTTCATGTGTTCTGAGAGAAGGAAAGAAAGAAAACCAGATTCCTTTAAAAATGAGGAGAAGTTAGAGACTTCCAGTGGAGCTTATACTAAAAGATACTGAGTACAGGTGAGATGAAATCCGAGATCTCCAGGACTGTTCTGCCTGTGTTTATAGTCCCACAGTGTTAGAATATTAAAAGTAAGAGACAGAAAAAGTGCTCTTGTGGGCAATGGTTGTACTATTGCTGCACAGTGTATTGGTTCTGTGTGTTCCAGTGCACAATCACCAACAAGGGGATTTGTCAGCTGTACCCACTGTGCATGAAGGCCTTCAAAATGTATTGAGGTTGTCATACAATCCAATCTGGGTCTTCATCTGGGATAGAAATCTGTGAAATTGGTTACCGTATCACTGCCAAAAGGTAGCAGATGTTTCTGTAGATCTCATCAACCACATTTTTTACCCTCTAAAACAAGACTCTGACACTGAAAAAATCATTCCACTACCTAACCAAGCACTAACTGTAAGAATTAAATCACAAAGTGGCCAACAATAAATTCTTTGCCAGTGTGCTAGCTTCACACTTACAAATAGCAAGATGAAACTAGAGGCCAGTGGTGGTTTTTATTCAAATTTTTACTCTTGTGAGCCATCTCGTGGGGACATCAAAGGATCAGTATCAAGCAACACTTCATAGCTTGAATTCTACCACCAGCAAAGCAAGGTGGAAGTGGGAATATTTCTCTTGGGTTTCCTGCAGATAACATCAAACCTGCCCATGCATTGCTCCCAAAGCTCAGCTCTGAATATCTGAAATCAGCATCTCAGTTATTTATGCACACAAATGATGGGTGTACCCATTAGAGCAGCTTGACCAGTGTGACAGAATATAGCAATATGAAATGGCCTCAGATTTTGACCTGCATGGGATGGGGAACACATTGTGTCAGTAGAAAAGACTTTGACATCAATATAATGTTTCAGCTTCCCAAGTAAAAATATTTTGATCCAAAAAGAAAATAAATCTCCCAAAACAAACAAAATGCTCAACTGAAATAGTGATAACAGGAAAAACTGTCAGACATTAGTGATTAGTTTTGGCTGCATTTCTCTTCCTCCTAGATTTTCTATTCTCACATGGAACTGTGCCAGTTTTTTAAAGGATATAAAATACAACTGTGGTTACTTAATTTTTAAAGGCATATGAAAGAAAAGCGAGAAAAAGGAAATGAAAGGCTAAATCACTAGCTGAATTAAAGTATGCTGTGGTCCCCATGTTGTCATGAGCACAGAGACAGGACTTCAGTATTTCAGAAAGAAGGAAATTAGCTTCTGACCTGGCACATGAAATAGCCTGGATATATAGTCACTACAAAAAGAAGCTTACATTCCTCTCTTTGATCTAAATAGATGTGGAAACTTAGCCTGTTTTGGATCAAGTTGAACACGAAAATTCAACTAAGGAGGTTCCCTTCCCTTCTTTTTGTGTTCAATTTAAATCTAATTTATAAAGTAGTGCCCTTAATCTGCTTGTAAACTCGTTTTAACTGTCAGACTTGAGTAAGTTCTCAAGCAAAATGATACACATTTCAAACAACTGCCTAACTGGGTATTTACTCTAGAGACATGACTGCATTCAAATAAAGTATTCCATCTCCACAGGCAAATATTTTTCAATTTGTGAAAATTCATGAATGATTTTAAAAGGCAATTTAAATATTCCTCAATATTACTCTTACTCCTCAGTAGCCACCGAAATTATAGCAACTCTTGGCAGAGAAAGAAATGCAAAATAATTCTGTCCTTCACTGCCTCAGCAGTGCCTTTGTCTCATGTTTTTACAGCAATAGCTAATAGCTTACTTGCTAGTTCCTCCTTTGTGTCATACACCTGACTGTTTTTTTGTCACCTGCCAGCTGACAGCCATCTGTTATTTAAATGTATCTTCCCCTTGTATCTAATATAAGCACAAATCTATTTGCAAAACTGAAGCTGTGGTCTACCTGGACTTCAGCAAGGCCTTTGACACCGTCTCCCACTCCTGGAAAAGCTGTCAGCCCACAGCTTGGACAGGGGCACCCTGTGCTGGGTTAGGAACTGCTAGAGGGCCGGGCCCAGAGAGTGGTGCTGAACGGTGCTGATCCAGTTGGCGGCCGCTCACCTGTGGTGTCCCCCAGGGATCAGTGTTGGGCCCAGTTCTATTTAATATCTTAATTGACGATTTAGATGAGGGAATTGAGTCCATCATCAGCAAATTTGCAGATGACACTAAGCTGGGGGGGAGTGTGGATCAGCTGGAAGGCAGGAGGGCTCTGCAGAGGGACCTGGACAGACTGGAGAGTTGGGCTGATTCCAATGGGATGAGGTTCAACAAGGCCAAGTGCCGGGTCCTGCACTTTGGCCACAACAACCCCATGGGGAGCTCCAGGCTGGGCACAGAGTGGCTGAGAGCAGCCAGGCAGAAAGGGACCTGGGAGTCTGGATTGACAGGAAGCTGAACATGAGCCAGCAGTGTGCCCAGGTAGCCAAGAAGGCCAATGGCATCCTGGCCTGGATCAGGAACAGCATGGCCAGCAGGTCCAGCGAAGTGATTCTGCCCCTGTACTCAGCCCTGGTGAGGCCACACCTCGAGTCCTGTGTCCAGTTCTGGGCCCCTCAGTTCAGGCAGGAGATTGAGGTCCAGCACAAGTCCTGTGAGGAAGGGGCTGAGGGAGCTGGGGGTGTTCAGCCTGGAGAAGAGGAGGCTCAGGGGAGACCTCATCACTCTCTACAACTCCCTGAAAGGAGGGGGTAGCCGGGGGGAGGTTGGTCTCTTCTCCCAGGCAGCTCCCAGTAAGGCAAGAGGGCATGGACTTAAGCTCTGCCAGGGGAGGTTTAGGTTGGATATTAGGAAAAAATTCTTTACAGAGAGGGTGAAGAGGTAATGGAATGGGCTGCCCAGGGAGGGGGTGGATTCCCCATCCCTGGAGATATTTCAAAAGAGCCTGGATGTGGCACTCAGTGCCATGGTCTGGTAACTGCAGCGGTAGTGGATCAAGGGTTGGACTTGATGATCTCTGAGGTCCCTTCCAACCCAGCCATTTCTACGATTCTATGATTTTTACTCAAAGCTCCTGTGAACTTCACTGAGAGGATTAAGTCGTCTTTGCTAACTTTCACAAGTGTAGAAGCCCTGAGCAAAAGAATGAAACATGAAAATTTCAGTGGAAACAACCTACCTAGAGTATGCCTCCAGCCAAAGGCAGTGATGTTACCTCTCTCAGCCTGCTCAGGGGGATGGGGGACTGCAAGCAGACTTTATGGGACCCTTGAGAGGAGCCATATGGGAGCCTGACACTTCTTCAGAACTCTTCATACTTCTCAGCCAGGCAACACAATGTCATCAGGCCTTCAGGCCAAATTCTTCAAAAAACTGTACTCTAGAGAACAAAATAAGTGGTCTGTTCTCCATCAAAGTCAAGAGCCAGGATCTTCCAGAAAGGCACGGTATTAATTACTTTTCAAAATCAGAGGACTTCATCAGTTGTTTCAACACCGTGCCTTTCACATTCTGTCTTCTCCTTCAGCCTGTACATCAGAACCTCTGTCCTATTGGTCATTGACTTAACTGAAGGCACCAGATCATTAAGATATCTGACTTTTTTCACTGCAGATTTAGATTCAATTAACATAGGTACTGTTGATAAGTCAGATCCCGTTTATGAAAAAAAATACTCCCTCCAAAAAAACCCAAAACCAACAAAAACCCCAACTCTCATTCAATAAATTTTACACTTTTAACCTGAGTTATCTGTCCTGTCATCTCAGGAAAAACACCACAGAAGCTACTGGAACAAATACTCTATTGCCATAGTGTTAATTCACAGGGTGGCTTTCCTCATTCAAGCCACATTAGCTTGAGGGGCATTACCTTGAGAATACGCAGTTTAAATGGAGTCTTTCATGGAGGACAAGTTCTGTTAAGTAGCTTTCACCTTAACCTCATGATGTTTCTGTCAGTAGTTCCTTATCAGGAATTCATTTTAAGAGAAGAGCTTTTCCCCCCACTCTTAATGTAGTGTTGTACAGGGCAAAGCAACCAGCCATTTGCCTGGTATTTTAGCATCCTGGACTAGCTGCTCTCACCTAGGACAGAATATAGTCACAACAGAGCTATTTTTTATTCCACTAATTGTTTTATGTGCTTTGACCTCCAGGTTTTGTCATTTTTACCAGAAGGACCTATTATTATGAGTGCTTTTTGCTAGCAAATATAAATCCTTGGCAGCCAGTCCCCTCAGCCTTACTGAAGTAATCAATTTGACAGGAAATCACAACAGCATCATGTGCTATGAATATTTTATAGTTTACTTTGCTCTAATTGCCCATTTCATGCCCAAGCACTACGGTCACACTGGTCACACTTGTTAGAACATTTTGTCCTCCATGTGACTGTAAAGTGTCAAACTGCAGAATATCCTCAAATCTCATTATTCAGCTAAAGAAAGATAAACTGGGACTAAGAAACAGAAGAACCAACAAGCTTCTCCAGACCACAGAGCTATCAAAACACTTTCAAGATACCCAACCTCTTTTGACCCTGTACACATGAACTCTGGGTTTGGAGCCACACAGCTCTTGCCTCAATCAATTTGTGCAGAACATACAGATTTATCAGGCTGACAATTAACCTCTGCATGAACATGGGATGTCCTTAGGTTCAACGTTAAGTTTCTGTTGAAAGCAACATTCCCCCTAATAAAAAATTACTTTAGCAGTTTCTTTTAGGATTCTTGCACCCCAGGAACCTGTTTTGCATGCCAGCCTCTGGAACACTGGACAAGCTCAGTACACAATTCAAAATTTCAAGGTGAAAATCATCCTGCACTGGATTTTATTGTCTTCAAGCTAGCTGAAGAAATATCTGTGCTATATAGCCCACGCAGATTCAACATGTTCTATGCAGCTGGCAAATGTATGTTCTCTCTTTCTGGTGAGGCTGAGACAGCTGCTGCACACGGGACTTACAGAGCAAAACATAGGTTGAGCACTGTATCAGTAAAGATTCTCAAGAAAACTTTAAAGAATTCTACCACAGTAGGACATTCCCCTGAATGCAAGCACAAATACAGCATATTAGGCAAGTTAGAGACAAGCTCAATGGGATGGAAGGAGATCATACAACATCTAGTCTACCACAATAGGGAAATGACCTTGCTGCTGCTTCTCTTTTCCAAAGACAAGATATATAGGATCAGAATGACACAAGTGGCTTTGATTCAGCACTGTTTCTGGGTTTTATTGCTTAAAGAAGCATGCCTTCACAAATATATTCAAATTATTCCACAGTTCCAGCAAGAGATACATGAAGTCTGCAGCATGTACTCCTGTGGCAATGCAGCAGGTGACTAGAGATTCAAACCCATTTTCTTGGTGCAGGTTGTTCTGGTGTTCCACAGCTTGTGATAAAAGCTGCTGAGTAGATGCTGGGTTTGGATGGCCAGCAGTGCTCTAAGTAGTAAAAGCAGTGGGAACCTGGTTATGAACTTCTGGAGATCAGCATTCTGGCAAAATAGTATAGTTTCTAGCAGATTCAGAAAAGACACGATAGTCTCATGCCAGAAACAGAAAACAAAGGCTGTGGCAGCATTTGTGTCCAAGAACAGGCAGTTCTCAGCTGTCATGCATATTCTTGTTCAGCAGGAAACCCTAAACCAGAATGTTTGCTAAGTGTTTCCACGCAGTTTCAAGATATACAGTTAGTTAGTTTCAGGCATGAAAAAAAATTCTCATCACCTCCAACCAATACTACTGTGCAATGAATGTGAATAAATGCTTCAGAAGAATAACCAGGCCTAACCATATTTAAAATGGAAATCTCGTTACCCGATTTGTCAACATATTACCTCAGATGCTGTCCCTCATATCTTGACCATTAGTTTTCACTCCTAATCTTCAGAAAGAGCAGAGCTGAATAAAGATGCCACCACGGCTGAATAGACCCCAAGTTGTAAGTAGAGAAATAGCCTGAAGTAGGAATGCCATATATGAGACTGGCCTATCACACATTCCAGAAAATGGTGGTTTATACATTTCTTGTAATGAATTTGCTTTGGCAGTGTATAGAAAAGAAAGCCAGACTGCTTCTCAGCAATGCAATACCTGCCAAATACAGCCTTTTAGAACAAAAAGAAATGTACATAAATTCAATCACATAGAGAGGTGACTTTGGCTTTGTGTTGGTCATCTCCTTCAAACACTCTCCTACTATTTTTTGTAATTAAAAAAATGTACAAACATGCATTGTTCTGAATAACCCATAAATACCAAATGATTCTCAATAATCAGTTTCAGTGCTCCATCATTTTTTATTGACAATTAACAGGATGCAATTTCTCCTCACTATTTTTCATATAATTTAGGGGGGGGGGAATGTTTTGTTGAATAGAAGTGTTTTCTTGGTATTCTAAATTTTTATGATTAGGATAGAGTCACAATTGCATGTCTTAAAGAAATAGGATGCAAAATAATTGCATCAAACACAGAGTTCATATGCACAACTTCAGAATTCAGTCTGGGCAAGAATTTTTCCTCACATATACTTTGCCATGAATACTTCTGTCAGATCTTTAATTTTCCACATTCTATGAGACAGTTTCTTTAACTAATTCAGAGTCTGATCACGGGAAGATTCTAGAGTATTTGTGTGTTTGTATGTCCACTTTCTTTGCTGATATTTTTAGTAATGCATTTATTCCACTTATCTTGATAATTAACACCAGAACCAATAACTTCAGAATGACTATCTCTGATAGCTTGCTAGTTTGAACTTGTCAAAAAATGTGGTCTCCTCAGAAGCTGTTTTGATGGTGTGTGGGAAAATGCAGCAGTAAATATGTTTGCCATGTTTAAATTCTTGATGAAAATCAACCTACACATAGAACCACAGAATGATTTGGGTTGGAAGGGACCTTTAAAGGTCATCTAGTCCAATCCTCCTGCAGTAAGCAGGGGCATCTTCCACTGGATCAGGTCACTCAGCCCTTTCCAACCTGGCCTTGAATGTTTCCAGGGACAGGGTTTCTACCATCTCTCTGGGAAGCCTGTGCCAGTGTTTTACCACCCTCCTTGTAAAAAAATTTCTTCCTTACATCTAGTCTAAATCTCCATTTTTTTCAGATTAAAACCATTACTGTTCGTCCTATAGCTATAGGTCCTGTCAAAAAGTTTGTCCTCATTTTTCTTATAGGCTCTTTAAGTTTTGAAATGCCACTGTATTGTCTCCTTGGAGCCTTCTCCAGGCTGAGCAACCCCAACTCTCCCAGCCTTTCTGTTTTGCATTTTTTTGTTGTTTCTTCTGCTGGTGGATGATTTTGACATGTAGTGCACGAAGGGTATTTTTGGAAATGTTAGATCCAGTCAGGTTTTTAAAAATGAGGATGTAATTAGAAAGTCTTCCATCTAGGTCCTCTATAATAAGGATCTTTGTAAGTACCAGAACAATTTGTAGAGTACAGTTATGTGTCTGTTCCATGTTCCCAACAGTGCTGAAATACATTTAAGACTGCCTAAGCATCGTTGCCTTAAAGTGATGTGAAAACCCTTGGCCTCATCTAAAACGTAGGTCATACTCCTTTTCTAGTCTTCTCTATATTTTTTTCTTTTTGAGAGGAGAGAAAAAAGCCTTCATATCACAGCACAAAGCTTTGTAACTTGTTCTTCCTTTGAACAGATGAATACGAAAATGGGAAGCCCAGTGATGGTTTCACCTCTGTGGATGAAGCTGAATGCCACATTAGCCTCTCATGACTACTATCCATAATATTCTGCTGATATAAGACAGAAAACAGGAGGAGCTTTTTACCAGTCAAAATCTCTGACAAACACTGCTACTGCCAGGAACTAAATTAATTGCTCAATCTCTTGACCTGGAAATATTGGAAATGGATAAGCTGTCATGTCTCCAGGTGTACATGAGAAATGAACACTGTTGTAGGGTTTTGACTTCCCAGACAAACTCTTAAGACTCTTTGTGCAGAGAAAGTCACTTCACCCTGCACAAACCTGCATGAGATCATCTTTTCACAATTTTTCAAGTTGTTCTTAGTAGCAATGCCTGAAGAATGCCAGGAAATTTCATTTACAGTTAAATCTTTTTAGCAGCAGTAATGCACCCATTTCTTACCATAACACATCTGTCCCAAAAGTCTCTGTCTTGAAAACAGTTTTATAAAAATGTTTTGTTACATGCACCATTAGCTTAAGAGCTGACTAATTGTGGCTGCTGCTTGCTTTCTTGTAACTATAGAGTTAGAACTACAGTTCAAGGATCTTGCACTAGAGCTAATAAATTAAACAAGTGTTCAAGCTGCTACTTTAGTGACAGTCTCTTTATTTACTTGGTGAGCTACAAATATGCAAGTGCAGTGGTGCACAATTTTAAAGTGTGGCTGGTGAGATATCTGCCTGGTAGTGACACAAAATACTGCATATTTCTACTTATTTTATGACAGTGTGAAGTTTCTACACTACAATACTAAGCTTCCACATGGGATATGTCTGATAAAAAAAAAAGAAACTTTGCATTTGAGGGATATTTTTTATTTATTAAAGTACTTTTTAAGCATCCCGTTGTTCTTTCAAAAATAAAACCTTGTGCTGCTGTTTCATACCAAGTTTCTTTATTTTAAGTCAATCTCATAGTAAAGCAACTGTGCTATTGCTTTGATTTTGCCCATAATGGGCAAATAAGCCTGAATGCCACAAGACCAGCACTGTATCTATTGCAAGTGGACAGATTACAGACAATGCCCAAGCTGTCTCTTGTGCCTTTTCAAAAGCAAGCAGTGTATAATAGACCCAGTGGATAGTTAGAGAACAAAATCCAGGTGTACCAGGTATTTGCATCTAATTGAAGCCAGGTAATACAATATGAAACAGTCTTAATTTTAATGACTTAAAAGGTTTCCCTGTCCTCGAAAGGCATACTTTGCAGGAGTCAGTGAAAAATAATTATAACAACAATAACAACAGTAACAACAACGACAACAATAATAACGATAATAAATAATAGGTAATTAAAGCAGATGAAGGCAAAAATAGTCTAATACAATTGCATGTTTGCTATACAGGACCTGAACTGCTGTAAAGGGCAGTAAATTCCATGCAGTGTCTGAGATACAGTACTGCACATCAACCTATACATGAGACATTAGCTATCATTCAGATTAGACAGAATCTGCTGTGGATACTGAGCACCTGAAAAAGGATCTGAAGCAGGGGACATGCAATATTATGTTGATATGTTGACGACCATGAAGAACAAAAAGGCTGAACCAGCCTTGAGTTTCCAGGGCTGTTGTTTCTTCCCACTGGCTCTGAACACTGGGAAGTATTCAATGGTATGGAAAGTTAGATGCTCAAGGACAGCTGCTCTCTCACCAATGATTAAAAAAAACATAGCACTTTCTGCTTCTGACAGCTGATTCCAGACAGAAGGCTATATATTGTCCCCTTGATGCTGTATGTCCTTGGTAAGATTTGAAATTTGATTTCATGTTTGTTTAAGCGGAAGCAGTGGACCACAAGCACACCTGCCCTTTCCTTCAGCAAAGGAACAGCAAAACCTTCGTTAATCAAATACAATGAATGTTAAACACTGACTCCATTAACTCAGCGTAAATAAGCTACATGATTACATTCATCTTGGAAGTCAAGCCCAAGGGGATTTGTCAGAGACCAATTCATAACCAGCTACCTTTCTGCCCTGATGCACTATTTTCCCTCTCCAGATAAAGCACAGAAGGAGATGGACACAGGCACGTGGTGTCCATACCACACATCTGCATTGCAGCAGACAGCTGGGAGCAGTAACTCTGGATACTTTCAGGAAACTGGGCTGGATTGTTTCACAACAAAGTTGACTTTGAGGATGAATAAAGACTCTTTATCCATAAGAAGTTGCTAGGAGAAACTTTTGTTTCCCCTCACATCCTGGTCTGTGCCAATAGCACAATAGAGAAGATACTTAAGGGATACAAAGATGACTAGAGGACTAAGACATTTTTCTTATGGAGAAAGGCTGAGGAGCTTGGCTCTCTTTAGACTGGAAAAGACTGAGAGGCAATTCTATCAAAGCTTATGAATGCTTACAGGTGAATTTCAGGAGGATGGGGTCAGTCTTTTTTCACTATGCCCAGTAACAGGTAAAGATAAAGAGCAGAAATTTGAACATAGGAAGTTCCATCTAAACATGAGGAGAAACTTCTTTCCTTTGAAAGCTGTAGAGCACTGGAATAGGCTGCCAAGAGAAGTGGTGGAGGCTCTGTCTCTGGAGACATTAAGAAACTCCATGGATGCCCTCCTGTGCAAGCTGCTAGAGATGAACATGATCTGGCAGGGAGGCTGGACTAGATGACCTCCAGATGTCCCTTCTAACCCCTAACATCCTAATTCTCTGACTCCCCTTTGATAAATCCTGTGCACAGTGGGCTGTGAAGGAGACCACAAGATGACTTGGTCCCCTTATTACTGCCACTTGCAGAACAGGTGGGAGAAAAGGCAGAGCAAGTTAAAAAACCCAAAGAAGAATCAGGAAATGAAATCCATGCGTAATTCAACTGATTTTGGTGACCTATCTTCACAGTATGCTCCTAGTTGGAGGATTGACAGAGTAGCAGAATTTATTCTCATATGAATAATTTATTCCACATGTGCATAGTTCATCCACACTTCTACAGAGAAATGAAAATATAGTAAAAACAACTGTGAGTTTCCCAAAACATGATTACATACTCAGGAGTATAAACTCCTTTAATACACTTTCAATGAATCTCATATGGAATGATATTCATATTCACAAATTACATGAGTACATTTCTTACACTTAATTAGCATGACAGAATTTCTGTACTCTGATAATTTATCTGTGAAAATTATGCTACAGATCTTGCAGCTGATATGAAGACATTACAGTAAAAAAACCCCACTCTGTAAAAAAATACGAACTAATTATATAATGAGCCTTGAGAAATCAAGTTCTCACTTGGTACATCACTGGGTATATCAGATATCCACATCAGTAGCACTCAAGAACACTAATCTGCTCTATAAACATTGATGATTAAACTTAATAACTAGGTCTTAATTCTGCTGAACCAGGATTAGGTGTTTGTAGATGCCTCCAATTCTTAGAATGATTCATCTGTGTAAAACCAGGACAGGCAGCTCCCTACAGCATGTATTTGCATTTTAGAAATGCACATTGAACTATCCATACTGTAAATTTTCCTTGCTTTTCCTCTTCTTTAGGTAATACACATCTTCTAATGCTGTACCCTTGGTCCCAACATAAACTGGAGTAAATTATCTCCTAATACTTAGTCAGAAATATGGCAAATCTCTATGCACATGAATGTACTGCACACCTGAGACTGCAAAGGCTGTCTCTTCCTTATCCAGCTGTGCACATCAGCAGGAGCAGCACCTTGGAGCAAAACACTTGAAACTTGAGATTTGACAACTCTCTTGTGCCCGTTTTGGTTTGTTTGTACTGGCTCTGGTCTGACTACATTGACCGAATGCTTATTTACAACTGGAACATACACCTGGAGTAAATCCTCCAGCTTAGTTTTCTCCCAGAGGAAAGGAGCTGATCTGTTCTGAGACAGCCATGCAATGCAAACCAAAACACAGTGTGGAGGGACAGGACAGTTGGGAGACTTTCATCAAACGTGCCCTCCTGATGAAAATTAAAAAGTTATGTAGATGTAACCCACGTGACCAAATCATGTTTATGTTGAAGGATGAAATTCTCTTTCCTCCATTTCACCATTCAGGAAAGCTGAGGAGTTACAACGACTGAGACATTCAAGTGTAATCACAAAAATTCTCCTACAAAATGATAATATTTCACTTTAATGTGAAGCTGCTTCTCCCACAAAACCTTCTGCAAAATGTTATGTGCTTTTGCTGAGCAGCCTTCCCTGATTTATTTGTTCAAACAGACATAAACCCCTATACTATTCCAAGAGGACACAAGACAAGGTTTCTAAAAATGTATGTTCTACTTTATTGTTCACTTGTGCTATATGCTCAGTGGTAGAGAGAATTTACTAGTTATGACTAGTTTGCAGTTCAAGGATAAACAAATTTCCAACAGATCTCTGCATCTCTTTGTGTCTCCTTACACTAATTACAATCCGGTTTACACGACAGTGAAACCTGGAGGGCCTGCCAGGAGCATCAGCAGATGCTTAGGTCTGTCAAGTAGACATGCTTTGTGGTTTTACTTAGCTTACAGTGTGAAAAATATCTAATGCTCTTTGTGGTTTTGTGTTTGAATTTGATTTACTGGTCCTTTAAAATAGCAATTATTTTTGAAATTAAAGATTCGCATGACTGCCCACAGCTACAAAATAAAAGATCCTCACTATGGGAGAACATGAAAAGTAGAAAAAAACCAATGCAAAATGTGAAGGCCATCATGTAAGTAGCATACGGAGCCTGTCTTGCAAGATCTAAAGCTGTTTGTGACCAATTTTATGTGGATTAAGCTGTACAAACTACAGCTCCTGAATGAGATTGTCTATGAATGTAAGATACATTCAGTTACATACATTGAACATTGTAAATACTTCATATAGTATGAGTATGGAAAGGACCCGGTTTTTTCCTTATACTTATGTTCCCAAATATAATTTGCTTACTAATCAGTCTCTAACTTGCCTTCAAAGCAAATGCAGACAAAAGGCAAGTCAATAGAGGACAGCAACATCACACCACCACCACAGAGCTCTAGTTCTGACATAGTCCTGATCTCCTAGGAAGACATTTCCAAAAGACAAGCTTGCAAAGTACCTGGGAATGAGTATACCTCTATAAAGGGCATGTGTTACACTTTCTAGCTCTGTGCAAATCTTCCCATACCCAAAAGTTGTTGGAATACTATTCTGTGACACATGCTTGGTAGACAGATATGTCTGTCTAGCCTTTCTAGAAAGGATAACTTGTGTCACTTCTTTTCTGCTTCACAGGTGTCAGCTAATTTTGTCTTTCAAACTATCTTCTTAGAAAGTACGAAGTCAAATTAGTAGAAATTCTTCCTGATCTTCACTAGGTGCTATTGTATCTGTTTTAAACCTAGAAAGATTTTTTCTTCAAGTTTGTCTGTATTTTGTTGGTTAAATGAGAGATGTTTACCATCTCTCTGGCTCATCTGACCTCCCTTGTAATTGTAAAGGGTATTTCCCAGACTCTGTAGCTGCTTTCCTGAGCATTCATATGATCGTGGGTTTCCACCCTATAGCTGCTTGCCATTAATGCACTCATAAATGTATTAAAAAGAGAGGACCAGAAGACACTAATCAGCAAACTTACAGGAGAAGAAAATAAGGCAAAATTCAGAGGTTGATCTATCCAAGGAATTTCAACACATGTATGTATATATTAATAGGTAGATACATAAATATATACATACACACTCGATTCTTCAAGATCTGCAATAGCTCCTTTACGATATTCTTCATTCAAACCTTAGAAAAATCTCATGTGTAGTTCTTGAAATTTACTAAGTGCATGCCTGCAATTTGGGAAGGCAGAGTTATAAGAGTATGTCACCTTTGAATTTTGTCTTTGCTGCTAATATTTAATAGAATTATATAAAATTTGATACCCAGTAGCCATGAACTGTCAGGTTTTGACATCAAAATGAAAAAAGCCTGAAGGTTAAAAAGACTACAGGTTCCATTACATTTTCCCAGTAATTTTTGAAGAATACATTGCAAGAATGGAAAAGACTAATGGTGTATTTGATCTTAAGTTTAATTCTCTCTTTGGATGTTTTCTTTCTGTGTCCTTTCACATTGATTAATGCTGTGTTATTCTTCCGGGGTGAAATTTAACTTTTAAATTGTGCTTTGTTATTTTGAAGTGTTTTCCCCCTCAATTTCTCCTTTCCACTTTCTTAGTAAACTTAGGAGTTCTTGGGGAAATGCTGAAAATTCTTTTAGACATGTCTGCTGTTTTCTTCAAAATAGTCTTAAATCCTACACTAGGAAAACACAGGGAAGAAAATGAAACTGGAGTGTCGTGGAGTCCGTGTAGCCTCACCACTGTTCAAAGTGGATAAGTCATCAGTATGATCTATAGTGTAGCTCATTCCTGAAGTGTTTCTGTCATTGCCTATTCTGCTTTAAAAAAGAGAGGGATATGTAGGGAAGCTAACTTTACACTATGTAAAGTTATGTATGTGCTCAACAGTTACAGAAAATATCAGAGACTCTGCCAGGCCCCAGTTCACCGGTCAGTGCTCTGGTTGCCATAATCCAGGTCTCTAAACATGTCTGCAGTAGCACATAAGCATCTGTTTCAGAAATACATCAGTAACTTTCTGAACTTTACCTTTCCTGATTTCATCCCAATAAAGTTAAAAAGGGAATGTCAAACAAGAAGGAAAACAAGATTGAAATGTGTTATGTAGCTAAGACTCCTTCTCTGTGTGCAGTTTCTCCGTGGACTTTCAGTCTTCAGCTTTAGTGCTTGTGTTCCTTTCATAAATTATTATTATTTAATGAGAAGCTGCTAAAGCATTACAGTCATGAAATGGGAGGTCCCACTGTGGCAGGTGTTTATAAACAAAAAGACCATTCTTGCACTAAAGGCTTTATGATTGTTCCCATTATTCTAATAAAACTTTAGTATGCTGCTGGTTTTATAGAGCTTCTGACTCATCATTGTTCTCCTTGCTTCAAGGCAAACCATTTAAAGAGTAAAGTTTGACCCTTAATTACATGTGGGAAAACAAAAGCTTTCTCTGAAGTATCTGAGAACATTGTGTTACTGAAGTTCAGAGAAGTGACTAGTGAGAGCTCAACAGAAAGAGGCAGCAGGCACTACTAGATTGCCTTCAAAGTCCAAGGACACAGTCGAGAGCTGATTGGTATCTGTGGGAACAGAAGACAATACTTCCAGCCCCGAGAAGCCAACGATGGGAAGGGAAATCAAGAAATGAGATTATCTAGAACAGGGATAAAAGAAAATATAGAACAGAAGCAGCCATGGAACTACATGACTATCTGAAGCAGTGAAAAAGTGAATGATGGAAAAGGAAGTGCAGCATGGTCGGTGCTGAGAGGAATCACAATCCAATGGAGGTTTAGCACAGTTCATCTCAAGGACTGCAAGGATCTTGGTGACAATGGGACTATCCTGAAAAGAGGTATCTGAACTATCAGTAACTTTGGAAGAGAATGAGGAAACGAGTACAAAAGGACCAAAACCAAATCTGTTTTGCCCATAGCTCTGTCTGACTTGAGAAGTATTGAGCTGTCCCACTATGCCCTCCAAAAGAACTGCCGTGGGGTTAAAGAATGGAATAGAGGTCTTTCAACTCCTCAGTCTTTCAGGAAAAAAAAGTCTGATGAAACATAGCAAGAAATAAAGCAGTCAAGACAAATCTGAAGCCTGAGTTCAATAGAACTAAAATGAGCTATTTTACCCCATTATCAGTCTCATCTTTCCAGAGCATGCCATGGATTTTGAAGGGGTGAACAGTTCTGCCTCCTAGAAATTTATGGGAATGTAGTCAGAGTACTTTATTTCAGAAAATGGTGTTTTCTGCTTATAATTTCCCCTGTGACAGACCCCCAGTCTTACCTTACTGTAACAAAGATTGGAAAATTATATGCTACTGATTCTTCCAAGAGACAAGAACA
Organism: Heliangelus exortis; assembly: GCF_036169615.1. NCBI lineage: Eukaryota > Metazoa > Chordata > Aves > Apodiformes > Trochilidae > Heliangelus > Heliangelus exortis. The sequence continues at coordinate 86,462,242 of NC_092423.1, read as the reverse complement.
CACCCAAAGCAAGTTCTGTGGCTAAAAACATTTTATGTTCACTTCCCCTACCCAAACACCACAAGTAATAGGTGCAGTGACAATTCTCAGTAGTAGGATGAGACATAACAAGCCCTTTCACTGCAGTATCCTTCTGTCAGAAAACTGATCTCACTTCAGCCATTTACTAATAGTTTTTGTCAGTTTTAACAACACAAAATATATGCTAGTAAACCAAAGGAATATTTACAGTAGCGCCTGTATGTGATGAAATTATTTCAAAGGCAAGGACACCAAAACACTCTATGCTATGAATCGGGGATTTAGAGCTACCTATAAAGGATTTTGCAAGACAACAAAGTTCTTCATTCTGTAAATTGGTCTTAATACTGATTTCAAATCCATTTCACACCTACACTTTCAGAATCCCTGGCAAGAATTTATCTTCTACTTATAATTTGATTTACATAGCAAACGTGTTAAAGGTTACTGAAAAAGTTTCTTGTAGAGATATCCTTAGAAGCAATGATTACCTGGGCAGCAAACAAGAATTTTACAATGCACACTCACAGAGTATAGAATTTCTTTTAATGTACTTAACCAAAGTAATGCTTGACAATACTCCCCTGCCAGAATAAAACTCTATCATACGAAAGCTGCTCATGTAGCTGAGTAGATGGAAATCTTTCATAGTAGTTAAATAATATATGCAGCTTCACACAGAGTAATAAAATTACTATCATCAGAATTTCATATTGACCATGGGGGAAAAAAGAAGTAATGGGCCCCATTTATTCCTGATAAGATTTTATTATCTGCAGTAAAGTCATACCTTGAGATGTAGTTTGGAGGTCTGCTTTTGTTATACTTATGCTGACTTCTGCTTTTCAGACTATCTGGGCTTTGATTCGATAACGCCTTGTAATTTCATGAATTCAGAAAAAGTGCCTAATGGGTCCTGAGGCCCAGTGCTTTGGAAAATTTAAATTACCATCAGAGACAATCAAATCAGAGGAACCTGTATATTTGGCTTGGAGTTCACAAAACATAGCAGGCTGTTCAGCTAAAGTTTATTCACAAAATCTTCCACAAAAGTTGAGTGGGGGAACTCACCACTGAAAGACACTTCACCCCTGAATAAAATATTCTGTGAAAAAAAATGCACGCTCCTAGCTTATTAAGCTATGTGCCATACACCCTCAGTGAAATAACTAGTAGGTGCCTACAAAAAATTATTTTTTTTTCTACCGTGTTTGTGAGGATCAGAAACATTTGTGTAGAAATTTCTAATTAGGAAAAAGGAAGATAATCCTTTTGGATTGGGTTGAAGATAAAATTAGGGATCTCCATTTTCCAGCAAGCAGTGAAGGAAAAACAATCATGGCATCTTTCATGCACATGACTAGTGTCTTGCTGGCTCCAAAAGAATAGGTTGTACAGCAGCCAGGATTTGTAAGCATATTTTTCCGTTTTCTACTAAAGAGAGACAATAAAAAATGGTATCACAAGCTCTTCTACAGTCTCTGTTATGCTAATGGCTGCATATTCCTCAATCCATTTCTCTAAACTCTTGCCATCATGTACTAATCCCGTCTTGGTGGCAGATAGCTGGGATATTCCAATAGTATATACATTACTGAAATATGATTTGGGTAACAGCTGTGGTACATAGCTCCCTGATCATGTCTGATCACAGCTGCAAATCCATTTGAGTGGAGAAGGATGTCTTAGTTAAAGGTTTGGCAGCCTTCTATTTATGATCTAGTCTTTGGTATAGCTGTTTCTGTAGTTTCATGGTTTGTTTTATCTTGTATCAACGAGCAAGAGAGTAAGCACAGAAAGATGTATAACAATGGAACCAGTAACATAAAAGCCATTGCCATTTGGCTTCATGACAGTAAACAAAGCATGATCTGGCAGTTATGAAAGAATCACATAAGAACCAGTTCTGTATCAACAACAGAAACACATCTGAATAATTTTCCAATTGTGCTACATCTTAGCAGGTGAGGAGCTATTGCACAGATTTATTGGTTCACATTTACCCTAGTATAACTCAGTAAAAATAAATAGTGGAACAAAAGGGATAACTTTGTTCTATTACGTAGTAAACGGTTTTTATAGCCTTACTGAGTGAGTAAATAATGATAGAGAGGTTTTGTTGTCTACTATGGCACTTATGTTCTGCGTTGTACGTTTGTATTCATAGCAAATAAACTGAACGTGTTTTAAGAAAAAGCAATCAGAAAAAGTTGCACATTAAGTTATATATCAAGTGTGAAAATTAAAACAACAACCAACATACCCAGAAGGGATATAAACATTTAGTCTTGATCTTACGAGCAGAAGAAACATCTCTACCAGTGTTCCTAAATTGCAGATCTAATGTCCTGCAGTGTTCCCACAGATTTATTCAGTGGGATTAAAGTGTTGAAGCTGAAGATAATATTACATTCTTGGGCATCCACCCTCTCAGCAATTACTATCACCACAGCAAGGACAGCAGAAAAAAGATGCAAAACAAGCAATGGCTCTCTGGACACTGAAGTTCACAAGTTCAGTGCATTAGTTTAAACTACCCTCAGCCTGTTAGATTTAGCTGCAGGGTTTAACCAGTCCTCAGCAGGATGCTGAAAACAGCGTGGTCTTCTGCCTCTCCACTACATACTAAGTAAGAAATCTCACTCCCAGGAAACTAGTGGTAAAATTTTATTTTACAGGAGGTCACTGGGATCTTGCTGCAATCCAACTCTCATTATGATAGAAGAATTTTCATAGGTTTTCATTTAATGCCAAATCTTATGCTCATTTCTCCATCATACTGAACCCCAATCCTGGTTTCACAAAGGGCAAGAAAGACAGAAAAATAGTCCCTTTCACTTCTACAGGAGGAAATGAATAGTCATAGTTATAAAATGTTCATCGACACAGTTTACCACAGGGTGCCCTAAAGTATTATGAAATCATGTGGCTTTTATTGTACAGGACAAGTCTGAGCTCTTAAAATATGATATCACAAAATATTAGTGATTAAGCAGGTAATGAAAATTAACTCAGAGCAATTCTCCTTTGCTGCTGCTAGGAATTTAGCTCCCTCCTTTTTTCAGTCCAAGAGATGGAGAAGGAATAGATTTTTTTAAAGTTAATTTAATAGCTCATTGAAGCCAATTAACACAAACTCAGATAATTTTATTAGTAGCACTGTATTTTCACATGTAAAGCCCTTGCCCTCAGATAATCTCACATGCCTCCAAAAAGCACTATTCCTTAAAAAATGCATATACCACCCTCAGATAAATCAAACAAGATAAGAGGTAAGGAATGCAGAGGACAGGTTACTGAGGGAGAAGGAACAGACAACAGAGGTGCTTCCCAAGAAAATTTTTCTATTTATTACTCACACATATATATAACCTACTCTGCTGTTGAGTGACATTCTATTTTTCAAGCAAGTAACCTGTAGGTTAGACACATAGAAATACAAGTTATTGTTATTTGAGCTGCAGTATAATCAGGAACAGGCGTGCACCCTAGTGTGCTGACTGTATTACAACCAGAATAAAAAAAAAAAAAAAAAAAAAAAAAAAAGCTTTTGTCCCAGTAGACCTTCACAGTCCCATAAAATTAGAGAAAGGCCAAATATTGATGTTAAGTTCAGCCTAGCTCTTTCCCGGTTTCAAGTAATCTCAAGTGTTTTATATATTGCACCCATGGGTTCTTGATTGTTTCTTTCAGTTCCAAAAGCATTTGGCAATCACATTATAAACTGTTAAAAAAAAATAAATGCAGGGACGTAAATTACTTTAGACACTCTCAGCCTTTAGAGAGAGAAGCAAAAACAGTGGAGGGAGAAGTAATGTGAATGTGAAATGGGGGACAAAAAATAGTACTAACAACATTTTACTTCCAAAGTTTGTCTGACATCCAAGGATCATAGAATCATAGAATCCAAGAGGAAATTTTTTTACTATGAGGACAGTCAGACATTGAAATGGTCTCCCAGCAAATGTGGTGTATTCCCCCACCTTGGAAAGTCTTAGGTCTCAGCTCAATAAGGGGTTGGGACATATCATATAAGCGATAATATTAGAAGGGTTGGAGCAGATGATCCTTGAAGTCTCTTTCAATCTGAGAAAGTTGATAATGAAAGAGATAATGAAAACCAGGATTTGCTTCCAAGAAAACCAAAACATGCTCAAAACCAGAAACAAAGATTACCACGAGTCCCGGTCCCCAGGACTACACTGATGTGGAGAAGTGATCTTAATTTTTTCAGATGTGTGAGCATTCAGATTATCAATGTTTTCAACACAAGCTAAGGTCAGGATACTGAAATTCCACCAGCCTTCACATACATGCTCTGTAAGACTCCTATTTTTTTTTTAAAAGCAGTCTCACTAAGAGGCCTCTCTTGAACCAGGAGTCCTGTTTTTGGGGAAATAGCAATAATATTCAGTAAGAGATAGCTGTCACTAAAGGAAGAATTTTCAACTCAAATAGGAAGATAAGTGGAGTATAATTGCTCTCACAGGCTCCAAGGCATGAAGACCTGACCGCTACTGGAAAAAGAGGTTTTGGAAAAACATGGGCCTTAGAGAGTAATCCTCTTTACCTTTCACCTCCATAAGCAGCAAAGTTTGTCTTCTCTTTCTTTTAAGGAGGCAAGCAATCACACATGCCCACTTTAACCTCACTTGCTTCTAGGTAAATGGTCACCTAGAAGTTGCCAACTTATTTTATCTGCCTGTCCAGCTCCCTACACTCCATATTTCATTAGTGGGAAGTACAAAAAAGGTCCATGTTCTCTCCATGCTTCCCTTTATCCTATAACAGTATCATTACATTTTTCTAAGCACTTTCTAACAAGATATTTTGTATGTCTTAGACAAAAGTAGTAAAATGATACTTTTATCATAAGCACCAACAGAGTTACAAGTGGCACTATCCAACATTATTACAGAAGAAGGAAGGAGGTTTGAACATTTTTCTGTCTTGGCTACTTTTAATATCTGCATGTTGAACATGCTGTGAGAAGTGATCCAAGTCACCTATGACAGTGAAACAGAAAAGTTAAGAATATTTCAAAACAAGTCCTGAACCCAGAAAATTAAAGCAATTCAACAGGTGTGACAATGCACTGGAATCCTGTGATGCTGGACTGGTTTTTTTTTTTTTTTTGATCACGGGAAAAAATCTTCAGATGAGGATCAAAAATGAAGTACACATTTTTTTTTAACAATTGTAAAACAGAACCTAAAGACACAATAAAATGCTAAACTGTTCAGAGTGCTTGGTTTGCACACAAACAGCAAACCTGAGATAAGCAAACCCTCCTGCATTAGTTACAGAGATCAAAAGATGCCTAAATTAAAACACAAAAATCTTAAATACAGATGTGGTGACACAGCACGCTGAAATCAGGCCAGGGGTCTTGACTTTAGCCCACTTGGTTTGCAGGTTCAGGGACCTTCCCTCCAAGTGTGGTGATGGTGGTTTCTGTCTTCTGGGTATCCATGCAGCAAACTGGGCATTGTACACACACAAGCACAGACACAGATGTTTGGACAGCAATTTCCAAGTGACAGATGACTGCCACTCCTGCTGTTTCAAAGCCTCTTTGTGATTGCTACACTTGCTGCTTTAGGTGCTTCACCTTACAGAACACCAGCTGAGTTAAGAGTAGCAGCAATTATTCTGCCAGCAGTGGGAAAATGTGAAAAGGTGAGGAAAGAGCGATCAAACTACTTTGTGAAAGACACTAAGAGCTTGGGCAGGGGACTTTGGGATTATACTATGTTGGCCTTTTCAAGGACTGCTGACAACTCCTTGTGTCAACAGCTTTCCTAGCAGCAATGAGAAAACAGGCCACCAATATTGACACAGTTACAGAGTAGGCAAGGCTTGACTATGCACCAACAATCAGTTTGAATCTCTACCTGTGCCATGCACTTGATTGCTTCAGCAGTCAGCTGGGACTGTGAGATGGGACCTCAGCAGTCGGGTAAACTTGACAAAAAGGATACTCAAACCAAACTGCTGCCAAAAGTGTAAGGTCTTGTCTCCCATCTGTCCTCTCCAGATCCTCCCAGCCACTGCCCTACACACTCCTGGGACTCATCTCCTGTCCTGGTACTGGGTCTAACTTCTCTTCCCTGGGTGTTTCCTAACAGGTCAGGGGAATGAAGTATCCCAAAGAGAGGCTAGACAGGCACCAGAACTGGCCCAAAGTACTGAACAGAACTGTGTGACCTGGAGAACCAGAGAAGATGATGGGGAGAAGGGCATTAATATCCACTCTTGCTGGCTATGGAAAGCTATTAGATCAATTCAAAGCTGTATTTCCTTTCACCCCTTCAAATATGCCTCCATTAAAACATAAAGTTGTGACTCGTCTTGCTGTGCTGAGTCTGGAAATGCTTGAGGGCTCCAGAGCAGATGACAGCCATGCACAGGTGGTAGGGTTTTAAACAGGCGGAAGAAAGGCAGGAGAGGGTTAATAATCCAATTATTTAACATGCCATTTAAAGATAGGTACCCAAACTCGAGCAAGGGCTAGAGATATGTGTTAATGTGAAAAATTTACACTGAAATGTACAGCTGAATGATGCAAGAATTTCAGGGAAGAAAGTATAAGGGGATATAACAAAGAGAAAAGCAATACAAAAGCATACGTACATGCAAAGGATGGAAGTAAAAAGAATATCTGAAATCAAACCTCCATGTTAGCTTCTGCCATCAAGGCACTTTCAGGTGTTTACCCTACCTTCCTTTCCCTTCTCCTCATGCCAGCACCAGCTAATGTGTAGCAGTGTGAAGTGGCTGAGCTGTGACTGATCCAGCTGGAAACTCAAGTCCATGCCCATCTTACTTTTCAGCTGGATCCCTTCCTGAATCTGACTGACCACATTACTGCATGATTAGTAACAGTACTGATAAACTAGGAGGCTGTACTTAGGTGAAGTCAAGGCACTCATCACTCTGCTACCCAATACCCCCCTGCAGCACAACACTGCCATCCTTTCTGGGGCTCAGGTGTATCAGCCTGGGAGATCTGGCCAGTTATGCAGCAGTGGCTCTCTGCCTAGTTCCCAGTCACTGTTGTCTCATTAGCAGATAAGGAGAAAGTTGCATCAAATGCTTTGCTTTTTCATTTTCCTTGTTAATACACTGTTCTAAATAGAAAACTGAAGGTAGAGAATGAAATGGAAAGTGGTACATAGGCAGAGAATTCTTACATAGCTACCTATTCTAGGAAGTAAGGGGAAAAATTATGTTCTCTGGAGTCTCATCACCTTCTCACTTATATATCAGGAAGGCCATAGAAACTTGGAATAAGCAAGGCTAAAAAAAACCTGTGCAAATATGAAGTGCTTATATTTCGCTGGTTTTGTGAAAAACATCCTAAATAAGTACCTTTTAAAAGACTGACTGGATTCTTTATTGACTACAATTAAGGGAGGTGGTGTTTCCATGGGGGGTATTTTGAGAGGCAAATGGTTATAGTGCACACTGTTACACTGGGCTAGAACCATGAACTGAAGGACGTCCTCTCCCTTCATGTAGAACTCAACCTCAGCATCTGGTTTCTGATGTAAACTCATTTACAAAGTGGCAGCTCTGATGTCTAGTTGTAACATTAATAGGTAGCAGGCTGTTAAAACAGCAAATTAAGATGAAAATGGCTGACATCCAAGAATTATTTCTCAGATCAAATACATCTAAGAAATATTCATGTTTCAGTAATTACAAGAACACTGTATGAATAACTTCCCTCAAATAATATCATAGTCTGAACCAAGTAAAGCCCTTATGTGGCTGATGACAGCAAAGCTGAGCACAGTTTTCCTTGTCTAAGCCATAATGGTTCTGTACACATAGCTGGCACTTCTGAAAGGAAGATGAATTCTGGCAACCAGATCTATTTTCCTTAACAGATGTTTTGAAATATGGTAATGAGGTGTGGGTTTCCTAAGCTGTCAGCATGGAATTCACTAACCAAGAATCAAAACAAAATGGATCTGACACAATCCATCTTTTCCTTTTAAACCTCTAAAAACTACATTAGATTTTATATTAATTTTACAAAACACTGCTTGCAATACATTATGTAATAGTACATCTACCTCTGCTAACACAATTTACTCTCAACCTGTCCCTCACTAGCTGTGTGTAACAGACTTGATGTCTACTTGAAGGGTTTCATAGTGGCTCTGGCATCTAGAACACAATTACATTCTCTCAAAAATAATAAAAAAACCAAACAAGTAAAAAAGATCAGAATAAACACTGCTGGGTTCGTTGGTGGGTTTTTGGTTTTGGTTTTTTTTTTGTGATATGTTCAATCGAATGCTGTGGTTTGAAAAATGCAACACATTTTTAGATAGCAAACAAAAATCATACTGAACTTGAATCTTAAGTAATTTCTTAAACACAGCTTTATCTTCACACTGATGAAAGCTGTTCTAATGAAGGACCAAGCTAGAATTACATGCCTAGTAGGGGGATGAAAGAGACTAACTCTCTTAATTAAAAGCTGAATCGTGTTTACATTTTCCACATATAGTAGTTGCCAAACTCTTATTTCCTGTATTTTTCTAAAATAACTCTCACATATGCCTCAGTCTAAAGGAGCAAAGTGTATCATGATGGTGTACCCTATTAAACGTTCATATCCCTACAAAGAGTAAGTAGTTGAGAAACACAAAAAAACCCTTCAAATTACAATATTGTTACTCATGTAAACAATAAATTTAGATACCTGATGTTTTGTCAGACATTGAGTTGAGTCACCATCTCTGTTTAATGTCATTTAGTGTGTTTAAGGGTCGTTTACATAGGGCGTTGGGGGATATGGTTTAGGGAAGAACTTTGTAGAGTAGGCATAATTGTTGGATCCCAAGGGTCTTTTCCAACCTGGAAGATTCTATGATGTTATGATAAAGATTTATCTTTGTTTAGCAGATAAAAAAGCTACACTGAATCCAGACAACATGGAAAGAACATGAGTACTCCTTTTTATCCAACATGCATCATGAGAAAGCAAGTAACACTGGTAGCTATATCAATAACATTATCACTGGTAGAAGTCAAAGCTTTGCCAATTGTTTGGGCTACATATCAGTTCTTCTTATGAAGCCCTGAAAAGAATATAAACAACTGGGCTGACGTTTTTCTGACAGACTGTAGATGAATTGCCCAAACACAATCACACCATCCAATTTCAGACACAACTGCTCAGGCATTTCCATGAGTAAGGTTAGAGAAAACCCCATTAGTCTGTAATTTCAGACAATTTTGGTAATCATTCCCTGAGAAACTGCAGCATCCCATGCACTGGAACAATAGTTTGAAATGTGAAACATCGATGGATAGGATTTTGTGTCAGAAATATTTTCCTTACTTTTATGAAAATCCTCTCAAAGTTGGCCAAACTATGAAAATGTGAGCAACTGCTATGAAAAATACTTAGGCCTCTATAGGAGTTTTCTCAAAGATGGCTAAAATGCTTGGATCTTCTGTTCTTTCTGAGAAAGCTCTATCCTTTCTCTATCACTATCTTCAACTGGAGTTATCACCTGGTGTTTTCACTTGCCCTGCAGAACTCAACTCCAACAGGGAAAGAGGGTGAAAAACCTCCCTCATCCCTCTGAGCTGCACCATTACAAGGCAGTGTAATGGAGGACACTGAGTCTGCCTTCTCTTCACCATCACCTCACACAAAGAAAAAATCTGCTGGACTTAAACATGGGGAAAGAACCAAATTTATAACAGTTATGTTTACCTGGGTTCCATTGTAAAAGTTACATGTGCTCTGCATGACCGACTCTAAGGTCCTTTTTTTCCACTCTTCTGAGTGGTTGGGAAATGCTACTACTCCTGAATTTTAAATCAAATACTGAGTATTAGAGTTTCAAAGCAGTACCCCCAAAATGCCAGTTGTGTCACAGATCAGAAGCTGAATCTGAATTTCTTACTTTTCTCCTTCACTCTCCCTGAAGAGATAGAAAGAGAACAGTGATGAGGCATTGGAAAAAGACTAGGACCAACATCTCCAATAAATTCTAGTTGATTCCCACCTGTAAAGTGTAAATACACGATATTTATATTTAGGGGCCATTATGAAAATATATGCATCGAAGACTTTGAAGCGATCAGATGAAAACTAAAAAAATGAGTAAAACAGTAACTTCTAATAGACATGTAAGTGCTTGTGTGAATATGACTTCAGAGTAGCAAGATTTATTTATATAATAAAAATCAATATTTTGGTTTTATTTTTATTTTTTAACTGACTAAATAAAAGTGACCATATATTCACATGCACACCTAAAGAGAGAGAGATGGGAATAACCTCTATCAAAATCTTAACTACATTAAAAATGAAGCCTTTGATCTCAAGCTGGTAGTTTCCCCCAGTCTCCCATTAAATAACTCCCTCCCATCCCCACAGAGTTAGGGTTGCCCTTTCTATGAAGACTTTGAAAGACATCACCAAAGCAAGTAATGTTTTTCTCCCTCTACTCCTTGGGTAAAATACACTAAAATTAAGTTTCATTATCACAAGCAAATGCTATTTCCATTTGCTGCTGAGGCACTCCTGCACTGACCTGAAATAGCCAAGATTATGTGTTAAGTTTGATGTTTCCAATAAATAATCAGTAACTGTAAACCACACTGATATGTGCTTCAAAAACATGACTTCCTATTTATTTTCCTTCAGCGCTTCAAGCGCTATTATGTTTTTGTATTGCTAAAAAGAGATTTTATAGATAGTAAAGGATGGTTTTATCTTAGTCTTTGCCAAGTGTTCATATTAGTAGCCATGTCTTTTTTGGACTACATAAAGTTGCTAATCTTGTTTCCCACCCATAAACCCTCAAAGAGATAGAGGATTTCACCCATGACGACAACAAAGCAGGGTGTCGGGAGACTGAACCAGCAAACATTTCAGTTTCATCAAGCATAGCAGTGATCTTTCTGAGGCATGAAAGGTCTTAGAGAAAGTGTCTTGAATTTCTGAAAACATGAAAGTATTCTTTTTGGACCTACCAGCCCACTGACTCCTACAATGATTTTAATATTTATGTTGAGCAGAACTTCAAAGGCTTCCTGAAGAAATGAGATGCAAACTAGGTTTTCATTACCTCCCTAAACAATAGCTCATCCACTATCAAAACTTGTCCATGCTTCATATTACTTCGTGTTATAGAAAGCAGCAAAATACAAGAAAACTCTAGACTTGAGCAATTTCAATAAGTTACCACCACAAAACCACCTACAGCGTGACTTGCTTAAGCTCTGAAATCAAGAAACATTGAAAACATTAATAATGTACACTGGTGTCATGTGTCACCTTTCATTTGCCATTCCCCTCCATATTTTACACCTCCATCAGCACTGTTTCACTTCAGTGGCAATGGCACATTCATGGAAATGTTGCAATGAGCTGCTCTAATGGTTCTAAGGTGCTCCCTTTTGCCAGTGTTTTACTAACATTCAGGTATTTCACTTATACTCCTGTGCGGATCCCCGCAGTTTCTTGCAGTCAAAACATTTACTTTAACATTCACTCACCTCTGTCTTTCTCAGCTGCACCCTCACTTTGGCCATTTTACTTTGAGGTCATTCAAAAACATCTCTGAAGCTTTTGATGTTCTGTGAGATGTTTGATCTGTGAGATTTGAAAGGCTGCTGCCGACTTGCTGTGTGCTGCTGTACCTGTAACAGAGCCACTGCCTGATGCTAGCTCTATGTAGAAGGAGAATTCAATCCAGATTATTTAGAAAAATAAATGTTTGATTTCCATCATTAGCACCATGTCAGAAACAAGCAGCCCAAATTCAGTTGTTAACTTACATATAAGGAATCATGAAACAGTCACTACCTTGGATCTGATTTTAGACAAAGGATCTGCCTGCCTCTGCTTTGTCTTTAGCCTTCCCACAAATTGCCAGTGGTTCCTGCTGTGCAAAGCAGTGCTCTTCAGTTTCCTAAATCGCAATGGCTGTCAAAAAGATGTAGGCTTTGTCACTCTTTTTTTAGCTGAAAGTGAAATGTGGGTCCTGTATTACTGTTGCACATAAGCATCCTGGCCAACTGCAAGCACTGGCTTGGGTTCTGACACTAACTACAAGAGGCAGTGTCATGTTACTGGAAACGTCCAGATGCCTGCCAGCTACCAACTCCATTGCCAGAATTTCCATTCTATGATATTAAATTTGGGAACAATGGTGTAAGTCAGGATCCAGTCTGCAGGTCTGGCTGCCCAGTGACTTTATTTTATAATACAGCACTACCATGGCCATTTTCCTAGATGAGGATGAACCTTATGGCTCCACACTCTGCCAACCTTCTAAAAATTTTCTCCCTTTTCCCAGGTGAGTTTTGATTTTCTGGCAGTTCTTAAGGAGCTGTCTCACCCCTGTTGCCACTTTCTTTCATTCAGCAATAGTTATGATTGAATATTACTTGTCTTGTACACAGTGCCATGCAAGTGCACCCATCCAACTTTTAACACCACAAGGCAAACAAGTGTAATTCTCAGATTCATATACTCATCATTTCCTATAGCAAATTGGCACCATCCCTGTGCCACAGCTGAATCTGGCAAACAATTTAACCATGTCAGCAATGCTGATTAGGAGACATCTCCTGAAGCCTCCCTGAAGGCCAATGTTTAAAACGCGATTTTAAATTACATATTTTGTTTTTCTCATTCACAGCTCTGTTAGAGTTTTCCTTGTATGTGATCATAAATATTAAACAGAGTTCAGACAGCACATTAATTTCTGATTTTGTGTGTGGATTGTAAGAACCAGCCTTTCATAGAGAAAGAATAGGGTTCACAGGCATGTATTTAAATTGCTACTTTATTCCTTACACCTATATGGAGAACAGGAACAGAAAATTGCAAGTTCAGTTCACTATAGTAGGCACATTAAGCCATGAGACTCAGATACAAAAAGAAATGAGAGCAAACTTTCAATCTTTCTTTCAGGGAATAATTCCTGACTGTTCCCAATAAGAACTGACTGAGGTATGATCTACTAGCAATTTTCAATTATAAATGGTTTTGTTTTTTTAAAGAACTTAAGTCAGTATTCAGAGTTTCAAATAACTTCAGTAATAAATAGCTAACTAAATAAATAATGTGCTGATAGCCTTTTCCAACAGTGCATTAAATCACATGATTAAATCTGACACATACTTTTCATTGAATTTTCTTCTCAGGGCAAGGGGGTGCCTAGGTTAGAAATAGTTTTTCTCTCTCTAGGTTATAACATAATAAAATCCAATTCATTGCTTATTCATTAGAAAAAGTGGTGTCAAAACATATGATCTGGAGGCAAGTGTGATAAGATTGTGACCTTTTTCACTTTCTAAGGAAGCTCAGGCAAGAACAGTTTTCTCCCAAATTCTGTCTCATCTAGATATGTTTTGACCATAATATGGAACAATTTTACTCAACCAGTGACCCAGGAGACTATGAAAGTTGGGCCAAGAAATAGTAAAAAAACAATTGGTTGTAACCAAGGGTTTAAAGAAATGTCATGCATATTTCTATTTGTTATGATTAAATAAACAGAAAGAAGGAAATGAAAACAATGTAAAAGGGCTTAAATATTTTTTTTCTAATTGGTTGTAAATTAAGTTAAATATGCAATTAATATTCTTTCCATCTTTTTTTTCAAAAACATTTGTGTGGCTCTTGGATTTTTTTGAGAAAGGGCAGGTTCATAAAAACCTAGAACGGTTTGGGTTGGAAGGGACCTTAAAGATCACCTAGTTCCAACCCCCCTGCATGGGCAGGGACACCTTCCACTAAATCAGGTTGCTCAAGGACACATCCAGCCTGGCCTCGGACACTTCCAGGGAGGGGGCAGCCAGACCTTCCTTGAGCAACCACTTCCAAGGTTATCTACTTTGTTTTTAAAGAGTGAGACATTGCATCACAGAATGAGCACTATTGAGGCAACTTCTCACCCTAGGACTGAACATACCAAGTGGCTGCAAGGGATTTCTGTAAAAGGAAAGGACCTTAACTTTGAATTTGATTTCAAATTCTCAGCAGAATTTAGTAGAATCATAGGCTTGAGTTGGAAGGGACTTTTGAAGGCCATCTAGAGCAATGCCTCCTGCAGGAAGCAGGGACATCTTCAACTAGATCAAGGTGCTCAGAGCCCCAGTCCAACCTGGCCTTGAACATTTCCAGGAATTTGGCTTCTACAACGTCTGTGGGGAACTTGTGCCAGTGTTTCATCGCCCTCACTGTAAAAAAAGTTCTTCCTGATATCTAGTCTAAATCACCCTTCTTTCAGATTAATCCCATTACTCTTTGTCCTACCATGACTGGCCCTGTTAAAAAGTCTGTCCCCATCTTTCTTATAAGCCTTCTTGAAATATTGAAAGGCTGCAAGAAGGTCTTCTGCAGATCCTGCTCTTCTCCAGGCTGAACAACTCCATAGGCATGACAGGGGAGTTTAAACAATTTTAACTGACCTATTCCTTAAAGAAAACTGAGAACTGGAGACAAATACTCTCAGAATATGCAGTTAAATTTTCCCATAAACTTAACTGGAATCTGAGCTTCAGAACTGAGTAAGAAATCTGTTGGCCTTACAGCTGTCCCAATACTATATTTACAAGCCACTTCTACTTGCAAACATGAGTGCACAGCTTAGGAATAGGGAATAAGACACCGTTTTAGAAATAAGGCAGGTTGTTACGGGTTTTGTTCTTTTTTAGTTACATCTTCTAGTTTCTAGTTACATCTTCCTAGTCAAACTTAAGTCCTGGACTTTGATGGAAGTATTTACACAAATCCTCTTAAAAGCAGAATTTGATCCTCCATTATTAGTCCCAGAAGCAGATGGATGTATATGTTTGTACCTGTGATTAAGACACAATCCATTATTGAGGATATTGTACAGATGCTGTTGCCCTAAGAATAGGGAAAAACTGTCATATGTCAAGAATTAAGCACATCAGATTAAGCCCATTAAACTGAAAACAAATGCTCAAAAAATGTAAGAACTGGTAAATATTTATAAAGTGTTATACCCATCTAGGTCAACACATTAAGTGAGTAGAACTGCTTTCTCAATAGCATTGTTCATACAAGTCACTGCTTAAAATCATGATTCTCAAAGAGATTTCACAGGAGTTTTCTTGCAGGACATTATGAGCTTCTGCAGCTCTGTAAAATCTTTGGGTTTACTTCTATGAAAGGCAAAATAACAGTATAACCAAACCCAAACCTCCAGAAGCAGCTAGGGTTTAGTACCATAAGAGTGTTATGATCTGTTATATGGATCTATGTTTGGGATACTCACACTGCAGCTTGGCATAAACATCAGGCACCAGACAACTAGTTCTGCTTCCAGATCAGACCCAGGGTAAGACCTGCACTTGACCCTGCAGAATGCTCAATCCTTAAGCTCTGCCTTTTGTATTTATGTGTCAGGAGATCCACTGGGTGATCCTCCCTGAGCTGCTGTGCTCCTTGCACTTCTCTCATGTATCATGTGGTATTGAAGTTATAAGGGCTCTAGTTTATTTTACTGGTTAAAATGTAATGTTTTAGGCTTTTCTTCTTCCGTTTTTCACACTGTTGACAAGGTTGCAACCAGTATTTAGTGTCAAATTCTTAGACTCTACTGGAACTTTACCAGGAAAGGAGACTCCCCTCAGCCCACTCATTAACAACTTCCACTCATCTAGGAAACAGGAAACGTCTGCTCCTGGATATAAGAAAACAAGAAAATTTTGGAGGTTTCCACTGCACCTCACAGCAATCAATCCCAAGAGGAAATACGGGAGTGGTTTGCAAAATCCTCAGCATCAAGACAGAACAATCCTGGTGTGAGGAGCCCCACAGACAGCCTGCTGTCTTGATCCTCAGCCAGAGCTAAGACCTCTACCAATATCTCCTCTGTGATGGCATCTCAGCACAGCACCTGCCACATAATTCAAAGGATCTTCAGAATCCTTTCAGAATCCTGTTGGCCCATTCCTCTGGATGGAAATAGCCTTGGTAAAACTGGGTGGGAAACCATGGCTTTATCTGCATGAAGTTAACATTAAGCTTTGTAGTAAGTGCCACACAGGGAAAGGGAGAGAAACACAGTAATTGGGGGGGGGGAAGGGTTAGGGAAATAAAAAAGGTGGCCTTCACCTTCTGTTTTCTCTAAAAATCAGCCATAAAAACTGGGATTAATAAACTCCATTAAGAGATAGATAGCTTTATTGGAATATCAGTAACAGCTGTGTCTTTAAGGAAGGAAGGATGTGAACTGACTTTCTGGGTAATACTACAGGCATTACTTTTGCTCATTTTAGAGGCCCAGTGAATCTCAGGAAAATCCCTCAATCCTCTTAATTTTCTTCCAGCCTTACACAGTTCCTTTTACTTTCCTAAAGTTACACGTTCCAGGTACGACCATGCAAAGCTTGAAGGAGGACACTGAGCACCATCCCCTAACTATCCAGAAAATAAATGATGCAGGGTAACAGGAGACACTCTGAAGGAAAGTGGGTCTGGGTTACAAGTAAAGTGTGCTGAAACCTGAGTATTTGAGCATGTTGGAGTGAGAGTTCTGGACTGTCAGTGATTCCACACTACTGAAAGGTTTGAGCCAGAAGTCAAACCCCTGAAAGGATTAATGTGCTCAGTAATTTGCTTAGTAAAGCAACCATTTGTGCAGCACTGACTTCAGTCTCTTCCTGTACAGACAATTACTGCAGAGCAGCTCCAGCTCAAAGCCACCCTTAGTGAAAGCTGAAGGAGATGTTGATGTTGCAGGTCTGGGGATTGTTTTCCACAGACCAAAAGTCTGTGATACTTCCTTATAACATAAGGCAATATAACACAATAGGGTAAAACATTAGCCCTAAACCTGTAGTATGTGATTTACACAAGTAAGCATGAAAATGTAAAGGTTTTAATAAGACAAAGATACTAATTTTCTAATGATGCTGCAACTATTTGTCTCAAAAATTAAGATGTTTTGTTAATGAAAGGTCATTATCATAGATAAAATATAACAGCAGATGTTAAATGATCTGCAATACATACAAAGATCCTTCTGTTTTTCCATTGAAGTCATAAAGCTACGCCCTCCACTTCTAAGTCTGTCACCATGGAATTTACTTTGACCAATTCAGCAGAAGGACTTTGGTGATAACAATAACAATTAATGATGAGGAACTGCCATATGACTGGAAGCAAAGCCTGAAATATTATGCTTGCTAAGCATTAATCAAAGACTGCTAGTGCATGCTCTGAAACAGAGCTGACATCTGCCATACTTAAGGAAAAGAGTAAGAAAGCAAAAGCTATTTTTTTTCCCAACTATTTCCCACCACACACACAGGTAGGGAAGGCAGGGAAAGTAAATAAAACATGATGAAGTGCTGACACAGGATAACCAAAGACCTGGTGGAGTGATGAACACCACGCTGCCTGCAGAACAACAGGACATGACCTTCAGGCTTTGTGTCCCATCCAGCATTTTGACAACGCTACAGAGCAAAACACATGCACTGAGGGAGCATCTGCACAGCATCTTAGGGAATTCCTGATTCCCTGGTCCACCAGTTTTTGGGAGTTCAGCACTGCAATATTGATTTCTCATCACTCTTTTAATTCTGATACTTGTCTTTTTTTCTACTGTACTCAGGCAAATCATGAGCATGTTTAACTGCAACAACTCCAAGACCTCTAATGAGAGGTTGAAGGTAACAGAGAAAGGAGTTGAAAAGATCAGATGTAAAAACAGATGGTTTGAGACAGCAAACAATTTAACAAAAGAAAATAAATTATAGAGGATAAGATGGTATATAAAGATCTTTCTGTGAAAATTGTTCTAATATTACAAAAATAAGAATTATAAAGCTGATCCTGCTGAATGACACCTTTGAGAGAGTGGAATAACTAGACACATGAAGACACTTGTACTTTCTCTTTGCGTTTATCTCTTACTTCCTATTTGTGTTGCTCTGGGCCATAGTGACCGCTGAAGAATGTCAGAGTATGAGAATAGCTGAAATGCCAGGATCTTTCCAAAGAAATGGTTTATCCCATCCTAATCAGCACTTGAGCCTAAGTCTGTTTTATTAACCTTGAGCATTTAAGAAAATAGACTCTTTTTATCCTGTTTAGTTGTCTGGTTCTATATGTCTAGGATTCTATGTCCACACATCTAGGATACAGCTAAATTTGTATCCTTCTGTCCTGTCAACAAGCTTTAAAATATATGTGTGCTTTTGTAACTATCAGAAAATTTTTAACTATCAGTAAAAATTACACTGGGCTATTTTTACATGCAAAAGTGGGTAGAGGCCATTGAAATTGAAGAGGGTATTGAAAAAATGAAGCTACTAGATGATATCATTATGTCAGACAGAATTAGGTCGTATTCTTTCTTCAATTAAGTGTCATCCTACTAAAATCAGTGGATACGAAGATAAAACCAAAGCTTAACACATGCTGTTATGTTTACTCCTTATTGCACATTCATTTGTATATGTGACATAGATAAAGGACCATGTTGCCAAAAGCCTGTACATCCTTCTGACTTTATTAGTGATTTAAAGAAAGATACTAACTCTGCTTGGACACTTTGCATCACTCATCTGTTGCACAGTAGAAGTATACTTACACTTTTTGCCTTGAGCAAAACACATGACACTGAAAGGGCTGAAATAGCAGCCATCTCAGATTTAAATGCTTAGCTACATTGAACACTTTTAAATCCTTTGTTGCCTAGATTCTGAGCTTAGTTCAGCTTGGTGATAAAAACCCCAGGTAGGCATTTTATTAGTATATTCACCCATGGAGAAGCCCCCACACATCCCGTGCTCAGGGACAAAAAAATGTCTCTGATGACTTGCGGCTGCCCAGCTCATGCAAGGAGAGGAGCACCAGGTGACAAAGAGTATTACAAAGCCCTGTATCAGTTGAGCAGCTCAGAGGACAGCTCAGAAGGATGCAGATAAAGTTTACACCTAGCACTGTCTTTTGCTTTCTTGCTGTAGGCTGCAAATAATTGAGAGACAGCAAGTGTCAGGCTGCTACAAAACCATTAAGCTGTTGCCTGGGCATTCAGTCCCAGCTGATGCACTACAGCATGCACAGCAAATGCTCTCTTTTGCCTTGTAGGGCTATCAGAAATGACATGGGAAGGGAACTTGACTAATTGTGGAAGCAGAGGAGGGGTACAGAACAAACATTAACAGTTAAATGCTTGCTTAGCTGCTCCAAATGGATCAGCCTCTGAGGCCTAGAGTCATGGTGATGATGTACGGCCAAGACAAGACATCTATCTGGAATCAGCAGCAGCCTTTCCCTCTTTCTATATAGGTACAGAGACACATATCATCTTCTTGCTCCAACTTCTATGTGAACAATGAGCTTCAGCTCTGCTATTCTGCTTGCAGAACCCATAAGAAGTTTTCAATCAAATGGAAAAACAGCATAAATCAAAAATATTCACAGAAAATTGATTTAAGGATCTCCAGTGATAGGCAGAAGTGAGGCATGAAGAAAAGAATGTGCTACACATCAATATTCTCATCCTTCTTTTGTATTTTTATTTCAGTACCTTTAAAATTAATTTAAAATTAAAAATTCCCAGTCATATCACAAGGGAGCTTTTGCTGTGTATCATGGCTGGGAAAATACAATACATAAAAACAAGGTGACCTACTGAAGTATATGGCTCTTAGTATGGAAAGGACATTTGAAGCTCCTTTTATCACTTATTTGTTTTATTATTTATGAGGCCATCTGCAGCCAGTCAGCTCACCTAAGCCTGGGCACAGCTGAAAGATCTTTTTTGTTGTTGTTTCTGCCATTTCTGCCATGGAATCTGCCTCTTAAAAAGATGTGATGTAAAATGCTCTACTCACAGCTGCTCCCCAGTAGCTGTATGATTGTTTGATATTAAGATGATCAAGGTCTGTAGGATGCTGTATGCTACTACCTTTACAAAAAGCATCTAATGTACAGACAATTCACACTGATGCACTGACAATCAAAACCTAGCATATTTATGCCAATTTTGTTCAGTTGTTGCAATTTTTCTGTGCCTTTTTTCATTTAAATACCTTTCAATAACAGGAAATCCTGCTGGATAAAGTATCTGAGAAACACATATTAGAGGTATGTCAAAAGTATAAGGAAACCACATTCTTCTAAGTCAAGATCTTAAGCCAGACACCCCCCATTTAGTCCAACACCTTCCACATATGCCCAGCAATTCTCAGTCTCTGTGCCCCACACCTCATTAGGTCGGGTTCAGCTGTTCAGTTTGTGCACAGAAAAGCTGCCATTCCTCATAGAGCAGGAGGATTCCTGAGTATTTCCATCTGCTTTGTGAGAACTCACCCCTTGAAAAACATGGGAAGAAGGATAAGTGTTGAGCCGTGATAGCCACCAGAGGTAATTCACTTTTAATGTTCTGAGGACACCACATCTCAGCTTCTTGTAGCTATTGCTTACCCAAAGTTGCATTTGCAATTACCAACCTGCAGTTGAGGATCATATTTCTATCATCAGTTCCAAAGAGGACAGTAAATATTTGCCAAACACAAGCTGGCTAATCACAAAACAAAGTTTTAAATGTGAGTTTGAACCTGCAAAATGCAACAAGACCATATTTTCATATTTTCCTCTGCAACAACAAGACTAACAAGTTTCTTCTATTGGCTTCTCAGCTTTTGGCAGGAACTCTCTCTATATATATCTCCCAGGAACTATAGACTTAAGGAAAAATGCACATTTACATGCCTTGCAATAAAACTACCAGAATTAACAACACTGTAACACACAATTTAAAAATTAACAGTCCGGATATGAGAGATGAACAAGGTACACTGTGGCCATACGACTACAGGACATTTTGCAGAAAATCTGTTCAACATTCCAATTATGGTTAAGAAGATATTGTGAATTAAAGAAAATATAGCAGTAGTCTGTCATCTATGTAAGTGCCCAGCAACTTGACCTAGTTGAGGGTGACCCCTCTGACTTCAGGGTGGTTGGACCAGATGACCTTTGGAAGTCTGTACTTCCAAAGTACAGACTTTGGAAGTACTATGGTCATTTTCTGAAGAACCACAGAATTTTCCACAGCCTCTAGAGGGTATCTTACATGTCCCAGGTGCATTTTTCTAAGACTGGACATGTAATTTCTACAGGTTTGATAAAAATACATGGCAGCTTAGGTGAGGCTTCCCATACAGATTTTCCTTGGTAGTTTTTTAAAATATTGTTTGGGTAGGGGGTTATTATTTTATGTTATTTGAATTTTTTTTCTTACAGGCTTCTTGAACACTCCAGCAAGTAGCATTCTGTCATCTCTTCCTAATATCTTAGTCAAAATTTTAGGCTGAACATGGACAAATCCACTATGCTTCTATCTACATTATTTTGTTCTAAGTAAAATTATACCGCTTGAGCGATAGGAATGCATGATGACATTTCTCTCCCAAAATCTTCTAGATGTATTTAGAAAATCTAAAGTAGAAGGACTCATGCAAAATGTCAGATCTAATTTAGAAAGTTCAGTTTCTAAAATGCTGTTTTACCACTTCTCAGAAGTTCTGCAGCAAAACTTCATTCAGACAGAATTGTCTCTGTTAATGCTACCTCCTAACTAGAGTTACTATGTTAGTACAAATGATTATCATTTTAAATTATTAATCACAGTGAAGCAGGACCTTAAAGAAGTAGTGAATTTACACAACCCATCACCTATTTTCTCCAGATGAAATATACATGTTACTTTTGATGTCTATTCTGGAAAAAATGAGCTTCTACCAATCCCAGGGGAAATTATTCCACCAAGTATTAATTTTGGAAGTCCGTGAGTTTCTTTCTGTCAGAGTTCCTTCCAACCAAAACCCCAAACAATTATATTTTAAATTTGAAATCACATTCTGTCAACTTTGCCCCAAGAGACAGCTCAATACAAAATCCATACATTTACTTTATTTCCCTCTATGCTTTTGTGAATCTGGCCCTTATTTCAGAAATTGCCTGCTGTTAAACCAGCAAGCATAGTGAGGGCAATAAGATCTGGGGAAATAAGAGCCTTCATCTCAGAAACAAAATTGGAATAATATAGTTCCATACTTGCATACCTACATCTTTCCTTCCTATACACTCAAAATATTGATATTAGCCTATCATGGGCACGCAAGAAGTACTTTGCAATGCTGAAACACTCTCAGGCACTTTGAGAAAGATGTCTTGAATTTTGGTGCCAAATTGTTGTATTTTGAGCCTTACAGAAATTAAAGCTAGAGTCAATAGATGATAACATGACCCTGAGTAGTACAGTGAGCACATGTAATGTTTGCTTTTTATTGTCTCTGTATCATCTTTCACAGATGCAAAAAAATCCATATTGTCTTTCATAGCTTGTGGATGTCTCTCATACCTTGCAAATACCTCTGCTAGAATGACTGGGAGGCAAAAAGTGGGA
Source organism: Heliangelus exortis (assembly GCF_036169615.1). Taxonomy (NCBI): domain Eukaryota; kingdom Metazoa; phylum Chordata; class Aves; order Apodiformes; family Trochilidae; genus Heliangelus; species Heliangelus exortis. The sequence continues at coordinate 86,439,776 of NC_092423.1, read as the reverse complement.
ACTACCCTCCAGTGGCTGAAGACTCAACACAACAAAGAGATGAACTGAGGCAGTTTGTAATTTACACACAGTGTTTCAGTCTGTTCTACACTAAAGTACACGTGAATATGTGAAGGTTATACTTCAGCCTATTTTTCCTCAGTGGTCCTGCTGCTCTCCCATTAGTATCTGTTTTGCATCAGACATTGTGCAGTGCTTCTGTACTGAAGGAGTATCACTAGCCCTATTCCTCTATTAGTAGCTGATGCTGTATAATACACTAGTTTGTAAAAATGTTAGTTTTTTTTATCTTGCAGCTTTTTTCTTTGAAAACACCTCTCCTCTACAGTTTTTACCTGCACATGCTACCTCCTGCAAGTGATAAATTTTCTTCATTACCAGCAAACAAATTTAGGTGTTAATCCCAAAGGAAGAACCATAAAATTGGTTTCAGCCTGCCTTTAAATTTCCTTGCTATTTACCTCAGCTAAACCCATGAACCAATCTCCAGGTTTGCAGCTTTGTTTCCTGGACTCATGTATTAATGATATGTCAAAATCTAAAGCTCCCTGAAGAAAAGAGGTTGCCATGGGATACTGAGCGCTTAGGAGCAAAGTGTAGAAAGACGTCTCCTGCTAAGAAAGGCTCCAAAGACCTTGCTGTGTCAGCCACTATTTCTTTTTATCTCTTTAGATGAAACAAAATCACTGCCCTGGGAGTCACTGGGCATCTGTCAGCCCTGATTGCTCCACCATACTGACCACAGGAATACAGGAATCCATTAGTGGAAAGGAAACCCCTCTAGTTCTGGAAAAAGCTCCACCTTTGCTGCCAAGTGTGAGGCAGCTGCTAACCTACAGCATACGTAGCCAAACCACTTTTCTTCAGCAGTACCTGGCTGCAACCATCCTCTTTCCTCCCAGCTTTTAAAATGTCTCCAAACCCATATGCAAAGAAGTCCCGTGCTACAGATTAGTGACGCTTGTGAAGGAGGAAAGGAGAAGAAAGCTCGAATGCTCTTAGTGAGGTTAGCTAGCCATATGGATGTAATTTTCTCAGAGATAAAGCTGACTCCTGAAAAAGACAAGAGGAGAAGAGGTGAAGACTAGAAGATGTGACTGCTGAAGGATAACTTCCAACAGAGAGCATAGCTTCTGCCAGAAGTGTGTGCTTGGTGAGAACAATAGAAGTCTGCATTGCCTGAAGGGCTAACTCGAGAGAAGGCATTTGTGACAAGCTCCCTGTACACATCTAAGAACTTGGTCACTGATGTACCTAGAAGCATTTATACATTCCCCACAGCGAAGTAGTCACAGAAAAATCTTTAAAATTTCATCTTTCCTGAACATGAATTGCTGTCACAGAGCTATAGCACATGCACAGAAGTGGCTTCCGACAGTCTTTAGAAACAGACAAGTTTACATAAATTCAGTCCTGTCTGAAAATGGTTCATGCTAAATTTGAGTAAAAATCTGCACCTTTTTTTTTCCCATCTCATGTAGCAAACTTACGTTTTGCAAGGGTAGCTGTAAAGATTTGATTGAAAACCTTGGGAAATTCATTGTTTCAAGAAGCTACCTAAGAACAACATCTTCAACTGGTAAAACCAATTATGCATTAATACACCTCATATATTTTAAATTAACCTATTTGAAGAAAAACAAAATAAAGAAATTTTGCCTCTGGAGCAGCAATGATGTTTAGTTGAAAGACAGCTGATGGTTTCCACACACCCACCTAGAGTGTCTCCAGCTATCAAAACATATATCTAGTATACAGGCTCTGATCTTCTTCTTTTGTGGTCATTTGTACTTTTCAGGAGGCAAAATGATGCACAGGGAATTGTGTGCTTTTGAAGAGCAAGTGTGGCTGTGTCTTCTTTGCCAGCCCGTGACCGGTGGAGGTAAGAATTTTGCTATCATAATAGTTCCCAGTTGAAATTCTGGATTCTGTCATAAAGACCTTTCTTATATGATAAGCATCCAATGCTAAAATAAAACAAAAACCACAATAGGTATTTTAGCTATAAGAGATAACATTTTATGGCAGAACAAGAAACATGGTATTATTTACCTCCAACAAGAAAGATCCCATTAAATATACAAACAAGACATCTAAAATACTGTGTTCCTGTTTCTCAAAAACCTGTATCACACACACACAAAGTGGAATTTACAGAAAAGAACAAAAAATTACTGAAGAATGGGACATTTTGATTGTAAAGATACACGTAAAGAGAGTAATGCTTGGATGAATCAAGGCTATGGTGAAAGGGAGCATGAAAATCAGATTGAAGTATTGGAATGTCATAAGCAAGGAAATGTGAGATGAATTTTCACTTAATGGACAAAAATTGGTAATAATTGAAGGTTTATCACAAAAAGAAAATTTGGGGTAATAATAAATAAGTAAACATCTCCCAGTAGTGAATTTTACTGCACTGCACAGGTTTTCTTCAGAAAACACCAAGGCTCATACCTCCTAATGTAAATGCATATCAAGTTACTCATAGAGGTAAAAGGACAATCTTAGACACCTCTCTGTGCCAATTTTCTTCCATGAACTTTCAAGACTAAATTGAAAACTAAGAAATACACAGTGTGTTGAGTTCAGAACACCAAACAATAGCAGATTCCATAAAAAGTTGAGATAAAAATTGCAGTTCTCGGTTTTATTTGTACATTTTCTCAAACTGGAAAGCTTCATATCTTTTTTAAAAAAATAAGGCAGTATAAAACAACCATACAAAATAGCCTTGGGTGAAATATTTCTCCTTAGAAGATATCTTTAGTTCAACGGTATTTTAAAGGTAAGGAATCACTTACCGATCTCAGCCTCTCAAACCACAATTTTTTGTTTTGAAAGAAATCACAGTGATTTTTCTGTCCACTGTATTTCTTAACAAAAATGAAATCCTCATTAATTTTTTACTCTACTATCATTGATCTACAGACTATTTTCTAATTTAAAAAATGAAAAAAACAGCAAAGAGAAAATAACAGCAAATTGAAAATAATAATTGTTAAAACAGGAAAAAAAGTGTTCAATCTGGAACTCCCACTGAATGCTTTTGAAAACTTCATCCTCCTTGGTGTGATTAGAGGCATAAAGACAAAATGGATTCAGGTCAGACTGATGGCCCAGATAACCTCCAAATTTAATCACAACATTCCCACCCCTAGACTAGGAAAAAATCCACAAAACGAATAGAGCATTTAGACAGACACCAGCCTTGGATCATTAATGAAGGAAAATCTGTAACCTCATATCCTTGAATTTCATGAATACTTAGCAGCTTCACAATGCCAGGCAACTAACTCAGACTAGTTTTCCTAGACTCCTTCTGTAGTCAAGAGCAATTTGTAACACTATTGCTCTCACATTTACCAAAATTTAGTAAATATTTGGGCACAGTTCTCTGCTGCTTCCACCTAAAAGGACTACTGGGGGTGGAATTTAAATGCCCTAACCACAGAGAGCTGTAATGTCAAAGAAACAAAGAATACCTTGGAAACATTCCTCAGATCCCTTGCTCAGGACACAGAGCACAGAGAGCTAGGAGCAACACAGCTGAGAACTCTCCAGATTACCATTCATTTACCCAAATGCAGACATCTTCAACTACAAGCAGCCCTTTCACTTGGAAACTGACCCTTGGAAATATGAATCCCACCCTTAGAGCCTGCCCTGAACAGAGAGACAACTGATGCATTAGTGTCTAATTTGTGTCAAACACTGAAAGTCAGAGCAGTAACAGCTTTAATTCCTGGCTACAGGGTTGCAGTCAGCTCCATGGTTTAAAGAATACTCAAGCTTGATTTTCCATGGATATGGAGGAATAGTTGCCATTTTGCATTTCAAATGAATAAAGAAATAAAATCCAGGATGGCCATTAAATCTCTTTAAAGCCCCAACTTAAAAAAATTATTGAACCTCATCAAGGCTGACATCAATCTGAGCTCAAGGATGACTTCAGATTCCCTACAGCAAAGCTAAAACTACATTGCTTTCACCTCCACCGACACAGTGAAGCAACATCACTGCCATCTCAGTGTACTTTATACAATGCAAAGGCATCCCTTTGCTGCAGAGAAGACACAGCCTGAGGATCTTGTTTCTTCTGTCTCTGTGTTGGAGCATGGATGTCTTTTGAACTTTCTCAAGTCAGTAGGATCCTCTGGGTATTATCATGTTTATTTTAGAAAAGACCTATTGTGTTGGAGACTAAGACCATTTCTGAGGTTATTTTGAAATTGTTCTTTCAAACTGCTTATTGTTCTAACCTTCAGTTTTAGGGACATGAGAAGAAAAGTTATAAAAGACCCATTTCCCCAGCAGACACACTATTTTTATTCATTTTTGATGCCCTATTTGGCTATTTATTGCCCTAATTGTTCCTTTTGATGGTTGCTAGGGAAAAGGAGATTAAAACTCAATGTGCAGCACAGCTCATCCTAGGGTATAATTTTTCTGGTATTTAAAATAATATATGCTAGATAATAGATAAAAGTTACTGTGTTGAGCTTAAAAGGGCATATTATTGTGCCATATTTAGTTTTATTTTTTACTAGTCTTAAAAAAAAAAAAAAAATGTTTCCTAAGGGATCCACAGGAAGAAGGCAGATGTGATAAGCAGAAATAGATTTCCTCTGTGAACACAAGTGGAGAAGCATGAGTCCCAGGACAACTGCCTCTGTTTTTCTCCTTGGTACAAAGAAAAAGTTCCTCTTTAGACAGGACTAATTTACTTGAATAATAATTGTTTTTTAGTGAAAAATGCTCTGTTATGCATTATTTGGAACATATGACATAATTCTGTGAATAAAAATATTTTATTAATAAGGCTTTATTAATGATACACTTACAAAAAACAGACCAATATTCACTACTAGGTGGCTAACTACGTTGGGAAAGGCAAAACGTAGGGTCTCCCCTGGAAGAAGCAGAAATTTAGTTATCAGTTCTGTTTTGTCCTGGAACTCTAGTTTCTTCCAGATACTCCTGGTTTCTTCAGGAATGTCGATCCTTCCAAACACGGTCAGCAGCCGAAGCAACAGATGCTGGGTAGGCCACATGAGGTATCATCTTCACTGATAAGGCTCACCTCGTGGAACTTTAGGAGGTTGTTGTAGGAAGGAGATGGACTTCTGTATGAATGCTGCTAATCTGGAGTAGGTGTCCTGTGCAGAAGAGCTGCCCAGCTAAACCCCAGGCTCCAGGGATGGCTGTGCCATCCCTAACACACCCTGTGTTATTTTCCAGTTTAAGTAAAAGAAGAGGCAACATGATTTATCAAGCAGGAAGAAACAAGTTCTTCAAAGGTGACTGGCAGATTTTTTTAAAGCTCTTAAAACACAGGAATGAATAGAAACTTGGGACTGAGACTGGACAAAGCATTTAGATTCTTTTAGAAACAATACTGTAAGAGGGTAGCTGATTCCTGTTGCTGACACCTGCCCTGGAAGAATTCAGAGAGGAATTTCTCTGCTGTGTTAAAAGAGAAAACATGCAGGTGGTCACAGCCTCTTCTTGCTTCCTTGGGCTCAGTTTCTACAGCTGACTGCTTCTGGGCAAAGGCCTGCATACTGCTCACATAGTTTTATCCAAGTGCCATGAGCAGAACTTGGAAAGATCCAAGTTAGATTCCCAACAAAGGTTCTCTTGTGAGTGCTGGAGCATCTCATTTGATCTGCACACTTCATTCTCTTTCAGAAATCAATATATTACATTTACCTATTCTACCCTAAACTATAAGAGTATTAATGTATCTGTGTTGCTCAAATATTACATTGATAAATATCACACAGGAGCATCCCTAAATATTCACAGTGAACAACAGATTGCCACATCAAAGCGTTTGGCTATCTCAGATGAACTTCAGATCTTTCTCTCACAGATATTACAACATGCCTTAGTTGCATGATCAAAACTTGGAAAATTTGCATATTAGCTACCAGTGTGACTGATTGGAAAAAAAAAAAGAAAAAGAAAAATCAAATCAGCACATTATGAAAGAGCTCTGAAAGGATCCCATTTGGATTTTACAACTGATCCTGGGATCATTGAGCAGTCTGTGACTGTTGCACTGTACATCTGATTGACCAGAATTCATAAGCTATCTGCACAGTGGTGGAATTGGCAAACATGACAAGTAACAGGAGAACTTTTTTCTAATAGAACTTAAATTTACCAATGCCTGTCAAGATCAATGAACAAATTACTCAAGAGTTACAGCTATTTTAAAAAAGAAATTACAAGACCCAACCATTACAAGGTAATGGTTGCAAGAGAGACATGAAAATATTAACTCAGCTTCTCTTCTCATGGATCCTTTAAAATCTATGATGCCTTAAATTAAGTATTTTTAGAGATTATAAAGTGTGCTATTTACTGTAGCACTTCATATTCTCTGTTGAACTCAAAATAAGAGATTCACAGAGATCATAAACTTGCAAGATACAAAACCTGATATAGATATATATATATATATATATGCTTTTCTTCAGACTCTCAGGGTCTAAAGAACTTTTATTACTGAAAAAATTTCTTTTCCACCTCTAGCTGCTCTTGTACATGCACGCTACTCTGAATAGATATATTGATAAATAGCAAAACAAATAATGTAATGAGTGACAAGAGCTTCAATCTCAGTACATACTCCAGCACAAAAGATGCTGTTTGAAGGACCTTACTTTTATAAGTATAAACATTAGAAACCTGAAATACATATAGAGAACCAATGAAAATAATGATCACATAGAAGTCAGCTGACAGAAAAAGCTGAGAAAATGTGTTTCTTCCCAGAGAGAAGGAACCCAGGATACAAAAAAGGAAAAAAGGCTAGAAAGATAATAGCCACTTGGAGAGCCAAGATTTATATTAAAACAGGAGGTGTTGTAGGAGGCAAGTGAACTGAGCTGACATTTTATGGAACTAAACAAAATCTTAAAATGGAAATAGGGAATCGAAAGATGATTTAAAAGCATAATTTAATAATAGTTTTGAAGGAAAAGAAGGAACTACATAAGGTGAACTTTTACTAGATTTGAAAATCAGATATCAAGGGAAAATTAAAAATATTAACATTTAAGGAGGTGGTGAAGGCTACAGAATATGACTCCAAATAAACATTGACAATCTTAAAAGTCATTGGGAAGATTAAAAGGATTTTCTTAAAGATTTGAGAAGAAAATATTGCTATACTGCTGTAACACTTTAAGTAAAAAGATGCCTGGGGTCAAGTATGGTGACTGCATCAGCTACACCACTTTTGGATGAATCATTTTGGTGGCCAGATGTGACTCCAGCTAGGACAAAAGCTAAGTGACTGTGCAGCATTCTGACTGCTGTGTGTGCATGTTCCTGCCACTGCCTGGAAGGAAGACTTATGGAAATATTTACAGCAGAAGTTCTCACATAAAAAGAATCATAAATATATATGTATCTATCTCTATATATACACACAGCGTACAACCCTTGGCTAGCCAGGGTAGTTTCATTCAAAGAAATGGCACAGGGATTTCTTTTTGGAGTCTAAGGTATTACATAATCTCTTTGATGTAATGTATATTCAGTTAATATCTGTGGTTTCTGTGAAATATATAAAATACCAATGTGATACAATAATGTACAATTCTTGTATTCCAAAAGAGTATTTTACTTTCATTTGTGTTTTGATAAATGTATTCCAGCTTCAAGGAGACTGACCATAATTCTCCTGAGCATTTAGTTTTAATTAAGACCAAAATAAAGCCACATAAATATCATAGCCTCAAGTAGCTTGAAACCAACGGCTTCCTCTTAAGGAGAAATTAACTGATTTAGAAATCTTCTGCACTGGCTATTTACCAAAGTTTTACTCAGTCTTGATTTAAATGTTTCAATTAACGTGATTTCAAACTATGCCCCTTGAAAGATTGTACTCTAAGCTATTCAGCACACCAGCTCATCTAAAATCCTAAATCCAGTCACATGATGCCAAAATGGAACCAGTCCATTTTTTTTTATCAGATATGCACATTGAAGTTTTCAAAGGAAAAGAATCAAGCCACAGCAAGAATAATGCAGTAATATATCAAAATAAACTCCTGATGTCTTTTAAAATGTCAGACTCAGAACAAGCAAATTTGATCCTTTTTTTTTTTCCTTTTTTTTTTTCTTTTTAAAATCTGAGATCTTCATGCCCATTTAGACAGCAGAAAAAAAATCTCTTAAAAGATCAGATTCCAAGATACCTAGGATGTTCATCTTGGTAGATTTTCTTTCTTTCTTTCTCATTTTGACTGGAACAGGAGGTAAAAATGCATGTGCAAACTACCATTCACACCAAGTGGACTTACTTTTCAAGGGAAGGGTACAAATACTAAAGAAATGTGATATTTTCAAATATGGATGTTCTTACAGACAAAAACGTTAGATTTAAACCAAAGAAGGGAAAACATACAAAGCTAATGAAAAGGCAGAGCCTTAGCTTCCCTAACACCCTAGGTGGTGTCTCTGCATGTGGCATGGCAAGGAACAGACCAAAATGGGAAAGTTGAGATCTGTGACTAATACTGAAGCTGTTTAACTTCAAAATGCAGGAGAAATGTTTGAACACAAAATAAATCACCCTTTATTACCGTTGCCTCTTCCTCCTTGATACCAAACTCAAGAAGTACTCTCAATTCAGACCTCAGTATTGCAACAAATACTGTGCTTAACCCTCCCTTAGGGCAGATTTTCACCCTAACCAACTACTGACTGATTACAATGTAGACAAAGGGCAAGGGAGGCTGTGATAAAGTGCTGGTCATCAGAGATTTCTGCCCCCCTAAATGGTAGTCTGGAAAGATCTACAAATTTTGTATATAGCTACTTCGACATAAAAGCCAGGAAGATAAGGCCAGTAACTTACATAGCATCACTCTTGATTAAAACTAATATGACAAAAGTCAGAATTTTATTATTATAGCCATAACTTGTCAATTTTGTTTAAAGAGAAAAATATCAAAATATGTAAATTTAGCTCAATGTGGTAAAAAACAGGTGAAGAAGGTTAATAATAGCTAATTGAAGTTTGCTTTTATTAATTTTGCAATTATATTCTGCATGAGAAACTATTGTTGGGAATGCCACATAAGTCAAAAAGACATTAATTAGCCAAATAAAACTACATAACAAGATAAAAATGAAAATTAAATGCTTCTAAGCTTCATTTAGGCATAGGTCATAATCATTATGAAACTTAATAAAAGGTAAAGAGAATTTAAGGGTCACTTTTCAATTCAGCTGACAAGTAATGTGCTCCATTTACATGCAAAATACATCTTGGCTATGTAAGCTACCCACTGCTAGAAGAGGTACAATTTTCCAATTACAGCTAATAGATATTTTACTGTAAATTGAGAGAAAAAATTATATGCAATATAAAAGCATGTGATAACCAAGCTGAGAAGGAGTATGTAATCTTAGCAAGTAAGACCTAGAAAAGGAAGCACAACTCTTGTTTCAAAAGAGGAAATAAACCTTCCAAGACTGGAGGGACACATCCTGGCAGGTGCTGGTGTATGTCAGGTATGTGGATGTTTGTGTGTGTGTGTGTGTGTGTGTGCGCAGGATGGGTATATAAGAAAAATGCTCAGATGATGTATTTTCTGTTTTTCTAAAATGACAAATTATTAGCAGTATTAGCTGTGTTTCTTTTCTACCTTAGAAAGAAAATCTATCCAAGCAATAAGTGAAAAACAGTTAATAGAAGAAAACATTTTAAGTTACTTATACTGTTTACAGGCATGAAGGCAGAATCTCTGTAGAACAGGAAAGAGGGGGAAGGAAGGATGGTGTTGCAGCCAGAATAAAGCATTTGCAAGTGGCATTATTTTGTGTTATTATTTATGCAACAAATAAGCAATTTTGTCTGTGTTTTCACTACTCCTCATTTTTTGGAAGGGTGGAGGAAAAGGTGAGACATGAAAAAGACTGTCATTACAAAAAAATAGGAGAAGCAGCATAGGAATAACAGTAAAAAAAAAAAAATGAAAGGGTAAGTAGAAAGACATTAGGTCTAGATATAGCACCACGTCTTATTATGGTACCACCTTTTGATGTGAAGGTTTCTACTACCTGCTTCAACAAAAGACTGTCTTACACATCCTCATAAAAGCTTAAGCCACAAGACAAGGGCAAAAGTGGAAGGTAATACAGGCAGAAATAGAATCTTTTGTGAAAGAAGCAGAAACCTTTCCTTCATTGTTTTGTTCTAAGAGAATTCTGTAAAAAGCACATTTTCATGTGAATTCATGATTTCTTCTGCAGGCTGTCGAGAGTTTTTCCCAGCATTTAACATCTGAGTGTTTGTGTAGATAAATTACAAGCTCACCTAGCCTATTATTTTGTGGAATTTTTAACTGTTGTGACATAAGTAATGCTTTGTATAGTACTCCTTTTACTGGAAATCTGGGGTTTCTAACATTCTGTCTTCAGCTCTGATCTGAAGGTAAATGAAACCGTCAGGCTGACACAGGGGGCAGCACAGAGAAGTGATATGGTCAGGATTAAAGGAGAGATAATTTTAGTATGTAACCTGAGGAGCTCATGCAGAATCCCTTCTTGCAGGTGTCAATACAAAAGACATCCTGACAGGAGGCACTTGGCATTTTTGCACTGCTGTTTGCTCTGCACACAGGGACAAGGCCCAACACTTGGATTCTCCCAGGCTCTGTAACTGCTGACATCACACAAGGTGTATATATATATATATATATATATATATATATATATACACACACACATATATATATATATACATTAATGTCATTGCTGACTTAGCTCCAACTGCAGAAATAGCCCTTCCCTTCCTATGTCCTTCCTAATGTTTCCTGAGCAGTGCTACAAGATCCTGCAGTTCTTCCTCAGGATGCTCACAGGAGCTGAAAACTGTCAATTAGCAAAGGCACCTGTAGGGAACAGCTTCTTCCCAGGCTGAAAAATACCCAAAGAAACACACAAACGCCAGGAAAATGTCTCCAAAAAATCTTGCCAAAAGTTGACATAGGAAAAGCTATTTTGAAAAGCCAGTTTCAGGCTAAATTTCAGCTGGCACCACACTTAACTTAGACACATTGAAATGCAGGTTAGAGATAAAAGGAGAGAAGCTACCCCAGTGTTTTGGGCAATGCAGAGGCAGTGCCCTTGCACGGCAGGCAGTGGAAGAGAGGAGGTGTGCAGAGAGGACACCAAACAGCCAGGGCTGGGAGAGTCAGCCTGAGTCCAGCTGAGAAGTGGCCTTAACTGCAGTTGAAGAGTTGAGTAATATAAATCAGTGTATTTAAGCTCACTTAAATAAAGCTAGACTGCTGTACACCTGCTGAAAATCCAGTGCAGTGTATTTCAGTTATTAGTAATGATAAGTTGAGAAGTGTATTTAAATGACACTTCCATTAGATGAATCAATAATAGTGGAAATGCAACCACTGGGGAGAATATCCCTTTAAATGAGAGCTTTATGATGCTAACATTATGTTGCACACATAAAGACTAGCTGAACAGGTTTATTAGCCCTTTCTAATGGTGCCCATCCATTATTAATAATGCAATCATACTTTTAAGGCCTGATTTTCAATTATTTCATTACTCATATGAAAAATTAAACAAAGATGAAGTGGGAAACATTTTAGCTCCCTTAGAAGCCCTGTCTAGGAAAACCTTTTCTCCCACAGTGTATTTACTGAATTATTTGACAAGTGAAATAACCAGCCTCTATCACTGTGGATTTTTCCTGGTGAATGTACGCCAATGAACCCACAGATTTGTTCATTAAGTCTGACTCATGGAAAGATTTAAAAGAGTACATCATTTTAGCAGTAGGAAAATGCCAAAAGATTTAGATGCTTTGCTTGACCTTTGTTTATGAACTGGCTTCATCTAGAAATGGAGCTGAAAGCCTCCCATAAAGACCCTTTATCTTTTGAAAAAGGGCAAAAAGGACCCTTCTTGAAATACAAGCTCAATAATACTTACACACAAGTCCATTTTTTAATTTTTTTCCCAATGTACATAAAACTTTGCCATACTTTTTTCCCTTTTCAGCAAATCACTGAGAACCTAAAGCGATGTTCAGGACAGCCAAGATGTAATTCATAAACAGAACAGCACAACTTCTAAAAAATAGTTAAGGTCTAAAACTCAAGAGGCCTCCCATTCTTCTGCTCACCTTCCTTATACTTACACAAATTTACTAGTAACCACACTTCCATTTTTCTGACAGCTGAATACCTGCTATCCTATGTGAGAGCCAGGATCATCAGCCATTCTGCTAATGACCTACCAAGTGTCAAGAGGTGAAAACTGAGTTTTGTAGCACAGCCTATTGAATTCATTTTCCATACACAGGCAGGAGTAGTACCAGCCTCTAGACCAATAGGCAAGCCAGAGTTTGCAAGTCATGCATGGATCTGAACCATAGCCAAAGGGAAATGAAAGTTTTTTTCTCTGAACCTCTTAAATGTTTTGTACTTCTTAATTCTTTCTGAAAGCCTCCATGTGCACTGCAGACCTCTTAATAGTTACTATGAAACCAAACTGCTTGCAGAATGTTGTCTATCAGAAACATCTTTCAAAAGTTAACCTAGGGATAGGACTGAAAGGGAGGCAATTTATAATTATATCAAGCAGGGAGAAATGGATACACAAATCTGCCCAGTGACTCCCCAGAATACAAGTGGATCATGGCAGCTGCTTGATGCTGCATTGCTGCATCCTTGCAGCTAATGCACCTTCTCTCTAATGATGATTTTTTTTGAGATGCTATTTTTGAGAACTGGTTCAAGGGGCACTTCCTTCCTACGTTCCTTGGGGTGTCTCCCAGGTGATTATTAAGGCATATCAGAACTCAGCTCACTTTGCTCAGTCTTATGGCTTAAACCACTTTACTATCACTCAAAGCAGAATACTTGAAAAAACATAAAAGCTTTTTTCATGTGTAGAGAAGGTGGGGAGAGCATTCAAGAATAGGATCATAGGAACATTTAGCTTATCACTTTTTTGTCTGGTGCTCCAAATGTCTTATTTTCTTTTTTTCTTTTATTTAAATGCAACTCCACTGAATTAAAATTCTTTTTATATTCATGGCTGATGCAGCAGAGGGAGTATTTGGAAAATAAAGTGAAAGAAAAGCTACGGTGAGGATGTCCTAAAAACACAAGGCAACAAGACAAAAAAGGGAGATTGGGAGATGATAATAAATGTTTCAATGAGATTCATCTCTATGGGAAAATGAAAGATAAATATAATTTTTAAAATTTCATTCTTCCCCCCCCAAATTTTCTATCATTAGAATAATCCTAACAATGTTTTACTGCTTCGGTTGTTATTTGAGAACAGCCTGCTTAAGAGTTGATGCTATTGGCTTCATACTAAGGTTTGAAGCCATATACCATGTTTTTAGATTATGTACTCAAAGCTATGCTCCAACCCAGACTTGCCCAATCTCTCCCCACATGTTGATCCATGTACCCAGGTGCAGCTGAGGCCCCAGGCAGAAAACTCTGCCAAAACACTCAGCTTTCATCCAGACTCCAAGCTCCCCTCTGTCCACTCCAAGAGCAGCACTGGCAGTAGGAACTACTAAACACCCTAAAATTGATTCATTAGAGGTGCTCTCCCTGAGCACGGTGTGGATGTCAGGAGCTGAAGGCCCAGCCATGTTCCCACACGTCACTGAGAATACAAACTGAGTGGTTCACAGCAAAATGCTTGTGCATAACTACTCTCACACCCTTCTGTCAAATGAAAGAGTAGCCAGAAGCACAGTCTGAACAGCAGCCACCTGAGCAGGCAGACCCAGCAAATGGTCCTCAGGCTCTTGGAAGGCAGGGTCTTTTTTGTTGATTGTGTGTGATGCCTGGCACATTTATGCCCTTTGGTTACTGTTCCAGTTACTATTTCTTACTAATAAAATTGTCTCGACTACATGAGACATAATTGTCACATCTTTCCTGCAAGCTTTTTTAATCCAAATCTTATTATTGCCTATTTCCAATATTGATTATAAAGCAGGACTTTTTGTGTCTCCACTGTGCTGACCGAGGCCTACTAAATGACTGCAGAGTGGCCAAGATATTAAAGGCACAGAAAGGGAGGAAACATTTGCTTCTATTAGCATTCTGTTAATGTGCTTCATGTTCCTAATCCTTGACCTCAATCTGCTAATACAATGTTTTCAGATTTGGAGTGCCAGGATCATTTTCGAGTTCATCTATTCTACTGTGAGGAATTTAATTTCAGTTTACAGTAAGAAAGAGAATTGAAAACTGACGAGGTGATAGCACAGCACATTACAGTATTAGAGTACCTGGTTTACTTTTTGCAGTGCTATAGAAACAGTCTAATGTGCAGAGATTAGAGGTCTGAAAGGACTGGAAGACAGTACCATATCTAGTAAATCATTTTAGTGCAACTCACACCTACTGATTACCCATTAAAAAAAAAAAATTAAAATATTCACAACATATTACAAGAATGAACATACAGTATAATAAACATTGACAGCCTTGTGAAAGACAAAGAGATGCTGTGCATTTCTAAAGCATGCCAGTTGTGATTCTTTCTAGTTGTACTTTGAAATAAGTGGTACATTTGTCATTTCAGTAACTCACAAAAGGTTGAATGAACTCCCACCCTCTCTGTCATTACAAAAGAGCTCTAATCATAACTCCAGCATCATTACATTATGAAAGAACTAGGTTATGAATCCTAATCTTTCCACTGCAGGTGACAAGAGAATTTTTGTCATCAGATTTTGCAAAACAGAATCAGCCTCATTATTCAAAGCCAGTATTTCAGCATAAAAAAGTAGGCTTTGTGTAAATGTTGAAAAAGTAGAAAATATTACTGCTCCTGCACGTTCAAATGAAAAGTGGATCAATAATCATTAGAGAACCTGTTTACTCATGAAAATTTGGAAATTATTAATGATCTTTCTTTCTCCATTAACCTGGCTGCTGATATGTAATCAATGCATTTAAGGATATCTCCTATGTGAGCCATATTTATTCAAAAATTTAAGATGCACTGATAAAAACATAGGGGCCTTCAGCAAATGTTTGACTAAGCACAGTAGTCCCAAGCTGGTGGAAGCTGGATGCCCCTTTTTCCTGTGTCCATCAGTACCTTGCTGATTAGGAATTAGGAAAACTTTCCTACTTATCCAATGGGTCTTGTGGAACACTTAATTAGCCATCTGGATAACTTTATCCTCTTGTCAGTGTAAAAGAAAGACTGAGGTTTTTTTACATTTTTGGGGGGTTGAGGTTTTTTTGTTGTTGTTTTTTGTGTTTGTTTTTTTTTTTTTTTTCATGCAGTTCCCTATAGTTGAGAAGATTTGTTTAAAATTTCTTAATTATATTAGTTTTTGGGGAACCAGACTAAAGCTGTAATTTTGAAATAGAGAAAGCTCTGAGACTCTGGAACGTATTCTGTAGCACCTAAATTCTTTGTGAACTCCCTTGAAAAGATTTGGCTTCAAATCAATTATTCAAGCTCCTTTTGTTATTTGATGTTTACATACACAGACTTAAGAGACAAAGTAACATTTCACATGGGAGGATTGTTTCATTGGTTTCTTGTTTTTAAGCTGAAATACTTAACACAGGGGAGGGATTCTAGACTAGTTTTATTAGTTTTGAATGTCAACACCACAGGGAAGTCAAAACCTGAGTCTGTTCTAAATAGGTATTGTAATGTCTAATAACTAATTAATAATTTAAGTTTCTCCTTACTTTTGAATAATGCATTGAGAATTCTTTGTAGCTGCATCTGGGTTTTGAGTTTCTATAATGGTTTTTAAAATTTCTCTGTGCAACGAGGAGGGCTATAAGACCAAGATCACATAAGTTACTACATACCTATGGGAACCTGAGCAATGGAGCTGTGAAAACCACCAGCAAAGAAGGTTTTATCCAGAATATGCCTAGGGCAAGCTGTTTTGGGGGTTTTGTTGTGTTTTTGTGGGTTTTTTTTCTTTTCTTTTAAGCCATAACTTCTTCCCTACCAGGATGCAGACAGATCACTCACGCTCCTTTCTTTCTTTCTCCCTCTCCTTATTTTTTTTTCCATTTGGTTACAGAAATTTTTCATAAAGAGAAAAACAAGTTTATTTTTATATATGACACCTTAAGCTACAAAAAGACAACTGTTAAGAAGTAACTGAATGTCAGTGGCACAGGCCATAATAGAGTGATAGAAAGACACCCGTAGGACACCAGGGAAAGATGGACACATATGAATAGGGACCAACTTCAAAAAATCCTTCCCCCATTCCCTTTAAACAGCAACAAAGTAATTTTCCCCTTTTAGAATAGGACACCGTCTTTCTCTCTCATCCTCCTATGTTGCAGCACTCTGTTCCTCTAATTTCCATTATTAATCTTTGCTTAGACATAAAAATGTCAAAGAAACAGCACGGAGAGAAATATTATAAAAAGAACTTCTTCTGGGAACTACAAGCCTCCTAAGATATGAATATGAGTAAGTGGGAACTTGAATCTGTGAAAAAGAAAAGGACCTTGTGAGAAAACACATTAATAACTGAGAATCAGGACACAACTACAACAAAGAAAGGAGTTCTGTAACCCCAGAGAAACTTAGTGTGTTGAATTTGAAGAAATACAAATTATATTCTTTCTAAATGGAGTTGTCTCTATACTATTGCTTCTAGGTCTACTGAAGGCCATGCTTTTGTTTCAGACAAAAACCCCCAACCAAACAAAAACAAAGCTAACCTCAAAGCTAACCCTAAAAGGTGTTCACAAATTATTCTATTGGTTTCTGACATAACAGTCACAGTTTCTCTCCCACTGTAGCTGGTTTTGTGTAAGGTTCTTTTCAATTAATTGCTGGCATTAGGATTTTCTCAGCTACCATGATTTCCCAACTCAGTATCAGCATCTTATTTTTTCTAAGACACCTGACACACACTCTTCCCCCCTGTTCAAATATTCACATTTTCTATTTTTTTGTTTCTGCACAGTTTCTCAGCAGCTGTTACTGCTTTTTGTGATTCTGCTCTTTTGAATTAATCTATTTTGTCCTCCTTTCTTAGCAAGAATAGCCTACCCTGAATCATAATGCACTTAAAACTTCTTTGAAAATCAATGTTTTCCCAGCTGCATTGCATACAAGTCTATTCTGCTTAAAAATGCCCTTAAAAACAAAAATGTCAACTGTTTCACAGATCAAAAATTATATAAATACTTTTCACCAAATCGTAATTGTTTATCTAGTTTCTACTACACTGAAATGAAGACAAAATCTTTTGAAAGAGCACTAAGAATCAGAACCAGACCTATCACATTATAAATGAAATGCTGCTTCACTTCATTATGCAAAAATATATGATGAAAACCCAGAACTTTCTTTCTGTTTTCTGGAGAAAAAGAGGAAAAAAAATTGTTGGCATTTGTCTTCCTTTACAGCAGTCATCATTCTGCTTATCAGTAGTTTCATCATCATGTTAGATAGGGTTCATCTCCCAGTTTTATAAAGTATAAACAAAATGAACAAACTTCTGAGGAAGCTTCTACCAGGTTCACTCAATGGCCTCAAATACTTTTACTGAAAGAGAGGGTGAGCAATCAGTGTAATTCACCCTCCAATCATACTTGCAATTTCACATATCTCAATCAGATCTCACCTCAATCTCTCCTTTTCAATGAAAAGAAGTCCCAGCCTACTCAGTTTTCTCTTATATGGCAGTCGTCCCACATCCTCCTCACATGGCTGATTCATTCTCCCAAAGATCTCTATTGAGAGACTGTCAAAGCAGTTGAATCACTCATCTACACAAACTTGCTGACCACTTAAACTAGAAAAAATCTGAAGGCAGAAATGTCTTTACAGTAGACTGATTCTTTTCATATAGATAATATTTATCCAGTTGTACACAAAGTCTATGTTCTCTTATAGTTTCTACTAGTTTCTCAGCACAGATTTCAGTTCTAGGACTGCCATTTCCAGGTTCCAGCTAAATCTTTCTTCAGAAATGGATATCACACCATCCTCCTGGAATCAAAAACTAAGAGTTTTAAAAATGTTGTTACATATCACTACTATTAAACTATATTATCCTTGAGTTATTTTGGGGTCATTTGTGCACTCTGTCCAGTCCTTGTACTCTGTTACAGTTAATTTGCTGTATTTCTAACATAAACTCTTTGACACTTATTTCAATTCCACACAAAGCCAGTGTCATGCACTTCCCCCCCAAAAAAGATTTTGCCAAAGGACTCTGTCTTCAGCAGTAAATGCTAATGTAAAGAGCTGATCTGACCTGTCAGCAATGTACTTCTGCTTCTTTTATACTTCTACCCCTTCCTCAAGTGTTTCCTCTTTATGCTTGGCCTTTTAAAACCTCCTTGAAGGCCTTCTTGCTCCTGGGTATGGATAGTGATCAAAGTTAGTTCTTGCATTAGTTAGATTCTTGCTCTTCAAACTCTTCTTTTGTCTGTCTAGTCATATATTTGTGCAACTGGCCAGAGTTTAAGATCCTTTCTCTCTTCTTAACTTGGATTCAATTTCAGTTCCCTGAAGGATGCTCCCTTCTAGTAACCTCCATTATCTTGCTGATTAGCCATACTCCAGTTGTCCTTTTTTTAGTCCTTCCTTTAATGCTTTATTTCCAGGATGCTTTTCCTTGTTGCAAGTTCAAGCTGCAGGTAAGGATAACTTTCTCAGCTGCTTAGTTTATGTTCTGCTAATGATGAATTCTCATTTTACACAGCTCAACTTCTGACTGGAAGCAGGAGATTTTTTGTTACCTTCTGCTCTTGAAGGTATGCCAAATCTTCATTCAGTATTTGTGATAACACTGGCAAAACGATGCTTCAGTTTTAAGATCTCACACCAGGGCAATCTAACACTGCTAGATACTGATACAAGGATTGAATTGTCCTATGTGTTCACTCTGAACGTCTGATCTACATGAAACAAGCATGGTAGCAAATATGAATTATGTCTCAAGTTTGAGTTCTGGTATAACATTGTTGAGTTCACATGGGAAAAATTTAAATTACCCCATATTAACTTTCTGTGCTTTCTGCTTCTCTCAGAATATTAGTGCTGGTCAAGCAGTCAATAATGTGGCCCAATTATTATATTCTTGCTTTTAACATCTGGAATTTCAATCCACATTGATTCTAATGTGACAAATCGCAGTGGTAAGTTGACTAATGAGATTTGAATCTTATCTCCTTTAACTTATAGTATTATTCTACCTTATCTCTCTTGTATATTTGGTATTAGTGTCTCTTTGATTGTCTTCTTTCCAGTAAGATTCTAACATACACTATTGCACCCATATCTTCATTTAGTTATGAATTCCAGATCCATCTTAGTGCTTAGATTTACACAAGTACACATACACCTCTCCTGATTCCCTTCTTGGCAGGCTGTTTAAATGACACTCCAATTGTTTTTCTCCTTTGTTTAAGAAAGATAATAACCATTTATTAAATTCAAGATATGAATGGTTCCTGTCTGGCCTTAGAGGCATTATCCCAAACTGCTATTCCTGTATGTAATAGGGAAGTCAGCAACTCAGTGCTTGATTGCCCTCTGCCCAAACTGGCCAAGAACCCTTTGGGGGAACTCTTCTCTAGCTACACCTGTTAGCTTTGTCTCACAAAAAAAAATGTGTGGCCTACTGTTTTCACCAATCACTGCACACAGAAACATCCACTATTTTATACCTCTGAATAGCATACATTTATGACCTGCAAGAGTCTCAGTTCTTCCAGGCTTTGCAATATGACAATTTTACAAGTAATCTTACTAAAGCCAAAGACATAAAAGCCCGCTACCACTGTCAGCAGCAGATGCCTACACAATCTTAAGGGAAGGCCATCAATGCATCTCCCAGACCCTAGCCCCTCGAGGACTTCCCAAGCCAAGGATGCTATCTTCTGTTTGTCAAACCTTGATGATGTTCTTCGATCAATTTCTCCAATCACATTCTGACTCTGTGTAAATAAAACACTAGCAACACTAGCAGAACTGTAGATGAAATGCAGGATGGAAGATTTTTCATCCTTGGCCTGGGCATTGGTCTGTCAGATTCTCATGAGAAGCAGTAACTGCACCTTGTACTGGAACATCTATAGGTGCCAGCTACATATGAAAGAAAACGAGAGTTGTACTTCCTTCTTCTAAATTTACAAAATATAGAATGAGACTGAGATGCATCACAGCTGCAGTGGAACATGGTTCTGATGCCTCTGACTACTCTCTACAGATGAAGTTTGGGAAGAACAGAACAAAATCATTTTGAAAGTCCCACGCCACACCATCTCCATAGGAAAAACAACACAACTCCCAGAAATTCAGTGGTGTGACACAATGAGCAGTGTCTCTCTCCGGTGTCTGCCTCCACCCTCAGTGCATTTCAAGTACATCATGAACCCAAAAAGAACAAAGTAGAGACAAACACTATTCTGTTAAGCTAAGACCTTATCTGATGCAGCTTAAACTATAAAACCTACACCCCTAGGGAACACTAAAAAAGTAAAAGTCCACCATCTGTTTTGTGTGAAAGATGACGAATACCAAACTGCACAGTTTACTCTCTTTCAACAAAGCTACTTCAAAAGTAGATAGGATGTGAGAGATGCACCTTGCCCATATCTCTTGCTGAGCAATCCTCTTCCTTTGAAAGATCTGTGACCTAGCATAGTTCAAAACACTTGAACACTCTGTGTTTGGCATGTTCTGAAGCTCTTTCACTAGCCAGGAGGTGTACCCTGAAATAGAAACATGATGAATTCATGAGCAGCTGTGAAGTGTTCTGCTTTTCAAAGCAGCAGCACCAGATGAATTTTCCCAACTTCTTCCTCCTCACGTACAAGTTCTTAAAATTTGATCTAGTTCAAAACTATGTTCCTCTAAAATACTTAATTTGAAAATCTAAATTTTATATGCCATTCAAACCAGAATAAGGCTTAAGAACTTCATGAGAATCTAAATTCTCTAACCTAGCTTCTGAAGGGACGGGGATGGGGCAGGGGACGGGGAAGGGGAAGGGGAAGGGGAAGGGGAAGGGGACGGGGAAGGGGACGGGGAAGGGGGAGGGGGAGGGGGAGGGGGAGGGGGAGGGGGAGGGGGAGGGGGAGGGGGAGGGGGAGGGGGAGGGGGAGGGGGAGGGGGAGGGGGAGGATTGAGAGTACACGCAGACAGACATCCATGTACAGAAACTTCTACTTATCCTAAAATTACATCAACTCATTTCCATTAGTGTCTGAGACAAAGGATGCTTGCTGAATCATACCATTAGCACCATGACTAAACAAATCTAACCTTGAGTAGCTAGACACAGTTAATCTCCAAACAAGGGATTTCTCTAGTTATTGAGAAAATTGAACACGCATCAAATTCAATACTCTACAATTCCACAAAGGAAACCCATCCTCCACATTGAAATATTTATATTTCTCTAGCACCAAGTTCACCAGGAATCTCTATTTTTCTGTGTCTGATAGCTGGACTGCCCCAAGATGATTTCCTTTCCAAAGTGAGTCACTTGTTCCCCTTCAGCTTTTGAACTACCTGGAAGCATTTCTATTTCACATCAAAACAGGGAAATCTAACAGCAGGAAAAGAAGGGGAAAAGTTCATTTGCCCACAAAAGTTTTAAAGTAGCCATCATCTAGCCCAGATATTCTAAAGGGGAGAACTTTCTATTCTAATTTTACGATGATGTACAGTCTACACTGGTTTTACCACAGCCAGATGGGAGACAAAGACCTTACTGAAGGTATAAGCAAAAGATCCCTGTGACAGCGGGCAACTTGAGGTGGCCATGGTTAAGAAGGGATCCAGCAATGTCAGTATCAAATGCAGCTTCTCACCCTGGAGAAACCCTTCATTCCTGCTGCTACCACGAGGGGAGAGACTGAGCTGGAGAACATGGCAGCTCCTGTGGGGAAGGAATGATCCTATAAGCCACTGTAGTCAACACTTTAACCCTGACAGCACTTGGAGTATCAAGCTGTCTCAGAGAGAAGAGCTGATATGTTCCTCACTGGTTTAAGATGATTGTCTCTTCTTTCTATCCCTGTACTCATTTTGTAATCAATCTTTCAGCAGACAAAATGAAGCTTTGTTCTGATTACAAGAGCACCTTTAAAAAAAAAAAAAACAAAAACACAACACACCACATTCCTGAGCATAATTTCCCAGTGACTAGACAAAGAAAACTTCTGATTTACCATCTGCTTTTAATTATTTTCAGAGTGAGATTATGAGTAAATAGGTCATCTTCCTGTCTCCCCAGTCTACTTAGATTCTCTGAATCCACCCACACATGACTGAAGGCACTGCTCACAAAAGCCATGCTATCTGAGGAAGGCAAGTGGCTTCTCTTCAAAGCATACTGCAAGACAGATACATTAATATCTCCAGCAAATACCTATGCAGAATCTCTCCCCATCACGTTCATTTTTCTATCTTGCTAGGACTGAATCACAACTGCATTCAAGCTTCCCACATCACTTTCTGCAAGAGCAAGGTTATTAAACAGCTGCTTATTTTGCCTCTTCGAAATGACCACAATTTAGTAATGGAATTATAGTTCTTCACCTGTTACTGCATACCAATTTTTTAGAAGATTTGGAATAAATTTATGTGCAAATGAAACCGGCTGTTACCATTGTTACTGGTCATAAAGAACAAGTTCAGAGTGTTTCTTAATAGGATGCAAATGCTGTGAGTTGTTTCTGATAAATTACTTCAGTTTTAAAAAATAAAGAGTTTAAAAAGGTGAAACGGAAGATGCAGTTATCAAACCAGCAAAAGTTATGAGGTGGACAGAGCTCTCAGTGTGGGCACAGCAAGATACCGAGACTACAGAGAATTACCAAAAGTTCATGCCTAGAGTCTGGAGTAATTTTTAATTAGCATCAAGATTCTCTGAAGCAAACAGTATTCCAAGATACCATTACACCTGGTATGGAGTGGGAGTCTAGCTGCTTCTTCACAAACATTTAACTTCAGTTTGTAATTCAAAGTTTCTCATTTTAGCTCGTGATACACTTCCCTATTGCAAGTCATCTGGAGAAGTATGGTCCCAAAATTGACTCTTTGTATTTCAAAACTGGCTACATTCAAAAGTCATCATGTAGTTTAGCGACATCTCCCTCCAAGCAAACAGATCACTGAGGATTGGCACATTAGTGCAACTGTCCTGATGTATCCCTGATAAACATTACTGTACCTGGTACCTTTCTAGATTAAAAAGACTGGATAGCAATCAAGGAAGATGAATTAGATCCAAACTTGGACTGCTTTTATCTGGATTGCCTTCAGGAAGCAGCGAGAAAATACAGGCCCTGGTTTATCCAGCACATCCAGTTCCTCCAGTACATCTATTTCCAAGGTCTGTCAGACCATCTTGCAGATAGCTTTTATTTGTGTATACTCTTTAAAGATCAGTTTAGCTTTCTACATTTTTGGTCCACCTTAAATATTCCAATAATAGAATACTAATAGGGGAACTCAGGAATGGCTCACAAGAGATTTAAAACTGTCTGCAGAGCTCTTCTATTTTTTACAGGTTCATAGAACCAGTCAGGTTGGAAGGTACAACCTTCTGCTCAAAGCAGGGTCACCCATGAGGTCAGATCAAGTTTCTCAGGGATTCTTAACCAGCCAAGTCTTGAAATCCTCCCACAGTTTCTGTTCCCATGCTTAGCTGATCTCAAGGTGAAAATGTTTCTCCCTACATCTAGCAGTCCTAATCCTCTCTTTTCAGCTGCTTTTCATTCTTTTTCCATGTACCTCAGTGAGATCCTGGCTCTGTCTTTTTGCTAACCTCCTGGCAGGTGTTTGCAGGCCAATGTCAGCTTTCCTTCTTCCCCATGCTGGACATGCCCCATTTCCTCAGCTTCCCCTCACATGGTAAATGCACCAGCTCCACAATCATCTTGGAGACTCCACTGAGCCTGCTTCAGTTCATCATGTTTCTTCTATTAGCAGACCAAAACTGGTAAAAAAAAATTCAAGAAGTAGCCTAGAAAGGCCAAATACAGAGGAATAATAATTTCATTTGATCTAACTAAAGTCCTCTGAATGTATAGCAACATGTTTTTAGCCTTCCTTACTGCCAGGGTACCCTGCTGACTCACAAGCCACTTCCTATCCACCAAAAGTTTGCTCATTCCCATGGTGCTTAAGCCTCTTCTATCCCTGTTGATTCTAATAATTTCTTCAAAGAGTACAGCCAGAGTTTGGTGCTGCTGAAAGCAGTGTCAGTAATGTCAGTCATTGTAGCAGAACAAGCGATTTTCCTACAGAGGACCAGAAATAGATTCACTACCAAAAACCCACTTATCTCTACTAAAATTACTCAAATATTGCACTTAAACAATCAAGGCACCCTCATTCCCAGGCAGGTAAAAAAATACCTGTAAATAGTAGATGAATTTGGTCCATATTTGTGATGGAGCAGATGTGAATAAAGTGCATGCTAATAGAAGTAAAATAATGTCTACATCCAACTGTAAAAAAAATTAACTGCACTAAGTGGGAACACAAGATAAATAATTACTTATACCTCAGGCAATTTTTAATCTTTGCTATTGATGTTCTGTTTCTGCTGATAATTATTCCTAAGACCTTACAGGAAATAATAGTTGAATATTTCTACTTGTTCTTTTTCAACATGTCACAGCTTACCAGGCTTATTACTTTGCTAAAACAAGGACCTATTAGCTGGGTTGGTTTGTTTGGTTTTTTTTTTGTTTTTTTTTTTGGTTGGTTGGTTTTTGTTTGTTTTTTTGTGAGTGCTAAATATGCTGAAGAGGAACCGAGGAAGGAAGGATAATCAAACTGCTTAGCTTACCATCACTGAATCAGAGGCCTGGGCATCTCTGATACACTGTTCTGAGTTACCTTTAATAGGAATGCAATTTTGCAATTTTAAGAATCTGTATCTTCAGGTTGGTCTCAAGTAAGCCAATTTAGGATTAGATATTTAATATTTGTTTTAGGATTTCATGTTTGGACCATCCCATCAATATCTGTCTGCCAGTAGTAAAGAATACTTTGTAGGACTTCAGGACTCAACATTGATTTTATTGTATTGTAAGGCATAGATTCCTACTTAGATCTAGGACATGTAAAAGCTGAGTGATCTTCATAAAGCCAGTGCTGTATATTCCATTTCTGTCAGGTTAAAGCTAAGCTAAACCCAAAGTGAGCTGATGGTATCAAAATGGGTTTTCATCTGAAAGTTTCTTGTTTAAGGTGGTAGCATCCAGACAACTTATCTGTTTGTCCTTACACTGAACTTGAAATAACTTCTTTATCACATATGTTTCTTCAGGGACTTCCATATTCTCCCCAGGCCTCTATGTGTTCCCTTAAAAGAATGCCCATTCATAGGTTACTTCCAGTCTCAGAATTAGATTAACTTCTAGAAGAGGGTCACCATTATTCTGATCTCATTCTTTTAGTTAAGCCAAATGAATTAAAAATATTTTCAACTTCTGTGTCCATGGCATTTATTGAGTGCATCTGCACTTTACTGACTTCTGTATGTCAGAATTCTCTCATTTCAGAGACCTTCCTGAATTTTCTGTTATTTTTCTGTTTATTTCTTGTTTATGGGTTCCTGATGAATCAGCAGCTAATGGCTTTTGTAGACAGAGACATGAATTTGTGTGGGGGAGTTTCTGTTTAATGTTTCTATTAAAGTGAATTGTGAATCATCATAATCTCAGGCCAAATTGCACTTGAGTGCAAGGAAATAAATGATCAGGATGAAACTTTCTTCCTCCCTGTGTGATTAGATCTATGCATGATGCAGCTCTATTTAGAGTGAAGGGATAAGACTCAGTTATGACGAACATAATGAATATTCTTTATTCAGGACATCAGAGACAGTAAAATCCCTTGATTCTTCCTCAGTCACATTAAACAAAGCATCCTCTCTTCTGCTGTCTGCCCAAGAACTCTTTATGCCTGTGCATGTTCTACAAAGATTCAGAACGGATCTTTGTCAAGAGCAAGGAGGGCATCATTTTGATGACTTGTCCCACCCCTGAAAAACACCTCTAAATTCTCAGTAGAAGTGAAAACTCAGTTAATTTTCATTCATAATCACTCATGTCTCAATTATTTTCAAAAGCTCACATAGCAGTCCCTACCACTGCTTTAGATATTACAAAGCTCTTCCGGCATTAATTTTACTGACGATATATGCTTGAAATCCCTAGTTTGAATGTCACTATGCCTTTCTAAGTGTTTATCATTTTTAAGCTGTCTTATTTGTATTTGCTCAATTCAAAACTAATAAAAAATATTTATTTTACCTCCATAACACAAACCTCCTTAAAGGTATGAATGTATCATTTATTGTTCAGAGTTCTAGTAAAACCTATAAACAACCCACAAAGCAAACACTACCTTTCTTCAATCTTTGTGACATTCAGATGTGAAATTCTATCTTGAATTGCATTATATCACTGTTTATTTGACTAAAGTGCCAGAGGGAAGTTGAATCAGACCTCAAGTGGTACATGGAGAGCAACTCTAACATAACCTAGAGTTGTTCCACTTAAATATATATCAGTGAGATCAGAGTCTACTTGCACTAGATCTAGCAGCCCTGCTCGTCCTGGTTATTGCTGTGGTTTGCCAAGGTCCTGGCTGTAAGATAACCAAGCTGAGTTAAATATTCTGGCTGGCTGGAACTTAAACAAACATAAGTTAACAGCAGTAATTTTCCAAATGCTAACAAGAACCATTGCTTCATCCATAAAGGCATTCAATGCTGCTTAGCTAAAAATGCCATTAAATACATTTCATGAGCCTGCCTGTAATACTAGAGGTGGGCTGACAGAATCATAAATTATCCATGATAGTCAATAGCATTGTAAAAAAATTAGAGTCCTCTTCTGAGAGACTGACTATTCTTTTGAGAATATCAGTTGAACAGCTACTGCATTTTAAGACAAAATCCTTTCAGTGAATACAAAATAAAAAACCCTATAATGACATCTATATCTAAGCAATATAAGTCCATGTCTATAGGCACAAGCCGTCAATTATGTATAATGAAAACAGTACAAAGTGCCTAGCCCTGAGAGGAAAGAAGAGTAATTTATGATTGCCTTAAAGTATCAGGGTGTAATGAGTCCTATAACTCTCACAATCAAATATACAGGACCCAAGCAATCAAAAAAATTGATTTTTTTTTAATTATTATTTTTGGTATTTAGAAAAACAGGAACAACTTATGTTATGCAATCCGTTATCTATATAACAATAAGTTATTAACTTCAAAGTGAACCTAACAGCTAGGCAGGATTACTGTTTAAAGAAGGATAAGCACTCAGCAGCCTTTAAAAGCTCATATTCAGAAGTTAGAGCAGATAACTAGTCTGTCTAGGCAACACAACACCCACAAGATCCAGAACTTTATCACTGTCAAGAGTCCTGGCAATTCAGCTGTGCAGCGTGCCACAACAGCACTCACAATCAAAGCAAGAAGAAAAGACTACTTAGTGTTCTTCATGTTCAGGCATAACTTCAGCAAGTGCATGTTATAGCACTTCATGGTGAAAAAGGAAAGAAATATCAAAATGTTCAAAATGTATTACTATGCCAAACACAAGGTTGTCACCATGCAACATGACACAAAGTGCCTCACCTGTAATTTTCCCTCTGTATTTGCTCAAAAATAAGAATTGGATAGTAACAAGTAGTTATTTAGGGTATTAATGTCTGGCAATACTTGTTTGAGGAAAGGCCTGACAGACTTGTTCAATATTGCTGAGAGCTTACTGGTAGACTTTGGCACCTCTGAACCAGAAGAGGGAAGGCAGATGATGGGGTAACTTCAGCCATTTCATTGGAAATGTTACCAGAAAAGATGCCACCCCCTGTAACTTGCTCCACAGACAGCAAATATTTTTTTTTTTGCTTTCTGTACAGTAGTTTCTAGGTAGTTCACCAGGGAGAAAAGCTAATGGCTGTTATCTAAGATTAAAAGTCTACCTGATGTTACTGTGCTTTTATCAATATTTGCCAGTTGAAGAAAAAAAAAAAGTATTTTATTTTTCCCTGTTGCTTTCTAAGAAGTAATGAAAGATCTATTTTACCTCTCATCTGTTGGCTTGTTTTTTTCATGCAATGTGAAGGAGACCTCTTTTTAATATCTTATAGGTTGCTCCCAACTTCCCTAACCTTCCTATCCAACGAGAGAGATGTTGCCATTAAATATTTCTAGGTCAAACTCAAACTGAAGTTTCCTGTCTGACAGCTGAGAACAAGTTATCTTTCAGTGTCACTAGGTAAACACCATATTGCTTTTCAAAGAAAACATAGCAGGAGAGAAAGCAAAAGACATAGTAAAGAAAAAAATAATCAATCAAAACTATGGCAATGTTTTCCAAAACAAAAACAGAACCTCCCAACTCCTCTACAGCACTTACTCATGGCATTTTTCAGAGACAGTCGCAAAAGGAGTTTGTCATCTTTTTAAGTCTTGATTCATCAGAACTAGGAACCCAAGAGTAACTTTTTTCCCCTTCAGTACAGGCCTTATTAAGAAACGCTTCTGGTGCAGTCATCTGGAAGTAGAACCAACATGGTACCATAGGAACCAAACATGGTTCACAGGATCTCTGAGTTTAATACAATTTTAATTTCTTTTCATTCTGCTCACAAAAGAGCCCCTGTTCTTCTGAGCAAACTGGGAGATGCCTAGGAAACATGACAGAGACAGCACCATGCTCAAAGGCACAGAAACTCACCCTTCATCTCACCAGTCCTGGTTCTCACATTTAAACTGTGCCCACAAACAAGGTGTACACTGACTAAATCTACTGCAGTCTTGGAAAGAACCCACTATTGATGTTCCAAAACCATAAATGGGAATCTATAAAATGTCTGTAAAAATTACTCATCTTCCTACTTCTGCAATGAAAGCCACCTGCTTGCATATGTAGGCAATTTTATATAAAAAAGCCTAGAGACTGACAAGGGACATCCTCAAACCAGAGGCAGTGGGGGAAATAATGCATTTGCTTTTCTTCCAGCATCAAACTGAACATTTGCTGTGTGTTATATGAAATTAAATACTGAGTCAGACTGAACACCCTGTCCAGCTCAGAATGGTGTCTCTAGCTGGTGCTAGATGCTTCAGCAGAAGTGTTTCATAGTGTAGCAGAGAGCTAAAGGAAGAGAAGGCACTCCCAATAGCATAAAAATCTGAACAAATACATCCCTACATTCAGTGATGTACTGTGAGGAGCCTCAAAACAAGACAAATAACTATATAGCCACCTAACGCAGGAAATGATTTTGCTAAGAAATTTTATAGAACTGAGAATAACCAAAGGAAACCAGTTAGATGACAGATCTGGTTGAAAACTACTTCACCCTAAGGAAGCTTGTGGGGAAAGTCTATATCAAAAAGCCCAGGTCACAGCTCTGTAACTTCAGAATATGGCAGACATGACTTCTAGTCCTGCTTCATCAGCCTTTTTTCTCTACAGCCCAAAGATTTGTTCCTGGGTCATGCTAGGGAAGCAAGACCCATCCAGATTGCTAGGTCCACTCCTCCAGACTCCGAGGAATTCCTGTTCCCCTCAAATCTTTCAACATACTCAGCTCAGCCAGCCGAACAACTTCACCCACCATCAGCTTCCTTTAGAGGAATGAGACTTCCCCATCTGCCCACATATCAAAAGGGCAAATCCTGAGTAATCTGAAGTCTGACACTCCACATACTCTCTAAATAGGGAGAATCTTGAAGTGACAGAAGGAGACAACAGGATAATGACAGAAATAGAATAGACCTTGCAAAACTTAGGCAGAGTGGACAATTGCCAAACCTTTTTGGAAGTTCCTAGTTTGAATATTGAAATAAAGTTATTTTCAGATGAAAATTATATAAGTTAGTATCTCAGGAAGGAAGAGTTTTAAGCAGACAGTTTAAAGCTGTCTAAGATAATTAGGTTTCAACATATTGGTGTGTTCCTCAATTCTTCTGTAAAGACGAAATACCTCCAATAGTGGCTCAAAACCCTGTTGCCTTTTTATCTTCTCTGCTGACAAATTACTTAAAGTACAGTTAACAAGGAGTGCCACAATTACAGAGCCTATGGGGTAGAAGTGATTTATTCCCTCTTCTATCAGACCAGCTGGCAAGCCTGACGTGCACCGTTTATCAGACAGCTGGCCCCAAGGCACAGAGCCTGCACGCTACCTGTCAAGCTGGAGCCTTTAATTGGGGAGCAAACATCAAACCTTGGTCTTGCATAAATGAAGGCAAGAGATCTATTGACACCATAGAGTCATTGCCTTCACGTTGCTCAACATTCCCTCAGCAACTGACTTTTCTGCTGGAATTTCTGCATCAGCTTCACAGGCTTCTGTTCCCTTATTCCTCCAGTTGTAAGCACAAGTACCATGGCCCTTGCCTCCTGTGTGCAGGAAAGAAGGAAATGGCCCAGAGAGAGAAAATTAGGAGACTGTTGTTTTGAACATAACAAATCAAGAGAGTTATTTTGTGGGTGCAGATCAAGACTAACTCCTCTTATGAAAGTACATTCAGAGAAACAGTGATTGTTTAATGTTAATTTGAACTACGAGTTTGAAATCCATGGCGCTGAGATCAGGTTATGGTTTGTGAATCCATATTGCATTTGTCCATGTGGACTGTTTGCTTAACCAGACCATAATATCGGTTTGTTCAAAGGGCACCCATTCTTTTTAGAAGACCTCGAAATTTATGATTCCACAAGAGGGATTCAGCCAAAACTATATGAAATATTATCTTCCCCACCTCCTCACATGCTGATTCATTGCTAGCAAGGACAAAAATCCCAGAAAAGCCATGCATGCAAACTAAGTAGATACAGTAAGTACAGCCAAACCCTTTCATTTCTACCTGGGTGCTAATGGAAGGCACATTTAGAAATAGTGTAAAACAACTCCATGTTCATTAATGCAAGATCAGTAACTTAATTATAAATGTCATCATCTTGTCCATTCTGAAACTCAAGAGGCAGTTTTTAAACATCACAAGCCAATCTTTTACTGTTAATTAATCACTAATTAGAGGGATCCAGGCTAGAACTACTTTGTTTCATGCAACAGAGGTTGCCATTTGATGTCTTTCACGCATGCTTTTCAATGAAACAAACCACATGAAATAAGTAACATGAAGTCAGACTCTGCCCCAGTAAGCTTAGTGTTTTTCTTTTTCCTTGTAAAATTTCTCCTCACTTATATTTTCTTTTTTTGGATACTTTTAGATAATGGTTTAAGCCCCATAAAAAGCAATGGTCCAATTACAGTGTTTCCTTAGACAGAAGAACTAAGAGGCAAGTTGAAAGAACTAAATTAAGTGTCAAAACCTGGTCAAATTCTACCCATCTTTATACTTATTATGCAATCTTCTGTACTACGTTTAATTCAAACTGTTAAAAGGTAACAGAGCTATAAAGCATTTCAGGAACAATCAAATCACTAGAGTTTTATGTTGGCTTGTAAAACACTTATCATTTAATACCTGCATGATCCCATCTTTTCTTTCTTTGCTTTGAAAATATCTGGCTTAAATCAGGAATAAACCAGGGATTCAAAAATGCTTGCAAAATAAAGGCTTCCAAAGCCATTTGCTGTGTTGCAGTTTTACAAGTTTTCTGCAAACAAGAGAATTAATATTTTGCTTTCCTTACTTCACCGTGAAAAACAAAAGCAGTCTGTCTGTGCATAACAGGTTTTGTTAAACATCCAATAATAATAAAAAAAAAAAAAGTAGCTCTCAAACTGTTTTACCAGTAGATCAGTGAAATAGTTTGATGGTCTGTCAAATCTAATTTTTTTCCATAGATACATGACTTCCTGGCTCAATACACATCACTTGTTAACAAGGGCAAAAAAGAGCAAATGTGACCTCCTGTCCCTCTTCCAGAACTCTTCTCTTCCCACGCTTGGCAAGAGAAGCCTGGCAGTTTGCACAAACAAGTTCTTAGTGCCTTTAGGAGTCTTAGTCCTGAGAATACTGCCTCTGAGCTGTATCACCACTTTTAATGAATGAGGTCTGAGGTAAACAAATCATGACATGTTACAATGAGCTGAAAATTAAAAACAGTCATCCTTTTAGAAAGAAACTTCACAGAACATCATCCAGTAAAGCACTGCTGACACAAGGCTGCTGCCAAAATGCAACCCATTCAGTTCTGTCTCTGCTCTGTGCCTTAAGTTGTTCTTGTAGACCATAAAATGAAGAGATATCACACCTATAATGCATCCATCCTCAATTTAACTAAAGGTCTCTTGAATCCAGAGAATAAGAATGTGATTCTTCCCCTGATCATTATTTCTACATAATGCAGTGTATACTTGTGTGTCTTGCTCAGGGCTTTCCACTTGGCCTGGCTGCCAACCTCGAACCCCTTTCAAGTGCTCTCTTTTATGCTGCAAAAACATCCTGGCAGCCATTCCCTTCCACTAACCAGGAATGTTAAGGACAGAACCCGACCATGACTAATTCTCTTCATCCTAACATACACCAGAAAAGTTGATAGATACCCAGACACTGAATTTCTTGCATAGTTCTCACCAGATTCAGCCCATAGCTGGACATGCAGTTGCAGTTCTCAAGAGTGCTGTTAGCATGCCAGCTCCAAAAGTTATCCCCACCAGCAGTGAGCAGTTCAGACAGGTACACATCAGTGCCAGGATGAACTATATTCAGTGCTGGTGAGGCCACACCTCGAGTCCTGTGTCCAGTTCTGGGCCCCTCAGTTCAGGAAGGATATTGAGGTCCTGAAGCAGGTCCAAAGGAGGGCAACCAGGCTGGTGAAGGGACTCCAGCACAGATCCTATGAGGAGAGGCTGAGGGAGCTGGGGCTGTTCAGCCTGGAGAAGAGGAGGCTCAGAGGAGACCTCATCACTCTCTACAACTCCCTGAAAGGAAGGGGTAGCCAGGGGGGGGTTGGTCTCTTTTCCCAGGCAACTCTCAGCAAGACAAGAGGGCACGGTCTCAAGTTGCGCCAGGAGAGGTTTAGGTTGGACATTAGAAAGAATTTCTTTACTGAGAGGGTGATCAAGCATTGGAATGGGCTGCCCCGGGAAGTGGTGGATTCTCCGTCCCTGGAGATATTTAAGAAGAGACTGGATGTGGCACTCAGTGCCATGGTCTGGTAACTGCAGCGGTAGTGGATCAAGGGTTGGACTTGATGATCTCTGAGGTCCCTTCCAACCCAGCCAATTCTATGATTCTATGATATTCAGCAATAAGCCAGAAGAAAAGACAGACTCTTTTCAAACATTCACCATCTATGAGGGTGAGACTGAACCCAGAGCTGAAAGCTAACAGGCAGGAAGGCAGCTCTGTGTGCTAGCACATGCAAACCTCCCCTTCAACATCAAGAGAGATTCCTGTACCAAAGATCTTGGGGAAACTTTTTCAGTTTTAGGGGCTCCTCATCCAGAACTGTGAGCCTTCTCTGTTGTTCCAAATACAAATAATAGATAGCAGCAATCTATCCCAAAACATGTGTTATTCTTGACAGGCTGCAACAGAAATGTTTTCATCTGACTGTTTTAATAGACCTCAGATATTTTCTTAGGGGTTATTAAATACCTTTCAACCTCCAGCACCTACACAGTAGGGAGTTAATTCTACCTGCAGTGTAGTTTGAAACCCAACAGTTACTCATGCCAAAAAAACTGCAAGGCTTACAGAAGTTCTCTGCTGTTCAGTAAAGTCTTCTGGTGAGGACAACTTTTCAATGGCTTAAATGAAAGAAGGTACAATAAATATTGTGTCCAAGAAACTCTGTTTAGTCTGTAATTTAATTCAGTATTTGAATGGGCAGGTACCAAAATCTCTCTAAATTATTTATTTTATTTTTCTTCTTTTTTATTTTTCTATTTGTCCCACTACCACCAATGATTTTTTTTGGTGTATTTCTGTTCTATTAGCCTGAAATTTTTCTTGCCAAGAACACATTAACTCAGTCATTGTAATAATATCTGCCATATCAAAACCACTGCTTTTCACATGGAACCACACTTAAAAATAGGGAATGTAACCAGGCAGTTTCTGTACACACCAGTTTGGCATAGGGTAGCCTTACCTTTGAGCTCATAGGATGCTCATTAGCTTCCTTGCACTCTGGAAACTAGAAAATTACTTAAGTATATCTTAAGACACAACAAAAATAGGATGGGTTCTCCTGTTTTCTGACTATACTTTGGTCAGGAAAAGTATGTATACGTGTACATATGCATATGTATATTGATAGAAGGAAATGACCAATACAAGCAACATAACAAGAAAATGACTAATACAAGCAACATAACAATAAAAGAAAAAATAATAGAAGTATAATGTTACAAGGATTACAGCCAATAAGCATAGATTTCTCAAGGTGACTGCTGTGTGCATTTTCCTAATATTCACTACAGATTAATGGGTTTTGGTAGTTTTTCAGTCAGTGAGGGCACAAACTCAGCATGGCTGACTATTTTTGTGACAGTGACTGTAACTCAATAGTTTAGAAATACACCTCTCTGGCAAGTTGGCTGAGGCTGGTTTGAAAGAGAACTCTCAGATACATCCAGAAAATGATTATGAGAGCTTTTTTCCTTAAGGCATTAGGTTTAGAGAAAACCTTTTTTTAAAAGAAAAAAGGAAAGAATAGAAAAAATTAGACACATATTTAGATTAAAACACTACAGAGGATGTCTTGGCCTTTGATTTTGAATACTAACTGTATGTTCTTTCTATATATACAGGGAATGGCCCTACTTTGTCTGCCTTGATTCTCCCTTAATGTACATATTCCACACTCAGAGGATACTGGGATGATAAATTCCCATTACGGGTCAAAGACACTACAGGTATAAAATCATACACATTGCCCAGACAGTGAAAAGCATCTACATTGCTGTAAATCAGAATAAGTGAAATACGTACCCACATTGCTCACGTTTTAGAGGCCACATATCCTTCATTACTGAAGGGATTCAAATTTGCCCAAAATTTAAGGATGCTCTTGCCCTTGAATTTATTAATCCTGCACACCATTGTTCACCGTTTCCTATTCCCAACAGTTGTTTCACCATCTAATTAGCAGTATTTAAATTGCTTCTTTCCTTTTTGGACAGAGACCCTCAGGAAATATTATACTAGCTAAAATTTATAAAGCAGGGCAGGGCTGGGGGAGGGAGAGGTGTGTGAAATATATTTTTGCTTATGTTCCATTCCTTTTAATACTGAGAAAACATATTTTAATCCAGAATTATTGGTTTTCCTGATGTTCCTCAAAGGAGAAAGAAAATCCTTGATTTTTCAAGTGCTTAGTAAAAAAAAAAATTATATATTTTGGGTGGTTTTGTTACTGTCCATACAATGTTTCCACTACAGGCACCATCTATTTTCACACCACATGCAACTGCAATGCCAAATCAATGCGAGAGTAAATAAGGACAGTATAGCTCATGGAATTCCTTAAAAAAACCTACAACCATTGCATATGGTCATTATGATGGCTCACAAATCAGTGCCCAAAGTCAATAAATAAATTAATATTTTTATGAATTTGCATTGATTTCAGGGGAGATACTATTACCACTGAAAGATATCACTGTATTAGCTGAACCAGAGTTATTGTGTCATAAGAGCCCTCAGAAAATAGGTGATTCCAAAATACGTCTTTGTATAACTGTCAAACCAGGTAAAGCTACTTAGTGTATACCTATGGAAAAAGGAAAGAAAGCTCTCCAAATTGGTTGATACACAGAATCAGTTTTTTATCACTAACAATTCAGAAAAAAAGTGCTGAGAAACAACTCAGCTCAGAAAAACTGTAGCATTTAAATTTTAATGTCATCCATTTTATAAACTACTCAACATTCAGTTGCTTTTCATTCCTTTCTCTTCCTATTTTGTTTCAGTTTCAGAGCACAGACCATTTATTGCTTCAAAAACAAGGTGTTCACATGCATTTTTGCAGCTGAGACAAGCAGCATATCCTCTAGAAGTACAGTACTTCCTTATCAATCAAAGAAGGGTTTTTCTGAGAGCATGATCCACTAACACTGATTACAGCCCCATATCTTCTAATCCATTAAAAAGTCATTTTGCAAAAGCCACAGAAGGAAAAAAATGGAAAGAAAAGCCCATCCCTGTGTCATTAAAAGTTCCTTTGACAAGCATTATTTTGAGAAATTAGAACCGAAGCATTACCCAAGAACTGAAGTAGGTTTATGCCAGTGTCCTGCAACCACGGTGCCACAATTCTCCAGGCTGGATCTGCACGCTGCTGGCTTACTCAGGGACAGGAGCACATCCCAAAGCAGGCACAGAGACACAGCACCAAGGCACACTGCACACTGTAGCTGTGTTTATGCTGGCTGCAGAACAGATGATAGGCAATGAGGCATGAAGCCTGCTGGAACAAAGCTCCTGTCAATGTTTTGTGAGCCTATCTAACTGAGTTTAGAAAACTTGTCACAGGGGTGCAATGGGCTTGATCTGGCCAAAGTTTGAAAGCTGGGATTTTTACACCACAGGTTCATGGAGCATTTCTGGAACAGCTTCAACTCTACAACTTTTACACAGTTACTGTGAACAGTTATTTGCTTCGCTTGCTTTACCTAGCCCAAAAGCTCAGGTTTCCAATAACTGTGATCTCTCACAACAGTAAACCCAAAGACCTCTGTTGTCCTGTAGGCTAATGTAACCCTAAGAAATTACTACCTCAAGGCATCACATTAGTTTACCTCATGACCAATTCTAAGACAACCCCTTAGGCAAATATTCAGGACCTTCTGAGTTATATCTGTCAATTGACTAAGAATGTGTCTACAGTTGTGTAGTAGTACAGATCAGGTGTGCAATTTCGAAGCAGATCTCCCCACTGTCCCCACTTTGCACCTTGGTTCACATCATAGAGGAACCTCTGAGCTAACTAAATGGATACCTCACCATTGTAGGAATGACAATACAACAAGATCTGATGGATAACTGCTGGATGGTAAACTGATGGATAACTGATGTTCAATTGCTATTCTTATTCTCCTGACCCATCATATTCCTGTTGGGATGAGTCTGATAAAGCAAAACAGCCTTATGCCATTTCTGCACCCAATAACTGAACCATGGTCTACATAAAGCTACAAAGCACTAATCTGACTGTGGAAGAAGCTTCAAATCTAAATATGGGAGAGTGGTAAACTGTGAGGTAAGAAATGAATGCCAAACAGGGTAATTTTCACGAAATCTATATTTTGAGTGTGTGCAAACCAAGTAGAATACATAATGCAGAAGGGCAAAAAAAGTTAAGAAGAGTAAGAGATTGTGTAGAACCTACACATTCTACATAAGAGATAAACATGACTTTTCCAAATTTACAGTAGGCTGTGAAAGTAGCTCTGAGAGTCAACTTAGGGAAAAGGGTTGAAAATATTCCTGGACCTTTTTTTTTCCTGTACATTATCTTCCCTGAGTGATGGATCATAGAAGCTGAAAATTATTGAGTGTAGGATACTAAATTCTGATTTTGATTACACTATAGTAAAACAATGTCACAGGTTATTATTTGTTATGGTGTCAAATGGGCAAAGCTCTCTACAAGGCAAATATTTCCTTTTCACCATTTAATTTCCTGAATGAAAGCAAATGTGTTTTTATACAATTATATAAGGCTTATATCAGAGGTTGAGCCTTTAATTTAAAAAAGCTTACACCACAGGTGAGCCCAAGTTATCACCCCTGCAATTATATGGAATAAATGAGGACTCCAGAAGAACAAAGGTCTGCTCCTAGCCACCTTTTATGCTGAGTCACACCTTAGGCAAACTACTAAAAAGCCCATCAATACTTCAATACACATGAAATTTTTTTGCCAAAAATAAATCAATGAGCAGTAAGATCAAGTAAAATCATACTTGTTCTAATTTGAATTACATGTCTATCTAAAAGTCTGATTCCCCTTGAGCTTTAGTTCTCCTGTTAGAAAAAATGAGATAGGGCCTTGAAACAGAAGCTTCTTTGTGTTTAGAAAATTCTTTGTCCGCTGTTTTATGGAAAATGGACTTAATTATAATTATAGTCTCTATTGGTCTAACCTCACTTCCTCACACAATTTTTATGATCTTAAATTCACTTGCATATTATTGGTGAAAGTAGCAATTTAAGTATATAAGAGATAGGAAACATTCCTTCTAAACAAATGGATTTGCAATTAAAGATAGAAACAGTGCAATCAGTTCCCCAGTTCCATTATTAATTGCGTGCACACACAGATAAAAATATGATTTTTTTAAACATTAAGATTTTAATAATAAACATGTGCATTAGCTAATTCTCCTGATACTCTAGCAAAGGAAATAAGTATTCATATTCCTGCTTTAGCTGAAGGAAAATCAGGAGACTGCAGTGTGCAGTAAATGACTTTTGTCCAAGACCATGTATCAAATTAACAGAAGAACGTAGCTCCTGGTTCTGTGCTCATTCCCTCACTCCATCTTGCCTCTAACTTGATTAGTTTCTTATGACTAGCCATTAATAATTCTGCATTATGCAACCATCCCTAGGTAGAAGAGAAGTTTATTCTTAATAAATGACAGGGAAGCTAAACAGTTTCAGAGTACCACAAAATGTATAATAATCAGATTAATTAAAGTAGATTCTGTTTGATTGTGGCCATAACTGGATATATCCAGCGAGTCAGTCTCTTGTAGGCTCTAATTGCCAGACAAAATTACATTTCAAATATATCAGGAAGACAATCTTTGCCTGCATTTACACTAAAGTCATTATTTTTTCTTCTCTGTGAACTGTATAAAATCCAAAATAATCCTTTTTACTCCTCAGTAAGCTAAAATAATAACAATAATAGTCATAGTGATAAAGTAATCGATAGAAGCCTCAGTAAAGCAAGATAATAATTTTCAGTAACACCTTCATAGTCATTAGGTTGTAAGGACATACGTGAGCAATGTACTGAAACTGGACTTCTCTATGACACTGTGATTTAAACCAACCAGTGAAGTAAATACAATGTGTGATGAGGTACATGGGCTCTACCTTCCTTCCTGTAAGCAAGGAATTCCTTAGTGAATAAGGAATCAGAGAGTGATACGTATGGCAAATACCTTGCAAGAAGGTGGGTAATGCAAGTCTGTCTATGTTCTCATCAAAAATGTCATGAATAATACAAAATTTCAAGAGGACAGAATTCCAGAAAGTGTTGTTTTAGGCAAAACCATAATTTCTGTTTCATTGCTGGTAGAGCCAATAGGTTTTCCCACTCACTCTTAGATTGCAATCATTTAGTTGTTCCAAGATCCCTCAGGAAACAGAGGGGAAAGCTTGGAAGCTTTATAAATTTAAGAACTCTCTACAAACACACCATTATAGTGGGTAACTCAGGAGGTTTTACATCCTTTGGGGTTTTGAAAGTCTCATAATGAAATACGAGATTCTGTGGTAGCATAGCAAACTCCACCATTTAAATCTTCCTCTGGAAAATTTTTGAGTGAAATAAGCCTTCAGCAACAGCTCTACAGTATGAGTTCACACCCCTACTTTTTGAGACCTCCTGAAACCACATACTTCTTTCCCCACCTTTCTCTGAAGTAGAACAGGAATCAGGAATAATTGGGTACTGATGTGACTAGACATGAAATTCTGGAGCAACCTCAAAAAATTATTTCTTTTTTAGGATCACACTTTTAGGAAAAAGACAGGGGGAGAGTCACATTTGCATTTCTCTTAGTCCCAGGACAAGGGATTCTCACTGCTGTGAATGATCTGGCCCATCCTTTATGAAGACGGCAACAATGGTGGACTACTAGAACTGCTTGTAAACTAAATTCCAGCTGCACCCTCTCTTTGATATTCCCCACTAGTCCCCTCCTTTCTTACTGTTGTTTTGAATGCTTGTGTCTACAGACACTTGAGGCAGAAGCTCCAGCCAGAAAATCACATTGGGCCTTAAGATTGTACTTTGCTTTGTCTTGAGCTTGGCCTCAACCTCACCAGCTGCTCCAGCCTCAGCACCTCACCTTTCAGCAGCAGAGCTAGAGCTTTAGCAGTCTCTTGGAGGCTGAAGTCACATTTGCACTGTGGATCAATAAGCTGAGTTTTTTAGTCTGATGGCACTATTAGAATTGTACCTCCACATAAAACCAATGCCAGATTTTCTTCTGAAAGGGTCCAAAAGCCATCGCACACCTCGCACATGAGGTGTGTTGTCAGTAGCACATATCAGCAAGCTACCCACAAATCAACACCAACAACTGTTTGTTCTCAAAACAAAGAATACAAATTAGATTCACAGTTCAGAAGTTTGAGGGGACGTGATCAACTCCCTGGATTCAGGTGGTTATTATGTGAATAACCTTTGATCCTAATTTTCTGTTCATTCTTGTCTTCTTCTGGTATGCAGATTAGCCCTTGGCTCCAAAGACTTCTGTCCAGAGTCTGCAGAGTTACAGCCTTTAAAAAGATGTATTTTCTAATAAGCATAGAGAAAAAACTTCAATTATTTTATGGAAATATGGCTTCCCTGAGAATGACAATAAATCAAAATGAGCTTGGATCATTGAAGGGTAGACTGCATAAGTCATGTGAGTGTGTGATGAGAAAAATTAAATGCCCTTGTGAGAAAAAGGAATTCCCACGGGTTTTTAATCAAGTCTCTGAAAACATGAACCTTTTCACCAGACACACCAAGCCAATAGACTGAGACTCTTATGGAGACAGTGACTTGGGAATAAGAAGTTTTCAGCTATTCACATAAAAATTATGCTGATTAAGGCCAAAAACTTATTATAACATGGCCAATAGTTTTTCTAGCTATCACCACTGCTCATTAATCTACAAAATGCAGCATAATTCTGTATTATAAACATTAGATTAGACAACAAAAATCTTGGTATAATTGAATAAATAAGGATGTTCTTCGAAGACCATTATCCTAACTGGAATTAATACATGAGACACAATCCTCCTTCCACATTTAACTGACTCCAATGTATAAGCACTAACAGGAACTAATAAAGGTTTTGTTGAAAATGTTCCATGTGGAAAAGACATCATACACTGTAGGCAATGCAGCTCCAGAATAATGATATCATACTCCACAAATAGACACATGTTGCTTCAGGTTAAGATAATGGAAACAATCTAGAGCACAATTTAAAGTAAATCTAAATTACATCTGTGTGATTCATGCAGGAAGGAAAAGGAGTGTGTACATGACTGCAGGCTTTCAGTGAAGCAGAGCTCTTTGGATAATTGTTAAACCTGAGTTTTTAATCTATAATGAGATGATTACTATTTTGAATTTTATTGGGAACCATGCACTGCAGCAACATCCTCTTTCATTTTACAGATATCAGCGGCGTAACATAGGCGTGAAGAGCTAGGATGAAACATTACACTTCACTGGAAATTCAGCACATCTAATTAATCACCTAAAGGACTGATTAATTAAGTTTGGGAGGAGGAGGAGATTGCTTCCATCATATTAAATTCTTCCTGAAAAGGTACAGATATTCCAATAAGAGCAATCAGAAATAAACCAAATTATAAAAGGCCTCTACTATTTCTGATCTTGCAGAAATCCTTTGCTAGATGATACATACACAATGAAATACTGGAAGTATACACCTAAAAGGCCTTCAATTTCCAGTTTCAAAATATCATAAATTTCATTCAATCACTTTGTACTTACTGCAAGATAAAATCTTACTAGAGAG
Organism: Heliangelus exortis; assembly: GCF_036169615.1. Lineage (NCBI taxonomy): Eukaryota > Metazoa > Chordata > Aves > Apodiformes > Trochilidae > Heliangelus > Heliangelus exortis. Next base: position 86,398,037 of record NC_092423.1, on the reverse strand, counting down.
AATGTTATTCCACGTTCTTGAAAAAGCAGTAACAGATTTCAGAATTTGTACTTTTGCTAACACCTCAAAAAATTCCTTTGATTTTAAGTACAATGAAATATTTGCAATAAATACAGATCATACTATCTGACAGCCATAACAAACTTTTAACATTTGTAATGGTTTCTTACATCTCTTAGGTTACTAACAGATTATGACATTCATCCACAGAATCCGACAGGTTTAGAATTGATCCTCATTCTGGAAATATTCTCTGCAGGCTGTGTCTGTATGTGGGACTACGAAATAAATGAATTTTTCATACATTTATTTATTCTCTCATTAAAATAACAGGTAAAACCTTACATGTAACTTTTAGAAGAATCATAATGGCTCCCTGTTTTTTGTACTTGTTGTCACTCCCTTCTTAAAGTCTGGCATACCCAACAGACTTTTAGACAGCCCTGCTTTTAAAAAGCAAGATTGTCAGGCTACATCCAGAGAGTTTTCACCCTACTTTGATTTTCTGGGCATCAACCACAAAATTCTGCCATGACAGCACGTTACATTTTCCCTGCTAGTAATCTGCACAACAGAGAACTGCTGCTCTTCTTTATTCCTTACTCAGGGAAAACCTTTTTGATTGTTTTTCCAAGGAGCCCTACATTAGTTGGGAGAGCTAAAGGCACTGAATGCATGCAATGGCAGAACAGGGAAAATTTTAGCTGCACATTTATATGTTATTTGATATCAGTAGAGTGCATTGCAGCATTCCCTAGCAGGCAGACTCTACTGGGCCTTCATCTTAATACCACACAGCAGACAGAAAAAGGCATTTTATAGCCTGCAGATAGGAGTCCTTGTAAACATAACTAAGGGGAACCATCTTGGACAGAGAAACAGTCAGGATTAGATGTTCATGCTTATCCTATATAGCATAAATGTACAGAACACTAAATGAGTAATTCATATCACCATATAAGCTGTAGCATTATCAGACACAAACATGACTATCTGAAATATGACAACTAGAAAAATATGCAAGTAGTGACAAAACTATTTAAGGGGCATTTCTTTCCTGTGAAAAGTTAGAAATTGTTCTTCAAAATGCCGAAAACATCTGCATTTTTGGTACTATAGTTTTTTAAGGACATTACATATGGTATCCTCCAGTAGTTCTGCTTTAGTTGACAGAATTAAATGCATCAAATCAAAAGTGCTAAAGGCCTGAAGAGGAAAAGGGCACCCCTCTAAACTAGTGTCCTCCACATCAGTTATCAAACATGGCTCAGATGTTTTTCCTTCAAAATACATTTCAGCTTCCCATCAAAAATGTTTTCCAAAGAAAAAACTCCATTAACAAACAACTTCCTTTCTCTCTGTCCCTCAACACCTTCCATGGGGAAATAGTTGAAGATATTTTCAGTAGAGAAATTTTTACAAAACAGTTCCTCCCAAGCTGCTTTGATTTGATCAATATTCTACTTGTTTTCTGCCTTCTGCTGCAGCTATTCCACTTGGCATAAACCATTAAATAATCTTCCAGCCATAAATGGAAATCTCAGAGAAATCACTGCCATGAATCCTATGCTTTCTTCCTTTTTTTTCTCAACACAAAAAATATTTTGACTATGTAAAAGAGCAAATTAACAAAAATTCTGGGGCCACCTTCAACTTACAACTTGAATATTGTAGAACAAATTTCTAAGTAAGTAAACACCCGCAGGCAAAAAAACCATATACAGATACCTAAGGAAATATTTTCCTTTCTGCTGCACTGTGTAGAAGAACCTAAATCCAACCCAATCAAATCTGATCAGATGAAACCAAAGATGTAAATTTACCCTCCTGCAACCTGAAAATGGTCAGTAAAAGGAAGAAAGTTAAGAGATGTCATGAGTATCTGAATAGTACGCTTACCTGACAAGAATACAAGCAAGCAAACCTCAGTTTACCAGGCACTTTGGGTAGCTCTCCAGCAAACTCATCAGATCTCAGCAACTGTAACAGAGCTCCATCATCTGCTCTGTCTCAACTATAGCATCATCTTTTGCTAACAGCTGTCAATCCCGACCTACACTCTGTTATGATCCTGACCCCTCTGCTCCAGGGATATTTTATGTATTCACTCCTCCCGTTTCCAGGCAGGCCATGCCCTGGGGGCACCACTGAAGACAGGGGATGCCCAAATTCAACAATATTTTCCCACTATTTTGAGATTAACAGACTCTTTAAACTTCAAATTCAAGCTGCAAATTGAAGCTCGTTGATAAGAAACTTGCTTTTTTGCAGTAGCTCGTGAATTTCATGGTTCTGTGCAAATCACAGAATGTTAAACTATCCCAATGAATTAGGAAAATGAGTTTTTTTCAGTCTCTGTCACGTGCATTCTCTTTTTTATCAGTACTAATCAGACTACAGTTATACTACTAATGAAATCAAATATAATGTTTCTATAGATACAGATTCTATATCCAGGAGCTCCTAAAATAGAATTAAACTTCAGTTGCCCTGCTATGAATCTAGGAAAATACCATAATAATTACTTGTTTTACAGAGAATTAAAAAAAAAAAAACAAACCACTCTCTAATATAAAAACTCCCTTAAAAAAACCTCAACAATTTTCTTGCAGGGTTGCCTCAGATATAATATCCCTTCAGTTCAAAATAAACAAGGAACATAAGCCAGCAAGCAAATTTCAAGCATCCACTTCTTCTACATTGATCTTTTTGCATTGCTGTTTCCCAGTTTAAGAAGTGAAAAGGCATCCTCCTCTAGGGACTGTTCTGCACCCAACTAAAAGATGCAATTGAAAATCAGTCATGTAAAATGTTATTGTTTCTCACAGGCAGGTAGAATAAGCACTCACAGTCACCCTGAATGTAAATGAGTTCCTACTGTATCCCATACAGTTTTGTCCTGTGCATCAAAACTATTATTCCCCGTATGTTCAAAAGGTACAACAAGAATAATGAGGTTAATAATAAGGAAATTCAGGATCTAGACTGGCAGGCTGGTAACAAATATTGCCTGGTCAATAACAAACGACCTCTATTTGGAAATGCACTGAGTTTCCTGTTTAGAAACTTCGGTATTCTTCTGGAGTTTCTGATTTTAAGAAATTATTTAGGAAACTTCTATAGCTGTTATACTTTAAACAAAGCCAGTTTTCTCCACCTACTATATCAAGCACTTAAGCAATGTAAAAAACTTCACCCCTAAAAAAAACCTTTCAGTAAAACATGCTTTTAAATAAAAGACCTGCATGTGCATTAGTAGGAAAAAAAATCAGAGAGATGCAACAACCACCATTCACTGCTCTGCATTTGACTATCTCTATCAACAGTTGCTGCCTAGGGAAAGAATGAATGTACAAGAGAATGGCAGCAATATTTTCCCAACAGCAAAGAGACTTCCCAAGCCAAAGTTTGTGTCTCTATGTTTTCTCTGCTAGCACTTCAGGTCACTTTTCCAAAGAATTCATAAAATGCAGCACAGCCTTGTTGTGAAGAAGGATTTGTAAGTTTTAATTTTTTTTTTAAAGCTGTCAGGTTGAAAAATTATGTTTGATACTCTGATCCCTTGGCACAATGAGACAAAGAATCAACGATCTGCACTGTTCTTTTCCACATTGTTCAAGTTTAAATGAAGCTCTGGAAAAATCCAAAGGTATGCTTATTGTAAAGGTGAAATGTGTCAGTGAAATTCATCTTCTCACAAAGGGATTCTGTCCCATAATCTTGATTGCTGACCTTTTTATTATTTTCCGACTTTCCTCTTTCACTTATGAGAAAGAAGTCCAGGACAGCATGAAAATTTCAACACATGGATTTATGCAAGTATATATGAAACACCACAAGGATATTTTCTGGTTTACTCGTGCTCAGTTGACTGTTGCTGAGTTTGAGGAGATGCTTTCAAGAAGTTATATACATCATTGCTCCAAGACCTACTGTCTAAATGCTAATAGTTAATTCCAGGACCACCAGTACAATACTCATATTATAGCCTGTTTCCAAATATGAATTACTTCTATAATCTGAAGTTTCAGCTGCTATTTTACCAAAAAGTCACTTAAAGTTTTCCTGGAAGTTTTTAGCAACAAGTGTTAGTTCTCATTGCCCTTAATCATCTGCTTTCATTAGCCAAGCTGGCATTTCCTGTGTTATTCACACGTAAAGTACTCATTTTTATAATTTGCTGAACCTAGCAAAAAAAGAATTAAAGCTTAAAGACAAAAAACCTAAACATTATGATAGTAAAGATAAGGGAGAATGATCTGTTTTCAACATGGAGAACATCTGATTTGTCTTAATCATACTGTAGAGTAAGAAAACCTTTCACATTTTTGTTAAGATAACAGTGCTTTAGTAACGAAAAAACCTGATAAAAACATTTTCAGATATTTTTTTTAAATTTAAGGTAAATAAGTATTTAAGCCTGCATAAGCAAATATGGAGAAGGTAGGTAAAAATAGTATTATTAGTAATGCTCATTAAGTTAAATGAAATCAACAGAATATTTTACATCATTTTCACAGTCTGATCAAGTTACATACTTTAAAAAGGGATGAGCAAAATATGCGTTTTCTTTATTATGAAGGATATTTAAGATTTGGCTCATTGATGCTCTTTTCCTAAAAGATACCTGGAAAAATAGCATTTATCTTGTTTCTGTCATGATGGGGTTGCACACCTGAGAGAATGCGTTTGCTAGAAGTGACTTGATTTTAGTATTAACCACAGACCTATTTATTTGGATAAGTAGTAAATAACTGTGCATGACTATTTTAAAGAACCAGCTATGCACAAAAAAAAATAGGAAGCAAAATTTAATGGTTTAATCTAAATTCAGGAGTTAAATTTAGAAGCTACATCACCCTCTGCCCCTTTTTCAGCTCATGTTTCCAAATGAAGTCCTAGATGGCATAATGGAAAAGTTAAACATGCAGTCCACTTTTGCATAAATTAAAGGATGCATTAAAATCAGCTGTAGGCATGAGCATGGTCCCACACAATCTGAATGTAGGAAGACTACACAACTAAGCAGAAGAAAGAATTTACGCACACAATAAATGATCACCAGTTTGCAGCAGTGCCCCCGTGGATTTTGCCATTTGATTTCCCATGAATAAATCTAGATAAAGCCACAAATTAATCAGTCAGGCAAAGGCCAGGAAGCATCAAGCACTACCTGGTGTCCTTGGTAAAGCCAGCAATGGCACTGCTGCTCAGATCAGAGTTAGCAACTGAGCTGGGAAATGTAAAAACTCTCAATAATACTGTCTTGTTATAATTAAGTTTAAAAGCCAGAAATCAGCACATTTTGGCCGGGTACAGACGTGTGGTTATGGTCCAAACCTGCAGACACATCTAAGCTCTTCACTGCTATTTAACACTCTCAATGTGAGACTGGCTTATGGATGTTTTTATTGGAAAGAGGGTCTCAGTGCTTCCAGCCTCCAACACCTACTGCTGGCCCATAACTGCTACACAGCTGGGCAATTTCATTCTACTTAGCACAGAGACTACAGCTAATTAAAAGCAATGTAATCTGTTTGGAAGGCAAAGGAAAGAGGATATTAAATCTTTCCATCACCTCAAACCAAACTGCTCAGATTCAGTCTCTGCTAAGAAATTTGGAGTAAACAAAGCCACACTGACTGCAAAATGCAGCCTCTAAAACCATCTGAAATACACTGAAATAATGTATACATTTAAATGTCACTTTCTTCTTTCTCAGAACAGTTCTATAGATTTTTCAAAACATTCAAAGGAAAAGTAACATGCCACAAACTGCAATATCTTGAGACTTTGAAGTCCTGTGGGAGACAAGCCCAGCTAAGATAGATATTCCTGGTAGAGACAAATTATTTGACTTTAGACTGCAATACATTCCTTCAAGTAGGCAACTGTTGTTTTCCCTACCACTGATCATTCCCAATCGTGGGAATTTTGCAAGTGGTCTCCTACAGATACCCAAGTCAGAACAAAAGACATAAATATTCATTGGTACTGATGGATTTCAGTCCTAGAATTAGAAACGTGCAACAATTGAATTAATTTCACTAAGGGAAAAAAAATTAATTGTTCCCAACTGTATTCCTTTTAGGTGAATGCTACAAGTAATCAGTCCTGACTTGTGCTTTCAGCACTGTCCTTGCCCAGACAGGTCAGAGATTTCATTAAGAAAATCATGTAACTGTGTTAACCACCCCATTTTATCAAGCTTTGCTTCCATTTTTTGTCTCCTGAAAACAAATTTATTAGTGCATTCAGCCTCCACCCAATCTCCAAACTGCTGAACTGCCAGTCACTGGTAGAAGATTTTTTCAAAACTGCTGCTGTGGTCCCACCCAAGATAAATGATGGGTGACACTCTGGGGGAATGGGGGTAAAAGGATAAAGGACCTAGGTTTTATTCAGATGGTCATTCATCTGGACAGGTATATATGGGAAAGATAGTTGTTGGGATCCAGATATATTACAAGGAAAATATTGCAAATACTTCTAAGTGCTGATTCATAGCTCTGCAGTATGACAGTAAGTGAAGAAAACTACTACACTGCAAGTTCAAAAGAAGGAAAATCTGTAAATTCCTAATGGTGAAAAAACAGTTGTACTGTTTTTGTCTTTTAAAAAAAAATTATTTTACAAAAGATAATCCCAACAACAACAAAAAATTTGAGTTATTTTTTATGTACAGGAAACATTTCTGAAAGGAAGAAGCTGGTTAATGTACTGATGACAATCTCAAGTATTTCAAGATGCAAAAGAAACAATGAAATCAATTAAACAAATTTCTACCTTTGCAACTCTTGCTTTCATACAAAAGAAAACATCTTCACAAAACAAAGGCTCCTAGGGTGTTTGAGACTCCAGTCAAAAAACAAGGAATTAAAGAAATTGCTTCAGAAAAATAAATCTGAAAGAGGATATTTTGTAAACCACAAAATGCTTGAGTGTTTCTTTTTTTGTTGATTTTTCCATATTAATTAATATAGAACTAAAATTATGACTTCAACAATGTGAAAAGTGGAAGGGGAAAACATGCTTAAATTGAGCAAAATCTGACTTTGACTTTAAAATCATGCTCATTCTCTTCAGCAATAAACGCTTTTTTTTTTTTTTTTTTTGCAAGATCTTCATTTGGGATGAAAAAAAAAAGCCCAGACGAGTGACAAATGTCTAACCAGGAAATCTCTCAAAAGCTTTTCCAGTTTCATACTGATCCAGTGGCTCTTTTATCTGAGCATCTTGTATGTACATTTTACAAATTTCCAAGCTGTTATAGTTCTGGACTGATAGTTCTCAGCAGAGCCAGGTAGCGGTGGGGGCTCATTTTGCCACAACACAAAGCAGGATGGCTGAGGTTTTATCTGCCCGACATTGCTTACAATCCAGTGGCCTTGACACATGGCTGAGTGGTGATAGCGTAACCACAGCTGTGAAGCAGGTAATATCACCACTATTTCACACAAAGAGTTAAAGCAGTATTTATCAATCATGGGCAGAAAGGTTTTATTCTGAAGATAATCAAGCATTTGAAATCTCTCCAGGAAGCCACCACCTTGCCCAGGCTCCAGGCTCACTTTCACCACAGCAGCGTATGCAGAGACAGCATGGTCCACAACCCTCTGGAACCTCTCTAGCCAGATCCTCCTAGTCCCAGTTATTTAATTTGGCAAAAGATGCTGAAGCTTTTCATTCCCTGTGCAGTATTTCTGCTCCCAAATTACAAGTGAACATCATTTCATGAGAAGACTAGAAAGAGAAAAAAACTCCAACCAAACCAAACTAAAAAGCCCAAAGTTGGCTACTTTCTCTATGAAGAAAATTGTAATCTTGCTACAGGAGCTGCTTGCTGAATACCTCAATTTACTACAACACTAAATAATTGGTCTGATTTTGTCTCCACCTTTCATGTAAAAATTGGAATAAGAATTTTTTGCACACTTGCTTGTTTGCAAGATTGGGACCTTCCAATAATCTGTAGTTTGAATGGTCCACGAACTGCAGTCTCTGATAAATGACTGCTCACCCACAGGGTTGCCAGTTTTGTCATGTAGGCATAACTAAAAATGGAATTTAAAGACTAATGATACAGAAGCAGTACTGTTTCCATCCATACCTGCAGCCACAGGAGGTTTTTTAACCTTTCAGAGTGCACATGTCAGCCAAAATTTGTAAATGACACTGCCTAGCAAGGAAGAAGCACCTCCTAAAACTGATTTACTTTGGAGGAAGCTTCTGCCTGGCTGCTGGTGGGCTTCTTTCAGAAAGTTTTCTCCTATCACTCAATACTATTCTTTGGCAAATGGAGATGGTGATCTGTCAAGTCTCTCTTCAAGAAGTAATAAAAAGATAAAAAAATATTATATAAAAAACTGATGTATGAATAATGTGCTGGTGCTTAACACCTGCTTAATTACTACATCCAGGCTATATCTTCTCTACAACAGATGTTTTTAATTTTTCTTCAAGAGGATGGATATGCTAGCTGAAAAACAGATGATGAGGTCAGTGCAGCCCAAGGTATTTCATTTTGGTTTTTAAAATTAACACAGACACTGGAAGTGCTGGAAAGGTCTCAGAAGAGCAGTGAATTCAGCAAGTGCTCTCCCCCTCTCTCCCACATGCATTTGTAAGGGGAGATAAAAGATGACCAACAGCAGGTATACTGATATTTTGCCACAGATTAGAAATTAGAAAGCCACAGATGGACATCTCTGGTAGACAATGGTACAAACAAAAGAAGCCATAAAGAAGCACCAGGTACCTAACTTTATTTCTTGCAGTAAGTTTCCCCAGGGAGAGAAAAAGTCTCCAGAGTATATCTTTGTTAAATGCCCCTAGCTGAGAATGAGGCAAGCACCACTCTCTCTTCATAGTTACCTTTAGACTGACACACTCTGATGGCAGAATTAATTGGATTTTTTGTCTGTTTTTAAGAGATACCCCTTAAAACATTACCATTTGTCCAGTACTATTATTTCTAGCTGCCTCAGCAAACACAAAAAGAGCAGTTCAGGTACTATGATATTAGAGTTGGAACTGTGTAGAACAAATGAGGAAAATACCAGAGCATCTGATTAAAATTGAATTCCACAAATGGTACAGCCCCAACCTGGAAGCAGGGCATTGCTCTGGGAGTCAGTGCTCTCCAGGGAAGCCACTGTTCTTTTGAACTATGCTTGAAAACAAGTCTCTAATATGAATTGAAAGCTAAAGGGTTTGCACAGATCTACTAACACAGAACTTGGTAGGATGTGTCCTGATGGGGAGGCAGCACTATATAAAACTATTGTTAAAGAAAAAGTGGAGGGGGGAAGAGCAGGGAGGAAGATGAGAGGAAGGAAGAAAACGGAATCCAAAAATGAGAGAGTCAGGAGATGATTAAGTAGAGAAGAGAGTCAGTGGTTTCCTTTCTACTTGGCTCCTCAGACCTTGGTAAAGCCTGTAGCTCAGCTTATGATGTTTAGAAATTGATGCCTTCCTGCAGGTTTATTGTGTGATTGAAAGTGGAAAAAATTCTCTTATTTAGGGAGAAGAAAAGGAGAGGAAGGAATATCCTCCTGACCCATCAGTACTGAAAATATTTTTCAAAGTCAACTAAGTCTGCCTCAGAATAAGACACCCAATCAGCATTAGTGGTTGGGCATGAAAAAGCAATATTTTTTTTCCTGGTTTATTAGAAACCGAAGTCTCTGAAAGCTAACTTGGTTTCCCAGACACAGCAGTCAGGAAGGCTGGATTTTTGATTTGTGAGATGATATTACTCTCCTTCCTACCACCTGCACCTCATCTTTATATCAAAAAACAAATCAACAACAGTTTGTAAATTAGCAAACTAGAAACTCAAACAGATTTTTAAATCCAGAAAGCAACAGAATAGAGTTTCTAACACAAAATACCCTCCATTATTTGGCTGTACCACCTTTATGCCAGCTGAAAATGGGGATCACATGAAGAGGTGTTGAATTGATACCTATTCAAAGGTAAAACATGGCTGGAACAGACTACTGCCTATTAAGTCGATGAAAAGGATATGAAAAGGACAGATGTATTCTGAGGGGGGAAGGAGGGGTTGCTATTCCATAACATTAAACCTGAGTGGTCTGCTAGGAACTTTCACAGGGAGAGTGCTGAGCAGCAAAGGCTTTCCAAAATGGATACAAATATGTTGTCAGATCACTGTGGCAGATCCATTATGGGTGAGCAGCTTAGCAAAACGAACTCGATCTCAACTGTCTCACAATATAAATACCATGAGCTCAGAAGAACTTCAGCTTCCAGTTTGCCCACTCCTTCCCCTGAGGGTGGAAGGAGAGAACTTGTGTCAAAGAAAAGCAGTGAGTCAAGGAAAGCCTTATCCACAAGAACCACCACCCCTTCGTAAGACCCTCCTGTTACATGCCAAATCCTCCACGCTGAGAGCACACATTTTCAAACACAGATGCTTCTTGCAGCATCTTGCTCTCTCTCCTTGCCTGGCTGCAAAAAGGAAATTTCAATGTAGTTACAAACAACAAACGTCTGTTTGCATATGCTAATTTCTCAAGTGATATCAAAACACCATAGTGCATGGCATTTTTTTTTTTCCTACAGTAAACTAAAGAAAGAACACAAAAAGGATAATGACTTTGAGTGTGGAGCAACCTGGAACTTGTTAAATGACATCTCCCCAGAGGTATTAGTAGTACTTCCAGACTCAGTCTATGATATATACTCAGTCTATGATATATACTTGTGATATATGGGTAAGTGAAAGCTTGTACTTTTAAAATGTATTTGAGTTTCAGACACAGATTACCAAACACAAAACTAAATTCTACTATAACAGTCAAGGCCATATTACAATTTTTGCTTACATTTATGTGATTGTTCATCAAAAAGCATAAGGACCCCAGAACTCGATTCTAGTGATTTGCCAAACCATGGCATCAACTCACCAGCCACACTCAAAGGATTTGCAAAATAATCACAAGTAGGAAGGCAACAGGCTGGGGACTGAGAAAAGGTGAAGTATGTTAACTGCATTCATCAAGAAGGATTTCTCTCTCACTGTGGTGAATTTATTAGGAAATACAGTTATTTACAGGATTTCCTATTACTTCTTTTCTTTAAAATAACAACAAACTTCACCATTTTCTTCAGGTCCATCCACTCCAAGAGAGCTGCTAAAGCAGAGATCAAAGTCACATAGAGGATCTCTTGCTAGTTCAGCACAATACAAAAGTATTGCCACAGGTGTAGATCTGAATGCTGGGACATACATAAAAGCACATCAGAGCAAAGGCTCAGCCAAATATGCCCTCCTAGATAAGAGGAAGAGAGACTACAATGCAGTAGAGGCCATCATTGCTGAAGATACAGGCTACACTCCTTTGTGAAAATCCAACCCTGATCTTACTCCATATTGCATGTTTGATGCCTTAAAATAGGAAGAACAGCAAGGACTCCCTCCTGGATGATGGTCATTGAGCTCTATAAGCTCTTTCACAGGACCAGGTACTGCTTAGAAAGCACTCAAAGGAAAAGGTTTATGCACAAATCATTTATCTTTTTCCTCCTCTTCCTTTTATTTTATGCACTGAATCATTTATCTTTTTCCTCTCCAGCCATTTCAGTGATCTGCCATTGTAGCCCAGCCAGAGCTGTGTGGCTCATTCACGAGGAGAGGATTTCTCTGTCACACCCAAGACCTGATCAGCATTCATTATACAAATTAAATACTTTCTCATATAGTTGTAAAAATGACTCTAGGGTGACCTGAGTAACTCACTAATGATTTCCTCTCCCCACCCAGTGTTTAAAGCACGTAGTCCAGAATTTCCTACAACACTTTACATCATCTGTATAATTTGCTATTTGCAGAAGTGAATATACTAGTGCAAATTCTAGCTCTGGAAGAGTTTTGAGATGGAGGGGAAGAGCTTTTGCTCTTTAACTGGCCAAGTCCTCACTGGCCAGGATTTCCCTTTTTGTCTGGGGTGTATTTGTAGGTTTTTAAAACTTGAATACTTATATTACTGCAGTGAACTCATGAGATAGCCAACCAGACTGAAAATTTTGTTCAGAGGCTTCAAAGGACTGCACAATTATCAGTGGGATCTGATGGAAGTGCCCTCTAATCTTTCAGTGTGCCCAAATTAAATGAAAAGAGATATAAAGTTATGAAAACATTTATCTGAACTAAGTTACCATTATCAAATGATGACCTTATGATATTGGATAAGAACCTTTAAAATAAGCTGGTAGACTGCCATGAAACCAAAGGAGAAAACCAATGAGATATCAAGCAGAGTAGCACTAACGAAAAAACCAAACCAACAATAACTTACACAAAAAAAAAAAAAACAAACAAAAAACCAAAAAACCAGCCACCAGTCTTCAGTATTTACTGTACATATAATGTCAGGTTGTTATTTATACTGACATCTTTCAGAGCTTTTGCCTGTTACAGAGCACCTCTAATGGAAACAGCACTGACAGAACAGAAATAAACTCATTTTCAGATTTGCTACCACCACTCAGGTTTTAGTTCTTTTCAATTCCTGCTTCATTTCTGTGAGGAACAGTACTCAACTTATGGCTGCTTGACCATAAAATACTGATATGACTATAACAAATAATTCTATTAATCCATTTAAAAGAAGAAAACTATAGGAAAAAAAAAAGAAAACAAACACAAAAAGCACCATTAAGAATAAAATCTGGATGTGTCTAAGTTTCTTCATGTGCTCAGCTATTCTGGTTAACACATGCTGACAATACTACAGACACTGTGTTTAAAATAAATAAATAAATAAAAAATCAAGGTTCATCAGGATATGCTTTATGGCAACCTTTTAATTAAAGGAAAACGTGTAAAGAAGACGTCATCTTGTGATGGCTAATTTTTAAGGTGAACTTGCTCTGACTTCATTCACATATTGTGGATGTTCACTGTACAATTTACTTAATAGAGCACTTCTCTAGTGCTTTTGAACTACAAAGGGATGTTGCTCCTTCATTTTCTAAACACACCAGTTACCAGTAATACTCCCAACAGATAACTTCTCTGCCTACCTTCAGCAGATTAGATTCTCTTTCGCTATACTTAGAGGAGCTGCCTGAATGTGGCCTATATGCCTCTGATTTCAGCCCCAATCCTTTTGCTCCCTTGAAGCCATGCAACCAGTAATTAAAACAGAATGAATCAAGACGAGGAGCTACCATCACAAGTAAAGCAGCACTAGGAGCAAGAGAAACACAGTCTACTAATCCAGAGACAATGAAGGATGTTTTTAAATGTATTTCTTCACCATCCCATCCCCAGCAGCTACTCATTGTAGCTCCCTCCACTACAACCTCTGCCACTGAGGTCTCATTATTGGAGTTTTTATCTCCCTCTGAGCTCAGTATTTCCAGCTTGCTGTAATTTCCTTGCCTGAACCAGCTGCATGTTCCTGCCTTTACTTTTCAGCAAAGCATTATTCCTCTTGCAAGAATAAGACTCTGCATCTCTCTTCCCACCTAATGAGCAATATCACATCAAATCCACTGGCTGGTATCTATTTTCCTGAGGCTTTTTAGGACAATCAAAATGTCACTTTGGAAAATTTTAAGTATGTTCCATGGCTTGATGGTACTGTGTGTGTGTCACTGACTGTTATTCTGTCACCCTCTCATTTCCAGTTTCAGTTTGTGGCATGTTAAATATTTCAGTTCCTCAGTATCAGATCTTCCAAAACATTGTACACTTGCTCCTGCCACAGAAAGAGAAAAATTGACCTTGCAAATCTAGACTCTTTTAAGGAAAGATTGATCTATAAACTGCCTAGATTTTTCATAACAGGGAGGAGATACACACGCTTATGTACAAACACACACAAAAACCTCTTCTGCAAAGGTAAGCTCACATATCCACTTATTTCTGTGGCACAATTTTTCTTTTTTCTGCTTTCAACAAGGAAACAAGAATTGATTTATTCAATCCATAACAAAAGGCAATGTAGCAATGGAAAAAGATATTGATTTGATCCTGTGTCACCAGTCCCACTTACAAAACATACACATGCAACACAAATTTCTTTCATGCACTCCAGCAATATGAGCATACATCTCATTTGAGGAATCCAGGCTCGGACCACAAAAAATAGCTGCCTGTAAAATTTATTGCAAAGTACTATACAAATACAAAGTTAAGCTAAGGCTCCTTTTGTCTAGGAAAGGATGAGTTTCTGAACTATACACATCAGAACCTTCTGATATTTTAGAAGCTATTCAGTCCATGTGTAATAAACAGGCTTGGATGGTGAATGGTTCTGGTGCTAAAAATATAATCTTATGTTTTACATTCACTATTCCTAAGTTTACTGTCATTTCATCATCGCAGTCCGGAGCTACCAGATTGTATTTAATGGTCTGTACCAAAATGAATGAAAAATTGAAGTTAAAATACCACAGACACACTTGATATATTTCAAAGAAGAGATGGACATAAAATTGTTTGGGTGGACTTAAACTTTCCTACACAACTTCATAAAAAGAAAGCTCTGAAGTTTCCACAAAGTTCTAGGAATTTATCATGTTCAGAGTAGTACAGAAAGCACTGACACTTTTTCCCACCTTCATTTTTAAATCCTAACTGTAAAAAATGGAATGTAGACAACAACATATACTGTAAATAAGACTCAGAATCCTTCCAGGAATATATATCTTGTCTAGATTACTTCAGAAAAAGTTACCCTGCAGCTTGAAAAATGGCATAATTAAACAGTGTCCTAAACTGGATTTCAGAGATGACAAATTAATAGTTGTTTCCTTTTTTTTCTTTTTTTGCCTTTCATACCTAGAGCTTCCTATTGGAAGTTTCAGTTTAACATTGTTTGTCAGATCAACTCTATCCAATTAAATACACCTCTCCCCAAAGCATCTGCTTGAGACACGAATACAGGACTCCTCCAATTGCCTAACTGCTTCTGACTGCCACATCCCTTCCAGTAATCATTTCCATAGGTGACATCTCTGTAACAAAGGGTTTCTAGAGCCTCACACAAGCTCAGATGAAAGCCTTTCACATTTGTCTCCAACATCCTCTGGCACTGAAGCAGCCTCATAAAACTCCAGGGTAAGCAAAACTCATGCTTGATCACACCACCGTTTCACAATTTTAAGACCAAGCAGGTCTGTAGATCTATGCCCTAAATATTAAACAACTGCATGAATAATAAAATTCATTGAACATCACAATATAAAACTCTACCCTTATTTTAGCCTGTACTATGTACTTATGTACTAGCTACATGCTTGAATATCTTTACAATAGTCCCCAACTGATTACATTGCTGAAAATAGAGTGTCATAAGTAATTTAGCACCACTGACTACTGTACCTTCTTATTTATTACAGTAGACTATGAATCAATTGTTTTCTGAGCTATCTCCCCTTAAGCACAAATATTCTTTTCATACTAAAATATCTTACCCTTTATTTTAAGAAATAAGGGATATTACTTTTTTGTTGTTGTTCACTCATCTCCTGCTGCATACTGTTTCTGAATAAAATGCTTTATAATAGTCTAAACCTTGGTTTTGAAGCATCATTCAGGACAGATGAAAAGGAGGTAAATTTTCATTTCATTTCCACCAGTGTAAATGCAAAATAAGATAATGTATTTGTAGTTGGCACTTATAGTAGAGTAATCAGGAGAATAATAGAGCAATCATAGAATAGTAGGGGCTAGAAGGGACCTCTGGAGAAGACTGAATTCAACCCCCCTGCCAAAGCAGGATCACCTAGGGAACATCACGCAGAAATGTGTCCAGATAGGTCTTGAAAGTCTCTAGAGAAGGAGATTCCAAAAACTCTGGGCAGCTTTTTCCAGTGCTCCATCAGCCTTATAGTAAAAATATTTTCCCTCATATTGAGGTAGAATCAACATTTGTCATGTTGCAGTAATGTAATAAGATGTGTCATAATCAACTTACCTATCACATCAGATGTCCATGAACTACAATCCCACTGTAGTCTGAAGAAAACTTGACCTGTTGAATATGAAGAAATACATTTTCACCCATGATGAAGTCTTGCCCTCTTTAGGGCAGGCTAATAAACCACAGATTTTTGTAGGGAAGAACCAAAAACACTTTGTTACAACAGAGAACTTAGCATCCCGCAGCTTAATTTTTGTTTTCTATTACAATTTGAATACATACAGACAACTTGGATCTCCTAATCAGTAGCCTTTATGGTTTTAATCTTTGTACAGAGTGTTCACGGAGATTTAGCATTTGATTCTAAGAAGTATCTCAGTAAGATTAAAAAAAAAAAAACCAAACCAACCCTGAAGCTTATCTATTGTAAAAAAATTGTACACAGGAATTTTTATGGTGCCCTTTGAACAAATCTGTGAAGACCAGAAAGCAAAATGCTTCCTTCTTCCTCTCTTTGACTTTTATCTTTGCTTCTTTATACATATACTTTCTCTCTCAGCGTGAAGTCAAATGAAGGGAATGGAAAAGAAGACAAATGGACAGAAATAATAATTGTCAGGGACATAAGGAGGTAGTTTTCTGCCAACAGTACAATTATATTAATTTCATTTTTATTAAATTCTCTGAAAACCATAATTGCCAAATATTTAGCTCTTATATTTGCATTACCTGAGATTTAGAATAGTTTTGCTGAAATCTCTTGAGCTATAAAGCAAGGCATAAAAGAGTCACTGACAGCCTGAATTCAATAGAAAGTAAGCAGAAGTTGGAGGTGTCCACTCAGCTTAAGTGGATGTAAAGCATACTGCTGATGCTAATACTGTTCTTGAAAAAAAACAGGTTAATTATCAACACTCTACTAGCATGAAGGCAATAACATGAATTTTTGTTATCTGAGTTTGAGACTGTACAGTCTGTAGTCTGTATCTTTTGGTGTACAGAACTGTAATGATCTTATTACTTGCCCCTGAAGCACAAACCATGAATTTATGTTTACTGACTTAAATTGTTTCACCGACTCCACTTAAGTAGCACAAAAGATATGGTCTTAAAGTAAACTAGGAAAAGAGACACAGCTCAGGAACATTTAACCTATGACATCTGACATTGATTTTTTAATGCAATCTATATTAATGTTGGCCTTCCTATGTTTCCCTTGGTTGTTTTGGGTGCAGGGAGCTCCACTGCATCAGAGTGAGATCAGTAAGCAAAGGCTCAATTACATTTCCACTCAATTGCATGGGAAAAACTTCTATTAACTTGATAGGGAGCCAGAGCAGTTCCTGAATGGCAACAGACATCCTGCAGGCCCTCTTTTCTTGCCTTGGGCAGCCATTATATTTTAGGTTATAGACATTTTAGGATACAAAGGAAGAAAAAGACCCAGACAATTTGGGAGAGTTGAGACAGTGGATTATTTCCATGTGTTTTGTTTGTTTTGTGGCAAGTGTGTTGACACATAACCAAGTGCAAACAAGAAAGTAAAAACTAATACTGCGTGACATGCCACAAGGGAAAAAGCAACAATCCGGTTTTATAATGCATCAGGAAGTTTCCTCAGGAATAACTTTATCACAGCGTGCTTACATGGTATACAGAGGAAAGAGACGCCAAACTGAATAAAGGATTGGGGAATAAGGTTTTTAACTTGTCCATTGGAAATCATCAAGTTTTTGATATTGCCTACAGACTGCCTTATCACACACTTACACCATGATATGAGAAGAGAGTTCATTGTTAGACCTTTCTGCTGTTTTGCATCACTTGTTATTACAACAGTTTACCTAAAACACTCATTAAAACAGATGAGCTTGAAGCCAGCTGGACAACACAGTGCAACTCAGCTTAAACACATCGACTGCTCTCAGACAAGTAATCCAAAGCTGCTTTACCTCCAACTCCCTGTGAATTTTACCTCACTTTTTTTTGCTTCTCCTCAGTTTTGTGTCTTAAATACCCTGGAAGTAAGATTTGCATTAGGTCCTTGGAAGCAATCAAACCTTTTTCTTTCTAAATATCAGAAGTACCAAATAAAACCAGCCCCTTTTGTTCTCTGCTGTGCTCAGAGGGTTTCTGCTTTTCTCTGAAGATTCCAGCTCTAGTAACAGTCATAACTGAGAAGGGCTTTCACAACCTCCTCCCATGAGGTTCACAAATTTTTTTAAAAGGGGAGTTACAAGATAAACATTGGCACATCTACTACATCTATATAATCTATTTGCTGGAGACTGAAGGAAAAAAATATTTTTGTTCTCCTTTAAAATCAATAATGTCTATAGGAATATTACTCAGTCCATTTTTAATCTATCATGACTTCTCTTTATTTGCATTTTTGATCAGAGAAAGGGTTAGGAATCAATATCTGCATAGCAGATACTAGCAGCCTATCCAGTCATTAATACATACATTCATCTAGATAAAAAGTTATCATGAAAATTCACACAGTAAGTTTAATACACTTTATTTTTTTTATCTTTTAATTTTAGGTCACGTGTTTCCTCATATGCAGAACTGAAATAGCATTTCCTCTTTATATCAAAATGGAGCTCATGACTCAATCTTCCTTTTGCTTTTTTCTTTCAAAAGACCACCAGTGCACAGCACACAGTTATGCAACACTAATGAAGGAAAAGGTCCTTGCTCAGTGGTGTTTACCTGCACAACAGCTGTTTACAACAGGCAACATTTTATCCTTGGACTAGACATTAAATTAAGAAATGCAGTATATGAAAGCTGATATGAATAAACTTAGAAAATGGTTGAGTCACACAAACCACACACAACTCTTCTTAAAAATTACACTTTACATAAGAGTAATTTCCTCAAAGAGTATTATGAACCATCCAGAATGCAATGTTATTCCATTTTCCTCTTAAAGGTGTTTTCTATTCACAGTATATGCGTTGCTTTGCCCTCCCTAAAGTAACAATTTAAAGAATCTGGACTTCAAGTTCTTTATCCATGATGTCTGAGACAAGACATTAATTTTCAGCTTCAAGTATGGGAGTGGCAATTCAGACATGACACTGTCCCTAAAGACACTGCCTTGTTCAGCCACCTCTCTGCCCCCGTGCAAAGCTTCACAATAAGACAATCACGATGGACTAAGCTAAGCAAAATTAGATATCCTGGAGGATAAACTGCTCCCCCTCATGGGAAGGACAGGCAGATCCCAAAAGTCATGCAAGCCAAACACCCTGTGGGATCCCTATGGTGGAAAATCCCCTCTCTGTGGCTTCCAAGGGACTGGGTTTCTTTGGGAAATGTTGCTAACATGAATTTTAAGATATACCATGGTGCTGTTTCTCTTTTATGCCATAGGGTGATAAATCCCTGTGATTAAACAATCCCTGTGTTGTAGCAGTGGTGTATCAGTAGTGGTAGTAGTGGTGTATCATACAGAAGCTCAAAGCCAAAACAAACAAACCAACTCCAACAAAACAAACAAACCACAAATGGAAAGATGAGTTCTTGACCTGGGATGCAACTAATTTTCTGCATGTCATATAAGCCAGTACATTCTACTGTACTGATCAACCAAGATAAATTTTCACTTTACTGTTTCCTAACCATGAAATGTCGTAAAGCACTAGAAAAGGTTTACTTCTTTTACCCAGCACACCAGGACACTTCATGCAATTAATTTAAAGGGAGAGGGCTTTAGACTGAAACAAAAAAGGCAATATTGATTAGCTCAGTATTTTCTAATAAATGGAGTTTAATATAACAGAAAATTTGAAAGGTTGGGTATCTGAGTTAGGCATTTCTTGTGCAGTCAGAAGATGCAGAATGAACACAAGCAATATAAGCTTTTCTAAGGCTGTTTCCAGCTAAAACTGCTTACCTACGGCTTCTGAAAATGAAAAAAATCCAAGAAATTAGATAGTTAGGTTGCTTAAGCAGTTTGCAAGTTTCCATTCATTCTGCAGAACACACAAACACATTGAGGACATATGATTATAATTTGAAATTTCCAAAGAAATGCAGTAACACCAAAAAAAAAAAATTTAATTTCGAGTCACTTCTTCAACTTATCAGATAACAAGAGTTCACCACTCCATTTTTTTCTATTTTTTTTTTTTTTTTTTTTAAATAAAAAGCAAGCAAAAGCAGACTCACCAAGCGACATTTGAATTTCATGGCTTCCATTTGGGAGTGCTTTATCTCTAAACTTAGAAAAGACTGCAGTGTTTTAGAATGGTGTTTCAAGAAGCTAGACCTTGTTAATTCACTAACATGATTGAGAAACATTGAGAGTTAACACATTTGGATAAATCAGCAAAGAAGAAAGAAGTGGGGGAAGGAAAATAGCTCTGGAATACAGCTTCGCATGGCAGTTACCAAAGGCTAAAACTCAGATAAAGTTGCTAGAGGCATCAACACCAACTTATACAATCCTAATTAAAATTTTTCAGTATCCAGAACTGAAGTAAACTGCAGTTATTGTTCAGACCGATTTCTGATGTAGCCAAGTGAAACACAGTGGTCTAAAAATGCATCAGTGACTGAGAGCCACGAACTAAGGCCAGGTACAGTATGGTGCGAGCAGTGATGCAGAAGCTCTATGAAGCTGGACCAGTTGTTGTCATGACCTGGATTGGGCAACCCAGGGAAATTCAGATTGGACCCACTTGGTTTTTAAACTCTAAGAGGAGCCCAGGTGTGGCTGAATCCAAACTTAGTCTCAGGCTTGGCCCTAGGCTCCAGGAATTCACTTAAGGAATGAAAATTAAACACGCTGCACAACGCTACAAAATGAGCATAGAGGTAATGACATGGCAGGATGGGCATTAAAATAGAGCATTTCAAAATTCTCATGGGGATTAGAAACAAGTACAAATGTCTCTAGCACATATGGGTCAGAAACTTTGTAAAGCTGAGCTCTACTTTTACAGAGCCATCCTCAGGCATGAGATCTGCAGGCTCTCCTTCAAAAATGCCTCTTCGTTATTTATGCCTCTATGATATTTATGTTTCACAACTCTACAAGTCAGTGGGAGTTCTAGGTACTCAAGAAAGCTGAATAAAAATATTTAAGCAACTGCATATATATATATATTTAAATAGTTATTTACATTCCAAACATCTGTCAACTATTAAAAGTTTCAGTCAAACTGTAGCACTGTATGTATTGTAGATCCACACTTTAGGCGATTCTTACTTCTGTGGCTTTTTACCTCTTAGATCATAAGAATGTTCTCCCTTCACTTTTTAAGCAAAAGTTTATTTTACTTAATGTAATAAATTTAAATATGAAAAAAACCCAAACAAAACCCCAATACACATGAAAAACTTAAATAACTTTGAGTAGCAGCAACAAAAGATCTCTTCTTCTTGAATTCAGAATTTTAAAACTTCAAGGAGTTAACATAGGCCTAAAATATAGATTAGGTTTTTTTAAGAGATCTTCATCATCCTTCAAAAAAATGTTTGCCATCTGTGGTGTCCCTGCTTGCTGTATTTCAAAATCCAAGATCATAGGCTTTAGGCAGGCTCTTTACCCTTCCAAAACAAATATACAAAGGAAGTCACAGAAATAATTCTTCAAATAAATGCAAAAGGCTCAGTATTGTCATACTCACTGAACAGCTTCATTTACAACCCTGGACTAAATCCATTATAGATGTTGACAGCTTTAGATCTATGTATTACGTTTTGGGGGATAAATGCCACTACATATTTAGCCTTTATAGAGCAAAGCTTTTATTTTGTGTATAAATCTGCATTTAATGAGCCTTGAAAGAGATGATTGCTAAATAACAGCCTGCTGCATTCAAGCTCAACTGCCTCCAATTATATTGTTTAAAATTACATAATTGTATGATATAATGTGTGTCCAACAATCCCTGTGTTTTATTACTGCACAGCACTATAACACCCGCGTAAATCACCTTTTCACTTTCACAGTCAGCCTCTTTCATTTTGCTTATTCAGCCAACACAACGCACACAGAACTGCACTTTTGATTGCTGAATGCATCAAACCAGCTTACCAGCCTCAGCAGAATAAAGAAAGTAATGGAAGTGGTCAGCTTGCAAAGATGAAAGGGGAAAGAAAGGTAAAGTCTATACAAGGAAAAGAGGGAGGTTCTATTTTCTAGAACCAGTACAAACTCATACATGGTGTTTGTGAATTCTGTTTCTCAGGGTGTTTCCTGTTGGGAAATGCTTCTGAATATATTGTCTATCCAAAATTCTCATGAGAAGGAGTGCAAAGCAGCTAAGCTTGGCAAGTTCTTTACTCCTATATGGATATTGCAGTATTTACTGTAATAGGACTAAAATTAGCAAGAATCTTATTAGCAAACATGCCATTAAGCTGTTAAACACCTACAAAAACCTCTCTTCTTCCTCCACATACTTTATTCTCTCAATTTAAAAACTAACCTAACTTTTAATCAGCAACTTAATACACTGACACTGAGTCAATACTTGTAATAATTCCTGCCACAGAAATTTGAGTTCCAAAGCCATCCATAAAACTCCTTTTTGACTTCACAGGGACAGCAACTCTTTGTTTTGGTATGATTTATTTGGCACACCTTCCAAAGTAATAAAATTCTAGTTTTCAAATGTGACATAAAACACTCAGCCTACTCCATCACTTCCCTTCCAGCACACTCTCCACACAGGATTTTTCTGTTTTCTCTTCAGTACACAAGTCCATATGCTCACAAGATTACACCTTTTAATCAGGGAAGCTGTGGTATTCCATCCCTTTGACAGAAGGGCTCCCATTGGTGTCCCCATCAATAGAGAACAGCACACAGCTGCCTGCTACAGCTACCACTGTATTCTTTTTTGCTTTTGGATGCCTGTAAAGCATTGGCTTTAGTTTTTAGTCTGTGTTGACTTTTAAAGCCTGCAGCTTAGCCTTACCACAAATCAATACATTGAAATTTGACAATCTGAAACAGTGACTCTCAATGTCCTTAGGTGGCTGAGCCTTTAAAAGGGGACTTCAAGTGTAGGGCTTAGCATCCTCTCAACTACCCCAACCTGCTCTTGATAATCAGCATTTAATACACTTTTAAGAGTCCTGAATGTGGGGGCTTGCATGTAGCAGGCTGCATCTCCCTGTGCCTGATAACTCAAATACCCATCTTCTGAAATCTACTGTTATAATTATTTTAACAGCCTGGTCAATTTCTCAAATTGGGAAAAGCTGGTTTAAAACTATGGTTAATTTTTTTCTGTGTTACCAATTAAGTTCACTGCTGCACCTCTGTTCCTAAACAATACCTTAACTAGAGTCAACAGTAGAAAAGCAAGGTACTTGAATTTAGATGCTATTTTGGAACTAAAGTAAAAATTAATGTGACTATAATTATAAAGTAATAATAACAAATGTATCACTTTAATCTGGAGGAAACATTTCACCCTTGTTTATCAAACAGCCCATTTTTATGTACTATCTTTTACAAAAATTCTTCAAATTAAGGCCTGAATACAAATGTTTGTATTATGTTGAAAAGTATCAAGTAGTGGAAAACATGATCACCATCTCTCTCAAAACTACTTATCACAGCAAGAAATACCACACAACTAACAAATACACCAATATTAACTTGCTTTTAGATTTAACAAATTATTTCCTATAGAGAGACAGCCTTTTAAGATGAAATGCAAGTGGAAGCCATTTAAAGGAAACGTTTAGGGGCAGGAGGGCAGAAGTGTAGTTTAGAGGCAACCCCAGTTGGGTTGCCCGTGCAACCATGAGTCCTCTTGGTAACTTCAAAGAAACCTGGGGTTGACCATGGAACCACAAATTAAAATCAACATTCTGTCAGTCCAGAACATGGCTGCATTCCCAGCGGAGAGAACTCCCACAGCTTCCAGATTGCCAAATCTACTCAGTGGTACCGACCCAATTTCTGACTGCTGTCTTTTCCTAGCTAAAATAGCTGGCAAAGTTTCTCCTGGTGTCCTCCCCAGGTGCCCAACCTCTTCCAGAGTGAGAGTTTGCTCACCTTTTCTTCAATGTTGTTGCTCATTAAAGCAACAGGAACAATACTGCTGATGGAAGAAATGCTTTCTGCTAAACTGTGAGGGTACATATATCTCAAACAGTAAAGTTCTTAAATAAGATGCTTCCGAAATACAGAGTCCTGTCTTTGCCTTCTTGTTTCCATCTGTCTGGGATTTACCTCTCCCACATTTATAAGCTTTCCTTGGCAAAAATAACGGTTACTTGGGCTTTTTCAAATAAATGCCAAGGTTTCAAGAGTCCCACTCATCTTTTTTTTCATTTTGACAAAGGCCAA
The DNA here is from genome assembly GCF_036169615.1 of Heliangelus exortis. NCBI lineage: Eukaryota > Metazoa > Chordata > Aves > Apodiformes > Trochilidae > Heliangelus > Heliangelus exortis. Next base: position 86,373,815 of record NC_092423.1, on the reverse strand, counting down.
GGAGGGGTGATCATTGTGAGATCCACAGTAAAAAGAAAAGAGCATTCTGAGTTCAGGTACCTTGGGTACATTACATGGCAGCAGCCCCATAAGACCCCAATGTTCCTAAGCCGCTGCGTTACACATGAAGTGTTGACACCCCAGTGTGTTTCAGCAGCTCAAATAAACCAACACCTGAAGTGTTCTCACCTGGCTTGTTTTCAAGCAGAAAATTAGATGATATCAGTAGAGAGAGGAAGCACTTGTTGGCAGTGGAAAGGTAAGGCAAATTTAAAACCAGCAGGGGAGGCAGAGCAGGTAAAATTTTTTACCAGTTAAAGAAGAAATAAATATATCTATATAAAAACAGTCTATACTTTAAATTTTGGGTCTGATTTATTTTACACGGGTACCATATTGCCATCAAAAGGCTTTTCTGTAGATCTGTCTGCACTGAGTTCTACTTTTCACTTCTATACAATCAGACCTCTTCTCATAGTTTGGGTTTTGCCCATGTGCTTTAAGGGTTGCTTTCCTGACTGCTGTATTTGGACTCCTTCTCTAAAAATTACTACATCTGTGTTGCTTCGTACTTTCAGAATATCCACATAAAACAATAAAACTATAGAAAAGCTGCTTTAGAAGATAATTTGTATGTCAAATTTCAGAGGAAAAATGAATCTTCTTTTCTTAATGATTGATAAAGTTTCTACTAGTCAGGGGTATGGCTTGACAGTAGATAAGAAAGCAGAAGAGAAAGAATACACATCAGCTATCAAAATTCTTGCTGAAGAATAGAAATCCTACTACTTTGAAAATGCTATACCCACTGAACACTTTAAACTGATCTTATCTTAGTACACCTACATGGATAAATTGTTACTTTCACAGTCACTGCAGCAATTTTCTGGCTCTTTAAATTATTCCCAAAGAAAAAAAAAGAAGTCTTCTTTTACTATTTGCAGAAATAGAAGTCCATGAAAATGTACAAGTTAGACATGCCAAACTACAGACTTTAAGCCCTGAATTGGGAAAACCTTAAATGAAGTCTGAGTAATAAAGGCCTTGCATAGTTTACTATTTTTTCCCAGAATATAGCAAAAAAAAAAAATATGCACAACTGAAAAACTTCAGTTAATTGTGGTTGCACATCCAGCAAAAGTATTGAAACTGCTATAAGTACTTTGACTTCCAACTTAACTAATCTTTGAAAAAAGAGCCCCATTGTTATCAAATTTTACATGCATTTGTTTCCTTCATAAAGTTGAAATACTGAAGGAAAAATATTCATTCCTTAATACTTTTGTCTCAAAAAATGCCTATTTAATAAAAAAATTAACATGAACGCAGTTGCCAGTACTCATTTTCTTTAACAGTCTTGTCCCAAAACTTTGCACAATAAGTTAGTTATTTTTTTTACACAAAAAGATTTCAAACACATTTTTCCATCCCTGTCACTTAGACATCCCAGCCCAACTGCAGGACAAATACATTCATTTTTATTCCCCCATTATTTAATGGATACTCACTGATGGAAATAGCAATAAAAGTAGAACTCTTTATTTACAGATACATCAAGCATGGTATGCCTTAATTTGATTCTCTCTATAATAGAATGGTTTGGATTGGAAGGGACCTTAAAAATCCTGTAGTTCCAACTCCCCTGCCATGGTCAGGGACACCTCCAACTAGGTCAAGTTGCTCAAAACCCCATGAAGCCTGGTCCTGAACACTTCCAGGGATGAGGCATCCACGGCTTCCTTGGGCAACCTGTGCCAGTGTCTTGCCACCCTCACATGAAAGAATTTCTTTGTAATGTCTAACCTAAATCTACTTTCTTCTAGCTCAAAACCATTACCCCTTGTCCTACCATTTTAAGATCTTGTAAAAAGTCCCTTCCCACACAAATGTCATTATGAATTTGAATTCCTAATAGAATATGGAAAAAAAATAATCAAGAAAAAATAAATTCAATGCGATCCATGTCAATAAATTCTTTAGCAAAATCTGTTAGAGGAAATATAAATAAAGAAACAGTTAAAGGCATAGAAGGACTCACTTCACCAATATTAGATTTTGTCCTGTACTGAGGTTCATGTTCTTGCTGATAGCTGGCAGGTAACACATTACTGCAGGTAACCAATATACATCCCTTGATCGAACACTACAAATATAGGAATTTTGAAGTGTCTATGTCTATTTATAAATTACACAGCCATAAGTAAAATGTTTGCACCTGCTGAAAATGCCCTTCCCTACCTGCTTTCTCCCACAATCCTCTCTTTTCTTTAAAAAATTTTTTCCTTACCTAGTGGAAACCTTATTAGTAGAATTTTTATGGCTGCAGGGTATCGGTCATTCATGATATCATGGATACCATAAGACAAAAATACAAATTTTGACTAGTTTGAATATTCCAGAATAGGAAATTGAAGAGAAGAATGGATTTTTCATTTCATATATGAAATACATGTCTGGTTCCAAAGCCTGAATTCTTGGGTGTGGTACTGGTATCAGGATCAGTTGGCTTTCCACACGGGAATCATCTGTAAGCAACCTCCAAGCCTGTTAACATTAGCATTCCTGGATCTCAATTTTCCACAATTACATATTTTACTTCTATTACCTATTCCAAAAAATAAAAAAGTCTCTCTACTGCCTTGAAAGCACTAACAAGTGCCATTCTCTGGCCATGCTTTCTGAGCTCTCTGCTCATGCCCTAATTGAAGGAATGACTCCGCAGGGAAATGATTGTTCATAGGACATGTTAAGACTAATTCCAGGCTTCACCTATGCAATCAGATCTTGAGTTATCTGGCAGCTATAAAAGAGCTCACTGTGCCAACAGCCATAAATCTGGAGCCTGCCTCTACAAAGGTCTTCAGGTCATCAGAAAAAGTTCTTGCTTCTTGCTGAAACTGAGCCCCATCGATGGATGCTGCTCTCTCCCTTCATCTTAATTACTTTCCTCCTAAAGCAATTTGTCGGATTACTGGGAGAAGAGCTTCCCACAGGGAGCTTCCTACCTTACAGAAAGGAGAAAGGGCAACCTAGCTCCTTCCTGTGAATTCACATGACCTCTTTAAACTCCTCATAAGTCCCCACTGGGAAGCTTCTCTGAAACATTTTCAGCACTCTGGAGTGTTGTTCTCCTTTCTGAAAATGCTGATATTATTCCTGTCTCTCCTTTCAAAGATTTGTCATGGGTAAGACAGGCAAGAGTTTCCCTTCTGGGCCTATGAGTACTCTGGGCTGTCAACCAGAGGAGTTTCTAACTCTAAAAGCAAAAGCAAATCTTAAAAAAAAAAAAAAAAAAAAAAAAAAAAAAAAAAAAAAAAAAAGGAATGAAAAAAAAAAAAGACATCCCTGTTATTTTCCATAAGTTCTTCAATTCTCAAACTTACTCTTCATCAGACTCTTAAAATCATCAATGTGATACTTTTCCCCTTGCTAGTAATACTGATTTAGTTTTTAGTTTTCTATGAAATAGGATATTTTTTTTTTTTTTTTTTTTTTTTTCCTATGTCGCATCTGAGCTGGCAAGTATTAAAATATCCAGCCTGGGTTTGTAAAGAAACTGCGGTGTCCCACCATCTATCCATAGCACAACTAATTGCACAAATGAAGAAAAAAACAAAACCCAAAACCATACAAAACCACAAAAGAAAACCCCACAAAAAACACAAACAACCCCAAGCCAAACCAAAAAAACCCACAAGCCACTCAAGAAACAATAAAGCTAAGTATGGTGCCTATAACATGGGCTGCTCAGGATCAGTGGTATCCCTGTCCAAATCCACCCCATTATTCCTGTCTTGACTTCTGAAAAGAAATAGAACAGACACACCTGCTGTGGATGAGCATGGGGCCAGCTTAGGTCCCAGGCAGATTTATTTCCTCAGGCTTCACAGTGAAAGTCAGGGACTGTACTCATCCCACCCTAGACCTGGCTCTGGGAGTGATGGGTTCACATCAACACACACCTGAACACGGTCCCTCCGATGGGAGCCAACAGGGCAGAGTGCTGGCTCCCTGTTATCTGCTGCTATGGACAAACCGTGCCAGTGGACCCTGCACCAAAATATTGTTCCCTTGAGGAGGAACAGTCCCATGCCATTAACAGATCAGCATGAAAAGGGATGTGCACTTATCCTCAGTGTAAAGAGTGGGAGAACATGACAAAAATCACTGGGACTGAAACTGGAGAGCGATTTCCTCTTCTGAGACTGTAACTGTACCCCACCCTGCTGGGACATAATAAAAAAAAATATGGGACATAAGTCCCATATATTTTCAGGAGGAAAGTGGGAAGAAGGGGAAAGGAAGCTTGTTCCGTGGTATATGATGTACACGCATAGATGTTTTGCCTACGAATATTCAGTGAAAAGAAAACAGGAAGCTCAATGGTCTAATGAGGTCGTGGACTTCATTAATTTATTACAAAAGAGAATAGGATTTGGGTGTCTTGAGGGCAGCTTCCTCATGGGAAATAGTGATTCAGGATAATGCAGCACAGCTGTGGTACACTTAGAAATTCTAAATACAAGTGTGATTACCTTTATTTTTTTTAATGGCTTAGCTTAATTCTCAGTCTCCTTAAAACACACTATTTTGCTATAGTTCATATAACAGCCTAATTAATTCTATTTTGAAGCATATATTTCCATCACATTTACTTTAACACATGGATTCTAAACCAAACAAGTTTTAGAGATCTCATTAATTTTATATATCAGGATGTTTCCTGATGGATTATTCTTGTACCTCCCACACCTCCTACTTCAAGATGAAAATTCTTAAGATAAGAACCTCCAACAAGATAAAAAACCTGGAAGCAAGACCTACATGAAGTCAGAAATTTATTACTGTCCTTTTCAAAAGAAATGCAATCTAAGGAGTACAAAATAAAGATGAAGAAAATCTGGTACTGTTAACATAAACCCTTGTATTTTGGAATAGAAATGAAGGTTCTGTAACTTGTATGCTGCCCTAACAGTCACACAAGTGTTATTCAAAAAGAGCAGGTCTTTAATTATTAATAGTTGCTAGATTTTTTAATTTTACTTGTTAAAAATGAGTAACAGTGTAATCTAAACCAATTTATTGGACCAATATTGAAACTGTTAACAGTAAGAGGTATGTCTTTTCTCTATCTACAAAGCACACTAGTCCCCCACATCCCACCATTAAAAATTATGGTTTTGATCTTTGTTTATCGTGAGATTGGCTCAGAAGAGCAAAAAACCGAGAAACAAAGGGCAGCAAATCCTGCCATAAGACAAAACATTTTGTGTTTTCTGTGAAAAGCTGGAAGACATCTGAAAATACAGATCTGGTAATGAGTGAGCTTTCCAAAAAACTGCTGCAGAACTTCTTTGAGAAAAAAACCCACTAGACAAGTGCTAAGCAAGCTCAAGTCCTGCAAAGATAGTCCTAAAGGTTGAAATTTTCCCTTGCCCCAGAAACTTTGGAAGACAACTTAAAAGCTGCCCTCCACAGATGCTGCTACAGGCAGTGGCGTATGGAGAAGGCCACAGCAGTCAGCACCATGAAGACTGCACCATGCTCAAAACCATAAAGGACAAATGCAGAACAACTACCACAATTTACAGATGTGTCCAGAGCTGGACATTTTACCCTGGAATCCCTTCCTGCTTCCAAAGCATCTCTGCATCAGGAAAAGAAAGATAGCTTAAAGCATTCTTATTTTTCATTTCATTTGGCCCCATAATCTGCACTGTGCTTCTGCAAAGGTAAGGGGGAAAGAAAACATCTGTCAGTATATTTCAGTACATATTTTCCTTCAAGGAAAGCCTGCAATGTTGAATAGGGAAGATAATTCCTTGTGAAATGTTAGTAAAACATAATAGAAGTTTTTCTACCTAACACATCAGCAAAAACTGTATAAAGATTTAAAAATATTTGCTAATATATTATAGCTGTGACATCCTATTTAAGTGAAAGAGGACCTTAGATACAATCTAGGGATATTTCTTCTTCTCAGTTTGCAAAACTCAGTCCTTCATATCTAGGTGGTTCTTGCTCTTTTCCTAATCTGATTTATAAGGTCATCAGTAATAAAGATTACTTTTAGTCCTTATGATGCCATAAAAATAGTTATTTTCACTTAAAATGAGTTCTGTCCCTTCCTTTGTCCTACCTATCCTTTTGCCTCTATTTGTACCTGTTAGTATCATAAAACAAAGGAAAACCAGGAAGCTTTTCAAGGCTGTATTTATTTTTTCTCAGAACAACTGCACCACCAAGTTATAAAGTCAATAAAATACCTCCTAGAGGAGGAAGTTTCACAGATAATTTTCAGACATCACAGACATATGTGTGGAAGTTAGGTGAATTTTGATCCTTATCTATTTTGAAAATTTTAGGTCAAAACCTCAGTTCTACCAGTCTCTGTGACAACAAATATAAATCTTTCTGGCACAAGTTTAAACTGCTACAAAATAGGGATTAGGAAGACTTTCCAAAGTTAAAAGTGTTTGATTTTAATTAGTGGTTTCCAAAAACTGTGCATTTCACACTTGTGTGTCTCTTCTGGTGAATAAATCCCACATTAGTAACTAGTAAGGTGATAAACTAACACCATGGCAGAGCAGTGAGGTAACTAGCACCTGAGTTTGGAACATCAAGCTACTGATCTCCTTTCTGACAGTACCCAGATTTGATTTAACCTCACAATAGAGCACTTCAAGTTGCTAGATTATATTTTTTCTTCTGTTGTTAAAGTCCTATTCCATAAACCTCAAGAAAACCTCTCTCGGCCCAAACACAAAGTTCTAAGTATGACTAAAGCATGGAGGTGGGAGATGGCTGAAGGTAAAACAAAAAACATGGCTGATACTACTGGGATAGGTCTGAGTTCACAAGGATCACTCAGCAAGCCACAGAGTATGTTCTGTGTCTTGCTAAATAGAATTCTAGAGGAATAGATTATTCATTAAACAAAACAAATGAAAAAACTAAGATGTTAATAGGAACAGCTGTCATCAGAATGAACACTGTGAAACATGCATAATAAAAACTGAAACAGATTAATCTGCCTGTTGTGGGTGTTCTGTTTTAGGTATTTAAAAATAACCCATGAGAATATGAATATTTCCTACGTCAAGTCAATAATTGTTGTCTTTCCATCATATATGTTTATAAATCTTGGAGAAAAATATTGTTTTCACATGTTTTTCAGATCATTTGAGATGTGATTATTTTTCCTAAGTGTTTAAATATTTTGTTCTTCCAAAACTTCAGGTTTGCCTGATCTCACATGAATTCAAACCACTGCTCTGAGAAGCTTAAGTTCTAAATTATCTGTCCTAATGATTACTACTAAAACAGAAAAAAGTCCACTGTGTCTGAGAAAAAAATTACCGAGGATATGGCAAGCAAAATATAGGATATTATTCCAAATTATTTCAGCCCCAAAACTCTTGCATACTTCAGTACTGAGTTGTCCTATTGATTATTGCATGTCAAAGAAATGAAAGCTAAAATTAAATATTGCAACAAAGTGAAAAAATACACATTCTGCTGGAAGAACTTGCCACTGTACTGCAGTCACATTCATCACCAACACTAGATATGACTGGGTAATTATTCTTTTTCCCAAAGCAAGGTAGAAAATTTCCAGGGAAATCACCCTGACACACTTCATGGTGTGGCTCACCTGTTTTACACTCATCACTTTTGCCAGCCTTACTCTGTAGTCTTGAATAAGTCAAAGCAGAAAGAAAGCTGCCAGAGCCTCACCCCAGCCAGCAACAGAACCCCACACAGCCACTCACTCACTCCCCTCAAGGGGCTGGAAGAGTATCAGAAGAATAAAAGTGACAAAACTGATGGGTTGAGATAAAGACAGTTAAATAGGTAAAGAAAAAGCCACACACACAAGCAAAGCAAATGAAGGAATTAATTCACTGCTTGCCGTGGGCAGGCAGGTCTTCAGCCATCTCCAGGACAGATGAAGCTCACCAGGTTTAACAGTTACTTGAGAAGACAGCCACCATCACTCTCAACATTTCTTCTTCCCCCAAATTTGTATGATAAACATGACATCATATGGCATGGAATATCCCTTTGGTATTTTGGGGTCAGCTGTCCCAGCTGTGTCCCGTCCCAGCTGTGTCCCCTCCCAGCTTTTCTTGGGCACTCCCAGAAGCAGAAAAGGCCTTGATTCTGCAGGAGCACTGCTCAGTAGTAATGAAAAGATCCCTTTACTATCAACAGTTTCCAGCATCTCCCAAATACAAATCCAAACCAGCTGTGAAAAAACAAACAAAAAAAAAACCCCAACTCTATCCCAGCCAAACCAGCACAGATGGAAAATATTGGGGTGCCTTGCTACAGTATAGTCTGGGGATGGTAAGCCCACTTGTAGAGTAGAGTCTCAAGCAGAGTAGAGAAGCCAAAAGACTCAAACTGCAATTCACAAGGGACATAGTAGTAGCTCTCTAAATCAAGCACTTTCATTTGTGTCTTGAGGTAAAAGAAGAAAGAGGATTATATGTATTTATTTTACATTCATTATATTTTTTCCTGAAAAAACCCTAGAGTAGCATGTTTTGGGGGAGTGAGAAGGAGGGGGAATTAAATGAAAACCCAACTGTCTGAGGAAAACAACACCAAAACGTGGTCTTAACTAGCCCCATTTAATTCCCTCAAGCAGATAGTAAATTCTTTGATGAACTTCCAAAGTATTCAAGGACATCAAAAACTACAAACAGGTCAATTTTTCTGAAAGAAAAAGATGCTTTTATGTACTTTGTTATGCCACTCTTCAGCTACATATACTTCTCCTTTCAGTGTGGAAATGCAAATACTTTGGACAGACATAAATAGAGAGACTATTATTTTTGTTGTTTGTGTTAGTTTTTTTTACTACATTAGTACTGTAGAAACCAAAATGTTTCAGGTCTCTTTAAATGCATACCTGACACTAGTTACAGTTCCCACAAAAGCACCATCTTTGTCAGAGGTTTTCTTTTCACTTAACAAAAGAAAATGAAATAAAGAGTAAATATATTTGTAATTTACCCTAGTTCAAAAAAATCCACCTACAATGAGAAAACTGGGATGCTAGGGCAAACAGCACAAAACCAATCCCTACAAGACACTGGGCTTAAATTGCTCCTCAACGTATTGAGAAATAGAGTTCTGAGGTAAGAAAACAGGAAACAGTAAGAATTAAGTTTTTTAGCTGAATATATCCTAGATTATCACATTAGTAGTTAATGACATAGTATTACTGTATCACTTTGAAGTCAACTAAGCAGCAACAACAGACCACAGTGTGTGAATCATCACGGCACTACGGAGTTGCAGGAGATTAACATTCTCCCAAATAGCAATGTTCAATACAATTTAATGCTTTAATCCTGAAAATATCACTCACTCCCATGTGCAACAGTGAAGAACCAAGAAGCCGGAAATACTGCTAAATGTCAGCAAACTCCTGAAAAGAGATGTCGAGACAAACTCAGAGAAGTTTGACCATACCCTGAAATGTCAGTAACTTCTGTTATTAGTCCACCTGTAATTCAGCTGCAGCACAGGGCTCGCACACATACCCAGAGATACACGTCCACAAATGTCTAAGTGGTTGGACTATAGCCCAAAACTGTGACTGAAGCCCTCTATGGACATAACTCTGGTAACTTGGGTACTGGTGGTCATGCAGCCACCTCAGCAAACCTTAACTTCCTCACAGACAGCAATGCTGCTGTCACGAGGACACAGCCTCCAGCTACCCTAGCTGACTCCATACTCATGGTTCTGGAGCTGGATTGTGCAGAGACAGCTGCAGAATCTTTGCACAAGGATCTTTTAATCAAGACTTTTTATTTTTTTTTTCACCTGGAGGTGAGCAGCAACATAGGCATAGGCTGAGCAGGCAAATATCTAACTACATGCAGTTTTTCAGTTCTCATGCAGTCAAATAGCCTACTCCTATTTCCCAACAAAAGTGGCCACAAGTTAGTCAGGGACAAGCAAAAGTTGTTCACTCTGATCCAGTTTTATCAGGTGCCAACGAAATTGAATATTTGGGTTTGGACCTTCTTAAAGAGAGCAGTTTCTGCCTTGGTGTGGTGATGAAACTGATAAATCCAGAGTTGGGAAGAAACATACATCTCTATTTTATATGTATCTCTATATACATATACTCTATATTCAGTAACTAATCAAGGCTAATGAAGGATAAAGTCCTATCCCTTACTGAAGTGACCTCAGTGGACCTCTACAAGGACCCCAAATCATCAAGTATTAGGGCTATTATAGTTACAGAACCCATCATCCTGACACATCACTCTAACACCAAAACAGCTTGTAAACATCTTCCCCAAGATGCCACTACTTCTTCAGGCCTTCTGGGAGAAAAGGCAGAACTTCACAGCTTCCATCTTAGGCTTTAACTTGTAACTGCACATCGCTTCCTCATAGATCTCATTCTTCTAAGCCTTGTCCCATTATACATGTTTATGCAAAGACCAGCATAGGTAAAAGTGATACCTTGGCAGAGAACTAAGCACGAATACACATTGTAATGAGATGGGAAGTCAGATTCCTAAACTATGGTATTTTGAATTGCAAATCCAGCTATCATCTTTTCACTGTTAAGAGTCAGTGTTAGCATTGCTACACTGCATAAAGGGTGGAAAGAATGAGTGCATATTGGAGGGCCAGGCCATTAAAATAAGGGAATGGATAAGTGCCACGGCCTGGAGGTGTAACAGTAAGGAATGGGAAAGGAAGGAGAGATTTAACTAAGCAGTATATAGCTAATAAGGTGGCTTACAGATTTTAAATAATTTTCTTTAAAATTATTTGGTGCCTACATACAACAAGCAGGGAAAGAAATGGGAATTTATTCTCTCTCCCAAGACCTTTAAAAAGGATTGCCTTTCAACATTGACATCTCCCTCGTTGCCAATGACAGACAAATTATCAAAAGTGAGGGCATGCCCCTCAAAACAACTGTTTCGGGCCCCTTGGCAAACTGCGCAGATTTATTCGTTTTATTTTTCTGAAGCAGTATCCAAACTTACATGTAAGTACAGGTTTCAGTGATGAAAATGACAGCATGATCCTCACACCTCAAATGAGTAAAACAAAAACAAAAGCAAAGATCTTCAGAAAGAGTAAAGGGATTTGGTATAGGCCCCTCTGACAGCTGGCCACCTTGGCTATAACAAACGATTATTTGATATGCTACCTTTGACTCTCATTACTCAGCTCTTTTTCCAAAGCATCATGCTACATCTGGTTTTAAAGATGCAGTCTTGTATTTCTTTCTTTTTTTTACCTTATAAGCTTCAAAATCATCCAAATTATTTTAGAACTGAACCTGGATGCGGAAACCACCATTCAAGTTACACACTTCTAATACTACTTCAACTAGAAGTTTGAATGTAGAAAATAATTATTCTCAACTATTTGTTGTGAAATAAGAAAAAAACAATGTGATTGTTAATTTATTTTTATAATAGATGCCTTGATTTTCCAGAGCTCCCCTACATGTGAATTTCTGAAAGTATTAAAAATGAGGATTATTTTGTATCCTGGATGAGATACCTGTAATTATACATAGATAACTATTCATTGTCTTCATAGTTCTCCAGGATAAATTGTGTATCTACATGGTATACCTGACTGCTAGGCCTGAATTTTTTTAAGCCAGCAAATGAGTAAAAAAGTCCACATAAATCTGAGAAATCTCAGTTGGATAAATTTCTGAGGCTTTTACAAAGCTTCTAAGAGCTGAGAGGAATGAATATATCTCATTAAATTTTTGCCCAATAAAATACAGTCCACTCCCTTGTCCCTCAGATTCACCATAAATATAATTGTTAAGTCAGGCAGAAAATTATATTTCAAAACAAAATGATCCAGATTCACAAGAAGGAAAAGAAAAAGTACAGAGAACTGCAGGATGGAGAAAAAAATGCATATTTTGGAATTTCAGTTCCTTGCTCAGTAGCACTATCAAAAGCATCTACTACATATAAAGAAATAAGATGTATTCTCTGAACTGTCCTTCTGGAAATGTATGCAGCTCTAGGCAGAGGCTGGTATTTCTACCAGCTCATTTTTTTCCCCTGAAGTCCATAAAGAGATTCTCTCAGAACTTCATATCATCATGGAGGGCCAAAATCACCACCCACCTCGCTTCAGCATGAAGCTGTGTGAGGCTACTGTTCCCCTGAGGGGCATAGGATGTGCCAATTCCACTTGCATAGTTTAGCTTCAAGAATTCAACATGTTGGCTCAATAAATCATTTCTAAATGGCAATATTTCAACCATTACCCTTCTTCCAAGAACCTTTTTTATTAAATGCTGTTACCATATAGAAATCACCCACGTTTTTTTTTTTTTTTCTGTCTAGTTTCAGGACCTCGACGCAGCATGAAAACAAATTTTTATTAAGGTTGATGAAGAGAGGCTGAGAGAGCTGGGGCTGTTCAGCCTGGAGAAGAGGAGGCTCAGGGGAGACCTCATCACTCTCTACAACTCTCTGAAAGGAGGGTGTAGCGAGGTGGGAGTTGGTCTCTTTTCCCAGACGACTTTCAACAAGACAAGAGGACACAGTCTTAAGTTGTGCCAGGGGAGATTTAGGTTAGATATTAGAAAGAATTTCTTCACGGAGAGGGTGATCAGGCAATGGAATGGACTGCCCGGTGAGGTGGTAGATTCTCCGTCCCTGGAGACATTTAAAAAGAGACTGGACGTGGCACTCAGTGCCATGGTGGGTCAAGGGTTGGACCTGATGATCTCTGAGGTCCCTTCCAACCCGGCTAATTCTATGATTCTATGATCTTCACCTGCAGAAGGGTAAACATGTCACAGGTGAACACGACTTTTAGGCTACCAGACATTTCCCTGGGATTCTCTCTTTTAGCTGAAGCTGCAGTAAACTCAGAACAAAGAGAACACAAACCTTTGCTCCTGTTGCTTGCTCACCATGAATGGCCTGGCTCTCCTCTGGAGGAAGAGGCGCAGATGCCCAAAACCTTCTCACAAATGGCAGAGCAGGCTGGAAATTTCCAACAAAATGCCTCCATGCCACCCTAAACTATCTACTCCACCAAGCCTCAACACAGCAAACATGTTGCACTGCCAGCCTCCTGCCCCTGCAGCCAACCCTTGTCAGGGGCAGTGCCACCTCTGGCACCTGGGGAGACATTTCAGCAGGCAGCCTCCTCTTCCTCCCCTGCTGCTCCTCACCTTGGCACCTTTGAGGTGCCAGCCTAAGGCCTCTCCCTGTGTCCTTGTCCCCTGCCATCTTCATCCCAGCCTCAGCCTCTGTGCTGACTGGGGCAGCCACCTTCATGCCCCTCTCATACTCCAAGCAGGCCCAGACCCATCACTGGGGTACCTCACAAAAAGGCTGGCCCTGGAATGATCTTGCCACCTTCTTATTTTCATCAAACACTGGGTGGCTCTGGCTGTTATCTTGACGTGGGGTTGAAGCATTTTTACACCACGGGATGGGAAAGGCAGGTGCCTCGTTCGGGTCTGTTGCGCACACAGTGTGAGAGCCACCCACGCTTCAGCCCTGCTGACATTTCACAGTTAATACCATCTCTTCCCATTTTGCTTGGACAGAAACTAAATATCAGAAATTTAGTGAGTTATATATATATACCTGCTTTAGTGAGAGAATTGGACTAGATGATCTCTAGAGGTCCTTTCTAGCTCTGATAATTACATGAAATAACACTACTACTTACGGACTTAGCCGTAAGCACCAGCTGGCATTTCTTGTGCTTTAGACAGGATATACTAGATACTGTTTTTTAATGTCAGAGAACACAAATTTTGTACTTCCATGCTGTTTTGGGTTTTTTGTTGTTGTTGTTGTCAGTACAATTCAGAGAGCGGAATTTATAATACCCCAAACCAGATTTCTGCTGACTGTTTTCAGGGCAACACAAAATGAAATCAGAATGCAAGAAGGATGGAGAGTCACTCCCTGACAAAACAAACCCAGTGATCTATAAATGCAACTGGATACAAATTTTTGCACTCATAAGCATCCCATAGGATAAGTTAAATATGCTAGAAGGTGATGGGCAATTTTCATCAGTCCTAAAAATGGAATAATTCAAATGCAGGGCTTCTCCTCATCTAATACAAAGTGCTGAGCACAGAATCCTAAACAAACACTGTCAAACTTAAATCTGCTCCACACAAAATCTGAAACGGAGGAAACTCTTTAACCCAAGGTGAACCTGCACCTTCCCTGACTGCAGTGCCATCTGATCGCTGCCCACAGAGGCAGGAAAATCTACCCAAACTGCTAAGCAGAAAAGGATAGGGCATGTTAAAGTCATCTGAAAAATGCCAAGAACAACACAATCCCTAAGCCCTGTAACTCTGTTAGTGTTCAATGAAGACCTCTGCTTGCCTTGATTCTCATTATGGCCAAGTACTGTATTAGTGAAAAATTACTCCAGATCCTTATGAGTCCTGTGCCAGTTGCCATTTGATGACAATTTGAGTAAGAGCCTGATGAACTCAAAATGCCATTTATAGAAAGCCTCAGAAGAGCCTCAGAACTATAGGAAAGTAGCACAGCAAATTATTTAACTTGAGGAGGCAACTACATGTACACAAATAGCCCAGCTGAGCTCCAGAATCACTTGGTGCTAAAGGAAGCTCATGGAATTCTGCTTCCCCTGGTGTCCCAGATCATTCGAAGTTACATTCAACCTCCAAGGACCAGTCCTTTTCAAAAGCCCTGGCGTAAGCCACTCACTTGATCTGCTCTTCCTAGCAATATTAACAGAAATTAATTTCCAGAATTCATCTTCAAATTAATCCTGAGAGGACCTGACACAGGCATTCTTTAACACCAGCATCACTGTCATCATCTGTTGAAAAATTAAACTCTGGTGGCAAGACTTAGCCACCTCACATGTTCTTTTTTCATAGAACTGTGAAACTCTGAGACTTGAGAACACAGAGATTTCATTCTACCTTCTGTCTCTTTTCATATATGCAAGACCCTTGTAGATCTTACAGTTTTTTCTTACAGTTAAAACAACTGTGCCTTAAGCTCTCCAGTACCCATAGCACCAACAATGGTAAAGCCATATTTCACTGGTCTTGTGATTTAAACAAAATGAAGATTGATATGGCACTCTTAATTGTACTATACTATTATTTTTATTAAATACTTCAGTAACCATTAACTCACCTACTTATTAGGTTAGGATTATACGTCTAGTTTTAAACTATATGGCAGCCTGCTTAAATGTTGCCTCTATATTTACAGCAAAATCCTGATAGCCTTACAGAAAGCTGTACAGCCAGCTACTCCTAGTAATGATAAAGGCTATAAATACACTGTTCTGGGCAAACTGTCCAAATAACCATAACTGCTTTTTCTCAAGATGCCATTCTCAGGACCAGCCCTGACAGCTCCCTTCCTGCTTCTTTCTTTCCTCATCCCTATAAAACTGACAGTCTTTATAACCTAGCCATGATTAGCAAGAAATAGCTAATTTCCACAGCTACAATTTTGACAAATGAGAGGAGGATGTTTGCAGTCCTCCAGTTTCTCCTAGGTTAATATTCAATTTGCAGCCACTGAAGTGCTCTCTATCCTTGTTGAGGAAGATGTACAGGACTGCTGGTCAGATGCCTTTCTGAAATGCAAATAAATTGCAGACAACTTCACCTGCCTGTTATAAATAAACATTTGTACTTTTACTTACTCATTTTCTGTCAAGGCTGCTAATGTACACTGAAAATACATTCAGTTTTCCTTAGGTGTGAGATAAATAAGTCTCTACTTGCTTAAAACCATACTTATTTGGGACACTTATCAATGTCCTCTTAAAGCATGGTACAAATAGCACCATTTTGTGGTTTAGGCTTATTGACAAGACGTGCTGTTCTTCCATCCCAGTTTCATAAAAATATATCAAATTCTTATGATCAGAGGATGCCTCAATATGAAAAATTACTTATGTGCACATCTCTAATACTTGAAATATCTCTGACAACATTAACTTTAAAGCACACATGTAATGAACATAATTACTGCTTAAATAACTATAATAACCAAAGTATGAAACATTTATCTGATTATGAGATTTCACTGAAGCCAATACAACTTGTCTTTTTCTTTTCACAATGTGTCACTACATTTTTCTTCAGTTTTTAATCCAGATGCAATCTGGCATGACAAAAATTGCTGGCTTCCCAGACACAGTCTGATAAGCCAGATTCCATGCTGATTCAAACCCTGCTTTGAGACTGTGTGGATTTCAAAGACAGCATACATCAGTTGCTGTTGTTGAGCAACTTCTGAACAGAGATGAATCACCACAGACAAAATAAAATTGCAGATTACTAGGATTTTTTTTTATGGAACAAGGACTTTACCCGTTTCAATCTTTGCATTCATCTACAGCAAGTTTTTTTCTGGGTTTATTGTTTTGGTTTGTTTTTCTTATATTAAATGAATTTATAGTGGTTGGTTCTGGCTTTAATTGCTGCTAAATGAAACCCAGCTCCCTCAGCCTTTTCTCATAAGGGAGATGTTCCACTCCCATAACCATCTTGGTCACTCTGTGATGGACTCTTTCAAGTAGTTCCCTGTATTCTGGAAATGGGGGGCCCAGAACTGGACAGAATATTCCAGATGTGACCTCACCAGGGCAGAGTAAAGGGCGAAGAGAACCTTTCTTGCCCACCCCCCTTCTGATGCACCCCAGGATGCCATTGGCCTTCTTGGCCACAAGGGCACATTGCTGGCTCATGGTCATCCTTCCATCCACCAGCACCCTCAGGTCCTTTTCACCTTCACTGCTCCTCAAAAACTCAGTCCCCAACCTCTACTGGTACTTGGAGTTGCTACTACCTAGATGTAAGACTCTACACTTGCCCTTGTTGTAACTCATTAAAATTTTCCACTGCCCAACATCTCTATTTCAACTGTGAATCTGAGATGCTTTGTCACTGGTGCCAGGAGAATTATTCAGATTCAGATAGGGAAGAATAAAAGACAGAATAATTTAAATATAAACTTAGACCAAAAATCAGGCTCACCTTTGCATAAAATTTTGTGATAATATAGCAATTGGCAAACTACATTTATCTACATATGTATGGGCTACAGATAAATATTTATATAGGCTACACTTGTAGCTGAAAAAATGTGAATATAGATGGAGATAAAACCTGTTTAACTCCCCAAGCAGTAGGGAAATCAAATGCAGGGTAATCAAATTGGATTCTGTAACACTTCCACAAAAATTTTCTTTCGGAGCATAAAATACCTTTTTTTATTGGCACATATGGATGCAGGTAGACTTACTTGAAACCAGCTAATATTACTTCTGTGAGCAGCTGATAAAAGAGCAACATATGTCTATTTGTCAATAAATTTTATTTTCCCTAATTATAGTTTACATAAAACACTGCTGTTAATAAGTTATTCTTCTGCTCAGAGTGCACGTTAAGTCTTAATCCATTTGATTTTTCTCTACACACATGATCCATATGGGTTTACTGTGTTTGCTGCTGCTGAACAGAGAATAACCAGTCTATATTAAGCATGTTTTATAGGAACTAAAAAAAAAAAAAAGAGGCAATAAAAAAAAAAAAAAAAAGGTCAAGGTCAAAGCTAGGGTATTTCCAGTATCTAAAACAGAAGGTCCCAACAACACGCATGGAATCTTCCTTCAAATTCTCAGATATGAATTCATATCATTCAGCTTAATTCTTAAAGCACCAGAGCAAAAGACAAGAGCAAGGTGTAAAGTACCGTTTTAAGGGAAGGAGATAGGGAGGTGAGGAAAAAGAAAGATGACAGTCCTCAGAAGTCCTGGAATAGCAATACAACATCTGCTCAGATGAAGTAAATGATAGCACAGAAGCTGATGCAGTTAGTGAGCACAGAACCCCAGGGATAACCCCTCCTTTCCCCTGCCCTTCCTCCTTAAAGAGGAACATCTTCTTGTCACTCTGAGAAAAAACAATCATTAAATCATCCTTTCTCCCATGGACTTAGGGTGCCCATGGCAGGGGGATCACTATTACTAACCATTTCAGTGGGGAACTCAGTAGAAGGCATGAAATATGTCCGGTAGGTTTTTTATACCAGCCTGAAAAGATGATGGTGGTAAAACCTTGAACTTTTTGTTCCCTCTTTCCTATCTGATCTGACTACTACTGAGTAAACTTGTACATGCTGGAAATGGAGAAGAGGAAGGACACTTGTTCAAAAGGATGAAGAGACAATTTACAGAAGCTGAAAAGATAGTCTGATCACATTTTGAGCCTTTAAGACTGTCTAAGAGCCAACATACAATTTAGAAAGAAGAGCTGTGCCCCTCCCAAAAGGCAGTTCCTCTAAATTTAGAGGCTCATCATCCTAGCTGGAAACAGTCCAGCTGGACATTAGATCCTTAATCTCCACTCTATCACCGTGTAGTCTATGTAATCGAAATGTGCCGACTCTTCCATACACTACCCTTTGTGCCTAGATTTTCAAAACAATTTGAGAAGTGTTCTTTTCAAGTCATGCACAAGAAAAGCAAGAAAAAATGTTATCTGTACAAGGCAACTTCTAAACCTGTATGTTACCTCACTGCAAACAAGTCAAGGCTGGGCACATCTAAATGCAATGGTACATAGAGACAGGGATACCCTGGCTAACATTCAATGGGCCAGCAGCAACACTGCCAGCAACATGAAGTTATAAGAACAATGCTCAAGGCTGAGAAACAGAGAAGAGCAGTCCCCAGAGCACCACTCTTAAGAAAACCATGCTGTGACAATATGCAAGCTATGTTGGCTTGTGGGCACGATGCCCACATAAAGTCACCCATTCTTAGCCCCAGCATAAATTTGCCTATAGGCAGAGCTCAAGAATACATATATGGTTGCTGTGTTTTCTGGGATGGACACTGTCTACCTCACAAAGTAACCCTATCTCTCCCTCTAGAGCTCCACAAGCCTTATATCAAAAGCTAAAAATTTTTCAATAGAAATGTCTTATCCACAGTCAAAGCCACAGAAGTGTATGTTCAGAATCATACACACCTGACTGGAAAGACTAACTGTTCTTACTTCATGTAATACTCCATAGTTTTAAACACCAATCCTATAAATCTTCTATCAGAGCAATTGTATTCCCCAGGACCACCATTGTTCCCTTGTCCCCCACTAGACTCAGGTTCTTTCCTTAAAGTCAGAGGAAACAGCTCTCAAGTGTGTGTCCCCCTAAAGACCTAACACCCCAAGCACTACCAGCCAAGTCTGTTTTTATTTAACTTGATTTCACAGCAGCAAAACTATGTTCTATGTTCTTCAAAGGGTGTTACACCATAAGCAGAAAGAGATAAATATCTCTATTTGTATTTGCTTGATTCCCTGATACCAGATAAAAGGAGAAGCACTAGAAACAGCTTATTCATATGATATGGGGTTTTACTTATCTACTCTGTTATTAACAGTTGTAAAACTCTGAGATGTTAGAAGGCACCCTATAAGAGTTAAATATTCCAAATTACAATTTCTAAAATACATTTCTCTTAGTAGTAAGACAGTACATCTCAAATACTGCTCTGAGTTATACCCACTGACATCTTTCAAGAACTGATTAAAATACTGTTCCAAGTTACTTCTCTGCAATAGTATCTGAAATGTAATCAATGTGCTAAGAACAACTTTAGGATAGGTAAACCAGGATCACATTTCCAAAGGCAGAATCAGCCAGCTGTAACCTAAAGGAATGCTTTACTTTGTCAGTTTTGAAATTCATAAGGCACATATAGTCAGAATCCTTCCTCCTGAGCAAACTTAGCATTGGTGAAATCCCTATTAGTTTAGTGATGTCATTTAAGATGCAAAGCCAATATGCAACTTGCCCAATCTGATTCTATTTAAAAACAGAGATAATCTATACTAAAGCCACTAATGGATATAAAGGGATTCTGGATTTAAATCAGCACAAATAAGACCAAGGCATGTCTCTTGGATGAGGATCTTGAGGGCCAGATGGTTGCAAAACATATTTTTATTATACAAGTGCCTGAAATGATTCACTAAACTCGTGTCCACTAGGGATTAGGAGAGGCCTATGCATAATCACATTTGGGTAGTGTATGAATTTGGGGGCATTGTTTTCAGTCGTGTTGAGAAAATAAGGAATCAGAAAAACAAAAAAACCCAACCAAAAAAAAACAAAACAGAACAGCAATTTGGAACTCACACAAGTATGGAAGTTATGGGAATGCTGTGATATTGCTGTTTCCCCCTGCCACTTAAATGGTAAGAACTCTAGGGATTCTGGTAAACTTCATGAGTAATACTCAAATAGAGTAAACCTACTTTTTACTTTGTTAGTTCTCTTGTGCTGGCAAGTACAAGTGCAATGAAGGCTGAGGAGTGGGTATGGACCATATTAATGAGCAATAAAAGTCTCTGCAGCCCTCCCTCTTATACTGAGAGAGGAAGGGGGAGAGCAAACCCAGAAGAGGAGAGGGCTTTGGAAGGAAATGAGCCTGGTGCATTAGCCAAAATGCTATCCTCTATGCCATGCTAATGGTAGCATTTATCCCTGTATCCAAGCCTTGTTTTTTGCACCACACAAGCGTAGCAGCAGGAATTCCATTAGCACAGGATGCAGTCCTCCTTAGCAGCTTTCTCAAAATTTGAAACACATACTCATCACTCTACATTTGTGTCATGCAATATTGTTTTCATCAGTCAAAATGGAGAAACTCAAATCCCAGACCTGTTACCAGTAACTGAATTAACAAAATATGAGTTAGCTGAAAATAAACAGCCTCTTCTCACAGGCTGCAAAGATCCCTTTTCCTCATTAACTCCATTGCAGTCTGTTTGACACTTTTGCAACTTTATGCACTCATCCTGCTAAATATATGCCAACTTATCAAACTCAACATGCTTCACGTAGACACTTCCATTTCTGCAGTGCTGTCAGTGAAATGTTTTTTAGGAGCAAGAAAAACAAGCAAAGGCAAATATCATAGACTACCATGCTGGAAATCCAGGTTCAAGTGCCTGAGCTCTGTCTCAATACAGAATACAGGATTTAAAAATTTTGAGCTGGGCAGAGAGAAAAAAAAAAAAAAAAAAGTAGGGTTTTCCAAAACCTACAAAGCTGCTTGCAGACCAAGCTACTTTTTCCTGAACTGAAACTCACTTTCTATCTGAAAAGGGAAATGCACTGACATTCAGACATAAGAATAATGCAAAAACTTGAGAAATTTTTTTTTTTCTTATGGTACCTGAGAAAAATTGAATTTAGAAGCCCTGGAGGACAAAATAAAATAACATACACATCCTCCAGTTGACCAGGGTCTGCCTTTACATTGAAAACAGATGCTCAGAGACTGGATCTTTCATTCCGGTGTTTTCCTTGTTCCACATTATGCTAAAAAACAGAGACACGAGGGGAAAAAAAAAAATCCCTGGGTTTGGTCCTGCCAGTGAAGCTCTGTTACCTTGTCATCTGTCTCAAGAGAAAAGGGCACTCAAAAGGAATTGTCACTGTATTTCTCAAGAAATGGTTGCAATCGATCTAGAAATCAGAGTTTGGGATAAATTACCTGATGCTTATTAACACATTTTTACATTGTTTAAATTGCTAAGGACAGCTGTAATTGTCCCTCAAAGACTCCTGATAATGAACTACAATAAATCAAGTCAAATATACCAAATGAGCTGCAGTATCAGGTGGCATTGTTTTAACATGTACTGTAATAATTTGAATGACAGGAACAACTGACCAGAAAAACAATGTGGAGTTGGATGGCCCTTGAATAGCAAAACAGCATTTCACTTCATCAACCACTGACACATCACAGCCATCACTACTATTTCATCTTGTGTTCAACAGCAACAGGTTGAGGAGAGAGAAAAAAAGGGAAAAATACACAAAGGAAAATTCAAACTGTGGGGTGTCCTCCCCATCTAATTCTGCAGAAGTCAGATGCATGAGGCAACATGTCACATTTTATTTTCTGCAGGCAACATAATATTTTATTTAAACTAATTCAGAACAGCAAAGTCATTACAACTTCATAGATATCTGGCTACTTCGTGTATCAAAATCATAATTTTCCTGCTTTAAAGGACCTGTATCAAACATATGAAAGAGCAGTTGGTTAATATACAAAACAAGAAATCATGATTTCCAAAAATAATAATGCCCTTTGTTTTGAGGCACCCCCCCCCAAACCAAACAAATTAAAAATCGATTTCGTATTTTTGAAGTTATGAAAATCTATTATCAACATCAGGAGATATGACTGGGCGGAGCAATACACAAGGGTAGGGAAATGGATTGGAATTTACATCTTGCGTTTTTGTTTTTTCCTTTTTAAGAAAGAAGAGCAAAATGAGTATTTTTTAAAAATCCCACTCTTAAGTGTATTAAGCAGAAAGATTTACCATCTTTGCTAGATGCTTCAGTTTACAACAGTAAACTGAAAGGTAATAAAGAAAGGTAATAAAGACACTTCCAATAGTCACTCCATCATGAGTCATTTACAGGATTCACTTGGATCATCTTTCATTTATATTTAATATGAGGAGGAAAAGAACACTTACTAATCATGTACAAAGACATCACTCAGTACTTTAAAAAAAGTTGCAAAAGATTTAAAAACAAAATATTTTTCTTCATGTCAACTCAGAACACTAACAAAAGAAAAAACAACAACAACAAAAAAACACAAAAAAAAGAAAAAAAGAAAAAAAAAAAGAAAAAAAAAGAAAAAAAAAAGAAAAAAAAGAAAAAAAAAAGAAAAAAAAAGAATAAAAAAGAAAAAAAAAAAAAAAAGAAAAAAAAAAGAAAAAAAAAAAGAAAAAAAAAAAAGAAAAAAAAAAAGAAAAAAAAAAAAGAAAAAAAAAAAAGAAAAAAAAAAAAGAAAAAAAAAAAAGAAAAAAAAAAAAGAAAAAAAAAAGAAAAAAAAAAAGAAAAAAACCCAGGAACTAAAGTAGAAACAGGTACCTGATCCACAAGCATTGCTAGGACAGCTACTTAATACTGGAAGTACCTTCATTGACTTCAGTGGGAATCATGGTTCTAAGCACCACCAAACATTAAGCTGTTTCCAATTAGTAATAATTTATGAAAAGGGAGTTTGCAAGAGATACTGAGTCCCTCAAATACACTCTAGTTGAATTCAAAGTGCATCAGGTAAGGGAGCAGCAGATACAGCTATCATGTATAATTTAATGTAATGGGACTTTTCCAGCATCCAGCAGCACTGCTCCATGGGCTGCCCTTGCAGCAGCTGGAAGAGCTGCAGAACAAGTGGCCTCTAAGAAATTTTTTGGGTATCACAGTTCCCCTGAGCTGAAAGCTTCCTGAGCTGCTGGCAAGGACAAGAGAGGGGCTTTTCATTCCTGTTTGATGTTGTTTTGGCCTCTGAATTAAAGACAGAATTTGCAGTGTAGGGGCCATATGTATCCCCTTTGAACTCAGACTTGAAGTAAGAAGTGAAATCATTTAAGTAATTCCCCTGGAATATAAGCCACTTTCTCCATGAGTTATTAAGTCTTTTCAAGTCACTTGGAGAGCACAGCTGGAAGTAAAATCTGTCCTTCTGGGAGATATTTTAATTGCTACTGATTCTGGGAAAGACACTGAAACCTTCTGGGAAAACTAAGAGTAAAAGTCTACTGGGAAAGCCAACATGTACCAGAGGGGGGGGGAGGGGGATGTGTGTGGAAAGAAAGAAGAAAGGAAAGAAGAGTGCTTCATGACAACAGTCATTTGGAGATACAGATAGCACTTGGGGATGAAAACAGTCAAATGCAGTAGTATAAAGTACATATTTCTCAATTACTTATCTTTTTGAGACTATTTTGGATACAAATTATGTCTTGAAAAAATGTAAAAGCAGAGTAAGAAACAGAGTAAAGAATCACTAGCTTTACTTTACAAAGACATTAATAAAACAAATTTTGCCTTGAGATGGCTTCTTCTACCATCTCCAGCAGTAATCACACACATTTCCAGCAGCAAAATTTTGCTGGAGTATTTGAGCCAAATTAAAGCATGAGGTAATTAGTCCAGTAAACTAAAGACCTTATTCAGCATCATTTGCACAAAGCGCCTGCTGAAGCCCCAGGGAATTCTGCATAATTAAGGCACAAAAAAAGTGCCTCTGGAATTGCATCTGAAGAAATCTGACTAGAGATGAGCTCCTTTGAACTATGGTAGCTGGTTCACAGGTTTTACCAGTGTCCATGTCAGTGATATGCTGCAGATCAAAATGTAGGGTTGTATAGATTAAGCTAACAGGAGAACAACTATTAGGTAAAAAAGAACTTCACAAACATTAAAGCTCCCTTTAAAACCACCCCTTTCCAAGTAGGAGAGGATCTTCTGACTTTCAGTCCTAGGAGATGCTGCAGTCCTAAGAGGTCTAGACTAATCCACCTCCCAGATGTTTCCCTGCCTACTCAGCACTGACTCAGGCATTTGTCTGAGCCGGTGCTTGGACATTTTTTCCTCAATCACATGGCAGGAAACAAATTTGGGTTATTATCAATTTATGCTGCCTTAGAGGTCTACAATGCCTGTGAAAGGATGGTACCAGATCACTTAGCAGATAGATCACCACACAAAACCATGGGTGAGCAGCACAAGGGCACAGTGACACAAACTCCAACACAAACATATGAGATTTCTACTCTTTCCTCATCTTACCTCTTCACAATCATCCCTCCCTTCCACCTTGAATTGACTCTAGGTACTTGCCTCACAACAGAATAAACCACCTCCTTTTTTTAAAAGGAAAAAAAAAAAAAGCGCCGGCATTGTCCATTTTGTAGGCAAAGTGTGCTGTCTGACCAGTAAATAATCTGTGTCAAAACCAGGGAGAAGACAAAATTACATAGCCACAGTTTTGGCTGGAGTGGGAAACAGGATTACTGCCAAGATCACATCTGGTTTAGGTGACAGCCAGCTGTCAGTAAGGTTTTTCAACCTGAGGAGCTATTTCAAATAAAGGGTCATCATCTGAGCATTGCTGTTGAAAAGTCACCCCAAAAAGTGTAAGAAGCTGGTTGATCCTCTGCAAAGCCAGCAAAGACATGATGATCCCTTGCCTCCTCAGTGCACTTTTGCAGAGCATGCCTTCTGCTAATTGCCCTTTCTCCAATAAATGTGTAGAAAAAAAATAATGTCCATGTAAAGAATATCCTTATAATTGGAACAATTTCCTTCCCTTTAAAGCTGGACATAGAATAAGTTAGAGACATAAAATTAATTTTAGATTAAGCACATTTCAATGCAATACAGACCAAATATGGAAAATAAAGGATGTCTTTTTAATAGTCTGTTAAAGACAGGCTTATGCTTATGACTATAGAGACCACATCTACATAAATAGAAGTGTGATGTCAAACCTGCCTCTACAGTCTCACAAGACATCTAAATACATCAAAACCCAGATTCCCCAAGCTGAGAGGTTTTCCATCCAATTAATTTTCAAAGGGATGAAACACAATTAATTTAACATCTTTAAGAATTTAGACTCATTAAAACAAGTGAAGTATTGTATCTAAACAGTAATTTAAAAATTGAGATTTCTAGGTAAAGACCTGCAAAGTTTAGTGGTGCAAAGGAAAAGGTAAAAATGCAAGTAGGAAATGAAGAAGGGCTTAGAGTTGATGGCACATCCTAATGGAATGCAGCTGAATCAGGGAAAGTTCAGATGGGACATTAGAAAAAATTTCTTCACAGAGAGCGTGGCTGGTCATTGAACTGGCTCCCCAGGGAGGTGGTCACAGCATCAAGCCTGTCGGAGGACAACACTCTTTGTCATATGGTTTAGTTCTAGACATGTCCTGCAAAGAGCAGGGATTTGGATGTGGTGATCCTCATGGCTCAAGTCCAACTTAAGATATTCTATAATTGCTGAAGTCAGTTCAAGTCCTTATATAGAATTTTCGTTGCTGACTCTAATACAATATATTAGAAACACAAGGGGATTAATGAAGAAGTCATTTTGGAATTTAGAGATTTAAACAGAATTGTGGTGTCTGCTAAAACTGGAAAAGTTTTCTACATACTCACCGATAGGATTAAATTCAGCACTAAGGAAAAACCCCATAGTACTTCTCATGCAAGGGACACATTCAAGAGGAAATTTGTATTACATGAAAATGTATGAGAAGAATCCAGAAGTTTTAATGGCAGCCTTCAACTAACACCAAGTTTTGAGTCCAAATACAGAAAAAAAATCCACAGATCTCATTAGACAAATAGCTAGACTAACTAAAATAACTGGAAAAGCAACTTCATAGATTCTTTGTAAGTACTACTTACAATACGTTTAAAATATGATTAACCAGATTTTACATTAGTACAGGAAAAAAAATTGCACGTGATATACACACACTCATAGAAAACCTAACAGACACAGTAGTTACATCATCATGTGATGAACTACTGCAAACAGGTCTCAATATTTATGACAGAAGCATCTCAGAATGGAAGAAAGAGGTTGCTGGTAATGCAATTATCAGTTTATGGTGCCTGGTTACACTTACAAATCACCAAATACACTAGGAATAGGCAAGTAGAAAAATTCCTAGCACTGGGGCTAGGAAACAAAGCAAGAAAAAAGCAAAGTATATGCAGCGGTTTTGTGAAAAACTTCCTAGGATGTGCTTAATGGCACTAAAAAGATAAAGATGAGAAAGGAGTTTGGAATATTGGGAAATGGAAAATGCTCCAACCACACAAGAAATGTGACTGGAAAAGCCACCTTCAGTGTTATTTTATTTTAAGAGGTAAAGTCCCTGTCCTCCTGCCAACTGATGCAGAGACTTCATTCCCTTTGAAGTTAATTATAGTTGTGCACATTCCAGCACAGTGTTCTGCTTGCATTTCTCACATCTATTTCTAAGAGCCATTGTTATTCTTTTGCTCTGATAAAAAAGGGTCAGATTAAAAAGGAATAAATCTTGAAACGTTGCAACAAATAGTTAACTTCTGTTTGTTCATAAATGTAATCCAGGCAACCTTCCTTTCCTTAGTCTTGACTCACTGTAGTGAGTCTCCTGTTTGCATTCAAAAGGTCCCAGATGTGGTCTAATGCTACATTTTTGTCATATTTGGAGTCTGGAATATAATTTGCTACATGACAAATTAAGCACATGCAAAAAGTATTGATCTTTGTGGAAGAGAGCCATGGTCCTAGAAGTGAAGATTAATTAATGCCTCTTCATATAAAAACGTATTTCAAACAGGGTAGAACCTGCATACCTAGAGTGTTTATGGAAATGATGTTTGTTTTGCAGGGGAAGATAGCAGGCACATGCCAGAACCCCTGCACAAACAAATGCTTTTGATGCTTTTTTTGGGTAAGGAAGTATACATCCAGAATTCCTACACTACTTCATGACAAAGGGATCAACTTGAAAAATGGCTGGTACTGTACATACAGGAATACAAATAACTGTGATGAGCTGTGTTATTGGAGCATAAGTTTATCAAGAAAAAAATTCTGAAAATGCAGGATTCCTTAGGAGACATTAACTATACACATAACTTATTCAAGCTGATGGATGCGATATGATAATGAAAACCATCATCTTGTGAGAGGCTGCCCATAAATTAGAGACTCATCGTTAAAAGAAATGAACACTTGAGTAAGAGCACTGTTTGAAACATCAAAATAAAAGTTTTAAACAATACTAATATTTCTGTTAGGACAGCAGTTATTGGCACCAGCTGGGAATCTCTGCTTTATTAAGTAAGATTATTCTGTACTGTATACCTGTGAGAAGCAAAAAAACCTCTCTTGGCCAAAGACAGTTATGTTATTCTTGAAAAAATTAAAAAAAAAATTAATCAGAGCTCCTGCCACAGGAAAAAATTCTTCTTTTACTGAAGAAAAAAAAGACAACCAATTGAATACCAAACATTTTGGGACAGGTTTAATAAATAAAATGAATTTTTAAAAAAGCTGCACTCTAATGATGCTTCAATGGAAAAAAACTTTAACCCTCCTTGCATGTCTCTGTTGTCCATTTTCTTTGATTGTACCAGCAAGGGTCACCAAAAGCAGAATGTTAATGAACACTTGACCACTCACTGCTCTCTTCCTTTGTGCATGAATTTCAAGCCCTTTAACTCCTCAGGCCTGTTCTGCACTCCCATTCACTTCAGGAATAATCTGAAGCAGCTTTTTTCCTCCCAACCCCACAAGCGAGGAGTAAAGCCACAGCAGATCCCTAAGGTTTTTCTAGGCAAAAAACCTACACCCTAGAGCACAGAGAATAAAGCAGAGGCAGCAATGCAGTCTAGCCATGGGGGGATGACAACCCTGAATACTGCTCAGTGGTGGCACCTGCTTCCACTTAGCAAGTACAGACACAAAGTTAACTATTTTAAGTTAACTTAACACTAAAGTGTTAAGTAATGTGTAAAGCCCAAAATTGTACTGGCTCACACCTTACACTACTCATAGCCAATCTATCAACAGAGATCACTGACCTGTATAGTCTGTGCCCCTCCTCTCCAAAGGACTGCCTTATAAACAGCAGAGATACCTGAGCAGGAAAGCTACCAGTCATCACTGATCACTGATCTCCACTGAAAGCAGTACATTTTTTTCTCTAGACCACTGGGTGATATATTGCAGCACCTAGGAATCACTTCTAAGTCCCATGGAACTGTCTCTCACATGGAGGTGGCATCAGGCAACCTCCAGAAAAAAGGCAGGGTGGGCAGTGAAGCCTGCAACTATTATGATGACTTCAGCTACACGAGTTGTTAAATACAAGTCATGGGTTCACTTCCACATGAATTACCTGAGTCTCAAACCTTTCTAGTAGCAAAGTCTAAGAATTTCCAATTAAGACAAATGATCTCTGATTAACACTAATAAGAAGGAGCTTAGCTCCTTCTACTTTATTTAAAATGACCACAGACACTATGCAAAAGCAGTATAAAAAAAAAGACAGCATACCAGTAACAGAAGATATTGAACAAAAGGTGACTATTTTGTAAGACTGCCAAATGTAATCTTTGAAAAATTTCCAGCTCTTTGGGGGTAAAAAAAAAAAAGCCATCTGTATATTACCTTTTATTGTATGGAAGATACAAGGCAATATTGAATTTATTTGAATTGGTGGGGGAACAGAAAGATACAGTAGGAATTAAGCACTAGGACTCATTTGTGAAAATATTTTTGATGCTGTGTGGCAAACTTACTTTAGAAAGCATAGACGCTTACCTGGTTTCAGTGCATGTCATTCTTAGCACCAAACGTGATACTTGATACAGAGGTCAATGATTCCCCATTACTACTGAAAAAGGTCAGGAAAAATTATTTTGGGCATCTGTAAAAATAATACCCAAGGGAGCACTCACTACTCTTGTAAGTCTAAATCTTTTCCTTAGACCTTGAGGACTATGGTAAGAGAAGCAAGATACTGCTCCATATCAGTCAAAAAAACCCACAAAAAAACAAAAAAAACCCCACACAAAACAAACAAACAAACAAAAAGAATAAGTAAAATTTCAGAAGATAGAAGTAAATTAAACTCATGAAAGCACAGAATGCTTGACAGAAGAGACCTATAAACTGCAGTATAAACTTTTTTCCCATGTTGTGAACTTAGGAAAAAATAAATCCATTAGACAACAGATAAGAATTTTTAAATTGAATAATATGAGTTTGAAAAGGCTTGGTCACACCCCATTCTGCTATATCGAACTCACATTCACCAAAAGCCCAGAGTCTATACTTGAAATGAAAAAGAACTACTAGGACATTTAGAAGCCTTAGGTATTTATTTCAACACCAAAGATGTTGAAAATGTGGTGTCCCATGTATTTACCTTAAGGCTGAACATACTAAAAACAAGGGAAAAAAAAAAGAAAAAAAGATACTTTGCAGTAAAAATCTTTTATACTGTTTTTTAGCTTAAAAAGAAAGAAGCCATGGCACAAATACACACGTTCCTACAGGTCTCTCTTAGATGTTGCCTCTGAAGTCCTGCAGAAAGTGAAAACGGGAAATGATTCAAACATGCTGTTCTCCTGCTGTCTTCCCCACTGCTTACGATCCCTTAGTCATCATAGCCAGCAAACAAAAATTAAACCAGCCCTCAGGCTGTGCTGACCTGAGCTGTGACAGTGAATCACAGACACTTAACCATCTGTTGGATCTCAGGTTCCTCTGCTTACCCTATTCCCGAGCTGCTAGAGACGGCTTCCTCCCAAACCGGCTTTTTCTAGGCACATGAAGAGTTTCTATCTAATCCTCCCCGAGGTCCCTCGGGGCTAAACATGTGTCTTATACTCAAAACCACTTCAGTTTCTAAACTGCAGGGAGCTGGAAAACAATGTTTTCTTTCACAAATCAAGTAGTAATTGTTTTTTTCAAACTTATCCAAAAACCACAGTGTAAAGCCTCAAGGTCCAAAGCCTGTTGGAAAGCCACAGGAAAAACTACCACAAGCTCCAATAAATTTTAAAGATAGGAAGCACGTTTGGCAAGCTTTGTATCAATAGCAAACTCAGTTTTCACTGATCCTTGCTGATTTGTGAGCAGAAATAAATGCCTTTTTCTGCAATATGATCACTCATCAAATTTGTTGCTTATGCTAGATTTTTTAGGAGAATGCAAACACTCCTAATTACTGGGAAAACCCAAACCAGCCCCAGCAAAATCTCTGCAGCTTAGCTCCAATTCTCCTCTACAGGTCCTTTCAATATAAATCTCAACAAATTTACACCTAAATTCTACCATTAAATATACAATAACTAGTCCTGATTACTCCCTTCTCTCAACAGGTAGAAATAAAGGCAAAAAAGCAATTCAGATTTTTTTTGTGCTCTATTTGCATTGTTTTATTGTCTGGTCAGAGCTGTTATAGTGTGAAACCCTAGGATGCAAGTTGCTGTATGTGTGGGAGGCTTAGGCATGTCATCAAGCCAGAGGTACATGGTCTCAGCTATTTGTATTTGTTAGCCCAAATACTTCACTCTTTTTATACACAGATATTAAAAACTACTCCAAAGGGTGCAGGGACACTGTGCTTGAGAGAGGGAGGGGATGAGATAATGTAAGAAAAGAAAGAAAATTAGAATGTTTTTGGTTTTTTTTACAGATGAAAACTATATGGTTGTCACCTATTACCTCTAATAATCTCTCACATACTTCTCTCGTTTAAGATCCAGTTCCAGTTGCAACTGAGATGCTCAATGTTACAAACAGGTAATGTAATGTTTTTTTAGAGAAATCAACTTACCCCAAAATCACCCCAGACAAACTCTTGCTATCCACATTTTACACCATAAAAGAATTGAGAGCATAAGGATTAAGATTCTCAAAATAACACTGATGGCAAAAGTAGGAAATGAACCCTGACTTTTAAATCTGTCTGTGGTGTAGTGATTACTGAATCATTCCACTCTTACCCTAACAACCACAAATGCTACAAGAGGATCATGTCAGTACTGTATTTTTTAAAAGAAAATAAATAAAATCAGAAGTATGCTCATTCTTCACTGCTTGTTCACTTTTTACTATATGAAAGTCTACCTTCAGGCTCCACAGCGTAGGCTGCAGATAAGACCACAAAGCAACAGAAAACATCTTGCAGTGTTACTGTATTTAAAAATTATTAATGAAATCAGTTTCTATGAAACAAAAGGGAGGACAGCACTGGCCACCAAGAAAATGTGTGTGCATGTGCAGTGAATACGTGCAAGGCTGACTGCAAAAGGATGAGAGTTTGGTTTCATTTTTACACAGAGCTGCTGGTGTAACTCCATGAGGTTTAGTGGAGGGCTCTTGATTTCATCCTACCAGTCAGAGAACCAGCTGCTAATAACATCAGCTCTCAAAATGGCATTTGAAGTGTTTATGAGCCTGCAGGGCATCTGCAAAAAGGTTTCTTTTGGGGTGTAAAAATAAGCACATTTCCATGCAGTGTTATAAAACAAAACACTAGAGTGAATCCTCAGCTGGAACAAACTGTCCATTCATTTCAGTAGAGCTGCCCCCTCAAACTCACATATTTCCAATTGGCCCTGTCCAAGACATTAGGAAATATTGCTTTTAAAAGATGACAATCTCAACCTTTTTCACTTTGTCATTGACCTTAAATTATAAAAACAACAAAAAACAAAAAAAAAAAAAAAAAACCAAGCAAAAACAAGCCCCACCTCTAAACCTTGCTCCCCAAAAACAAAATCCTAAACAATCCACTACACAAGCCTAATCTTAATCATGTCAAAAAACTAGGATTTCCTCCCCTCTGCAGTTAAACATCTAAGCTGCCTTGTTCTCCCCCAGAAAGAAGGACAATTAATTTTAATTGCAATATCTTGTGAATTTTTTTTTTTTTTTTTTTTTTTAAGGTAAAGGATCTCACCAATCATGCTTCCATTAAAAATGTAGGGGGGAGGGAAATGGGGGTGGTTGGGGAAGACAAAAATAAACTTGAATTGATTTGATGAGTAAATAAGCTACGGTAAGATTCCTTTTTAAGTCTTCTGCTAAAATAAAGGGCAGCAGGTCTGCAGATGTTTTCAAGAAGTCCACTGTTCCAGTTTTCAGTTATGCCCATTCTAACTTATGCTTAGAATTTACCAGACACAGTCAAACCCTTGTTTGCTCTGTTGCATTCAAAGCCAGAAAGAAGTGTAGAAGTCCCATTCTGGGAAGATGAAGCTTTTTATTTTCCTGGCCCTGTAGCACTTAATTATGCAAGTGTCTTGCAGTATCACCTGCAGATCTTTTCACTGCTGTAAGCCACTACTTACTCAAGTTGAAGAAGAGCTTAAGAGAACAAAGCTCTGTAATACTTAACCTTGACCATAGCAAGAAACAAGTGAGAACCATCATTCTTGGGAAAACACGAATCCTAATGGAACTTCTGCTAAATATACTTTTATTTTCCCACTTAAGCTCCAGGACCTCTTCTGGTCTGAATATTGTGTGAAGAATCTCACAGTTGGGTATCACTGATTCATTTCAAAACTGCAAGACCAATGAGAACACCTTAGTTTCAACCTGCCAGTTCTCTAGAAAGATGTTTTGTAGTCCAAAGGCAAGGGAGAAGATTTTGAGACACCACAGCCGTTGTTTTTGTTAATTATGGAAGGCATTTACATCTTTGTAAAATATGGTAATTAAAAAAAATAAATTGACTATGATACATTTAAAACAAAGGGATTAATGAATAATTCATTAGTATATGGATGGTATTGAAGCAGATTAACTAATATCTGAAATAAATACTTTTTTAAAAATGCAGATGAGTTTTCCACTGCAATCATGTTTAATTCATGCTGTATATTTATAGCTGTGTTCAGTGTAGAGTAATAAATATCTTTATAAAAACAAAAGTAACTAGATTCATTCCATGCTATTTAAATTGTCTCTATACTGTTTTTCCGATATACATGCAATGTTTAAAAAGCCCTTCTCATAGAAAACAAAGAAAAAATAAAATGAAACTTGACAGATAAATGTCTTAATTTTCAGTTTTTCAAAGGAACACTGTCGTGCCTCTGACACCTGTATGTAGCCTGCTAGATGCAAAACTAAACAAGATCCTGAAATTGGCCCTAAGGCATAAAGTTTTATTATGTCAGACAAATGTTATAAGAAGACAATCCCTCCCATTTTCTTTTAATAGATATTAAAATAAAGATGTGATTTATTTTGGATTACCTGAAATACCCAAGTTCAACAACAAAAAGGCAATACCATTTTACATTTCCTTCTCTTTCCTACAAGTTCAGTATCTGAACATTTTCCTTCTTCCACCCCAGTCAGGATAAAGTCTCCTTTTAGCTGAATGATCTCATAAAGACACGTATGCTACCAAGTCAACATGAATGTCCAATAAAAGCTCTAATAAGACTATCTGTACTCTCACTCTCACCACTACAGTAAGGATTCCTTAGTTATTAAGCTCTCTAATTTTGATACAAACTGATTTCTGTTGAGACTGTAAGTGCATCTCTCAGCTTCCCTGTCTCCACCCTCCTTCCAAAAAATAAGATTTTTTTTTTTATTACAGAAAGCCCCCAAAATAAATCAATCTGCTAAAGAGCACCTCGATACCCAAACTGCAGTGCTTCAACCTTAGCAACAATTAATTCCAGAGAGCATGGTTTCTCCAGTGTAATAAAACCATAAACTGTTGAAACCTCATCATATAATGGTGGTAAACATTGAAAATAGCAATAGTGTTACTTTGAGCTTACTAATGTTTATGTGTGAAACTTATATTTCTCTTCCATTTATTTTTTTCCAGGGTTCCCCAGCATATGAAGCAAATTCTTAGCAATATATATTTAGCTTTATTCTTGTATTTCCAGAGTAGTATGAATAAACAGAAAATAGTCTGTTAGACAGCAGGAATGTCCACAGAATGCATTAATTTCAGATTTTTGAAGTCAAACAGATACTTCACGAATACACACAAGACTTTAGAAGGCAAAGCCAGGTTTATACAAGTTATCTTACCTTGACCAAGTTCTAGTCATCTATCACCACACCTGGAGAGGTGGATAATAAACTGACTTTCCTCAAAAAACAGCAGAGACTATCTTTACTCAGGAGAGCAAATTTAGCCCACATCCTTTCTTAAAAGAATGTAAAAATAAGATGGAATTTGATAGAACCAAGGGACAATAAGGACCTCTAACATTTCCCCCTACCATACTACCTACAGTATGGGCTCTTTCCTCAGGAGACAAGCCTTGCACAGACTTCTTCAAATGAAAACATCTTCTATCTCCAACTACACTCAAGTAGCATAGGAAGCTTCAGTATCTGAAGTAGATACCTTTTCTTTAGAAAGAATAATACAGAAAAACTTTTATGATTTCTCTCACAAAATGTTCTACTTGGAAAAGTTGCAAAAGTACAAAAACTTGTTGACACTTGTGCCTCTGTTCTGTATCAAGGAAATCTGGATTCTGGTGCTGGTGTAAACCTTAGTAGGATATTGACATCTTGAGGTCTGAGGAAAACCTAGTAGCTCTGTCAAATCCCACATAAAACAAGCTTGCATTCAAAATGATGTCCTGATTTGGGACAGGATAGAGCTAATTTTCTGTCTTGTCATTTTGCTTTCAGCTAAGCCTCTTATAAGTAGCTGGACTTGCTAAAATTAACAGCAAGTTCCTCAGTCAGTCTCTGTGTCTAGGACTGATAACACTTGATGTTTATAGTCACAGCTAGAGACTGAGCTGCCGAACCAAGGCCACTGCTCGTTTCTGAGGAACATCTTACACTCCAGAAAGAGAAAAGGAGCAAGGAGGTCACACCTGTAACCCTCCTTTAGAGGGAAGCAGACAAGCCAGATGACCAAAACTGAGCAGAGTATTCCTCTGTATAAATTTGAGGGATCATGAGGGTCAAGTCCCTTTGCCCATCACCCTTGTATTTGGCCCTTCTTCACCTGTTCTTGTTTTCTTTGGCATCCTGGGAGGATTCCATTTTTTCATCTGCCTGTGGTCCCAATCCATGCCGACCTGAATCTCTGTGTTCCTCCCTCCAGCTTTTTATGTTCATCAACATCAGGATTCCAGGGACTTTATACACATATAAGGTACATATTTTCCTGCTATATATTGCCAGTAGTCAAATTGTGTACTTCCAGGCCTAGCATACAAAATGTGTGAACGGTTTTCCCCCCTTTTAAGACACTAATTTGGGCACAATTCAGTTGTCACTGTTCTAGGATACAGACACTATTTATCAACTAAATTAGAAACTGGAATTTGAAAGAACTTGGAAAATTCATATTGAAACTTCAGGTTTTCTTAAATCTTTTTTGTCTCTTATAGAACCTGTACCATCTTATGTATGAGTAATTAGAAGGAGAAGATGAAAGAGAAAACCCACAGTTACCATCACACTACTTCAAAAATAACACGACTAGCAATGGAAACATGTTTTGCTTTCATAAGCTCCTTTAATTAAAGTTTCCCTTCAAGCCTCTAAATAAATATTAGTGAATGAAGTTGCGTTAAATTTCCTCAGGGGTTGTGTTAGGAAGTAGACACATGGCAATCAAAATGTTAAACAAATCTCATCATGAAGCAGAAATAAGACTTCCTCATCTAGCATAACCTACCCTATTTCTTTTTCACATTATGATGAAAAGTTAAGTCCTTGTGCCTAATTATAGCAAAATACATATTTTTTCACTTTTAATCAAAACAAGAGAACAATTATAGTTATTCTTCAAGCTGTACTCATGATGAAGGGCACACTAAAAAAGCGCAATGATCAAACATGATAGAAACATATTAAAAAATGACAAAAATAAATGATTCACTGAACTGTGAATTACAGAACACATTTCTCTGGTTGGAGTCTGTTAAAATGTTACTATTTCTAACAACCATTTCTCTGAAGTTTTGGTCCCTCAGATGGTCTCTACTTTTACATCTTCATTCTCTCCCAGTTTAATTAAAAAAAACAACAAATATTCTGAAATATTTTTTTCCTCCCTGTAAGGAAAGC
The DNA here is from genome assembly GCF_036169615.1 of Heliangelus exortis. Taxonomy (NCBI): domain Eukaryota; kingdom Metazoa; phylum Chordata; class Aves; order Apodiformes; family Trochilidae; genus Heliangelus; species Heliangelus exortis. The sequence goes on along the minus strand of NC_092423.1, from coordinate 86,337,320 downwards.
TGAATACTTTATTCATGCTTGCATTTATTGAATGTTTTTAAGTAGTTATCCTAATTAGCATATTTTCAGCCTTCATATTCCACAAATAGATGGCAATAGGATTGAACAGATATATCCTGGATGGAGTCTGAAAATTGCTCCTTACACTATTTTTCTCATTTGGGGGCTTGGTTTCAACAGACTGTTTGTAGCAGTTTCTGAATTCCAATATGGTTGTCCAGCGTGTCCTGCAAAACCACCACCATCTTGCTATGCTCTCACATCTCTTGGACTGTGCAATTAAAAATGTTCCTAGCTTAATGCTGGAAACCTGAGAAAACATTGGTTATAAGAGTATACACACTAAAGGAAGCAAAATGCAGCTGAGCCCCTTAAGTCCACTAATCAAAGTGACGATGCATCCAGGACACCAAAACAGCATCACTGGTCCTAGCAGAGAATGAGATAGTGTTGCATTAAACACATCCTATAACTCAGCAAAATTGAAATATTTCATAAATGTGTAACAATTTAACTTTATGGAGAGAAATTCTTGTAGCTGAGGTCAAGCAGCAACAGCCTTTCAGATGCTGTGACAGCTTGCATCAAAACCTCGCTAGACCCAACATTGCCAAGCAGGGACCAAGACTTGGCTCAGTCTCATCTCATATTGACTGGAGATGCAAGCACTCCCTAGAGAACAGCAGCTCTTCTCTACCTACTTCTCACCAATGCACAAGTGCAGAAGTATATAAAAAGAAATGAAAAAACCAAAACAAAAAAACAAAAGCAAAAAACCAAAGAGGAATGTGATTAAAGCTACAGTTACACTCAATGGACAGGAAACTGCTCCCTCTTAAAAACTTTAAGCTTCTTCCTCCTGTACATTTCTAGAGCAGAAAAGAAACCTCTTAAGCAAAACTGTCTCAGGTCTTGCACAGGGGAGAGGCTAATAGCTTCAAAACAAACAATCAAACAAACAGGTAAAAAAAGTGCAGTTGAAAGAATGGTTACTTAGAGAGGAAAGATATTAAAACTTGATAAAACATTTTAATTTTGAAAATTTCAAATTTCTCTTGGAAGAGGATATTTTTTTCCCTGGTGGCTGTGTCCTGGCCACACCTCAGCCTCTTTCATCCCCACAGCTGTAGGAAGGAGACCTGGGCAGAGGCATCAGCAGGAGTTGCAGCATTCCCCATCCCTGCTGTATCCCTGATGTGCCCAGGTAACAAGGACAGAGACACTGCAATGTCAGCCCTTCTGCAGGACAGCTTCTGCAGCACCAGGACCTATTGCAAGAGCCAGAAATGGCAGCTTTTTTACCATCTCTTGCGTAAGGTTTTCATAAACGCCTGATCTTCCCCACAGTGAATAGTCCTATGCTTAGAGAATGACAAGAAAAGAAAGAAAAAGCAAAGGAAGAAAAGGCAACAGCAGTTGCATTACATTCAATTTCTTTTGTTTTCTTTTTAGAATTTCTGAACATCCAGCTTGGAAGACTTAGACACAAACACAAATATTGAACATGGTCTGATTGTATTGTCTGATTCTACATAGGCTGTTAACTTTAGGCAGGTATTTCACCTCTGTAAATATTTTACAATTAAAACCTGTAAATGGTCTAACCCAAGTAGTAAGACAGGAGGAAGGTCTCACATAATTTATTGCTTATTTCTGTGGCTCAAAACACTGAATTGCTTTTATTTCACCACTCTAGTGCATTCTCTAAATTTAATCTGGATTAGAACGGTCTCAGATAAGAAATTTTTGATAAGTAGCCAAGAAATAATACTCTAAACACTACAACCCTGTCTGTAGAGAAGTGTTTCCTGAGCAGTATCATCTTCCCAAAATCATTCTTGAGCATCCCCTCTCATTACTTTTTGTGACTATTAACACCACACAAGAGCTCTCCAAGCTCTCTGCCAGTTGAATCTTACAAGTGAATGTTGTATTGCAGATATATCTTTTTTTTTTTTAAAGTTCAGACAAATCAATAGAAACAGACAAATTAATCTCAGAAGGAACTTCATTAGGATAAACTTTGGTCTCAGCTTTCTGATGTGCTTTTAAGCAACTTCCTTCCCATAACAGAGTTGCTCTGAACAGGATTGATACAACACAGAAGGGATTTGGGTGAGCTAACTATGAATGAACACCAAATAAGATTCAGTTCCTGCCACCAAAAGCATGGTGTGAATGCTGAAACATTTCCATTGGATTCATGAAATCTCCACAAGAGTTTTAACAATCAGGCAGTGCTGCCTTACAATCCCATCACTCTGTCAAGAGGACACCACTCTTAGTTCTGCCACTAGATATTTTCATGGAATCACAGAATGGTTTGGATTGGAAGGAACCTTCAAAGGTCACCTAGTCCAATCCCCCTGCAGTGAGCAGGGGCATTTTCAACTTGTGCAGGTTGCTTAGAGCCCCATCCAACCTGACCTGGAATGTTTCTAGCGGTGGGACAATCTGTTTAATTTAATAGGGAGAAAGCAGTTTTACCATTTAATTTTATATCCTGATTTGTAACGATGCCCTGAGAAAAAAAAAAAAAGCTGGAAATTTGCACAACCCATTGGAAGAGCTTTAATTGCAATACATTACAAGAAGCTTATTAAATAGAAGCCTGTGATTGAAGGTGATTGCAAAGCTTCTGTTGTCTAGGTAATTAACAATATTGCATGGAGGGACTTGCTTGCAATTCATTTAAGATTTTGAATATTCAAAACATAGTCCCCCTCTTCTTACCTGCTCAGACCTAATCAGTTGTTATTGCTATTCTTTATTAACTTATAAAGCACCTTTCCTTTGCTGGATGCCTGCAGGATCCTTCCTAGCATATTGAAAGCAGCATTGGAGTTATAAGGTACATAAAAGGGATTTTTTATTCAGGCTATGGGTGACAGAGTCTCTCAGCCTCCTCACCCCTTTGGTGCAGCTCTCACTGCTTCATGCCATCAGACAAGGCCCTCCTGCCCACCTCACCCACGCTCTGGCCCTCAAGCCCTTGGAGGGGACTGAAGGCCATACTGCTCTCCATCAGCAACAGGATAAGGACATCAGACAGAGACGTGGCTCCCCCCTGGCCCTCACAGCTGCCCTCTCCTTGCAAGTATCTCCAGATGGGTTCAGCTCTACCAGAATGGCTGAACACAGTATTTGTTTGACAGCTACCTCAGCCCTTTCAGTGGCTGTCATCTCTCAGGCATTAGTCCTATATATTCAGACTTTTTTTTCCCCCTCCTCACATTATTACTGACCTGGGTAATAAACTGTTATGGCTAAAAAATTAATGAAGCTTTATAAAGATAATAAATCTGTAAAAATATATTCTAAGTTTTCCGATCTCTTGGACATTATGCTGGACATAAGAAATAGTTTTCAGCCCAACATGTAGTCAGATTTTAGAATTTTAGTTTCCAAGAGAAGAAAGGTTTATGATCTTCCATAAAGGTGCTCAGTCTAAGACTTAAGAACCAAAGGTTAAAAAATAATCAAACAAATAAATGATCAGTCAGACCTTTTATATTGGAGTATCCCATAAAAGGGCTGTTAGAACCTTTGAAAAATTTTGAACTTGAATATATTTGCAGAAAACATTTTTGAACCCACTAAAAATCCTTTATTTTCAAACCAATATCAAATAAGCTTTAGTTCTTGCAGCAGGAGATCCCTGAGCTACTTTGTGGGAAATGTTGCTCAGGAGAACAGAACCAAGGGCAGCCACAGAGTAGTTGGTAAAGAAGACAATAATGAAGCGGGCAGCAGGACTGCTTTTTTTAGCTTTAAAAAGAAGAATATTCACTAGGACTCAGGGGGGGAACTTGCATCCTACCATATGTATTCTTGCAGCTGTAGTTGTAAAGCTGACCTAGGACAGTTCAAATAACCTGCTGAGGTTAGGATTGTTTGGGGGTTTTTTTCTTGCAGCTGCTGCTTTTGCTCCTTCTTCCACATGAAGCCCTTAATTCTTGAGACTCTAATTGAAAGGGTGAAGGAAAAAAAAATCTGTCAAAAAGCTAATCACTCTAAAGAGGTGAGTGTCACAATAAATTAACTAGTACTTAAAGTATTCATCCTCTGACAGTCTGTCACACAACAGTACAGGATACACATCTGACTACAGTAGACTGAAAAATGCAGATTGATAAATGCAAGCCTGACATTTTCCTTTGACACAATTTTTTATTTTTATGAGTTTCTCAGCACAACAAAAAGGGAAATAACTCTTTATTACATCTTCATCAGAAGATTAAGCAACCTGCTTTGTCACAACCCATTTACAATATATCCATGTACCCTTCCTCTCTTTGGTCATGTAGACACACAGAAAAAGACAGGAGAGAGAGGGTTTTTTTTCTCTCCATAATTCTATTTTTCCAGAGCACCCATCTCTGGAAGGGTACTTTAAGCACCTTCACTTCTGTCTCCATCTCCTCCTGCATTCCATGACAATAGCTGATCCACTTCCCTCCTCACATTACAGATGCCTCACCTTGTCCTCAAAAATAAAAAAATAAAAATCTTCCATTTACCTTCTAACCTGCTTCTAACCTCTTCCCCCCCATAACAGTTTCTTGGGGAAAATAAACCAACAAAAAACTGTTGTCAAAGAGCTGTTATTTGAAGGGCTTACAGACCTTCATTTCCTTCTCTCTTTGTGGCCAGATGAAACAGCAGACATCACTTCAGAGTGGTCATTGAAGATGCCAAGAGTCTCACTCATCTCATGTCTTCTGCCAAATTGCATTTATAACACTTTTCCCAGCCCCAGGCATAAAACAAGACATATTTCTTGGAGATCTGGAGGGACAGTAGACTGCTAAAGTGTAACTTTCATTACCCCATGCTGTATAAAAATAGTTGCAAACACCTGACTTGTGTGACTATAATGAGATCTGCTTCTTGCAAACATTTTATGAAATAGTACCTACAGGCAGGAACTTACTATGCCAGATTTGTTTAAATTTTATTTTTTTAAAAGAAAGTCTTAGAAAAACCAGTATCTACACAAAGCTATTTTTTCTGATCAAGATGCTCCCAAATGCCCCCAAAAATCCCAACCAAAAGCATGACATTTGGGCTTGGTATTTCAGAGACCTTGCAGGGCTGTCCTTAAAAATTTCAGTATATTGGGCATACTATAATGAAGTTCGACTGTCTCCAACTAGTATTTTCAAAGTGCCTTCTATATCTACACATTGTATTTTTTTTCCCTGTTGTTTGACAATTATTCATAATTCATCTTCCAAAAAAATTTGGCGTTTTTCTGGAGATGATTGACACCAAAAAATAAGTATGATAACCTTTCCACTGTTCCTTTGATCATATTCATTCTTGCTGTCCCTACTTTACATGTTAACCTACCCTTTACCATAAAGCCTCCTCCTAAGCCTCTCGTGCAACTTTCAGTGGAGTTCAAGAAATACGTCCCTCAGCAGGTGTCATAGAAACATAGAATGGTTTGGGTTGGAAAAGACCCTAGAGATCATCTAGTTCCAGTCCTCCTGTGTATGCAGGGACACCTCCCACCAGAAAAGGTTGCTCAAAGCCCCATCCAAACCTTGCCTTGAACACTTCCAGGGATGAGGCATCTACAGACACCCTGGGCAACTTGTTCCAGTGTCTCACCACCCTCACAGACAAGAATTTCTTGCTAATGTCCAACCTAAATCTAATGTTTTTTAGCTTAAAACCATTACACCTTGTCTTGTCACTACATGCCCATATAAAAGTCCCTCTCTAAGCTTTTCTGTAGGCCCCTTTCATGTACTGAAGATCATTGTACGGTCTCCTTGGAGCCTTCTCTTCTCCAGGCAGAACAACCCCAATTCTCCCAGCCTGTCTTCATAGGAGAAGTGCTCCAGTGCTCCCATCTTCTTTATGGCCCTCCTCTGGACTTGTTCCAGGAGCTCTAAGCCCTTTCCAAGTTGGGGGTTCCAGAACTGGACAGAGTACTTCAGGTGGGATCCCACAAGAGTCCCTCAACCTTCTGGCCACGCTTCTTTTAATGCAGCCCAGGATCTGGTTGGCTTTCTGGGCTGCAAGTGCACATTAACAGCTCATGTTGAGCTTCTCACTGACCAACACCTCCAAGTCCTTCTCCTCAGGGCTGCTGTCAATCCATTCCCCACCCAACCTTTATTTTTGTTTGCAACTGCTTCTAGCCAGGTGCAGGACCTTGCACTTGGCCTTGTACTTCATGAGGTTGGCACAGGCCCACCTCTCAAGCCTGTCAAGGTTCCTGTGGATGCCATCCCTTCCCTCCAGCATGTCAACCACATTACACAGCTTGCTATTGTCAGCAAACTCGCTGAGGGTGCACTCAATCCCAGCAAGTCTCTGACAAAGATTTTAAATAGCAGGGTCATCCCTGACCAGTCAGCTCATAAGAGGCTTCATAATGTTCTGCTTCTCTAAATTGCCATGAGATGCTCCCAGGTCTCAGTCATTACAAGCCCTCCTTTCAAGTCTTTTATTGTAAAAGAGTAGTAGAGCCATATGGCTTTCATTACCTATACATTCAAAAAGATGTATATACACACATACTTGCCTTACTCCCATATGCCCAGTCATGGCAGAGCACTTCAGTGATCCATGTATAATACAGATCCCATCAATTCCTCCCCTACTTTTTTAGCACTGGAAAAAACTGCAGTGCTTGGGTTTATTTGCTTCTCTGCTTGTAAAAGCCATAGTACTATGGCACTTCAAAAAATAGAGGTCTGTTTCTAAGGTGCTGTGTAAATTAGATTGTAAGCAGCTCCATATTTGAAGATTACATACAAAGACCAGAGTAATTGCAGGTGAAACAAAAACATATTCCTGGCCAAATGCTAAGCTGAATAGTATGAATCCCAGCAATACAGCAGAAAACAGTGTAAAGCAGTTTGCTGTTGCTCATGTGTCACTTTGCTACTGTGGCAAGGATCAATAAGTCTTCCAAACGGCTTGACAGCTGCACAGAACAGATTAGCATGGAAGTTAGTTTCACTTGAAAGAAGATCACAGAAGATTAATTTGCACTGGGGACTCCTGTGCACCTTCACATTTCAGAACAAGAGCCTATACCTAAAATAAAGAGCAAAAAAGCACTCTCCTTCAACAGAGAATACGAATTTTGTCAAGCTAGAGAAACTTACTTATTTGACATACAGCTAATACTAACTGGCTGAGAGGTAGCAGGTACACAAATTAAACATGTTACAGGATAATTTGATGCCAGTACTCAAAATACCTTGGTAGTTCCCATAGTCCTTCATCGTGCCATCTCTCTCCGATTAGAGAGAAGAGACAAGTGTCCTGATGGAGTTTCAAAGGTAAAGTTACAGAGCTAGAATATAATTGCTCAATGTGGAATCTCACACTGAGTTTTTATAGTTTTATTCTCCTAAGGGTTTTTTTATTGTTTGTTTGTTTTTAAAGCAAAAATAAATTACGAAAATTTTAAACAGTATGTGCCTAACAAAAAACAACCAAACAAAAACCTGGAAGCGCTCACTGCTTCAGGTGAGGAGTTTAAGTGATAGAGAGATGCATTAAAATTTGCAAAGCTGACCTATGTCAATCTTTTCTGCCTGTAACTGTCAACACTTCATGGCAGAAATCATCCCTTTTCTGCATGTTACTAAAGTGATGAGAGTCTTAGTTATTATTATGAGTTTTGTGGTTTTAAAACTCTGCTCTCAGTAAGAATACCCAAACACCAGTAGTTCTAACAGAGGAGAAAGACACTGGAAAAAGCTAAATTCTTTATGGCCAGCCTTTCAATTTCCATCTGACTTCCAGCCACGAGTGTATCTGATTGCTTTAACCACTGGTCCAGTCTGAGACATTCAATAACCATCCCTCCTTGAGCTTGGAAGAGAATTATAGACTATTTCCAACTTCCAGAGAAACAAAGTCCTGCCATCCCCTTTCAGCATGGGGTACTGGACAACAATAAAACGTCCTCAAACATCTAACGCTTAATTTTATCAATCTACTTCCTCACTTCTATATTCCTTTTAGTCCTAAATAGGAGCTCTAAGTGGGCTCCATGTAACAGACCTTATCCATACAAAGTGCACACAGGGTCAAAAAAAAAAAAAAAAAATTACTTGTGCTGTAACCTACTTTGTGCTGTAGCAGGACTTTGAATGTGGATTATGCTCTTGCTTCCTCCCAGGTTCCCTAGGCAAGGAGTGGTGTGTGGGAAGGAAAATACTGACAGTTACAGGTTTTAATGTAGATTAAATTTGTCACAAAAGAATTGCCTTATATCTCCTCATATGTTGTCCATGTGCAATAGATGCTATAGTACTACGTGAACATGACTTGATATAAATGAGCAAAAGAACCAAATCCATGTGTTTTACAAGTTTTACTTTGCAATGGATGTGGGTTTAGACTTGGTTGGCTTTGATACTGAAGAACTACAGTACTGAGAAATCACAGAAGTCATCATTAGGCATTGGAAGGGACCTCAAGAGATCATAAAGTCCAACCCCCTGCCAGAGCAGGGCCAACTGGTGCAGGTCACACAGGAACATGTCCAGAGGGTTTTGAATGTCTCCAGAGCAGGAGATTCCACAACCTCACTGGGCAGCCTGTGCCAGTGCTCTGTGACTCTCAAAATGAAAAGGCTTTTCCTTATGTTTACACAGAACCTCCTATGCCCCAACTTGTATCTATTATCCCTTGTCGTATCACTGGACATCAATTAGACATTGGACTGAGAAGAGCCTGGCTCCTTCCTCCTGAGACTCTTTACTTATTTGCAAACATTATTGAGGTCACCCCCCAGTCTCCTCCAAGCTGAAGAGACCCAATTCCCCCAGCCTTTCCTCATAAGGGAGATGCTCCTCTACCTTTACCATCTTTGTGGCTCTGGACTGGACTCTTTCAAGCAGTTATCAGTACTTCTAGAAGTACCAGGGCCCAGAACTGGACACAATACTCCAGATGTGGTCTCACCAGGTCAGAGTAAAGGGGAAGGAGTACTTCTCTCAACCTACTAATCACCCCCCTTCTAATGTATCCCAGGATGCCATTGGCCTTCTTGGCCACAAGGTCATGGTCATCCTTCTGTCCACTAGAACTCCCAGGTCCTTTTCCTCCATGTGCTCTCCAGCAGCTCAGTCCCCAGCCTATGTTGGTACCTGGGGCTGTTTTTTCCCAGATGCAAGACTTTACATTTGGCCTTGTTGTAATACATTAAATTTCTCTCTGCCCAACTCTCCAGCGTGTCTAGGTAGTTCCGAATGGCAGCACAGCCTTTTGGGATGACAGCCAGGCCTCCCAGCCTTGTGTCATCAGCAAACTTGCTGAGAAGACACTCTGTCTCATCAAAGTAATTGATAAAGATGCTGAACAGGACTGAACCCAGCACTGATCTTAGGGAGACTCCACTAGTTGTAGTTCTCCATTTGGACTTTGCACCATAGATCATCACTCTCAGGGCTCTATTCTGTAGGCAGTTCTTAATCTATCTCACTGTCTATTCTATTCCACGTTTCCTGAGCTTACTCAAGAGGATGTTACAGGAGACTGTCAAAAGCCTTGCTAAGGGCAAGGTAGACCACATCCACTGCTCTCCATGCATCTACCTGTTCAGTTATAACATCATAGAAGGCTATCAGCATAGTCAACCATGATTTTCCCTTGGTAAATCTTTGCTGACTACTCCTGATAACATTCTTCTCTTCCACATCCTTAGAGATGACTTCTAAAATGATCTGCTCCATCACTTTTTGAGGGATGGAGGTGAGGCTGAATGGGCTGTGATTGCCTGGATCTTCCTTCTTGCCCTTTTTTGAAAACTGGACCGACAGTGGCTTTCCTCCAGTTCTTGGCACCTCTCCTCTGTGCCACAGTCTCTCAAAAATGATCGAGAGTGGTAGAGCAATTACATCAGCCATCTCTCTACACACTCAGGTTCACCCCATCAGAGCCCATGGACTTCTGTATATTCAATTTGCATAACTGAACATGGAAAATAGCTGATTTACTTATTGAACACAAGTGAGACCTATTCAGGAGTAGAATGGGTACATTTGTGCATGCTTTGCTGCTCGCCTCAAGTCCAAGTTTGAGGACAAATAGTACTCATTTTGCCATTCCTGACAATTTTTTATTTTGACATAGGTATGCCTTGCACAGCACAGTAAGTGGGATATATAAGTTTGCCCTGCTAAAAGGGAAAGCAGAACAGGTCCCTTCCAGATGTTCCCTTTTCAACTAGGTATAAACAGAGACCAAACTACCAAGTCTTTCTGGTACAGGGAAGTGGAAGAAAACTGAAATTTGCAAAATGAAACTCCTACAACATTAGAAACTGAGGAGTGCAGTTCCTTTACTGCTGTTCCTTAAACAGACTAAATAAAGTAGGACTACTTCTTTAGTAAGTACAAAATTTCTCTTAATACTTCTACAAAACAGCTTACAAAAATCCCAAATAGACAATCAAAATGATATCCATAGTGCACTATTTAGAAGCAAAAAATCTTCTATAAATACTATTGCTTGGCCATGTTTTTTTCCTTGCTATAAATTCACCTTCTAAAAGCTGGGGGGGATGGAAAGAGGGGATAGTTTGAAAGAACCTAAAATATCCATGAGAAGAATGTAAATACAAGTTATCTAGCCATTAGGTCAGAGTACACACAAATCCAAATGCAAAGCAGCAGCACCCAGCACTTGTAGGTCAAGCAGAAATTTCCTCCTTCATTTTTATCTATACCTTAATACCTCAATTTGGAGACTGATTTTTTTTTAAACTAAAACATTTGGAGGGGAAAAAAAATGGAAGGTTTTTTAGTGTTTTTACCTCTTATGGAATACTTTGAAACACTGGGTACATATTCTTGCATTTTAGGAAATTAATGCTATTAATTTTGCAATACATGCATACTTTCATATTCCTCAGGTCAGTTACAGTAAAATAGTAAGTAAAATTTTGCTCTTTTTAATGAAGGGATAAAAAAATAAAACCAAAAATGTCCCAATAGGGCTAGAATGCATTATTATGCATTATTAGTTTTTTTTCCATGAAGTCTAGAAATTGCAAAGAAAAAAAAAAAAAAAGAAATCTAGCCCCCCTGGTAAACATGCCCTAGTTCCAACTCCTTTCCCAGCTACATGTTACTGAAGTCTCCCTCTCACTGGCAGAGCAGCACTAAATGCATTTTTGTCAAGAGAAGAAAATTTGTTATCTTCTGGGGAAGAAATCAAAACAAAAAAAACCTTTATTTTAACATATGGCTATCAGACTTCAGTTTTGGAAAATATACAGCAATAGTATTATATTGTACTAGTGGGTAGTATTTTAGTACAGCTCTAGTATATTAAATATTTGTCATGTAAGTATCATCCTATTTTTGTATGTTTTCACAGCAGATTGTTATCAAACTCACATTTTCCCAGGAGACAGATGTCTACTATATGCACAAATAGGCACAAGAAAAAAGTACAGCAGACTTCATTACATGTTGTTTTTCTTGACTATTATACATATTGCAGATCAATACAACCATTTACCTGCTATAAAGTTGATATTGTCAATTAATATTACAGACCCAGAGCTATGTGCATTAGCTGAGGAACACTCCTTCCCCCACCTAGCTTGTCCCCTGGGGCATCTTCAGCAACAGCATGCAGAGGCATTTTCAGTGGGGAGATTCAATTTTCACATGAGGACTCATCACTGCATTACTAAATAGTTCTCAGGTTCTCTATCTGCTGCTACAGCCTTCATGTACACTCTGTACATGTCTGTTGGGGCTTTTCCCACATTCTGGTGTCTCTCAAAGAGCTCTCTCAAACCCTGACCTTGCCAGGTCACTCCTTCTCTCCTCCTGCAAGCTTCTCTAGATAGTCCACTTTTGGGATGAAAAATTAAAGCATTCTTCTACCTACCATATCCATTCAGTATGGTTATACTCATGCTACAAGCATGGTTAGGCCTATAATATAAAAATAGTAATATCACATTCCAACCTGCCATGGCCCCAGACATTGTGACTTTGAGCTAAGACTGTTAAAGCACCCTTACAGACATGGCTGTCTGTGTTTTTTTACAGGTGATGGATGTTTTCTAGTGGCTTTGAGAGGCCTTAGAAATTAATGCAGTCATTTAATTAACACAGACTTCTTTATTGGGGAAATACTGGTCAGCCTTTGTGCATCACACCCTCCATTAAATGCAAATGATTTGTTACATTCTGATTACTTTTTACCTTTGCTGGTGTACACAAAGTGCAAAGAATAATTAAAGGGGACACAAAAATAGGTAAAAGATTTATATATCAGTGCCTCTTGCAATAACTTAATGATCAATTAATATTTTATTGCTTGGGAATATTTTCCAGCATGATTCCCTTTTTTAACAGCTTGTGGTTGCAAACAGTACTTTAAACTGTCTCATGCACATATTCTATTCCTTTGCATCTTCCTATAGACCAAACACACTGTTTAATTCCAGTCTGTAGCCAATAAAGCCGTACCTATTGCTAATTAGGCAGTTGCCACAGTTCCCTAAATGAAAACCTATCTGGAAGCTACCCTTCAATAATTTTATCTGTGCATATAAATGAACAGAATTTGGCCAAACCATATTCTGTCTACAACCAAGCCATGGAGCACATGGTTATTCTTTGGCTAGGACACATACCATTCTTTTTTTTCCAATCTTGATGCAAGTGCACTACTGTTACGTCCTACAGTAATAAGTAATGCAAATTTTGTGTCATAAAAGTGGAGTCATGGTGGGTTCCTAACCTCTTGCAAATAAGTAAAAGTTCTGCCATTTACGTGACATCATCTGTGAGGGATCAGGCCTCAAATTACTTCAGGAGGCACAGGGATGGACCTCTTCAGCATTTTTAAACAGCATAAGAGTCAAGGAAACAAAGCCCAAGAGTATGAAATTCCACTTAGTCCACTAAGCTATGGTCAAGAAATGCACCCTTTCAGAAAGGAATACATTATTATTATTATTACTATTTTGCCTATAGTCCAGGGCACCATAAGCCTTATTCTTTCCTTCATGCTGGAAGCAGGGTAACTCCAGGGGCCACAGCTGATGCAGTCAGACAGCAAAAACAGATTCACATCCCTTGTATGGAAAAGTCACCAGGACCATACGAACCACTTGAAAGAAAAAAAAAAAAAAAAAAAAAAAAAAAAAAAAAAATCAACAGAATGTTTACTGGTATGCAACATTCTTCCTGTGCTACTGAAAGGTTGTCACACTCCTTTTCCCAAAGGCATGCTGAGGTGACACATCACAGCTGAAAAGCTTGTGGTATTCCTTTCATTTCACTTAGAGGCATGCTGTGCCATGCAGCAACCCTAACTGCAAAATACCATCACAGATCCCATACATCAATCAAGCATATAGTGTTACTGGGCTACTTACAATTGCAGCAGCCACAAAAAGGCTAAGAAACTGGAGGAGGGAAGACTATCCATGTGTCTGTACTTTTTAAGATCACACATATGGTGGATTAGCTGTGTTTGGAATATGAACTTGCAGCAGAAGGTTGCTTATTTCACACTTGCAGTTATGTTAAGTACACTTGTTTCTTATGTCTACTAAAGAACTGTTTAAAAACCCTCTTCCTGATTAGACAGGCAGGCTGAGAACATGGGAAACCAGAGAGCTTATATAGAAAATTTTATATCAATAGTGCTCAGGTTAAACACAGGTCATATACAACCTAAGTACAAAGACAACAATAATTGCAAGGCCAGATCTCTCTTTAGAGCCACAAGGAAAATCCTGAACTTGGCAGAAGTCAGTAATGAAAATTCTGTTAGCCTCACTGATGCTTTAAACGTATTTGTGCAAGACCTAAGCTGATGTATCCACAGCACCCAAGAGGGAAGGCTCCACTATTAATAAATACTGGTACAATTTTACACAAAAGGCAGTACTTAGCCTACTCAGTTACCTAGGGTAACAGAATAGGATAACTCAGATCATGAAAAATAAACAGAACAACCAAAACCCACACCCAAGCATCCATATTGACAGCACAAACCACAGATAATATTAAGTCTAAGACATATTTAGTATATTTGCTGGTTCCACAGCTAGAAACACCCCTCTGCAACTGGTGATGCTGGGAAAAGGCTTAATGAATTTTTAACATCAAAAGTAAGAGAAAACTGGCTTGTTGTGTTAGAGCCCATCCCCACTTATTCCACAAGTTACCTTCTTCATACAATAGAAGCCCCTGCTGGGTTTCTGCCCATCTCATGTGGGAAGGAGCAGGGAAGAGAAGGTGGCAAAATGATAAGAATTTCAATCCTGGGGATAAGGAGTACTGCAAGGAGTTTTGTGGGCAAGAAATCCATTTGTGTTCCTGATCCTGAAGGTATCACTTGCGAAGCCAAAACAAATAAGAAAAGCTTTGGTTTGCTCCCAGTTTAGAGTGGGAAAATCTGCCAGCTTGACTTGCCTCACCTAGAGATGCCCCACCATAAAAAGCAGATAATCAGCTGGCAAACAACCAGTGGGAGAAAAGATACAGCTTAAAGGAAGGGAAGAAATAAAACAAACAAACAAAAAAGAGGCAAAGACAGAAAAACTCTAAAAGGGAAAGGGAAAAAGAAAGAAAGAAGTAGAAAAGGCAGAAAGGACAAAGATGTGGAAAATATTTTTTTAAAAAATTAGACTGTGCAGATGTTGCAAGCACCACATCAATACTTTCATATGAAATGAGGGTTAAATCTTCAAGGCCATTTTGACATATGAAATCAAGCTTCTGCAAAAATTCCCTTTAATTCTACTAACCAATGGTTGTTACTAAAAGTGTATGAAGGCATCAGAAGACTTACACCTTCTGCTCATGGGAAGTCTTCAGATAAAATACAGACAGATCTGGTAGCAACCTCTGCAGGACACCATCCTGCAATTAACACGACTTCAATGTCATTGAACACATCTGGATGAAGCAATGCTCAGTGAAGAATTCCTGCCACACAGAAAGACTTCCATCCTCTAGAAGACACCAGCCAAGTCAAAGTCCATGCCATTCAGTCCCAAGAGCAGTATGCAAGCATGACTCTGCCACAATCCTCAACAGCAGCACAGAAGAGAAGCTGTTGAGACTTTGAACAGCTTCTCTACAAAATATTGATAACCCCACTCAACATAAGAGAGAAAACTCCCCATCACCTAGCAGCAGAAGCCCTAAGAAGTTTCATGCACTGCCACAACACAGAAAGAAAAATAACATGCTCATCTAGCCATAAGGAAAAAAAAAAGAAATCAACGTATTCCTAATCCAAGTCATATTTTACTTCTAATCTCCTCTTAAGTGTGTTATGCCAAATATAACCAACTCTTAACTCTCTCCAAATATTTTCAGAGATCCACAGACAACTAAAGTAATGTATTTTTTACAGTAATTAAAAATACATACTACTAGATACTTCTCTGTAATGGCACAAACTAGGTATAATGTTGTTCCTGAAAAGAAGGTTAAATGCATTTTGTTTTTCAGTTACACTTTGAGCAGTCTTTCACTTACTGCTCCTTAGCAGCAAAACCTGTGGTACGATGCAAAAAACTTAAAGAGTATGAGATTAATTTTAAGGACACAAATCCACATATAAAATTGTTTGGTCAAGTAATTGAAGAAGATGTGAGCTAATCCAAAAGAAGCATATTTGGCTCTTTTTATGCGTGAAGGAAGGTACCAGTGTTTCTCCCTCCAGCATGTCTGCCTGCCTTCCAGAGCTGCAGGATGGAAAGAGCCTGCTACCGAGGCAGGTGGGGAAAAACAAGGTCCCAAGAAGCTTGTCACCCACTTTTAAAAGCTCTTAACCACCACTCAGAAGGAGTGACAGACCCATGGAAGGTCTTTCATGCAGTGCTGCATCCCTGTGCCTTCTTTCAATGTATTACAGGAAGGTTGCAGACCTAATGGGAATTTGAATACACAGCACTGTGGGACCAGACCTATCCATAATCATTAGCTGTGATAGAATAGGAATTTCTACCAATGGAAGAGAAATGTGAATGCAACAATGCTTCTCAGCTTAAATTGACATCCAAGTATTACCATGGCAGTAAGGAATGAATTTGAGGAGCTTCAGCATAATAAAACGAGAGCCATGCTTTCTCTAAGTCTTAAGCATATGCAGCACCCCAAATCTGATTTGTTTACATGGATTCCGGATCAGATTATGAATGCCTTCAGAGTCCTTGAATTGAACAGAACCCTAAGCAACATTAAGTAGATTTCTACTTTTCTCTTTTGTTTTGTTTTTTGTTATTCAAATCATCTTTTCAAACAGGAAAAAAATGTATTACAAAGCATAATGATCAAATGAATGAAAAAAATCTATGGGTGTTTTTTGCTTGTTTTGTCACTGTAAAAAAGGTAAATAAAGCAAACGTTTCAAGTACACCAGTTAGAAATTGTGGGGTAGCCATCTGAAAAGGTTTTAACCACAAACCTTAAAAAAGCAGCAATATAACCAACTGTGATTTTGTCAATAAATGAGGCTGTCACTAGAACTGAACTGAGAAAGTCTGCAAGACTCAGCTGCTATGACTGAAGCATAATGTATCAGGGGTTTTTCATGTAGGTGCCTCTTACAAACTATTGAAGCACCAATTACATTTAATAATAGTGTGCATTCTAGCTTATCAAGGATACATTTTCAATAAATAGAAACAGTGTTATTTATTTATGCCTTTAGTAGCATATAACAGTTGAAAGGAAAGAATCAAGGTATGTTTGAAGATAAAGGGGAACCAGGAGACTTCTCTGATTAATTTTAACTAAAATCCAAAACAAAATAAATAAATCTCACCAGTACAATATAAGATGGAATTCTTCCACTTTTCTCAAACATCTGGGAGAGGCTGGTAGCAGTGACAAGACACTGAACTTAACAGACCACAAAGCTAGTCTTACATGTTTATTCATAATTGTCTCAGAGCTACTAGTTTTATGTAAGATTAATTTTACCTTTATCCCTGCTCCCATACACCTGGCTTTTGGAGACTCCTGCGAACAAGAAGCATTTTTGGCAACAATATTCCATGCAATTTAGCCTTTGCTACTCACAAATCTCTCACATGTCAAAGGAAACCAAGTTTAGCTTTAAATAATTAACTGGATACTCAAAATAGCATTTTATATGAAATATTTAGTAGCTGTACAAGCAACTATGACAAGTGCTGTGTTCAGTTGATTTGACAAACAGAAGCCATGATTCCCGTATTCAGAGAAGTCATTTCTCCATTCCTTAACTCAGGAGCTCCAGCAAGTTTACCAGCTTCACAGAGTTACAAAAATCAGGTGAAATTCAGACAACATATGACATGACCAATCCATGTAAATTAGGAATAATTAGTCTTCCTACATTTCCAATGATTCTTCCTCAAAACATGCTTCCCTTTAGGTCAAATTGAACATTGATAAGCACCTATCAGATGCTAGATAAGAATTTCAGGAGAAGAAATACAAGAGCAAGCTCCTTAGTTACATGGGTTGGTATCTCACCAGTGAGGGACAGACACCAAGGCTGGTGTAAGTACAGCGTTTATACATCTTAAGTCTCACGTTAAATTCTGCTGCACTTTAAACAAAAAGCTATAACTTCACACATTTTGGAACCACCTATTTTGTGTTACCTAATAGGGTTTTCACTCTGAGCCTATTTATGCAAGCTCTCCTTAACACAACAGCTGGAGATTCTTGATTAAAATGACATTATTATGATTTGCATTTCTGGACTACGAAAAAGCCAAAGCTAAAAGGAGACCTTCTTCAATCACTATTTTTTTTCTGCCAGCAGAAAGCAGAGTGGCCTTGATCTTGGGCAATTTAGATTCTTTCTTCTTCTTTGCTCCATGCCAGAGCTGCAGCAGCTGATAGGGCCAGCTTTCTGGAAGCTCTGGTGCAGCTTTGATTTATCTTGCCATGGATAAATCTAGCACGTACCAGAAAAGTGTAGCCCCTTCCCATCTATGAAATATTCAACATGAAACCAGCCTCCCCTTGCTAACACAGCACCTAAGAGACATGCAACTGTGTCTCATAGGTGCTGGCAGCCTCAAAGGCCCTTCAGAGCTCTCTCAATCTACCCTCCAGCCATCTCTAATCTGTGTGACAGGAGCAGTCTGGCACTAAGAAAGATGAAGAGCCACTAAGCACAAAATCACTTTGCACAGAACACCTCTCTCTAATCCATTTCAAGCACTTGATCTGGTCCACAAACTATTTCTGCTTATCCCTCCGTATTTTTTCAGTGCCCTGTCAGGGTGTGACATTTTAAGTGTATATATGCTTCTTACATACATTGCTGGATGCTTTTCTGAATATTCAATATAAATTCAGTCACCTGGGAAGAGTTCCTGAATATATCCTTCTAATTACGCAGCACACTGAATTCCATGCTCTTCTGACACAACACTGACAGCATAATCCTTTCCATGTCAGCATATGGTATAATCACAGATCCTGAAAATACCAAGTGCAAGCAATACCAAAGCATAACCTATGCATAACAAGCATGCAACTGGTCCAAAAATAAAAGACTTTACATTCCACAGGTGTAGAACTGCATGTTACTGAATGATCAATTAAATATTTCATAAAATCACTGTACACAAAGTGTCTGAAGTAATTCATCTGTCTTCTAACAAAAGTATTATATATTTCTTCATTGTTCAGAGAACACAGCACTATGAATATGATTACTTTTTTAAACAGTTGCTATGATGTCCAGGTTCATGTAATTAAATTTCCCTTTTTCAAGACAGAGCAGTAGTCAATGATTCCAAGAAGACATTAGCATCAAGTCTTAACTGGCATTATAACCTCAAAAAGCCACAGTGAAATTTAAAATTCACCATCACTAGGCCAGAGTTGCTTACAAATCCTCTCTTCCCTCACCCAGGCCTCATCATAAGTAGATGCTACTGTGTCTCTTAGAGTCCCCACACAAATGATGTGAAATAAAGGCAAACAAAAATTTTGTCAGCTAAATCCTATCCCAACTGGAGTCAATGGCAAGACTCCCATAGATTTCAAAGGCAGCAGGATTTGGCAAGGGTTAAATGTTCCAAATAGCATTCAAACAACAGATGGACATTCACTGGAGTTCAAAGGCATGAGAAATAGCTTGTGCCTTATGTTAAAATCTTATCCCAGCTCATAAAATTGCAGAAAGGCTATTAATGCTAGAAGTGAGTGACAGGACATGAAGAGAGCTTTGTGCAAGCCACCATCCACCTGCTCTGGAACTGCGATGAAAGTAAAGGAATGAAAAAGCAAAACAGTGAAAAGCAGCTGTATGTGGTCAGAAGTTGCCTACACTCAGCAGCAATCCAGCTGTCCACAGCACATGCTGGAGGGCAAAGATACATCCCTCCATCCAACATTCTGGTCCATTCTGGTCATGAACTTAGGCTCAGCATCTCACCCACGCTAAAAAAGATGTACATGTGCTCACACCAAATCCTTGACCTTGGTTTATCATTAAAAGACTTCATTTATTTTGTAAATTTAAGTGTCCTGGTTTGAGCCAGGATAGAAATTTTCTTTATTGCAATTTTACTTTCACCTAAGTCTCTTCTAAGTAGCTGCACTTGCTGAAATTAACAGCAAGTTTCTCAGCCAGTGTCTGCTTCTGGGACTGATAAGACAGTGTTTATAGTTACAGCTAGAGAATGGTCTGTAGAACTAAGGACACTGCTCAGCTCTGAGAAACATCTTATGCTCTGGAAAGATAAAGGGATTGAAGGGGTCACACCTGCAACCCTCCATTAGTAAGGATCATAGTAGGTGACCAAAATTGACCAAATGGAGTACTCCATCCCATAAGCATCATACTCAGTACAAATTTGAGGGACCACGAGGATCAAGTGTTTCTTCAACAAGGGTGGCAACTGGGAGGATTCCATCTGTTCATCTGCCTTTGATCTGAATCCATGCCCTCCTGAATCTGTGTTCCTGCCTCCAGCTCCCAACTGCTGCTGACTCCAGGAGCCCAGCCTGGGACTTTTCCAGGGCTGCCCTGATGCCTCTGTGGTGACATGAGCATTATTGAGGTGAAGGGAGGAAGAACACAATATTGCTTTTGCTTATATTTGCATATATTTAATAAGTTTACTTTTTCACCATTACTGTTTCATTAAAGCTGTGTAGTTTAGTTTCCAGCCCATAAGTCTCTCACCCTTATTCTCTCCCCTTTCTCTATCAGGGAGGGGAATTAATAGAGAGCGTCTGTCATTCATTTAATTGCCACCCAGGCTTTAAACAGTGACAATGAGACCTACCCTTTCTACAAAAACCTGCTATGAAGATCTACAAAGTAACAAAAATTGATGAATAAATAAGGCCACATCCAACTAAAATAGGCAAGTAAGACGTTTAAGAGAAAGAAACCACTTCTTTTTGCTCATTTATTCTTCTACTACCCCTCCCATTTATCCCATCTTGCTAGCTGTCCTACAGACCCTGCAAACATCTTTCATGGGTTTGTTTTCTCAGTCTCCATCAAGTGGTACTTATAGGCAATCATGCCTATGCAAAACTGAAATATTTGGATACCACCTACCCTGTAGAAAACACCGTCACGACATTTCTGTGAAAAGCCACAAATTTCATCCTTAAGACTGGGAATGCCCTACAAAAGGCAAAGACTTTTATAGCCTTATGAGTGGGTGAAACATACTGAGCTGAGACCAGAAGTGTAGTGCTAAAAGATCCAGTGAAGACTGGGAAAATACAGTTTCATCAAACCCAGCCAACTTAGCACCACATCATGGGCAGAGTACCCAGGCCCTGGACTACGCAGGCTACAGGCACAGAGGCATCTGTGCTGGCTCCAGGCAGAGACAGCTTGGATGCTGCACCTGAATAACCAGGCTCATGAGGCAAGCATCCAACTGGCTGCAGTGAGTATTAGCTCACAGACATCTCATCTCCATTACACATTTACTGTGCATTTTTATACTGTGATTTGCATATGCTTTGTATTATCTGTATTTGTTTTTCACAGCCAGGCATTGTCATCATCCTTCTCTCTTCAGTCTCCTGCCACCACAAATAACCAGGAGTCCCTTGCATAAATGAAGTGGCATTTGCAAAGTGGCGGGAGGAGGCTTAAAGAAACATCACCATGAAACAGAAGTTATGCAATTGGGAGAACCATTCCATGAGCATAATGTGAACCTCAAGCAATTCTTTGCTCTGATATCATCACAGTTTAACACTGGCCCAGCAATTAAACCAAATGACAGATGCTCTCTATTAATCCCCCTCCCTGATAAAGAAAGAAGAGAGAATAAGAGAGAGAGAGACCCAAGGGATGGAAACTAAACTACACAGCTTTAATGAAACAGTAATGATAATAGGAAAAAAACTACTAAATATATACAAATATACAGGAAAATTGATACCACATTCCTCCCCCTTCCCCCAGTATCTCTCACGTCAGCACCGAGGCTGCAGGGCAGCCCTGGGAAAGTCCAGGCTGGACTCCTGGGGTTGGCAGCAGTTGGGAGCTGGAGGCAGGAACACACAGATATGGGCTGGCACGGATCAGGAGCACAGGCAGACAAACGGATGGAATCCTCCCAGGATGCCAAAGCAAACAGGGACAGGCAAAGAAGGAAGAAGGACGGCAAGGAAGGAAGGGTTTTGACCCTCATGATCCCTCAAATTTATACTAAATATGACATGTATGGGATGGAATACTCTGTTTGGTCAATTTTGGTCATTTATCTTGTCCGTTCCACCCTAAAGGAAGGCTGCAGATGTGACCTCTTTATTCCTTTTCTTCTTCTGGAGGGCAAAATGTTCCTCCGAACTGAGCAGTGTCCTTGGTTCTGCAGCCCATTCTCTAGCAATAACTATAAACATGAAGTGTTATCAGTCGCACACTGAGAAACTTGCTGTTAATTTCGGCAAGTGCAGCTACTTACAAGAAACTTAGCTAAAAGCAAAAGTACAAGACAGAAAATTACCTTTTCCTGGCCCAAACCAGGACAGATATTTACATCAATATTGCTATATTCTTTTCTGTAAGTCTATCCTCATATTCCCACTGCATGAAAGCCAGTTCTAAGGTATTTCAGGCTTCCAGAGAGTAGCCCAAACTACTTCATAGTTAACATTCAGCATCTTGCCATAAGAAAAAAAAATAAATAAAAAAGAAAAAAGGAAAAAAGAAAAAGATAAAAAAATCTTTTTGTTCTGGGTGCTTCTGACTGAGAAATGACTTGGTTTTGCTTTTCAAGTCTCTATTCCACATTCTCTCTGACCATGCACAGTTTGGAAGCAAAGAACTCTGAAAACAAGAGACTTACGAAAGTCTCTTTGACAAACTGACAGATTCTATGCAAGTGCCCCAACAGCAAAACATTTTACCAGAAAGTTGACTATTACACTTTAGAACTGAGGGCTAATGCAAATTTTAATTTATGAATAGCTGGAGGTTTCTCATGCAATAATTTTCCTGCCCTTGTAGGTAATGTGTGTCTTAGATAAACTGTCTAATGAGGTCTCTTTCAAAATGTAATGAAAATATTGATACCCTGAAGTTCACACCCTTGTGCTTAATGTAAGATGGATCTTGGCCTTTTTTTGTGACACTGGCTGGCTGTGGAAAACAGTAGTGAGAGAGTTTTACTTCCCACATAACATTCCACCATTACTCTAACAAAGTAAAATGTAAGCCTGTGTAGATAACACACTTCTTGACTTGGCCACTGAGAAGAAGCAAACACAAATGCACAAAACTTCACAACACTTTTGTTTGCACTCGGATCACCCAAATTCAAGACTGAATATACAAGTTTGAACACTTAGAAAAGAAGGATACACATAAATACAAAAGTAGAAACCAATGGTTGTATTCTTTTATCCAATATCCTAAATATGCTGAGTATTTCCTTAGTGAAAGGTAAATTAAACCCACTACATCCCAGGAGAATAGCTCACTGCTGGTGTACCAGCTTTTCTAAAGCAGCATAAAATCTAAGACAGAGTTTCTAATGTTGCCATTATACATGCACTGGAGCAGATGTGTGAATCAAAATTTTCAGCCTCTCCGACAGCATAAACACTTGCTGTCTTACTTGATAAATATCTCCATTTTTAGTGTGTCAGAGCTGCAAAGCAGGAAAGATAACCCCAGCTCCGAATATCCCAGTATTTGCAGCAGCAGAAGACACACACGGATTCAGACCTTTCAGGCAAAAGAGGCATTTCAGCTAATGTCTTCTATAGCTCAGAAGGAAACATTCTCATCCCTATACAGGTTGTGTGGGGAAAAAACACCAAAATAAACAAATAAACCCAGAACTCAGATTTTTTCTGAGCCAAACCATTCCATCAAGTTGGTAAAAACTCACAAGAAACACACAAATCATTCAAAAAAAATATTCAATCTAACTTTTTTTGCACTTATCTAGTAAAACAGAAGCCATATCTCTATTTTTCTCCTTCTCAGCAGCTGGAAAACAGTAGAATATTCCATTTTAACTTACTATGATAATATTATTTAAAAATAAGTCTTGAGGTTCAAGGATGAAGACTGAAAATTAAAAACTCCACAACACCAAAGCTGCATTTTTAATATCCTTTCACAGGAAGCAAATGAAACTGGAAGGAGACTTTCTAGAGCAGAGGCATTAGTTAAAGGCTGTAAAAATGGATTTTACATTGAGAGTTTGGTACTTGAGGTTTCTGTAGAAGGACTGAAGAAACAACTTAGAGGCAAAACTGAGCAAATCAGTTTCCAGCTGCCAATGGTTAAGCCAATTGATAAAGCACAGAGAGACTAAATGTTAGTGGTTAATGGCTTTATAGAGATAAAGTACTTTTCCTATGTTCACTTCCTGTTCTGTCCTCAGTAAATGACTATTTCAGTGCTGAAACTTGCACACAGCTACTGAGCATCTTTTACTCCTGAACTGAAAAATAAATATCAGTCCCAAAAGACCAGTTAAACTTGCAATACAATAAGCTTTATTTTCCTATTCAATCCTTAGTCTACAATTATTCAAATACTGGAATATCTTTCAATGAGGAAGAATTTTTGCATAATTAAAATTGAATCCACTTGTGATATTTATACTCCCTTTCTTCAAAACTGCCCTGAGGAACTGAAAGATAATTAGAGTGACCAATGCTAGGAGCTTCTATCATCAGAGGAAAGCAAGCTATAAAATTAAACTTTACACAAAAGGCTGCAAACCTTCCATAAATCTCAGGTACAAGCATTAAGTAGCAATGATGGTACAAGGAAGAGAATTTCAAGAAGAGTCTGTATTAACTGCTCAGTATCACCTGGCCATGCTAGAGAGTGCATTGTGCTGTATATGGGGCAAAAGTAGGAAACTGTGTTAGCATTTAATGATTTATCTCCTCTTCAAATACCCATATTTGACCTCATACACTCATTTTGTTCTCTGGAGCACTATACTAGTGAGTTGTCCTCCTCCCTCAATTCCCATCCCCAGTGGGAATGAAAGGGATGTGGTCTAACAGCAAGATGTCTGAACAGTGAAAATTTTTCAAGTATTTGAGGTGAGGTTATGAGTCTCAGGCCCTCTTAACCACCACAAAATCATGGAATAGTCATGGTTGGAAAGGACCTTCAATATCATCCAGTCCAACCACCAGTCCTACACCACTTTAACCATAAATCATCTCCCAAAGTGCTACATCTGCCTGTTTTTTAATACCTCCAGAGATGACAACTCCACCACCACCCTGGGCAACCTGTTCCAATATTTCACCACTCTTTCACTGAAGAAATTTTTCCTAATATCTAATCTGAAATATCTGAAACATAAAAAATAAGTCTTGGAAAGATAAATATAACTGTTCATTATACTGTTCTAGATTTTGATTTTGTTTCATTTGTCTGGCCCCTCTATAACATAGATGAGAAATACTGGGAGAGAGGAGGCTGTCCTGACAAGGGACAAATGTACAAGTAGCTTATGAAATGTAAAACACAGAGAGAGAAGAGGCGGGAAAAAAAAAATTAAAGAGCTTAATGAGTTGCAAGAGGGCTTATACTGTCAGTGGTTCAGATTCAGCATGACTGATCAGAAAAAAAATTATGTTCAAGTCTCTCTGCTCAACAGCAGTCAGATATGTGTAAAAAATCCCAGAAGATCTGAGAAAAAAGAAAGTCAGTCAAAACTAATGATAACACTGTGCCTGACAGTAAATGGGAGCAATTCTGTAGCACCATTCACCATCTGGGGCTTTATTCATGAGCTGAAAGTGAAAGAACTGATCTCTGAGCAGTAGTTTAGTTACCTGCTTGTGATGTGCTGCGTACAATTTGCTTGGGAGGAGAGGAGCTGCTTAACTGGACAGAAGAGGTGAGCACCAATGAAAAACTCCAGTGGTTTTTGGGTGTTTTTTTTTGATAATTTCAAACAGAAATTTGATTCTTTCAAAGGTTAAACTCTATTTGTCTTCAATTTTAGATTAAAAAAATATCACAATCTCAATTGCTATCACAACTATGACAGACTTTTTTTGAAGCACTAGGTTATTGTTTTGGTGATGTTTGTGAAATTGCCTTCTACAAAATAAAAAGGTACAGCGCTGGAGACGCATGCTCTTCTCCCTTTAGTATTTCATACAAATATCACAGAATCATCCGGGTTGGAAAGGACCTCTGAGATCATCAAGGCCAACCCTTAATCCACTGCCACTGTGGTTATCAGGCCATGGCACTGAGTGCCACATCAGTCTCTTCTTAAAAAACTCCAGGGACAGAGAGTCCACCACCTCCCTGGGCAGCCCATTCCAATGTCTGATCACCCTCTCTGTAAAGAATTTTTTCCTAATATCTAACCATCTATGTATCTAGAAGGCCTGTATCTATGCTCATTTTCAGCTTATATTCAGCCTACTAGTATAAAAATGGCATATTACTTATCTTGAACCACCTGCTTGACTTGGATCCAGCACCACAGACTTGTTTGGCCAAAACACACCCAACAGGACAAAAAAGGCAGCTATCCTTAGTGGGTGGACACCATGCCACTGGAAATGTGAGTGCCTGCTGGTCTGGATGTGTGAAAGCAATGTGGCACTTCAGGAACCTTCACAATGTTTCTGACCTTGGCCATTGCACTGAAAGGCATGGCATCAGATGCAGCATGAAAAGACTTCATGCAGCTGCGTTGCTTAAACAGGTTGTCCCCTTATTTATCCCTGCACAGCCTCTCAGCAGCCACAAAGACCAGCTATTGTCATGCTCCCCATATTGAGTTTCCCAGTTTTCTGCCCCATGTTGTTAGCAAGGCATGTGGCAGGGACCAGCACTGTCCACCAGGACAGAGCCACAGTGAACACATTTCAGCACCCAGCACTGTGCCCCATACTTGGGCAAAATGAAACCTTCAGGAGAAAGGCATCATATAGATCTGTTATATTTCTTAACACTACCCCTGCATTCCATCTAACATGAGGAGAAGCTAAACAGGTTTTCCTCCAGGTAAAGACCTCTGGGAGCAGCTCTGTGTGGCCTGGCAAGTCATGGCTGCACTGTACACGACTCCTGTATATTCAGCTAAGACCTCCTCCAGGTCTGCAAAACTTCCCTTTTAAAGGCTCTGGCTTTAACTATGGCTTCAAGTCAAGGTGGAGTTCTGAAGGTCTCAGTCTCACACCCTAGTGAAAGCCTTCTTGTGTTGCTTATGCGCCCTCTTTCCAGGCTCCTGTCCTTGGGAATTGGGTGGAGAAAAGCCATAGGTCCATTTCAATACTACTTGCCTTCTGTACATGTGAAAACTGTATGTTACTAGGTATCAGACCCAATCATGGCATTAACACCATTACTTCTGGATTTCTGGTGATAAGTTAGTTCAAGCAGCTCCAATATTCAGGCGAGTAGAATCTAAGGCACAGAGGAATGAGTGCATTATCAACACACTGAAATTAACAGATAAGAAATAACAATGCAGCACCTCTTCACTTTTCAGCAAGTCGCAGGTTGGAGTGTTTGACAGGGGAAAGTTGAATGCAGCTCCAAGGACTCATCTACATGAAGTAAGCTGCTTCACCTCACATAAAATGTCCCAGTTTGTACACCATCCCAACAGCTAAGCCTCCTGGAAGTTCCCCCAGGGATCACTAGCTCTGTTTGGAGTAACAAGAAAGTTAGTGCAACCTGAAAAGGGTAGCACATTGAAGCAATTGGGAGTGGAGACTCCATCTATCTGTAGCTGAGGTATAAGGTTAACAGCCTTTGCAGCAGACCATGTTGTGCTGTGCTTTGTATTCATGCCTAAAACAGTGTTAACACCCCAGTGTTTTGGCTACTGCTGAACAGTGTTTGTATAGCTGCAAGGTTTCCTCTGTTTCCTGACCTATGCACCTCTTTCTCCCAGTGATTAGGCTGGGGTGAGCAAGACCCTGGGAGGAGACACAGCTGGGACAACTGACCCAAACTGTTCATGGATTTTCTATATTGTATGACATCATGTTTAGCAATAAAAGCTCACAAAAAAGGAAGAGGAAGAAGGGACATAGTCATAGTTATGGTAATTGTCCCCATCAAGCAGCCATTACTCATGCTGAGGCCCTGCTTCCCATGAAGTCACTGGACATCTGCCTGGCAATGGGAATTGTGGATAAATTCCTCCCCTTGTTTTGCTTGTATGCACAGATTTTTCTTTCCCTATTAAAGTGCCATTCTCTCAATCCATGAGTCTTGTTGCATTTCATTTTTTTTCCCCCTCTTGCATTCCTATTTTCCCCCCATTCTGCAGGAGTACAGAGTGAAAAGTAAGTAGGTGGGTGCCTATTGACCAATATCAACCCACCATACCTATATCACCTCTATTTAACCAGGAAGCAGAAAGACTGTAAAAGGTATGTGCCAACAAGATACTTTTAATAAAGTACTCCCATCCTGAAAAAGGATCATGTCACCCTTCTCTAATCTCATACCAAGAATCACTAGAGCCAGTATGTATGAAATTTAAAGAAGTATACCTGTGTTTGCATGCATGTGTGTCTACAAAGAAATGACACCAACTACTGTCCTGAGCAGCACTTGCACCAAAAAAGTGCCCTCAAAATCTAGAGCTGAAAAAGCAATGGCACTCGTCTTTCATTTCACTGACTGGTCCTTCTGCACAGGGCCCCGTGGTGCTCCCAAGATGGAGAAAATGAAAGCCTGGTACAGTCCCTGGCTGGGTTTGGTGGCACTGCAACGCCTGCCTTGGCTGACAGCCTCATCTCTTTTACCTTTGCATTGTCTCCCCACTCCAGCATGTGCTGTCCCATATCCCCACATCTACACATGAACACCCATGTGAAAATTGCTCAACTTAACATAACTGGCTGTTCCACAGACAAGGCCAAAAACCTTTAGAGACAAGCACTACCGAATTTCTGATTTCACTGAGAACAGGTCATGTGGCTGTTTCAAAAACCTGCAATGTTTATTTTAGCCCATATTGCTTTCTAGTCTTCTCATCCAAATAACTAAAGCAAATATGGAGTACTTTGCCAAAATTCACGTCTCGCATTGGTGTAAATTTGCTTGTTCTGGAAGTGTTATCCAACTAACAGAATAATCATCAGATTTTGAAAGTGACCTTTAAATTTTCCTTGAAAATGGTTAAACACTAACTCTAGAAATTCATCACCGCAGGAGATGATGCAAATAGACGAGGAATCTGGATCCACGCATTTTGTTAATCTGCCATCCATCTGTTAGGTGATTATAGCATGATCCAATAGTCTATATAAACAAATCTCCATCAGGTAGTACATATCCTTATATATGTATCATACGTCTAATAATTAACAAGCAGGGGGGGTTGTTTGTTTTTTTGTTCTGGTAGCATATTTTCAGTTATTTTGGTTTGGTTCATTTTTGCATAATGTCACATCACTAGATTATGCTACTCCCCTAATGGAAGTAGGTTTTATCATAGTCTAAAGTTTTAAAAAGACTTGTCAGGAAAAGAGCATATAAAGGCCTTAAAGGAAAATACAAAAACCATGAATCAGTACTTTCATTAGCTGCATAAATTCTAACTTTTTGATCCAAATTATCAGTCTCATACTGTGGTACATAACCAAGTCAGGCTTTAAATGGCTCAATGCATGCATACATTTTTTGCATTCACAGAAGGCACGGGACTCATTAGTGGCAATGTTTCAATAATCTCAAAAAGAAATCTGATGACTATTTTAGAAAAGAGCCTGTCATTGTCTTACAATAGTTACTATTCCTATTAAACATGATTCTTTAAAAATGTCGTGACTGTGGTAACACACTGAAAAGTGGGTTCCTGACTCTCTCCTCCTCTCCCCCTCCCAAGCATCAAATACTGAGGAGCAGCTTTTGTTTGGATTTCTCAATTACTGCCAAGCTGTTTACTAACCTCTTAAATTTTATATTACAACATGCTGCTGTGGTAAAACTTTCAACACAGATGTAATAGCTGCCTTAAAAAGCTTTCCCCTGGCTGTCCTTGTATTGTTTTAGGAGCACAGTTCACCAGAAGACCACCTCAATTGAGTACTTGTAAGATGAAGAACAGCTACAATGGGCTAAAAGTAAATTCTAAGGAGGCACAGAGCTCCATTTGAAGGGCAGCTGCCTCCAAGTACATCAGCCAGCCTCTTACAGAAAAGATTTAAGACTCAGATGTCAGAGAGCCCAAAACAAAGAGGGAATGAGAAGACGCCCCTGACCCATCTGCCACCTCTGCATCAGGGGCAGTGTGGACACCTAGGGGTAAAAACAGATAGGGCAAGAGGGTCAGAATAACCTGTTGCTGTTTTCTTGTTTGGGTTTTTTTTTTTCCTTTCTTGGAGGAACAATTTGCTGTGATGAAGCTAGAAATGCCTTATATCTTAGATGAAGTCTGCCTGCTTCTTGTATATGCTTAGAACCAGCAAAATTCCCTTTGGTGGTGTTCTTCCCCACTGCCAAACTAGATAAGCCCAAAGTGATGCAACCTAGAACAGAATGATCCAGCCTGAGAAACAAGTCACTGCAATTAAAAACTTGACAGATATTGCTATTTTTCTTTTATATCAAAGGAACTGAAGTGATCCATGCTTTAAATACAGGAATTATTAAAAAGGTTTGGGAGTGGACTTGGTCTCAGACTAGTTAGCTTCACCTTAGTCCCCACTGAGGAGATAGAACGACTTTTCTTGGAAACCATTTCCCAACACATGAAGGGCAAGAGGGTGGTTAGGTATGGTTAGAATGGATTTAAAAGGGGAATATCAAGCCTAATCAGCCTCATCACCTTCTGCAGTGAGGTGATCAGTTTGGTGGATCTCTTTAGAGCAGAGGATGTTGTTTACCTTGACCTTTTGAGCTCACAAAGTATGTGTTAGATAAGTAAGCAGTGAGGTAGACTGGAAACTCTCTGAGTTGCCAGGCCTACAGGATTATGATGAATATCACAAAGCCCAGCTGGAAAAAAGTCACTCATGGTTCATCCCAGGGGTTTATAATGAGGTCAATGCTATTAACACCTTCATTAATAACCTAGATGACAACACTAGGAGTACTCTCAGCAAGTTGATAGATGATGTAGAACTGGGAGGAGTGTCCGATACACCAGATGGGTGTGATGCCATTCAGCAGGATCTGGACAGACGGGAGAAATGGGCAGAGAGGGATTTCATTAACTTCAACAAGGAGAAGTATAACATCCTACAACTGGGGAGGAATAACCCCAACCACTCCTGAAACAAATACTAGGGTCCAAGTCACTGGAAAGAAGTGGCTTTGCAGAAGAAAACTTTGGGGTCCTGATGGACCACAATCTGACTGCAAGTCAGTAGTGTACCCTTAATGCAAACAAGTCCAGCAGCATCCTGGCCTGCTGTAAGGGGACTGTCAGTGGGTCCTTGACAATCTGCTCCAGCTGAGCTGGCACTAAGCTCTTTGCTTTGGTTGGACCAGATGATCTCAAGTGATTACTTCCAGCCTCAGCCTTGTTTTGAGGTTCTGTGTGAGTGGAGGTCTAACTAGTATTAGTCTAAACAATATCATAGGAAAGATTGAGCTTTCATTCAAGGATTAGGGCCAGACTAGGTAAATAAGTCTGTGAACATCTTGTTACCCAGATTAAATACATTAAATTAAGACATAGGATTTATCTACAATGTGTGCCAAAGTTTGGATCACACTGAAGCTAATTCATTGGTCAGTTCAGGAATAAACAATGTTTAATCACTGGAGCTGCACCACCACAGGAACAGAATCAAGACTGGTATATCCCCTTCTAGAAATATTTCTATATAATTTATTTATAACAACAGTAAATTAGTGTAGCATCAGTATTATTCATTTTAGTCTTCATCTCGTGTTGTTTTGCCTTATGTTCTGCAAGTAGTCAAGCATCAATTTATCAAGTGGTTTGTACTAATACATTGTTGCATTTCCTAAAGCAATCCAAAATAAGTTTACTAGTAATTGTGATGTTGAAGGGATAAGAAACTACTTTTCTCTCTATTTTAGATGGAAACAAGCACTCTGTTCATCAGTGAGAATGTTATTGTAAGGCCATAAAACATCTGACACCACACACCTGCTAGAACAGAGTTAAGGAAAGGAAGCAGCATCCCTACCGTGACCTGTAATCCCACTGAACCTGAACTCTGGCCTTGTGCTCAGAGGTAAAACACAGAACTCAGGCTGTTACTCTGACACTAAGCCCTTCAAGAATAAGGAAGGAAAGCAAGGAGATAAAAGCCAGTCTTTTTCTTTTCTGTTTGTGTGAGGAGTACATTCATGATCTTTCACTGCACAGTTTGTACCAAGTTTACTAGAGAAGTAATTGACTATGTTTTAAAGGAATAAAATATCTATATGCAGAAATTCCTGTAGAAAGCCTGTTTTCCCTACAGCCTGTGTTAAATACTGCATTTTAAAACTGCTGTTAAGCTCACCTAATTTTTAAGGAAAGATGGAATGTCTAACTGACAGAGCAGAAGGCTCTGATCTGTGCAGATGCAGCAGTGCTGCACATTTGACTAGAGCAGATAGAGCTATTCCCAGGGAGATGAAGGAAGAACTGATGCAGTGGTATGGCTCTACAAATTCCCCAAATAAAGTAAGCTAGGAGTAAAATCACTTGCTTTGTGAACAACAGCATCCCACTTCATAAAACATCTGGCCTTAAAGAGTATGTTAGGAAAAGGCAAAGATGTACCGTGGAATTATTCAATTTACTATGGAAACACTGACTTGAAAAATTCAATTCAGGTTAATCTTATATACAGTTTCAGTAGTACTCACATTATTCTCTTACAAAACAGTAAAGGACCAGAGCTTCAAAGCTTCTTGGAATGGGGATTATTAGTGAAATAAAAGTATTCCTTAGAGAATTTCAATGAGCATCCTATTTCTTGATTTAAAAGGCAGAGGAGAAAAGGAAAGCAAGAAAATTTGGGGATAACTTTGAGAATAACTTTAGCTTGCCCATAGGAACCAAAACATGTGTTATAACAATAATCTGAGGATTTGAAGATGAAAGGGAAAAAAATAAAACCCTCTGATCCTCAATTTAAACAAGGTTTCACATCTACAAGAAGCTTATTTTTACTGGACCATGTTTTTTAGGAGGATGTTTAAATTAAGCCACAGAAGGATGTGTGCATTTATAAGTGTAGTAGGACTAAATTCCTCATCCCTACTTAAAAAAAAAATTTTAAATCACAATCTCTGTAGTGAAACTAATAGAAGGAAAGTGGGGGTGGAAAACCCCCCACTAACATCAGAATGCCTCCTCTTCCCAAAATGCCATAAATGTCAGAAATGTCATTTTACTCAAGAAATATCACATGCATTGCATTATACAGATTAGTGGGCTAAAAATAAGTTACTGTGTGCATGTGACAGAAAAGATGTGCTGTGCACAAAGGCAGAACGGATCTTGCAGGGGCGGAGATAGATTTTGTAGCACCCTGCACTGTTTAAAACCTAACCTTAAATCAGTCAATAATAATTTATAGTACCAAGTACAAGACATGATTAAAACAGCATCTGGATTCTAGCTCTCAAGCTGGACAAGTATCAAAATGCGGCAGAGGTTGTAGTCAATTCCATGATTAAACCTTTATAAAAAAAAGGATTCAAGGATTCTCTTATACCCTCAGTTGTGCATGCATCTAAAGTTGATATTGATGTTATTTTGTACATTGGAGGCTTAACAGGGAGCAGGAAGAAAAACACAGAATGTGAGGATTTTCATATACCTTTGATAGATTTTGTAGTTAAAATGTGCTTTATTACAAGGCTGAGAATGGACAGAGAAGAACAGTTATTTCTCAGTCACAGAAGATTTAATAGCTATGTGGTAAAACTTGTTACATTTGTCTCAGAAAATGCCCAGGAAATATATTATAATAATGCCAGAAGGGAAATGGGAAAAGATTAAAATTGTTTTCCTGGTACTTCAGAATGGGAACAAAAAGAGAAACATGAACTGTCTGTCTGGGGCCTGAAGCATAGCATATAGAATCTGTCAAAAAACAAAACCAAAAAAAAAACCTCCCACCTCTTCGTTTCCCAGATGCAAGCTGTCCATATACTTCATCAGAACTGTTGAGTTATATAAAGGTTGTAATGGATCTACTTGTTTCTCCTAATGTTCCAGGGTCTTTTGGGAAATTCACAGTAAATTTCAACAGGTTTTCTCTCATATCTCAAGCTGATCATTGGAAAGGCAAAGATTATGGTGATGTAGATGCAACCTACGTATTGAAAAATATTTTCAATATTTATTATAAAATGAAAAATGGTGAGAGCTCTCTTTCCCTCAGTGGAGGAAATGGGCAACAGTCAATTTGAGAAAAGACCCAGGACTTTCTCTTTGGACTAAATGAACAGAAAGATTGTTCTCATACAAGCTCTCCCTTGCTTTAGGTCTGCTGCCTAGCACTGGGCTACCCATTAGTAGTTAGGATCTAAGCAATATTAGAATATTAGAGAACACATTAGATATCTTTCAGAAATACAGGATAGACACTTTCAGCAAGCCATGCCACTAGGAATGAGACTAAGTCACAGCCAGTTTTGAAGTTTCCACTTAGAACCATTTATATTGATACATCACAGCATTTAGAAGTCCTTATCACAGGCCAGGTCCCCATTGTATTTGAAGCTGTGCAAACAGGAAGCAAAAGGGATGTGAAAGCAGAGTCATCTTTTGTGTTTGGAAGAGTTTTACATTGCCAATTTTAATAGCAAAAGGTGATTCTTGGTGGTAAACCAGAGCAAAGGCATGAACACCTCCCTTCCTCAAAGGAAAAAAAACCCATTTTTTTCTGTTAAGCACAGACTATCATTTCAGTAGCATTCCTGAAAAACATGCTTTGAAATTAAAAACTGATATGGAACCTAAACATAGGATTTTGAGGGACTTTTCACACACTATTTATGAACTAAAAATCTTAAGGTCACTAGAGTCACCAAGACCTGTTATTGATAGACAAGGTTTCTATTACTCAAACAGCTTCCAGTGTTAAAGCAGGAGAAGCATGGTGCTAACATTTCCCTACCTGGTAGGTATATTTTGCCTAGATAGCACTTTTTCTTGCTTTTTCTTGTTTGCTGACAAAAAAAAAACCAACCCAAAACAAAAAAACCCACTATGGTTTGGTTTCTGCAGTGACAGTCATAGAACTTCCAAAGGGACAGTGACATGTCACAGTTTTGTTGATTTGTTTGTGGGGGATTTTGTTTGGGATTTTTTTTTTTTTTTGGCTTTTCTTCTTGGGGGGGGAATGGGATATGGTTTCAGCTGATGCAAGTGAGAACATATGCAGGTTATGAACCTCCAGAATACACATTTGACCTTTATTAGCAACAACATGTACACCAGCTGAGGGTTTCCATGGTTCAGAATACACATATATATTATGCTGCATCAACATTCAGAGGTTTGAAATGAGGTTTTTATTACCTTCAAAGTTGAAGAGCATTGTGAATTTATGTGAGCACTCCAGCAATGGTCAGACTGCTGTATCCCATGTCACACAGAACTGGACAAATGCTCCAGAAAGCTACAGAGCAGCTGCACAGTGTAGTCTTGCACAGCAACAGGGAAAACAGAAGAAAACTGGAAAATACTTTGCTCATATATTTGCTCGTATATTAACATAAAAAAAAGTTGAAAGAAATCTGTTATGTGCCTAGTTTTCTCTGCACTTACACAATTTTTTTATTTTAGTCGGCCGAAAACTGAGTCCAGTTGCCCGAGCCTATCCAAAATACATCTGAAGGTTCAAATAGAACACAGGTAATATCCTAACTTTGAATAAAGAACACAAAAATTGCTGTTCCTGAATACTGCAGTAATGCACGTAAGACTATAAGAAAAAAAACACCGGAGTTGTAGAAAAGTTATTAAATGGAGATTCAGAGATTACAGTTGGAAGGATTAGATAAAGGAGACATGTCCTAGTTGGATAGGAGAGAATTCCTAGTGCCCTGGCTCAATAAGCCTCCACATTTACCACTTTGATTTCTGCTTTCTCTCTATCCAGCCACATGGAGCATCCTAGTCCACTGACCAAGTAAGAGAGATAAGAAGCCAGAGTGCTTCATGTCAGTCTTTTTTCTTGCTTTCTTTATACTTCTCTTATTCCCACCACACTTGCCTCACACTAGCCATGTCAGACTTCACCTATAGCTGCCAGTGAGAACATCCCTGGAAAGCAGCACAGCTGGAAGAAAAGAAGGAGATTGAAATCCTACACCAAAGCTCCTCCTCTGCTACAGGGAATGCCATGCAGAAGAAGGAGACCAAGGTACTCCAGGAGATCCAAGGTTGATAGCAGCAATAGGAGATTTATGGAGAAAATGCATAGGAACAGAAGTATGGCAGAAGTATGACATCCCCACCCCCCCACCTAATTTAGAAATGGAAAAAATTATGGAGATCCAATGGATCATGTGTCCATCTCACAATATGAGTGTGGACTTTGCTGCTGAAAAATCTCATTTCAGAGGCTTTGACATGACATCTGCACTCTTACAGAGGTACCTATATAATTTTTTTTTCTCTCAACGTATGCACATTCAAGCAAATATCTTGTAATTTTAGTGAAAAAAAACCCCAAAAAACAAAAAAAACCCACCCTGCATTTAACATTTTTCAAGCATAGGATATCCTGATCACAATATACATATTCATAAGAAAGTATGCTGCCTAGGCAGTTTTCATAGATAGGTTCCATACTCAAATACACCTTGAGGAAATTATTTTACCTACATATTTTCAAGCTTTAGGTGTTAAAGTTTATCCATAGGGTGCTGGGTTTTTTGTTTCTTTTTTTTTTTTTTTTTTTTTTTTTGCTTACTACTAATTATCTAATGAACCTTTTAACAAAGGATACATACTGTTCTAAGGTGATGATCAGTTTACCTCTAACAATCCCATTTTAATAATTTAAACCACTTTTAGAATGTCTTCCTGGATACCGGGGCCTGAACTGTGACAATCAGTTGGTCTTATAACCACAAGGCTCTGGGCAGAAATTTTGGAATAAATATTCAATCAAATGCACTGTCTTTTAAAAGCTGAAATCCTTTATTAATATGGTAATATTTTGCCTAACAGCTTTCTTGGCTTCAAAACTCTATTTAATCTACTGGACTCAACATTAAAAATAGACCTTTTGGCACGAACTGATTTTGCACTGTCCAAAGGTGTTTTTCTTTGAGCAGATAATGAAAAATTTCAAAACCTCAAATTTTTATAATGCTGAACTAGAATCATCTGTGTTCCTCCTGTAAAATATCTGTAAAGACCTGACTTCAAGTAGATTTTCCAACTATTTGATCTGCTTACAATAATAACTTAATTATGTCAGGAATCAAAGCATTTTACACCTGAAGTAGGTGTTTTTGCTCCTTATTCTCATCTCTTTCAGTAGGAAATTACTACCTCTATTTTTAAAAATTAAAAAAAAAAAGTGCAGATTGGCCTTTGGACTCTTCCCTAGTCCAAGGTCCTGCCCAGGGAGCATTAGAAGCTCTGCAACAACCCAAGAACTGAAAAAAAAATTAGTCAACCAAAGAGAAGCAGAACATGTTATTTCAGGGAACTGATAGACAACCAAAGAAAGCAACTTACATGGTCAGACTTGCTGTCTTAGGAGAATCTACAGATATATCAGTCTGCACATCAAGCCTGTATTTTTGCATGTGCATATATAGACGCAGAATTATGAACACCTACTACACAACTAAACTGTGAAGAGTCTACATTTTTCAAGTGCTAAAAGTCTGAAATAAAGCAGTACCAAGATGAATATATCATGAAGTATATAGTTTGCAATTTTAAGGGAGGTTTTTTAGGTGATTTTAGACAGACTAGTAGAATTTGTAGTAATATCAGTACAGAAAGAAGCTCTAGTTATTAGCTGTAAACATTCATGGCAGCAGGGGGGAAGGAGAAGGGTTTATTGATGAGGCTTGGTGTACAGAGAACAATTATTTCACCTTTGCTACTTGAGAATGGTACAGAAACGAGCAATTATAAATTGGACTTGCAATAAGCAGGGTGACCCTTAGATCATGGCTTTTTTAAAACACATCCCAAAGCTTCACTAAGCAGCACTTTTTTCTTCCAGAATTATATGCTTTAAAAAACAGAAAAACAAAGCCAGTATGTTCCAGACATAGTATTCTAGGTCTGGAAACAACATCAGGGTCAACTTATCACCAAGTATAAACCCCAAAGGTAATCTTCCTGAGGCCAATAGTGATCATTAGACTGCAATGGCAGATGGTACTGGAGACCTGGCTGACACAAGCATTATGCCCCTCTGAAACTCCAAATTTTACAATACTAGTAATTACAACAATTATTCCAAAGGATAAAAAAAAAAAAAAAACCACAGGCAAAACACAAACCCCCCAAAAATAACACTCTGGAATCCTTAACAAGTTGCTTGTTGGCAACCCATAAATCTTTTATGCCATGACAGCAGGTACAGCCAAATGAGAAAGAAAATGAGTTTAAGCTGGCAATAGAATAATAGCAAAATTTAGATGAAGTGAGTATGAAGTGCAATATGAACAATATGGAAAAGTGTGTTATGGATTTGGAACAGCATCATCAGAATACATAGGGCAATGCTGTTAATGTAGTAGTAAATAGGCAAACTGAGCAGAATATTAGATGAGACACACTGCCCTAAAATTAATTCTTAAGTCTTACTGCCACAGCAGTAATTACAAGGACAAACTAGAGAAATTCAGCAGTGACATAAAAAGGCTCTCCAGCTGCTTCTCAAAGGGAACACAGACTCCAGACATCATCCATCAGCAGTGCCCCCACAGAAGCCCAACCATACAGTGATATCCAGGCATACCAAGTCAAACAGCAGAGTGACTTGTGAGTAAGAATGATTCAGTAATAAAATTGGCTCTGTCCATTCATAAGCCATCCTATCAGCAGATATAAGGCAGATGAATGTTATCTCAGAAAGTGCAACTCTGCCACAAAAGTAAACAAATCAATATTTCAAAAATCCATGAAGTGACAACACACGAAAGCTACAAACTTCATTTTCTACCTTGGCAGATGAACCTCCAAGGGGGGACTTCCATTTACATGGCTTGGTGTGAGCAAGACATAATACCTAAACCAAATCCACAGAATTTCACTCTTTATATTACACAGCAATAACAGCTTCTTCATAAATTTTGGGTGCACATACCAAAGAATGCAGGTGTCTACCCCACCCCAGCCCACCAGCTGACCCAAAGGTTTTGCAGTGTCTCAGCTGCATTCACTCCTCTTATCTATCTCACCTCTTTGTATGGGAGCAGCTCTGAACAGACATCATCTGCAAAAGAACATGCTTATCCTTACCCCAGCAAAGCAGTAAGGGTTTCCTCAGTTTCCACTGCCTTCCAGCAGTGCAGAAAGATTAATATTCTTTTGTTTGAGGGCCAGGCACTCTGTGAAGAATTCCACTTTTTTTTTTTTTTTTTTTTTTTTTTTTTTTTTGAGGGTGGGGGGGAAGGGGGAGGTGTTGAGGGAAAGATATGCACAGGACACATTTTTAAATACAAGTAGACACAAACTCTCATGATCATCACACACCACCAGTGTATGTGTTGCAGAAGCCCCTATTTGATAGTCTTGTACTAGTTTCAAGTATGTTGTACTGATACAGTGCTTACAAGGCTTGCAGACAACTGTGAAGCATTTCCAAAGAGCCTGTTAGAAATAATTCTGATTAACTGTCACTCAGCAAGCCTCGCCTTTGCAGACCTTGTTGCCTCCTTAGAAAAAAGATTGACTGGGGACATTAAATCGATACAAGCCCAAGCTGATCCTTGGATTTAGGACAAGATTGAAAACTGGTCTTCAAGTGTTTTGAAGATTTTTGTACTTCCTTCAAGGTCTATGTAGCACTGACTAACCTTGAAAATTCTTGATCTGCTCTAGGTCCTCAATGATATTACTTGAGCATTAGCTAGTAGGTCAGATTGTATAAAGTGTTATTCATCTGAAACATTTAACAAGTTTTACACTGTCTTAGGTCCTCTATGTGCCTTCCTACTCTTTGGCAGCAGCCAAAAAGTCACACTGCCCTGTGTGACATCAAACAGCTTTAAGCAGATGAAAAAAGCATCTTCATCTGAGAGATTTATCAGAGTCTGTTGCATTGCCAACAACCAACTTCTGCCTTCAGGTCTTGGAAACTGCTCAAATACCCATGCATTTTGCAAAATTAAGTGCAGAATCAGCCCTCTGAGCCTGTTATTCCAGAAATATATACAAAATAGGTCCATTCTGTACAAGCATGTCTACAGCAAGTCTTCATACATTTTATCAAGTGCTGAAGACAAACACTAAGAAGCAAGGAGCAGTTCCATTCTGTTATAGGGTGTTCCTCTTAGAGGCTCAAGCACATGCACCCAGACAGTAAGCACAATTACTACTATAAACCAGGAGCCAATCTGTCAGTCAGAAGGAGCAGGATTATTCTGATTAAATGCAAAAATTCTCATCAACTCAAACCACCTCAGGCTTCCATGTATCTCAGAGACTGAGGGTGTAATTCCTTTCTTCCTAAATTAGATGCCAAACCCAGGTCAGATTAATCTCACCCTAGCACTACCTATTTTTCTCCATTGACTATACAGACAGCCCAAGGTGACTAGTTCAGACATAGATATATAAAGCTGGAGGAGATTCATCTTACTCTAGATGCCTACTAGCTACAAATAAGCGTTCTCTCTGTAGAAGAACCTAAGATATATCAGAAAATGTATTTACATAAGGAAGCATAAATCTTGGAGAAATTGGGGGAAAAATAATCTGAAATGCTGAGTGATCATAGTTTTCACACACCCTAAAATAAGAACAGCTTAAAAAAAAAATTAAGAAAATAAACAGAATATCCCCTCAATATAGCTAAACAAAAGCAAAACCTACCTTCCCAGTGGAAAAAAGCCACACATTTCAAAAGCCTTAATTTGTTAAATTTCAAAAAAAATAGAGCCTCAGAAATATTCAGAGACAACAGAAAGGCAAAACCACTTAAGCTAATGGACAATACTGTCACTAAAGCAAGCACAAATAAACTGCCTTTGAACTTTCTTTAGCAAAAAGTTAAAAGGCTTCCAGTGTTCACAGGAGCTCAGCAGGGGAACAAGAAGCCTATAACAGAGCAAAGAGCACTGCTAAACTGAAGATGGACTACAGCAGCCTTCTCAAGGGGATTTATATACTACAGCAGCTGTGATGGCAAGAGGAAAGACAGGATGACTTAGAAGGTGCCTTCCAATCCTAGACTCCTAATTTAAGTTTCTGCTTAGTACTAGAGGTCACACTAGAGGTCAAAGAGCAAATAGCACCACTGTTCATGTAATTTAAGATAACTTCAAATCTCTCCTTTTCTTCCTTCATCTCACCTCCCTCTGCCTTCTGACCCTAAGCCAACAGCACCAGATAGACTAAGAAGCCCTATTGTTTTCTTTTTACTTTCTTTTTACTAAGTCATCTCCACCCTGACACTGAAGAGAGATAAAGGCAACTTCCAGTCCCTCTTCCTTCGTTACTATAGAGAGGATATTAAAGAGCTACACAACAGAAAGTTATTTGAATTCACCCAGCAACACCCTTATTTATGCACTATACAAAATTGCATTTCAAAGCTGAAGAATAACACAAGTTACTCTAATAAAGCACTCCCTTTTGAAAACCAGATATTATTTTAGATATTTATGATAACTAGCTACAACAGAAAATCTAGGAAACATATCTTACTTACACATTTGTAAGGCAGGTTTCTCACAACAGAAAAGTCAGCTTTTCATATCTTAGCAGAGCTCCACAACAAGATGAAC
Organism: Heliangelus exortis; assembly: GCF_036169615.1. Classification (NCBI taxonomy): domain Eukaryota; kingdom Metazoa; phylum Chordata; class Aves; order Apodiformes; family Trochilidae; genus Heliangelus; species Heliangelus exortis. Next base: position 86,295,995 of record NC_092423.1, on the reverse strand, counting down.
TTTAGCACTGCCTGGCAGGCACCAGTTAAGAGCTGTCTCTAATGAGAAGATGTGTTTCACCTGGTCCTTGCAAGGAAGGCTCTGCACCTGTTTAGTAGGATATCAAAATTAAGTAAGCAAACCAGCAGCACCTGTGGAGGTGGCACTGACCCTCAGAAAAATGGATCCCTAAAGACATATTGTAGGGAAGCCTGTAAGTACTTGATGAGAGTGTAGGTTTCCTAAGTACAAAACAAAACGCATGTAAACCAGAGGCAATGTCTGCACTGAGGTGTGAACTACCATAGGACTGGAAACATGTACAGAACTGTTTTAGGAAAAGAAAATGGATAAATATTCATTACAAAATACTTTAGAAAGAAAACTCAGAACCACCTCCTTTCTCTGAAGAGCTGACAGCACCCAGAGGCACCCCTAATTCTCAAGTCCCCCATGGGGGGCCCAGGAGAAAGATGTGATGGCACTGCCACTTCTTTTGACTCCCCTTTGCACAATTTTACATTCAGGAGGGAAGAGGCAGGGATTCAAGGCACTTTTGGCTGTAGGAAACCTGCATATTAGGGGGATGCTAGTAACGGGGAGAAGATGTCCTGTGCAGCAGTGTGCAATAAGTAGCTGAGTGATATTTGATAAGAAAGGAAGGAGTGTGATGGGTCCAGGGACATGTGGGCTGGTGCTGGTGGGGAGAGGGGATTTTTGTGTAGTGTATGGTGTTAGGGTGTTGGATACGGCAAGGGGATGCTTTTATGCAGTGCAGCAAAAGGTATTTGAAGGTCTTATATGGGCCTGATTAAAGGAAAAGTTTCTTCAGGCAATTACTGAGGAAAAAAGTTACTATCCAATCAAGTAGGAAGTGGTTCAGAACAGCAGTCATATTCTCTATTTTTGGTGAAACCCAGATTGATTACAACTGAAGTCACATTTTGTCAGGTAAACTCTACGACAGAAAAAAATACATCCCTTTCATCCCTGTTGTAGCTGGGGCCTGGGATTAGCTCTCATTTATCTTCTCATGTGAGAAGATGATGGAGGACAATTAACATCAGTTGTTATTTTAAGGGGAGCAGTATTAGCAAAACTAACCTTTCATGTGATTAAGTACTAAGAGACTCCTGGGGGCGCATCATGAAACCTAAACAACTTATTGAAAAAGTAAAGAAAAATAGGAGACAAAATTAGTTAGCTACATATGATCCCCTTACAGCTTGATGCTAGGCCGCAACTCCATGAAGACAGTACCATGGGAACCCCATTCTCAAAAAAGAACATGATGTTATAAAAGGGCAAAGGTGAGTAAAGTATACCTTCCAACATGCTGCTAACTCTGATGAGAATGTATATACTGACTATAAAAGCTACCTCTGAACAAACAGTTTTTCCAAAAATACACTATTTAAAGTCTTCTGAGATGCTAAAACCAATCATAGCTGCTCTTAGCCAAGTCTTTCCACACTAATTGCAAT